>NC_133661.1:31629783-32313314 GCF_037893015.1 Macrotis lagotis | reverse complement strand
TAGAACACAGAACCTGAGAGGTGAAAGGACCTTAGAATAGAGAGCATCAGAGGTGGAAGGACCTGAGAACAAAGAATGCAGGGTGGCTGGGTGGTGCAGTGGATAGAGCACCAGCCCTGGAGTCAGGAGGACCTGAGTTCAAATCCGATCTCAGACACTTAATAATGACCTAGCTGTGTGGCCTTGGGCAAGCCACTTAACCCCATTTGCCTTGCAAAAAACTCAAAAAAAAAAAAAAAAAGAACAAAGAATGTTAGAGGTGGAAAAATCTTAGAATATAGGAACATTGGAACACGTGCAGACCTGAGCATTGAAAAGGGATTTGACTTGACCAAATTTGATAGGAATATTAGCAAAAGTAGAAAAGAGGCCAACTTGGACTTCGGGGCACAGATAACCCTTCGCCCTGGGCCCAGGTGGGAGAAGTTATAGTAGGGAGCAGCGACTCGCTGACCCCTTGGCTGGGGGGGGAAGGGTTTCTCTTTTTCAGGGATAGGTTGCATGGGGCAGTCTCTGAGGGCTCCTCTACTTCCATGGCTGAGATGAAGGAGTGAACCTGGGCCCCTACACAGTCCTGAGCCACAGTCCTGAAGCCAGAGGAGGTCTGCCTCAAGACTTAAATTGTCCATCTGCTGCCCAAGCCTGAGTCAGGGCTGAGATGGGACAGCAGAAGCAGAGGGTATGGTTTCCTCATCCTCTGGATCTGATTCTTCAAAGGGCTCCTACCAAAGTGGTTATTCTATCCCTCTTAAAGGTGCCCTGTTCCCCTTTGACTCCCTGGGGCTTTCCTGTAGCCCCTCCAGTCCCATACCCCAAGCTGCTTCTCCCTCCTCCCCACCGGGCGGCCCCTCCTGAGTGCCCCATTTCTCTCCTCTATTCAGGCCACCTCACCCCAACAGGCTCCCTTTCATAAAGGCAACAATGGCCAGTATTTATCACTCATTCCCATATTCCAGACACTCTGCAGTATTTATGACACCCGGACTCCCAGAGTTCATGTGAGCTTTCCGGAAATGGCATCACTCAAGGGAGAGCAGACCGGGGCTCAGAAAGCTGAGCCAGGACCCACCCCCCTGGCGCCCCACATTTCCCTTCTCTCTGCCAGCCAAGGCAGCAGCAGCCACAGCAGCAGCCCCAGGAAGACCCAGCCAAGGTCACCCAATTCCACAGGATCCAGGCTTTCTGGGTGTTCCTGTAGTCTGCCTCCTATGTCCCAGCTTCCCGAGTTTTACCAGGTTTTTTTTTCACAACCACCCCACTGGGAGAGATCAAGCCTAAAAGTTGTATTATTCTAGCTTTACAGATGGCCAAACTGATGGGGAGAAGGAATCATCAATCTACATCCAGCCAGTGCAACCCAAAGTAACTCTGAAAACTGAAAAGTAAACTGGGTAGAGTGGAAAGAGTTCTGGATTTGCAGTCAGAAGCTGAGGGTTCAAATCTGAATTCTGCTACTTAGTAGCTGTATGACCTGGAGAAAGTCCCTTCTCTCAGCTTCAGTTTTCAGAAGGACTTGCCAAGGGTGTAAACAAAAGGAAGCCAAGGGCTGAGGAGCTGAACTAGAAATCACAGCTCTGGAGCCCAGATAATTAAACCAGATGAAGAAGCTGAGGCAGAAGCAATTTGACCAAAGTCACACATGTACACGGGCAGACAATCGATTTAAATTTTGGTCCTCTTATTCAAAGTCCAGTGTCCTTTCTACTAAAACTTCATAGTCCCTCTGACTTGAGAACGGCCTTGGATCAAGCTTTCCAGATCCTGCATTGCTTTAAAAGTTCTATGGCACAGGGGCGGCTAGGTGGCCTAGTGGATAAAGCACCGACCTTGGAGTCAGGAGTACCTGGGTTCAAATCCGGTCTCAGACACTTAATAATGACCTAGCTGTGTAGCCTAGGGCAAGCCACTTAACCCTGTTTGCCTTGCAAAAAACCTAAAAACAAAAAACAAAAACAAAAGTTCTATGGCACAGTGGATAGAGCACTGGCCTTGGAGTCAGGAGGATGAGAGTTCAAATCCAGCCTCAGATACTTGACTCATTAACTGTGTGACCTTGGGCAAGTCACTTAACCCTGATGGTTTCACATCCACAACCATCTCCAATCGTCCTGATTCATATCTGGCCAATGGACCCAGATGGTTCTGGAGGAGAAAGTGGGGCTGATGACTAGCACAGTCCCCCTCACTCCAATTCATGCGTTCGTCATGACATCACCTCCCTGATGTTGTAGTCTTCTTCAAGAAGGAAGGACAAATATCAAGATCCATCCCAGAAAAGACCCTCCTTTTCTATTTAAACATCTTGTATCCTTTCCTAAGATCATTGAACTAGGCTGAAAACCTAACCTCTGCCAAGGTTTCCAAATGGGATGTGCTAACCTCACTCACTATCTCTAAAACTTTCTGACTAAAGCCTCTCTCCAAGGCTACCACTTTCTCACGTATATTGTTTCTCCCATTAGAATGTACACTCCTGGAGGGCAGGGCCATCCTCAGCATTCAGCAGAGTGCCTGACTGAGGAAAAGTGCTTCATTAAAATTTTTTCTTTCCCTTACTTTTGTTTTATTTCTTTCTTTCATTCTTTTCTTCCTTTCTTTTTCTCTCCCCTTTCTTTCTTTTCCTCCTTTCCAGACAAAAAGAAGAAAGTACCGTAACTTAGTAGCAAATACAACAGAATCTAGGAGAGGAGCTAAGCTTCTTTCATGTTAAGGTAGATGCAGTTTTTCAGCAGAAGCCATAAGACACAGGTTTCAGAATATTATTAACAAATTAAATAAATAATCTCTTTAATTTCCAGGGCAGTGGGGCAGCTAGGTGGCACAGTGGATAGAGCACTGACCCTGGAGACAGGAAAATTTGTCTTCAAATTCAGCCTCAGGAGGTGGCTAGGTGGTGCAGTGAATAGAACACTAGCCTTGGACTCAGGAGTACCTGAGTTCAAATCTGGCCTCAGACACTTAATATTACCTAGCTGTGTGGCCTTGGGCAAGCCACTTAAAAAAACACCTTAAAAAAGATTTATTTATTTCAAATTCAGCCTCAGAAGTTTTATATTTACTTAGCTGTGTGAGCAAGTCACCTAACCCCATTGCTTTGTAAAAGCCAAAAACAAGACAAAGCAAAACAAATTTACAGGGAAGCTAGGTGGTTCAATCGATAGAGTAGCAAGTCTGGAGTCAGTCACATTCATCATCTTAAAGTCAAATCCAGTCTCAGACACTTACTAGCTGGATGATCTTGGGCATGTTTGACTCAGTTTCCTCATCTGCTAAATGAGCTAGAGAAAGAAATGGCAAATCACTCCAGTATCTCTGCCCGGAAAACCCCAAGAAGAATCAGATACAACTGAAAAATGACTGAACAATTAACTTATTTAATGAAAAATTGGCAAAAATAGAATTAACATTAGTGCAAGAAGGGGCAGCTAGATGGTGTGGTGGATAAAGCACCAACCCTGGAGTCAGGAGGACCTGAGTTCAAATCCAGCCTCAGACATTTAATAATTGTCTGTGTGTGACCTTGGGCAAGTCACTTTAACCCCATTGCCTCAACTAAATAAATAATAGTGATAGAAGACAGGCTTAATCTTCTTTTGAAATCTCAAGACTTAAGTTTAAATCCCAGTCTACCACTTACTGGTTGTGTGATCTCAGGCAATTTTCTCAACCTCTCTGACTCTCTTCTTGCAAATATTATCTTCCAATTTTGACAATGAATATCTGTTTTATCAAGGCCCTCTTACAACTGACATCCTGTGTTCCCCATTCTGAGGTCCCTCACATCTCAGACATGCTGTGACTGTAAGATCCCAAGACCAAGGTCAGGGGTCTTCCTGGAGAAGAGAAAAAGAGGGAATGTTTCAGACATGGTAGGAGTCTCCCCGCAGTGATGGAAGGGGCAGAAGAAAGAGTAAATGAAAGAAATCACTGGCAAAATCCAAAAGCCTCACCTTAATGTGAAAGCACTTTTTGTATGTCTGCTTTCAAACTGAGCTTTCTCAAGCTTCAATGATGAATATTTAACACACGATGGCAGCATGCCAAAAGAAAACTAGCCCTGTGTTCAGGACACAGAGTTCATAGGGACCTGATCCAGTTCTCTGAGGTCATTCCCATTAGCGTCAAAACTCACCCCCCTCCCCAGAAGGTTCTTTCTCAGCGTCCACATTTCCCAGATTGAAGAGAAACATGACATGAAAGTAGATAATAGAATGCCAGAACCAGAGGGAGATCATCTAATCGTTTTGCAGAGAAAACTAAGATTCAGAGAGCCAAGCTGATTTGGCCAAGATCACACCAGAGAAAGTGACCAAGCTGGGAATTGAATCCAAGGCTGTGACTTTAAACCTCATATTCTTTCTACTATTCCACGGACCTTATTTTAAGAAAACAGAGAGAATTGGGGGGGGGGGGGGAAGGAGGGAGGGAAGAAAAGAAAAAAAGAGGGAGAAGAGAAAGAATTAGATCAGTGAGATGAACTGGATAAACATAAAATGGAAATAAATAACAAAGAAAGAAAGAAAGAAAGAAAGAAAGAAAGAAAGAAAGAAAGAAAGAAAGAAAGAAAGAAAGAAAGGAAGGAAGGAAGGAAGGAAGGAAGGAAGGAAGGAAGGAAGGAAGGAAGGAAGGAAGGAAGGAAGGAAGAGAGAAGAAAGAGAAAACAAGAGAAAGAGAAGAAAGAGAGAAAGAGAGAAGAAAGAGAAAGAAAGAATGAAAGAAAGAGGGAGGGAGAATGGAAGGAAGGAAAGAAGGAAGGAAGGAAGAGAGAGGAAGAAAGAGAGAAAAAGAAAGAGAGAGAGAGGGAGGGAGGGAGAAGGAAGGAAGGAAGGAAGGAGAAGGCAAGGCAACAGAAAGGAAAGCAAAAAGGCATTCAAGGGAGGTCAAGGAAAGCCAAGGGAAGGGAAAGAAAGAGAAAAGACATTTTCAGAATAGGCCAGCTGTGGAATCTTTTCTTGCTAAGGTTAGAAATTGCTGTCTTTGCCTGTTCAGATCTGAGTCATACCCAAATCTCCCAGGCAACTATAAACAATGAGGAACATAGGTGCCTTTGTATCATCAGTCAGTCCTTAGAGGGGATGACCTGCCACCCAAATGGACAAGGGGGTGCTATAAGCAATAAGCAAACTGATCTCAGAAGCACCCCCACATGACCTTCAGCATCCAGCTCTATTGGTAACCTCCATGAAAGGGACTCTTTGTCTCTCTTATTGTCTCCCAACTTCCCTCAAATCACCCCCATGGAAGACCCTGGACAGAAGAGAAAGTCCCCTAGAACCAGCTTTTCAAAACCATCCCAATTGGACACACAATTCCATAGGCAATAAATCCCAGGAAGCAGCAGTAAACATTTTGAAAAAAGACATCAAAGCTAAGTAACACAGTGGATAGACAGATCATCGGTGCTGTAATCAGGAGGACCTGAGTTCAAATCCAGATCAGACACTTAATAATTACCTAGTGGTGTGATCTTGGGCAAGTCACTTAACCCCCATTGCTTTGCAAAAAAAAAGTCATCAAAGATTTGTAGTCAGCAAATGTGACTCAAATCCTAACTTTGTTTCTTTCTAGTTATATTACCTTCAGCAAATAACTTCCCTTCTCTGGACCTCAGTTTCTTTATCTGGAAAAAGAAGAGATTTGTCCAGATCAGCAAAGACTCATAATCTTTGTTTAGTGCCAGGGACCCCTCTTTGGGCAGCAAATGAAGCTGATGAAACTTTTTTCAGAATTATGGTTATTGCCTATGTTCCTAATGAAAGGAAAGGCTAAATTTCAGTTAAGAGGTTAGTGAAAATAAGGAAGTCATCTTCCCCCTCCAAATTTGTAAACTTGGACCCCCTGAAATATGCCCTTTGGCATTATAACCCCTTGAAAGCATTTCAGCAATGAAGACACTTTAACCATCATCTCTTCCCATCCCCCTATCAAAAAAAAAAAACCTCTTTACCATAGAGAAGACAGTTGGTCGGTCAGCTTCTGCTGAAAAGCTTCCAGAAGAAGGGAAACTGCCCACCTCCCAAGCTGGCCCCTTGCATTCTGGGATAACTCTGTTTGAAGGATTTGTAGTCAAAATATGCCACTTATTTCTCCAAGTTCTGCCCTAGGGGCCAAGCAGAAAGTTTTTATCCTTCTTGCACATAACATTCACCTCATTAAAGAGAGCTCTCACATTTTCCAGGGTCTTCTCTTCTCTAAGAGAAATATCCTCAGTAGCTTCAAGCTATGCTTTCCTGGCAAAGTTCTGAGGGTCCCTCCCCATCCTAGGGGCTCTCCTCTGCTTCTTTGGAGCTACCCAGAATTAGCACCCTTTCCTTAGTTATACATTGTGTATTTGTGAAGTCTGGCTGCCTGCTAATACCACTCTCCCCCCACCCCCAGCTGCAGTCTGACTTTCACTTCTTATTCCCTTTGGCTCTTCCTCCCTCAGAATCCTAGGATCCTTCTCAGGTTGGTCTCTCTGGCTCCCCTTTCTCTAATCCATTCTGCACACTGAGCCAGATTAATCCTACTTAAAACATACTTTCAGCAGAACACTCCTCCATATAAGTATATGTGATGAAACCTAAAATCATCAAAGCTCTTAGGATCAAGTTAAAAAACAGAGAATTAGATCAGTGGGATGGACTGGATAAACATGAAATGGAAATAACCAAAAACAGTAGACCAGTGTTGGTTATATCTCAACCTACCAATTCCTGGTAGAAGGACCACCTGTTTCTCAGGGGGATCCTGGGCCATAATGGTCACATATTGGCCCTGGACTAGTTGCATTTGCTGAATTATTTTGCTTTGTTACAAGAAAGGATTCAGTTGGAGTGGAGAGGGAGCTGGGGTATTTCCAGAAATGGTTGTAATATAAAAATAAATACAAAGCAATAATAAAATTTACTTTTTCCATCTATAATGAATTTATGGTACAAGATCCAATCTAAATTCCTATACCTGGTTTTCAAGCCCCTTCCCTCCTGATCTGACATACTTTCCAGAGCATACAGTAGAAAGCCTCATTGCCCCTTAATATCTACCCCCCCTTCCCAGACAGATCTTTTTTTCAATAGCCCTCACACAAACACCAGATATTATCTTTTTATATTGTTCCCCTCAATTATCTCATTTAATCTTATTTGATTAGACTATACATTATATAGTCTAAGACTACAAGTTCCAGACAAATTGTCAACTTGTATTGGCAACTAGGTAGAACAATGGATAGGGTCAGACTTGGAACTCAGGAAGGCCTGAGTTCAAATCAGGCCTCAGGTACTTACTAGCTATGTGACCCTGGATAAGTCATTTAATCTCTACCTTAATTCCATCACCTGTAAATAGCCATAGCACCTGTCTCATCATAGAGTTGTCATGAGAATCAAATAAACAAATTATTATTTGTAAAGTATTTTGCAAACTTTAAAGAGGTATTTAAGCATTAGCTACTATTATTACTGATTAATAATAATAATAATGATAATGATAATAATGATAATAATGGTAGAGGGAGTTTCCTCATGTAGTTTCCTATGCCATTGAATTCACAGTCTAGTCTGTAACCCTAAAAAATGATGTATCAATGCATGTGTCCTAGAATTCCTTTCAGTTTTCAGTGATTTTAATCATGTGCTTCCCACAATACTCCATGGCCAAAACATGTATATCTTGGCAATGGTTGTACACAAGAACTATTATGTCTTTCCAAATGAAAGAAGATGATGTTTGTAGTCCATGACCCCTTGGATGATTTTAGTTGGCCTCCTCTAGCCCTTCTCCCACTGCCTTTGTCCTGGGACTTGAGGCAATATTCTAGGTCAGTGCTTGGACCAACCACCCACGTTGGCTAAAAACATCCAGGATATCCCAACCATGACTGATACTCACCCCCAAGCAAATAAAAGCAAGCATTTGAGCCATGTGGTTCCCCAGGCCTGGAAGAAATTCTGTGTGAAAATGAGATGTTTTCCTCAGGGGACAAAACCCTGAGCCCCAACCCCTACTCTAAATTCCTACTCTCGGCAACAAACACAAGAATGAAGGAGCTCAATGGGAATAATTCACTGCAGGTGAACCTCAGGTTGCTCCTTTCACATCTATTAGGGAGTGAGCAAGTGTTTCATTCAGTCTGACATTGCCTTTGGTGGTGGCAGAAGCCCTGGCAAGACCAATCAATGGACAGAATAGCATCTACAACAGTGGATGGTGACACAGATGGCAGGGAAGTTGACAGTGCTAGTGATAGGGCTGGTGATGGGTGGTGGAGAGCTTCTCTCTAACCAGGTATCTCTGGTTAATTTAGGTGTTCCATGGCTAGGTTCTACACTACCTTGGATCCAGGACCCCAAAAACATCTGAGAGAGGACCAGAGAGACAACACACGCTGAGCACAACAGAAAAACCTAAAAAGGAATGACAGAGTTTAGTCCTCCAGAAGAATAAAGTAGTGAACGTGGAGTCAGGAAGGCCTAAATTCAAATCCCACCTCAAACATTCTACTAGCCATTGTGACCTTGGGTCAATTAACTTCCCTGTGCCTCAGTTTCCTCATCTGTCAAATGATGAGGCTGGACTTATTGGTCTCTGAGGTGCCTTCCAGCTTTAAAATCTATGGTCTCCATGACAGACCTACATTCTGCACCATGAAACCAAGCACCTGGGTCATGCCCTATGATCT
Organism: Macrotis lagotis; assembly: GCF_037893015.1. Lineage (NCBI taxonomy): Eukaryota > Metazoa > Chordata > Mammalia > Peramelemorphia > Peramelidae > Macrotis > Macrotis lagotis. The sequence goes on along the minus strand of NC_133661.1, from coordinate 32,304,652 downwards.
CACCAAGTCAATTATGAGCATCTTGTATCCCCAACTAGACTAGAAGCTTCTCAAGAACAAGGGGCACATATTTTAATTTGTTTGTATCTTTCCTAATCCATAGCACAGTTCTGTGTTCAGGTGCTTGAACAATGCTTTGGGAATGAATGAATGAACAAAAATTACTCAGCATGAAAGTGCAGCTACCCAGTTTACCTCAAGGTTCATAGACCTTGGCTGATCCTGCAGATCTATGGTACCACCAACTGAACAAACCTGATGCTCCTTCCTCTTCTCAGAAGTCTCCAATGACTCATTTGTAAATGAGTCCATTATGTAGGGCCTGACATTCAAGGCCCCCCACAATCTAGTGATCTCCCACCTTTTCAGTTTGGGATCATGCTCTTCCCTTCCTCCCACACTCCATAGTCCAGTTGAACTGTACCACACTGCCTCCAGAGCCCTCTCCTTCCTTGGTACTTTGGTTCACACTATGCCCCCATGCCTGCCACTCCTAACTTCACCTGTTGGCTCTAATACACATCAAATGTCACCTATTCTATGAAGCTCTCCCTCATTCACCTCATCAGTGATGAACTTTTCCCCATCAATAATCCTATAGTGCCCCTCTTTAATGTGTATTTTTATGTGTTCTCTTTATCTGTGTTGATGTAATATCTTGCTAGCAGACTGGAAAGCTCTGTGAAGACATCTTAACTTTGTCATTTACCCTGCTCTTAGAAGAGGATTCTGTACTCTGCAAGCACTTAATATAGGTTTGGAAGTATTTGATGATTAATAAATGACTCCTAAAAGAAAGGAGTGAAGGAAAGAACTGAATTGAATTGAATGTTATGATCAGATGGACCAGAGTCCTATCCCAGACCTGCAGACTTACTGATACTACAGCCTTATTAAGACTGATGTTGGGAGAAGGGCCAGGAAGGCAGAGTGGGAAGAAGGCTGACCTTAGCATTCCAAGGACTTGGGGTCCATCCTGTCCCAGAAAACAACCTGCTCTCGGAAATTTAGAGAATCTCAAAACCTCTAAATTGGGAGGAACCTCTTATCATCTCTGAGCCTCAGGTAACTCCTTAGTTCTTATCTCCCACATCTTGGTTGGGACCCCTTGATTGGAAAATCATAAATCCCTGGTGTATCTGAGTCCAGAGGCCAAATGTGGTCTATTGTGGCCAGATCCTTAGCCCAAGTAGACTGGAGCCTCTCCAGGAGCTCCATTGTACACCCTCTTTATCACGACTTTGCAAGTTTTCAAAAAAGAATAATAGACAAACAAAACGAGGTGAGTAGAGCAAGAAGGGAATAGAAGGCAAGTTCCTGAGATAAAGGGCTATGTTTTCATTAGCTCACCCACCCCCTCCATCACTCCTCCACCTAAACATACTCCCCAAAATAGAGAAAGGGAGACAGATGGTATGGGCAGAGTCTGGTATGTAGGGTGGAGTCTATCTGCTTCCTTCTCTCTTGCATAGCTTAGCTAAAATCATGAGGGTATGAACAGAATAAATCTTTGGTTGAACTTCTTTCCTCTCTAAGATGTCTTCATCTTGGAAGTTCCCAGAATGAGGGGAGTTGATCTAAATCACCTTTTGGGTTTCTTTAAACTCTAAATCTATGACAACATTAATGCTTTCCCTCAGTCTTCTCCTGGTCAAGCCAGACAACTCTGGCTGGTTCCTCGGTCTGAGACTGGAGGAGGTTGTTCCAGCAGTGTTCTGCCAGGACTCCTTTTCCTTTTGGTCTTCTCTATATATCATAATAGACTTGAAGGTCTTAGTGGACCTCAAGTTCAACATCATACCAAAGTGGGACATACTAGGTTAAAAAAAAAAAAGCTCAAGCAGTACTAGGCTACATTAATATAAGCATAGCGTCTAGGTAGAAAGGTGTTATATTCAGTTCTAAGGAAGACTGGACAGAATTTCTAGGCAACCTAGTCTAGAGGTGTCATCCTATAAGCAATTATTGAAGAAAATGGAGAAGAAAAAACTGGGGGATAGGGTTCATGGCACATAGTTAGAGCCAGAAGGAACTTTAGTCCCTTAGACCCAGTCATCCTCCTTTATCCCTCAGAAAAGAGATTGCTGGTTAATTGACTTGTTCAAGGTCACACAGGAAATATATGGAAGAGAAAGTTCTAGAACACCGTTCAACTCTAAATTCCCTGATCTTCCAGGATTCGAAGGGCTTTCATCTGCAAAGAAAGATTAACTCTGAACAGTTTGCTGTCAGGGGTGGGGGACTAGATGTGGCAGAAAGGAAATTTCAGGTAAATGACATCTCATTTCCAAAGGACTTTATAATTAGCCAAACAATTTTCTCCCACCAGTCCTGTGAGGGGGGGTAGTGCACTGTCATTCACATTTTATAGATGAGGAAACTAAGGTCACACAGTTCATAAATGGCTGAGCAAGGACTTGAACCCAGATCATCTGGTGTTGGTCATCCTTAGTCCTTCAAGAAGACCAATGACATCCCAAGGGTGATGCCTTGACTTGCCAAGTTTCAGGTCTTTTTCACTCCCCCAAAATGCCTTACAACAAAGGTTTCAGACACATTCATAAGCACCTACTGTATACCAGACCCTACATGAAACCCAAAGATAAATGAGAGCCAGTCTCTGTCCTCAAGGAAAGACAACACATACAAGGGAGTGATGGCCAGGATGTAGACTCTGTCTAATGGATGTTAAATGGAAGCATTCATGGCTTCATATACAATCATGTTCTTTTTCTTATTTGTGTTGGAATGTCTTTCTGTTGAGGCTTGCCAAGTTCAGAATAAATATAAAAAGACAATTCTCTGGAAGCCTGGTAGCACTGTTCCAATCAATGTTGTCATTATCTTGTTTTCTCCAACAGTGCCCTGCTCAGGTAGAGGTAACACTCATCAGTCTCAGGACTGTCTGCCAACTCCACAAGTCACAAGGCCATCAATTCATTCAAATATTGCCCCCTTTTCTCCCCTCCTGCTTCAGTCTTCCCCTACACAGTTTCCAGGGCAGTTACCCCCCTCCTCCCTCCTTGGTCTCACACAAATGGGATTAACTTTCAGCTGGGTGGTCTTGGGTGTGGATGGGGATTTTATAGACTCTGGACTGGTGGTCAAGCATTGACTTGTGCCTTCCAATCTAGGAAGGATAGATTTTTCCACCAAAGGGTCACACTTCATCATAACTTTTCAAGTTGTCAAAAAAAATAATAAACAAAAAGCTGCCAATGAGAAGGTTTCCTGAGTGGTTGCTCTCCTTGAGTTGGGGTGGTCTGAGCTGATTTCTCCCCAATCTAGTCCATGGGATGGCCATCTTTCAACCTGTCATTTATGGTAACCACCATCAGGAACACTTTTACTTTAACTGAGTGGGAATTAGGTTTATCATTGTTCTACCCATCAGAATGATTCTTTCTAGCTAGGGGTTGAGAGGATGAACCAGAAGTTCAGAGCCTGCAGGTCATTCTCACTATTCAAAATATACTCATCAGTAAAGATTATATTCATTGACCACAAGTCCTGACTCCCCCTGCTCCTAACTCCCAGCTGGGACAGATGAAAATTAAAAAGTACTGGCTTTGGAGTTAGAAAAGCTGCCGAGACCTAGCAAGGACTTCACTTTCAAGTTCCATCTAGTGTCCAGATATCGCCTATGTCTGAGATTTGGTAGGTGACCAGAGAAGAAGTATCTTAGCTCCAAGCAGAGTCAGTATCTCAAGGGATGGACAGCAGCAGCATAAGCATCCATTGCTTCCACTGGGGTCCCTGGGGCTTTGTAGGAGAAAAGAGAAGAAAGAGGAAATAGACTGAGGAGGATGGAATTGGGAGCAGAGGTCTTCAAAGTAGTATCAAGGAAGAGAGGGGAGGAAGAAAAGACAAGAAAACTCTGTCCTTTGCAGAGGTGGGAGACTATGGGTGTGGAATGCTGCATACAATGTCAGACTCTCTGGCAACTTCCACTAGATCACATTGCTTCCTCATTCCCTCTCAAATTAGGCAATGGAGTGAAATGGAAAAGACAGTGAGAAGCATGTCTTGATATAACATTCCCCTCACTATAACAAACATAATGTTTAAGACATGCCATCATTCATTTGATGTCATGGTCTTTTACAATTGCAAAGAACATCAGTTCAACTCCTTGGGCCTCAGTTTCCTGATCTGTAAAATGACAGACAAGATAGGCTTCCAGGTCCAGATCTATTCTCCCATGGTTCATCTGTTGAATTCTCCATCCTTGAAAATACAATTTGCAGTTCACCACTATCTTCCCTCCTCCTCCCATCACCAGCCCTGTTATTGATGTCCAATTTTCTCAGTCTCACTTAGGTTTTTCCTATGTCTAGTGTCCTCATTCCCTTCCCCCAGGTAGAGTGTGAGCTCCTTGAGGCGAGTGATTCTCATTTTTTCTCTTTAACTCTCAGCATGTAGCACAGAACAAATCATTAATAAATGATTTATTGATTAATTGGTTATTCGTGTACTATGAAGTATTATACTCATAGATTCCTGATTTAGTCCCTTACTAGAGAGTAAGCTCCATGAAGGCAGGAACCCTGACTTATCTAAATTTTCCATCATCACATGCACATTTGTTGAAGAAATGAAGGAAAGAAGGAAGAGAGGGAGGAGGAAAAGGAGGAAGGAAAGAGGAAAGGAAGGAAGGAAAGAAGGAAGGAAGGAAGGAAGGAAGGAAAGAAGGAAGGAAGGAAGGAAGGAAGGAAAGAAGGGAGGGAGGAGGAAGGAGGAGGGAGGAGGGAGGGGGAGGAGAAAGGAGGAGGGAGGGGAGGAGAAGGGAGGGAGGAGGAAGAAGGATGGGAGGAGAGAAGGAGAAAAGGGAGGAGAAAAGAAAGAAAGGAGAAGGGGAGGAAGTAGGGGAGAAGGGGAGGAAGGAAAAGGGAAAGAAGGGGAGGTGGAAGGAGGGAAGGAGAGAATGGAAGAGGGGAGAAGAGAAGGGAGGGAAAGAGGGAAGGGAGGAGGAGAGATGAGGAGGGAGGAGAAAAGGAGGGAAGCAAGGAGGGGAGGAAGGCAGGAATGAAGAAGGAAAGGAGGGAGGGAAGGAAGGAAGGAAGGCAGTTCATCCCAAAGAGCCATGGCCACAATAGAGGTCATTCCCCAGTCAGCTTCCATATACATGATCTACATTCCACCACTCCATCTCCTGACTCTGTGCTCTCCCTTACACCTCTGCCTCTGGGCTTCCCCAACCTCCTTCAGGATCCAGTTTCAATGTCACCTTCTGCAAGATGTCCTTCCCATTTCACTCTGCCCATGCTAGCACCTGCCCTCTGAAGGTGCCCTTCCATTTCCATTTCATATCTGGTTATTCCCATGCTAGCTCGTCAATTCAAATACAAGCTCCTTGAGAGCAGCCGCCCTGTCTCCTGGGAGCCTAGGCCTTTCTTTGCGTCCCCAACACCTGGTAGACAGTGAGTGCCTAATAGCTGCCTGCTGAGAGAGCTACTCCTTCCTGGCTTGGCCAGGCCACCGAGCCCTCTCCCAGCCCTGAGGTCAAGGGCCTCACTCACTATGTTCATGAGGGTCAGGACGTAGTTCTGGACGTGCTCCTTGCCGTGGAAGCGCACCACCGAGTCGTCCACAGCCAGCAGCACCTCGATGGTGTAGTCCCCCGGCTTGGCATGACGCCGCTTCCGCTGGGCCTCTCCCAGCTGCTCCGCCATGGAGCCCAGCAGGTTGGGGAGCTCCCTGGACCCAAAGTCTGGGACTGCAAAAGGGGAAAGGCCATGGTCAGGACAGTGTGAGAGGCTCAACCACACACTCAGGATATACATGGACACCCCCACACAGAGACACACATACCCCTCCTGGGTTCTAGACAAGCCAAGAATCCAAGCTAGAGGCCTTCCTCTGGGTCAGACAAATACAAGGGCAAAGACCCAGTTCTTGACCTTAAGATGCCACACATCACTCTGAGGCAGTGGGATAAACTGCAGGGACTTCTGGGATAAGAACCAGAACCCTGGGTTTGAGATCAGCTCAGTCATTAATGCATTCCATGACTTTGGACAACTCACTTCTGCTCCCTGGGCCTCAGTTTTCCTATTTATAAAATCAAGGGTTGGACTGGATGTCAAAGATCTCCTCTGGTTGGTCCAGGCTGCCCTAACATTATCTTTCCAGGCTCATGAAACTGGTTCAATGGTCTTGTTGCACCTTGCACAAGCTATTCCAACCCCTGTCTCTATTTAGGCCAGTGCTGAGGATGCCTGTAAGCTGATTATTGATGTTCTCATCAGCAAAGAGAAGCTAGGCCACCAGCTGATAATGACTTTCTACCACCATGATGCCCAACATCTGGAGGGCTTCCCTACTGCCAACCAATGAAAGCTCAGAATCCTTAGCCGGTCATTCAAAGCCCCCTTTCTGAGACTACTCACACCACAGCCTTCATTCATCTTGCTCCTCACCAAATACTATATGAAGTTCCTACCAATGATGACTTGTCATTCCATGAGTTATCCTACTCCATTGTCTTTGCTCTTTTGTCCTCTAATTTCCCTTTTTTTCCCTCTTCACTTGCTTTTCTCTTCAAATGCCACCTGTTGCACAAAGCCTTCCCTGATCCCTAAATTAGAAACAACCTCCCCTTTAGATCTTATTTTATACATTTATCAATCAATCAACCAACAAACATTTATTATTCATTATATGACAATAGCAGAGGAATACAAAGAGATGGAGCTAAGATCTCAGGCACTATTGAACAGTAGAGATATCTGGGTATGCCTCGTATCCTCCTATTGGGCAGTGGGCTCCATGTGGGAGAGAACTTCCTCCCACCTAAACTTAAGCATCCTCCTGATACTCTTCAGAGGTCTCCGCTCATAAGAGACACTAAAATAGTTAGTTAAATGAAAGAACATTGAATGCCATCTTCCATTATGCATCAGTTTGAAGGTTTCCCACTCAATCCATGATTGCCCATCCTTCCTGACTCTTGTCCCTGCCTTCCCTTAACATCATCCAAGGCCATCTACCCAATCGACGGGAGGCCTTCCTTACTTCTTTTGACCTTACAAGGGTACCCTTGGAGTATTTGCAATATGACCCGCCCATTCCCTCTTTCAATCTGACATTCCTTTGATGACATTCTTGACTCTGCTTCTTCAAAGGTCTCTATTTGCTATGTATTGCTGGCTGCTCACTCCCACCATCCGCCTCTCCCATTGCCCTCTTGACCAATCTCATGCTAAAATTTTCCAGCAGTTATAATGTTCCATGACCTGCAGATAGTGGTAGAATATTGCTATTAAGAAAAAAGCTCTCTGTTGACTTGACCCCTAGTACGTATTTAATAGGTATTTGTTGAATGAGTGAATAAATGGAAGGGCTATCTATTAAGGCAGAGAGGATTTTGCTCAACACTAATGGACAGAGCCTATGATATCATGGCTCCCCATAGGATTGAAATAAATAACCTCATTCATTTTGAGAAGGACCACCAATAAGCTATCTTTGGCCAGAAGCAATGCTTCTAGAAGAAGGACTTCTCAGGCGTGGCACATTCTGGACATGGAACTGCCCGACCCTGAGAGTGTTCTGGGGATGTGGAACACACCCTCTCTGAATGGCCAGCTGCCTGCTCAGCCTGAGGTTCCTTTGATAACTGCTGACCAAGGGTCCCCCTCTGAATGCTTGTCATCACTCTGGCAAAATTCCTTAGTCCTCCAGCTGGAGAATGCACATGTCAGGGAGGCCCCAGGACCTTTCCCTTTTTTTGGCAACTGCCCTACAAGAAGCCTCCAACTTCACCAAGATAGAGAGCACCTGTGTCAAGGAACTCTGGCGACCTAAGTCAGGAGCTAATTATAAAGGACAGAGGCTTCATTGGTGCTTACATCAAGATTGGGGGGCAGGGGAGAGAGAAATCAAGGATTCTCCCTGCTCTGACATTTTACACTCTAAAATCCTCTCTGCCTCTGATGACCTGTGTTCTAAAGCTTCTCTGGGCAGCCAGGTGGTGTCAGGGGATATAGGGTTGGACCTGGGATCAGACTCATCTTCCTGAGTTCAAATCTGGCTTCAGGCACATAGTAGTTGTGTGACCCTGGGCAAGTCACTTCACCCTGCCTGCCTCCATTTCTTCATCTGCAAAATGAGCTGAAGTAGGAAAGGGCAAACCACTCCAATATCTCTGCCAAGAAAATCCCAAATGTGGTCATGAATAGTTGGAAAAGACTGGATAAAAATAGCAATGAAGGTCGCTCTAAGCTCTGCATTCGACGTTCTCACATTTCTCATAGTTCTGACATTTTATAGGGTGGGCCGTTAAGAACCATAACTAGCACACACATGTAATGCTTCAAGTTTTATAAATCACTTTATTCTCTAAGTTCATTATCACAGCACTAGGGGGCAAATGATCCCCCTTTTACAAACGAGGAAACTGAAACACCCAAGGGTCAAGTGACTTGTCCAGAGTCACAAAGCTAGTAAGTGTCCACTCAGCCTGACTCCAGGCCATTTAACGGTGCTGTGCCTCACTTTCCTGAAAAATGTAAAGTTAGATCAATAGTTCTTATAGCACTAAACTCATTGGATTGTAGTGAAACTCAAATGATATGTCTGTAAGGGCATCACAATATTGAAAGTTCCATGTAAAAATGTGCCATTATCATTCAGTGTTTTTAACTTCCTTTAGAACAGAGTTTCTTTTCTGAGTTCTACCACTAGTAAATAGATTTGAGAGAGGCCCTGAACTTGTTCATAAAATATTTTGATAACCATATTACAATATTAGGATTGGGGCATTTTATTTAGTTTAGTTTAGTTTAGTTTAGTTTAGTTTAGTTTAGTTTAGTTTAGTTTAGTTTAGTTTAGTTTAGTTTAGTTTAGTTTAGTTTAAAAACATGATTCCTTGAAGTGGTTCATAAGCATCACCAGACTGCAAAAGGGCCAGTGGCCCGAAAAGGGTAAGAATCTCTGCTGGACAGGGTCACCACCAGACCTCTAGAAAAAACCTTCAGCCTTCACATCAGGAGGTCATTGTGAGACCTCCCCAGACCCAGTTTGCTTGTTCAGTCCAATGAACAAGGAACCTGAATCATGATGAATGGACTATTTGCTATGGAACAGCCCCAGGCTCTGTCTCCCTCACAGCTCCAATTCAAATTAATCCACATGCATTTATTAAGCTTCTACTATGTACCAAAAATTGAGTTAGGCACCAGTTATACAAAGACTAAAATTAGACAAATCCTGCCCTTAAGGAGTTTATATTCTATCAATATATCCATTTATTCTTCTGCTGTCCAGGTCAAATATCCCCAGTTAGAAGCAAAGATTTAGGGCTAGAAGGGACCTTGGAGGATATCAAGTCCAAGCCTCTCCCTCATCCCTCCCCTCCTTTCTCCCCCATACTTGAGATGTATAAACTTAGGCACAGAAAAAGTGATGTACCCAATGTCACATAATGCTGAGGCAGGATTGAAATTCAGATCCTCATGCCTAGAAATCCAGGACCCAATCTACACCATTATTCAAACAATGCTTAATGAGCATGGTTTCCTTCCACTAGGCTGGCTACCTTCCTGTAGCTTACATAATGCTATGGATAGAGCACTAAGCCTGGAATCAAGATGACCTGAGTTCAAATCTGTTTCAGATATTTATTAGTTGTGTGATCCTGAGCAAGTCACTTGACCCTGTTTAACCTCAGTTTCTTCATCTGGTAAAATTAACTGAAAGAGGAAATGGCAAACTACTTTAATATCTTTGCCAAGAAAACTCCAGCTGGAGTCATAGTCAGACACAATGAAATGACTGAACAACAATAAAATAATCCTCTGATTTAGGGTCAAATGACTGGGCTTCAAATGTTAGCTATTGTACCTGGCAAGTAGGTGTCATATAAATACCAACTATCATCACCATCATCATCATCATCATCAATTTTCCAATATCCTTCCTAAAATGTGGCACCTAGAATTGAACATAATGTTCTGGATATGGTCCGACCTCCCTCCATCTATGTAGCCCAAGAAAGCAATAGTTTCCTATTGCTGTCATGTCCTGCTTCAGTCCAAAGCCCACCATTAAGCCCACCATTTTTAGGCATTGATTTTTCCTTGCTAGCAATCAGATATTTGAAGTAGCACATCAAAGCAATAAATCTTTAAAGTATGTTACTTAGGGGTGGCTAGGTGGCACAGGGGATAGAGCACTGGCCCTGGAGTCAGGAGCACCTGAGTTCAAATGCAGCCTCAGACACTTAATAATTACCTAGCTGTGTGGCCTTGGGCAAGCCACTTAACCCCATTTACCTTGCAAAAACCTAAAAAAAAATAAAGTATGTTACTTAGTTGATGAATGGACTCTGATTCCTTGAGTATGGACCTTGAGGGAACCAGATATGGAGGGTCTTTTTTAATGCACTCAAGGAGATCACCAGGAGTCACCAGTGAGAAGACTTTGACTCTGATGAAAACATTAAATATAGCTGTGTTCCAACCTAATTCCCTTCTGGCATCTCACCCCCCTCACCCCCTGTATCTCTAACTTTGGCCTAAGGTTCATTCCATTTCATTTGTATCATTCTGAAAATAACTGAGCCTGAGGCATGAGATCCCAAGAAATTCTTTCCCTATTTTCATCTCCCTCTGCTTTTCTGTCTAAAGAGGTAGCTAAGGCTTTAGCAAATTCAAATATGGAATCCCCCAAGCCCACAACTCCAAGTTGGGAGTAGGCAGAAGCAGCATTGGGCAAGTTAGGAGGAGGAAAAGGGGGGGAGAGGAAAAGCTCACCCTTCCCCTATGCCCCAAACCCTAATTTGGCCCAATTGAAACTCTTCTCTTTGTCCTCTGTTCTTGGGGACCATGGCATCAAATGGTTGGTTTTCCATCCTGGGAGTTCATAGGATCATTCAGAGCAGGAATGGATCATCGCGACCTTGATTTTACAGATGAGGAGACTGAGACCCAAAGTCAGATAGAAAATAAGGATCAGGATTTGAACTCTAAGCCCAGCAGTCCACAGTCAGCACCCTCTCTGTGTATCATTTGAGCATGGGCTGGGAGACCATTTGTTAGCAATGTGTCAAAAGGTGTCAAAAGATTCCCCTTCAATTCCACTCAATTAAAAACACTTAATGAACACCTATTGTGTATGAGATTCTGCAGATGAAAAATGAGAAAGGAAGACATTCCTATCTTCAAAGATTATTTTCTGCTCCAAGAGGAAACAGAGGAAGGAGTTGGAGGGCAACATGGGCACAACTAATTAAACAAAAAATAGATACAAAGCAATTTAGGGCGGTCCACAAGACTTTATGAAGCCCTTAGGAGGGCTTATACTGTCAGACAATGGGCAGGCAAAGAGACAGAATCCACCCCTGCTCAGGGACATGTTAGACTGCGGAAGTCTGGAGTCCCTTCCAGCTCACAGGTTCCATGTTCCTATAAATGAGACTATTGTAATAACAATAATAATAGCTATCATTAACATAAGGTCAGCTTCCAGAGGCAGGGCAGTACAGGGGGCAGAGTCAATCCCACGTCTGGGGATGAACAAGTCACTCAATTTCCCTGAGCCTTAGTTTCTTCATTTGTAAACTTGAGATAATATCTACCTCAGTATGGTGGCGAAGATCAAATATAAAGTGTCCAAAAATATAAGACAAATGTCATGATTATTATTTTATTTCACTGCATTTTCAGCTTAGAAAATCTTCTGTGTATATTATATTATCTGGATTGATCCCTGCCTCTGACACTAGCTTTGTGATCCTGGGCAAGCCACTCAACGTTTTGTGACTTGATTTCCTCATCTGTAAAATGAGAGGGTTGGACTGAATGATCCTGAAGGTCCCTTGCAGACCTAAGTCCATGGCCCTAAGATCCCCTATCCTGGAAGGATTACCGTGTCCATTTCACAGAAACCAGAGCACAAAGAAGTGTGAGTTGTTTAAGGTCAAAATATGCAGTGAAGGATAAGCTAAGACTCCGAGTCCAGCCTTGTGACACTGGAGTCCATTGGGTCACATCACCAGAAGTCTCCCCAAAGGAGATGATGGGCCTTCTTTTACCTAGAAGACAAATTGATTTAACCCCAAGAGGCTCACCCCAAGGCCCAGACTTGGCTCTAAGCCCACACACCAGCTTCTGGAAGAGTTCCAGAGTGAGCCAAAGTTCCTGCGGGCTGCCCCTTCACCACCGTCTGAGACTCTCCTCATGGCTTCGGACCTCTTCTCTTTTCTTAGCAGCTCTTCAAAAGCAGCTGGTCCTTGGGAAAAGCCCACTGTTTTGAGACAACGGAGCCTTGGGATTTCCATGACTTTCCAATCTCATTCTCAGCCATTCCCAAGCTACGCGCTTCCAGAAAGAACACACCTATTCTAAAAGATCAGCATCCCTCTAGAGACATCAATCTGCACACCTATTTCTGGGTCAAAGGGACCAGGTTCACTTGGGGGCAAGCACTTGACTTACAGTTGCAGAGCGGGATCCAATCCAATTGACAAGACCATTAAAATGAACAGTTTCCCAAAGGACCCCTTGAAGGGTCCCTGAGTTGGTCTGGGGAGGTGATCAACCCTTACCAGTCAGGATGAAAGGAGTCAAAGGACTCTGCAGAAGGTAGAGATGGACAAGGACAACAAAAGGAAGAGTCTGGAAGACAAATGGCAGTGGGAAGAGCCTCCACATTCCCCCCAAATATCCCAGAACTGAATGATAAGCAGGATGCAAAGATAAGCAGGCTTAGCCCAGGGCTTAATAAATGTTGGCTGTTTAACAAAGTATTTATTGACTAATGAAAGGAAGAAGGCTGCTCTAGAACAGCAGTATGGGATAGTAGATAAAGTACAAGACCTGGGTTCAAATTTTACCTCTGGTGCTTACTAGTTAAGGAACCATAAACGTGTCCCTTAACTTTTCTGACCCTCAGTGGGTTTCTGAAAAATGGGGCTATAAATATTACAATACCTGTAGCACCTTCCTAGTGGCATTGCTCAGGGGCTCAAATGAGAAGATGGATAAAAAAAACCTTTAGCAAACCCGGAGGAACTATAGAAATGTCAGTCATTGTGATTGGATTCAAAGTGAAGACAAGAGGGGCAGCTAGGTGGTGCAGTGGATAGAGCACCGGCCCTGGAGTCAGGAGTACCTGAGTTCAAATTCAGACTCAGACACTTAAGAATTACCTAGCTGTGTGGCCTTGGGCAAGTCACTTAATCCCATTGCCTTGCAAAAATCTAAAAAAACAAACAAAAAAGCAAACAAACAAAAGTGAAACAAACAAAAAAAAAAACCAAAGTGAACAAAGTGAAGACAAGAAAGCCATGTAAGAGGGAGCAGAGTGAGGGCAGGGAGGTTGGAAAGTGCCACAAAACTATGGTGACTGTGGCATTTGGCCACAGGATTGAGGACTTAGAGCTGTAAAGGATCTTGGACTCATCCTAGCCATTGTACAGATGACGAATCTGAGGCCCAGGGAGTGTAAGCGACTTGCCTGACAGTCCTAGTAAATACCAGTCAAGATCATGTCCTGGATCCTCCAAACTCTCAATCCAGATCTCTTCCCATGTAGCCTACTTCTGAATTCTGTACTGAACCCAACAATCCCAAGGGTAGGAAAAAGAAGAGGGTGGGCAGGACATCCATTGGCCTAGAAGCCTTTGTTCCAATGTGGTCATTGTGGTACAGTTGTGGATATGGCCCAGGTCCATTGAGGTCTCTCAAAATATAATGGTGGTGTATAGAAAGAATTAACACTTCAGAATCTTTATTTGGACAGGAAGAGTTTTTGCTGGATGCAAAGAATACTTTGTGAGCATGTATATGATAGGGGTGGTGGGGAAGAGTGGTGGGGAGAGAAACAGGGAAGAAAGACATGAAAGAAGGAAGAAAGGAAGGAAGGAAGGAAGGAAGGAAGGAAGGAAGGAAGGAAGGAAGGAAGGAAGGAAGGAAAGAAGGAGGGGAGGGAGGGAGGGAGGGAAGAAAGGAGGATGAAAGAAGGGAAGACAGAGAGAGAAGGATGTCGTCTTACAAAAGCTCTTGAAGTTTCTGAGCTGGTGACATAAGTTTTTGTTTTAAGTTTTTGCAAGGCAAACGGGGTTAAGTGGATTGCCCAAAGCCACACAGCTAGATTATTATTTAGTGTCTGAGACTGGATTTGAACCCAGGTACTCCTGACTCCAGGGCCAGTGCTTTATCCACTACGCCACCTAGCCACCCCGACATAAGTTTAATAGAACCAATTATTCCCATTTTTGAGATGAAGAGACTGAGGACCAGAGAGAAGAGGCCCTGTGCCCAAGATGTGTCCCAAGGATATGGCAGTGTGGTTTAGACCAGGGTTTGAGAGCCTGCCATTGAGCCACCGACAGAAGAACATGACTTTCCAGATAGAAGGACAGATTCAGAGCCAAGTCTGTCACCAATAAGCTACATCACTCCACAGGTCTCAGTTTCCTTTTCAGTCATATGAGAATAATAACCTTGGCACCAACACCCTCCTGGCTCTCCTAGAGATCAGATGATGCCTGTATGCCACTTTGTAAACCTGGAAAGCTGTAGGCCCATTAGCTGTTAGTGCGGCTCTCCCTCCAGACTATTTCCTGCCCTCACCCCTTCTCCCAGAGGTCTTACCTTCATTGGGGAGGTCTCCCTGGGCCTCTGCTTCCTCCTGTCTGAAAGTTGCCCGGCGGTACACGATGTGTGCTCGCCCGCTCTCCTCCTTGGCCTGCTGCCCTCTCTCCAGGGGCTCAATGAAGTATTCGTTGCTGTCTGTCCGGATGAGGCCCGCCTGAAGATCATGGTAGCAAATCAGTGAGAGGAGAGAGAGAGAGGGGAAAAATGGAACATATAAAAATGCAGAATAAACACGTAACATATACATACTATACATGCGTTCTATGTAACATCACCAAGTCCAGGTATGGAATAGAACCCCAGAAACCTGGCTCATTATTGTAGAGTATGTGATTAGACTCAAGACATCTTAAACCAGGCCCTAGACATGGGTCGTCACACAGGAATCAAAAGATTATCTTGAATCTTTTAAAAACAGTAACAACATTCAACGATTTTAACAAAATAACTTGAAAATAAAAGAATAAGCAGACAAAATTCACAACTTCCCCAGTCTACAGAAAAGTGGTGACTGTCAGTTTCTTCAGGGTATGCTAAAGACTTAGAAGCTTTAGAAGAAAAAATATGATTTTAAAAAGTTTTTGAAAAGCTTAAAATGGCACCAAGACTTTGGGGACATCCAGGAGATGGTTCCAGGTGACTGGCGTTGAGATGAGTGGGGGAGGCGTGACCCATTGTTGACTTAGAAAACCAAGATTACCATTACCTATGTTGTACTGTATATTGATTTGTTTTGTTAAACATTTCCCCCCATTTTGATCTAGTTGGGGCCCCCTCCCGGGGCCGCTGAGGAAGACAGAAAGTCTGATAGCTCTGGTATATAGAGAATGGAGAGTTGGCCTAGGAATCAAGAAGAATAAAAATAGCCTACCATAATAATAATAATAATGATAATAAAGACACGAGGGGAGCAGAGAGGGAGTGTGGAGGGTCTTTGACCTAGGGCAGAGGGTGAGGGTCCAATCTGACTGTCGTTTACTAGCTATGAAACTGAGCCCAAATGGTGGGAAGATGGTCCTATTGGCTACAATCTCTTTATAACACAGTGTGAGACCTTCAAGAATGAGGAAAATGGGAACATTTTATATACACCTATTGAGAAAATGGTCAGAAATCCTATGGCTCTGAGTCTGGTGAAGGTCAGTGACTGAGCTGGAGAAGACCAGAGAAGATATAAAATGAGGTTGATCTCAGGAAAAGAACCCTTCCTTAGGCTTGGAGGGGAGTTTCCAAAGAGGAAGTGATGAGAGCAAGCGATAGGTCTTGGTATCCACTGAGGACTTCCAAGGGTCACAATCAGAAAGGGGAATCTCATCTCCAACACCTGCCCCCCTCCTGCTGGCCTCACTTCCCCCTTCTGCCCTTCTCTCCAGCTTCTTTCAAGGTCCCAGCTACAATCCCACCTTCTCTAGGAAGCCTTTCCCAAATCCCATCTGCACCCCACCAGGGTCTCCCCTCTGGTGGTCCTCATCATTTTACCCTGTGTATATATAACAGACATTGATTTTCGAGTCTTCTCCCCATTAGACTGCTAGCTCCTTGAGAGCAAGGGTTGACTTTCGACTTTTCTTGGATTTCTAGAACTTTGTGCATTACTAGTTCAGAGTTAGCACTTAAGAAATGCGTTTTGACTAAAGAACTAAATGTTGGCTGACTGCAACCCTTCAAGAGGCGGGTCATTCTAACTTCATTAACAAGGCCTTAGGAATGAACTTTGCAAGTTGTGGCAGTCAACTCTTTGATCATGGGCCTCTCTGCCCACAGAAGTATTGACTTAAAACTGGAAGGGACCAGGGGGCAGCTCGGTGGCACAGTGGATAGAGCACTGACTCTGGAGTCAGGAGGACCTGAATTCAAATGTGACCTCAGACACTTAATAATTGCCAGCAGTGTGACTTTTGGCAAGTCACTTAAATCCACTGCCTAAAATAAAAAAAAAAAATTTAAAAACTGGGAGGGATCTTGGAAGCCATGAAGTAGAATCCTCTCAATTTACAAATGGGGAAACCAAGGCTGAGAGGTTGTCATCCATTGTTACCCAGCTAATAAAATAATATTATTTTATAATATGAATATACGATATAATTAATATAGAATATAACAATAGAATTTGAACTCCAAGCCCAGTCCTAGATTCATTTACCTATCCAAATTACTTGAGAAAGAAATGTTACATTTCTATGTAGCCCCAGAGCTTAACCCAATGCCTAGCATGCAGCAGATGCTAATAAATGTACATTTATGGATTGGTTCGTTGAACTTAGCACCAGGCTCTTCCTGTATAGAACTGCTCCAGGTCTATGACCTCACACTCATCACAAAACCTCAATTTTGACTTGCATGAAATGAGAATTCTCAAATCATTTACTACTTCCCAGGGTTGTTCTGACACTTTGTGAACCCTCGTGACCCTGAGGCCCATTATCTCATTTTCCTGGGTCTCTTTTTGCACATCTATAAAATGAAGGGGCTGGGGTAGATGGGATCTGAGATTCCTTCTGGTTCTAGATCTATGATTCCCCTACCCTCTCTAAATATGAAAACTGTTATTAGGATTCAGAGTTATCTTCTTGTGAATCAGTTTCAAGAAAAATCAGGCAAGGTTTCTCCACCTTTAAAATGTGGGAGCTGACTTGTATTAAAAAAAAGTTAAAAGGGCATATGGACAGGTGCTGGAATAGTACTCACTAGCTGTGGGACCTTAGGCAAGGTAGACTGGATGGATGGATGGATGGATGGATGGATGGATGGATGGATGGATGGATGGATGGATGAATGAATATAAATGATAGAGAGAGATGATGGATGGATATAAATGATAGATAAATAGATAGAGAGATAAAGAAATAGGGAGATAGATGATGGATAGATAGTGGATGGATGATATAAAATAGAGAGAAAATAGATAGACAGATTAGATAATGGATAGATGGGTAGATGAATGGATAGATTGATAGATGGGAATATGGATGATGGATGGGTAAATAGGTAGATAGATAAATGGATGGATGCATGGATATAAATGATAAATAAATGATAGATGATTAGATAGCTATATAGATAACAGAGATGATGGATGGATAGATATAAAGATCTATATGATAGTTACACATACATATATACATATTATATATGAATACATAAATTATATATACATATATACACAAATATATATAAACTATCTTTATGAGTCCTCCCATCCTATGATCTCATGAATTTCAAAAGTAGTATCCAAATCCAATTTTGACTCAGGATACCAAAATCAAATCTGTAAAAAACAGATATGGTCTAACACTTCCGGAAGAAACAATCACTGTCTGTGACAAAATAAATACTGGTCAGTCTGGACAAATACCAACTGGTTGGCGACTGTAATTGTGCCTTTGTAACACACTCAACCCTGTGTGTACCATGCGACGCAATAAACTCTGCCCTACCCCCCACTCCCCAAGCCTGGACAAGGCAGGCATTATACCCTGGGAAATTATAGGCAATTATTGGGTTAGTCACCAAAAAAGAAAATAAAAAGAAAAGAATAACTCACATTATGTAGAATTTTAAGGCTTGCAAAGCACTTTATAAACAATCTCTCATTTACTCCTCACAAGAACCCAAGGAAGGAGATGCTGTTACTATGCCCATTTTACAGAAGTTGAGTTATTTGACTTGGTTCACATAATTGAAAGTGTCTGAAAGCAAAATCTGAACCCAGACCCTCTTGGAGTCAAGTTCAGTGCTCTACCCATCACAGCACCAAGTTACCTTTTCCAGAGCAAACCAAAGTCAATCAATCGAGCCACAAGCATTTATTAAATGTCTACTGTATATACCAGGCACTGGACTAAGATACACAATGAATGAGACCCTTGCCACCCAAGGAGTTCTCATGTTAAATGAGGGCAGATCTTATGGAAGCGTGGAGCTGAGGAGGATCCGGAGGGTCAGCTGAGGCCAGGCAGACCATGGCATCTCTCTCTCTGGCCTCCCCAGAACTTTTGTCTCAGTCAGAGCCAGAGGGAGAGACCAGGGCATGAAGCCTTTCTTTACCTAGAATCAGGTTTAGAGCTGGAAGGGACTTTGCCCACATCTCTTCCAGGAGTTCTGAACCCAAAGTCCAGAATGTTTCTTTTAAAAATTGTGATAACTGCATTTCAATCTAGTCATTTCCTTTTATAAACTTATGTAATTAAGTTTATGCATTTAAGAATGTGATTCTGAGGAGTCTGACTTGTTTTATAGACAAAGAAACTGAGGCAAACAGGAGTTAAAGGACTCCCTTAGAGTCTTACAACTAGGAAATGTCTGAGGCAGGATTTGAATTCAGATCTTCCTGGTGCCAAGTCCATCTTTCCATGCATTACACCAGTAGGAGAAATCCAGAAACCAAAAGAACTCTCCTCCCTCAGACTTCAGATAGAGTCACCAGGACCATCCAGAGCAGAAAAAGCCATCAGACATAGAACTGCAGATTTAGAGAATGCCAGGCAAAGGATCTTGGGAAAGAGCATACAAGATGCCAGAGGTGGAAAGGAAGGCAGAGTAATGAATGCTAAACCTGGAAGGGGTCTTAGAACACGGAATATCCCATCCAGAAAGAAAACTGCAGTACAGACTGTCAAAGCACAGAAGGATCCTTTATCAATCACCATGGTCAGTCTGCTCATTTTACAGCCAAGGAATTGGAGACTGAGAACAGTCAAGGAACTTGACCAAGGTCACACAACTAGTAAGTGACAGAATCAGGACACAGAGCCAAGTGACCTGATACCAAATTTAATGGGTTTTTTCCCCACTACTCCCCACAACATCCTATCCTGGCCCCAACTACCTACTCCCTACAAGGGCAGACTCTGGCCCAAAAATCTTCCAGAGACATCATCACATGGATAGCCAGTTGCTGTTCTGTACTGCTAGCAAATTCAGCAAGAAATAGCTTCTTACCCTTACCCCTCCAGCTTCATGGAGCTTCAGGGTCTAGGAGAAAGGGGGAGTCACACACTGAAAGTCATTTCAAAGTAGGTATTTTACAGATGAGGAAACTGAGGCACATAGAGGCTAAGTGACTTGCATAGGGTCACACAATTAGTAAGTATCTGAGGCCGCATTTATACTCAGGTCTCCCTAAATTCAGGTCCAGTGGTTTATATTCTGAATCATCTGGCTGTTTCTAAATGGGTATGATTATCCCCATTTTAGGGATGAAGAAACAGACCAAATATGTCCTGGGACCCAACAAACCAAGCCATTTTAAGTGTCTTGCCTAGGGTCACACAGTTAGTAAATCAGGGCCTCTTGACTCCAAATCCAATGTCATATCCATAAACCACCTCGCTGCCTCTAAATGGGAATAACATAATTCTCCTTATACAGGTGATAAAACTGAGGTCCATAACGGGGAAGTGATTTGCCCACATGCACAGAGAGCATAAGTGGCAGAGCTGGGTTAGAACTCAGATCCTCTTCCTGAGATTCCAGAATGGAATTTCAATGGATTCCAGATTCCCTTGCCTTCTTCTCACTCGATCCCATTGCCTCTCGACTCTGAATCCAGACCCATTTCCACTGTCATTGTAAAAGTTCCATACCAAACCCCCAAACAGTCCCAGGGCCCCTCATAAGCCCAGTGTAGTGGGCACATCACCCTGAGCTCACTTCTCCATGGGATCCTAGAGACATGGGAGTAGAGAGCATGACCCACATATGACTCCACAAGTCCACCTCTCCATTTCTGCCGTGCACTTTTGTCTCTGACTATGACTAACGATGCAAATGACTTCCTCAGCAAGCCAGTCCACTCACCATGGAAACCTCCCAGCTGTAAGGGATTATGAGGGACTTTCTGGCCCTAGATGCCCTTTGGCATCCATTGAGAAAACCCTTAGAGGACTGGAACATGACGGTGGGGTCAACCTCAGAGACCATGGAACCCAGCCCTCTCTAATCCCCACTGGGAAGATTTAGGGGCCAGAGAGGGAGACTGACTTTCCTGGGATCACCCAGCATCCATTAGTGGCAGAGCCAACATGAGGACCAATATCATCTCTCGCTCCATCATTTGAAACTCCCCCAGAATCTCACACGTTGCTCCATACTTGTGGCATTTTAAAAAGAGGTTGTTGAAATGCAAAAAGACAAACCAGAGAGAACTTTAGGAGTTAGAACAAAGAATGCAGAACACTGGAGATGGAAGGGACCAAGGAACTTAGGAGTATAGACTATCAGGGTTAGAAGAGTCTTTAGAAAATGGAGCTGAATAGCATTGGAAAGAACTTGGAACAGAAAAGTTTGGAGCTAGGAGTCTTAGAATTTGTTGGACCTAGAGAAGACCTTAGAACAATAATAAAATATACAAAGTCAGAGATGGGAAGGGTCTTAGAAATTAAAATAGAAGAGTTCTAAGGGATTCTAGGACTTAGAAAAGCTTAATGGGGTTTTAGAACTTCAAACATAGAATGTGGGAACCAGAAGGGATCCTAAAACATAAATTAAGTAATGTTACAAATGAGAAAGGCCCTAGAACTTAGAATGGAAGAGCTCTAAGGAACTTTAGGACTTAGAAAATACCAGTACTGAAAGGGGTCTTAGAACTTACAACATAGAATGATGAGATGTGAATGAATCTTGGACTATAAAACATAGGATGTCAAATTTGGAAGGGGTCTTAGAATCCAGAATGACAGAGTTATAAGGAACATTTAAATTTAGGATGTAGGATGTCAGTTAGAGGGGGCCACAGAACATGGTACATAGGATGACAGAGCTGGAAGGGGTCTCAGAACTTAGAACAAAAAGATCTCTGACTTGGAAAGGACCTTAGAGGTGTTTGTATTCATTGTATATCTTGTTCTGATTTTGCTTTCATTATCTTGCATTAATTCAGGTACAGTTTTCCTAGGTTTCCCTGAATTCAGTGTGGTCTTCATTCCTTATAGCTCTTTCATTTTTAATTTTAAAGGTGGGACACTGAGTCCAAGGGAGAAGAAGTCATATATCTAATATTCTACTATTCTGCAAAGTAAACAGGTATGGTGTTTCATTCTGAACTTTTGTTTTTGAAAGGGGAACCGTTCAGAGGCAGACAGCCAGGATGGTGAAGGGTCTAGAAATTATGCCAAATGTTCTGCTGAAAAAAACTGGGAATGTTTAGCCAAGAAGAGGAGGGAAGGAGGGGAGGTTTGTAGCTTTCTTAAAGTTCTCTTAATAAATCTTGGTTGAATTGATTTGAATAATAACTATAGTAATTTGGGGCAGCTAGGTAGTCCAGTGACTAGCATGCCCAGTCTGGATTAAGGAGGACCTGAGTTCAAATCCAGCATCAGACACTGGCTGTGTGACTCCAGACAAGTCACTGTTTGCCTCAGTTTTCTCCTCTGTAGAATGAGCTGGAGAAGAAAATGGCCAATAATTTCAGTCTCCCTGCCAAGAAAACTCCAAAAGGAGATTAGACTGAGGCAGGATTCAAACCAGGTTCCCTGAGTCCAGATATGATGAGTGGTTGTTATCCTTCATTCCAAAGAAGATCAAAGTGACATCCCTATCAACTATGGCTGATCAGACCAATATAAACTTGGAATGCACTACCACAGGTTGAGTACATATTGGAATGTGAACATCTGGGATGGTTTCTCTGAATTTGCCCTTCTTGTGTTCTTTTGAGCTATTTCAATTCTGTTCTGCTCATAGAATACAGCACCTTCTCTGATGAGGGCACACCATGCTGGGTGGTCCTGGACCAGTGTCTCCCATGTCAGCCAATCAATTCCAGAGTTTTCAAGAGACCTCGAAATCTAGTCCTCTTGCCACTTACCCACACTGCTGCTTCTCTGTGGACCAAAAAATGTTCTAATGGGGGAAGAAAGGGGAGAGAAAGGTAATGACAGATGAGGGGAGCAAAGACAAGTCTTTCATTGTTGCACCTGATGTCATAAGTTCTTGGATTTCCCCTTCAAGCCTCTCTTGTTAAGCCCTAACTTGGAAAACACACAAAGGAAAATCCAGGGACACAGTGAGATCTGTTCATCTTGTGGGGGGAGGCAGCAGGCTCCCACAGAAGCAATCATTCATGTGGCTCACTCAGGTGAAAGCCTGGGGGATTCTGGGTCTGGATGAGAACAACCTAGCATAGGTGGCCAGAGGTTACAGAGCTGCAGGGGCCTGACAGCTCTGCTAGGGCACCAAGCCCAAAGAGAGCCCACAGCCTCTTAAACTCAACTCCAAACACATGTGACTTTGAGGGTTTGTGGGAATGGAGGGAAACACAACCAAGAACTGACCGCTCATCCAGGACCAATACAGAATCCAGGAACCTCAGGCATCCTGCTCTACCACTTAATAGCTGGGTGACTGTGGTCAAGTCATTTCACTTCCCTTTCCTCTTTTGAAAATGAAGGGACTGGACTAAATGGCATCTGAGGTCCTTTCCAGCTCTAAAACTATGATCTTTCTTCTATATGTCCTTAAGTTTTACAAGTCATTGTCCTCACAACACCCTATGAAGTAGGTAAGCAAGGGTAGTTGTTCGTTTTTTTAACAGGAAATGAAGACTAAGGTGGCTGGAGGAGAGCACATATCCTATAAGCTAGACCATTGGTGGGGCAGCTAGGTGGCACATTGGATAGAGCACTGGCCCTGGAGTCAGGAGGACCTGAGTTCAAATCCAGCCTCAGACACTTAATAATTCCCTAGCTGTGTGGCCTTGGGCAAGCCACTTAATCTCATTGCCTTGCAAAAACTAAAAAAAAAATAGACCATTGGTATTTTTGACAATAAAATTCCTTGAAAAAATTCCTTTTTTTTCTGATGAACTCCAATGCTCAGTAACATTCATAGCTCCCTATTGACTCCCCCTTAACCTGGCAAGGGTAACTAAATTGTCTATCTCCTTTGACATAGAAATCCCACTCATGGTATAGATCCCAGGGAGGTAAAAAACAGGAAGGTCTCAAATGCCACAAAACATACCTGATTATATATTTGTGATAGAAAAGAACTGGAAACAAGGCAGGTCCCCATTGACTAAGGAACAGCTAGACAGCTGTTAGAAAATTAATAAGATGAATTATTACCATGCTATATGGAATGAAGACTCCACTGAATTCAGGGAAACCTAAGAAAACCTTACTTGAATTGATGCAAGATAATGAAAGTGAAATCAGAACCACAAGATATACAATGAATACAAAAAGGAAAATGGAAAGACCATTCCTTAAACTTGTATAATTTTAATGATGAAGCTCAGCTCCCAAAATGAGATGAGGGACTGTGAGCAGAAAACATTATAAACACCATCTATCAGACTCATTTGATAAGTAGAATGTTAGGGCAGTTAGATGGCACAGTGGATAGAGCACCAGTGCTGGAGTCAGGAGGACCTGAGTTCAAATCTGACCTATAATTGCCTAGCTGTGTGACCTTGGGCAAGTCACTTAACCCCATTGCCTTGCAAAAATAATAATAATAATAAAATAAGTAGAATGCTTTTACTAAATCGTTTTGGTTTTCCTCTTTCATTTTTAGTTTTTATTACCAGGGATAATGCAGATGAGCAGAGAAGGGAGGAGGGATATAGTTGGAAATTATTATGATACAAAAATAGAAACTATAAATGAAAATTAGATTTAGAAAAGGAAAACTAAATAATGAAGAAAAAGTCTTATCCTTCTTCTTTTAGGCCAGTTTTTCAAATAGTTTAAGAGAGAAGTCATATAGAACAGAGGTGACCCTGGGTTCTCCAAGGCTGTGTCAGCTAACCATAGTATTAGTATGGATTAAAGGGCAGCTCTGATGACAAGTTCGTGTCTCTCCAGCCTTTATACAGTACTTGGAAGTTTATAAAGTGTTTTATAGTCTGCTTCTCCTTTGATCCTCACAATCCTGGAAGGTAAATGCTATTATTATTATACCATTTTACAGTTAAGTAAACTGAGGCAGCAAAGGTTAGGTGGCTTGCCCAGCATCACACAGCTATACTAAGTGTCTGAGGCCACATGTGAACTCAAATGTTCCTGATTCCAGGCCCAGAATTCTACCCACTGAGCCATTTAACCTTCTTTAAAAATTCATCCCCACCAAGAGTCAGCAGCATGGGACGGCTAGGTGGCACAATGGATAAGAGCATTGGCCCTGGAATCAGGAATACCTAAGTTCAGATCCAACCTCAGACACTTAATAATTACTTAGCTGTGTGGCCTTGGGCAAGTCACTTAACCCCAATGACTTGCAAAAAAAGACTAAAAAAAAAAAGAGTCAGCAGCACATCAAAGAAAAAGGCCTTGGATTGCGAAGAGTGGGGTCCCATCTCTGCTGATCATAAGCTGTATGACCCTTAGCAAGTCTCATTGTTCTTAAACAGAAATGGGGGTCACAAAACATAGAAGGATCTCCAGAGACCCATATTGACTTAGAAAACCACAAATTAACATTACTGTTCATTTGCATTTGTTTATTTATATATTTACTTT
This sequence comes from Macrotis lagotis, assembly GCF_037893015.1. NCBI lineage: Eukaryota > Metazoa > Chordata > Mammalia > Peramelemorphia > Peramelidae > Macrotis > Macrotis lagotis. Next base: position 32,279,592 of record NC_133661.1, on the reverse strand, counting down.
AAGTATTTGTTGGTTTTATTTAATAATTTGTTTTACTGAGTTTGTATTTATTTTGTTAACTATTTCCCAATGCCATTTGATTCCTACTTGGGCCTCAGGGAGGTTCTATGAGCTGCTGGGAGGCAATCTAAAGGGTGTTGTTTTGTCATCTCTATTGTAGGAAATTCTGTAAGATTATAAAGACAGGGAAGGACATTGTAAGAGGGAGTTCCCCCTTCCTAAACAAATAACAGAGCACATCCTTATCTCTCTCTCTCTCTTCTCTCTCTCTCTCACTCACATTGAGGGGGGGGGCTTTCTGGTATTATAGAGAGGATCACTATATAGCTCAAAACTCTGGCTAGAGAAATCTTAGCTACTATTGCAAGGAAAGCACTATAGAAAGAGGAGTTGTTATCCTTTATTCCTGTCTTTCCAATTCCCAATAGAGAAATTTTAAAGAGAAATTCTTTCTCAAGTGGAGTGATGTTGGCAGCCCAAACACCAGCCATAATTAGACCCTAGCCTGCCCAAAAGATCTCAGGCTCTTTGGAATTTGACTTTCTCTTAGGGGCTCCCCAAAGCCTGCATAAGCCCTGTCCCCAACCTGGAGACAAGGACCAGATCTGACCTCTCCTGGGACAACCCCAAGGTTGCCTTTGTACTTTCTGTAGGCTCTGATTCTCTGGAACCTTTCCTCTGTTGTAATGATCCCAGCCTGTGAGGCTCAGGGCCAAGCCCACTGGCTGGCACAGAATCCCAGAAATCACTGCCCACCTCAGGACAAGGAGACAGGAAGCAGGGCTAGGGTGCCAAAGTCTGCATCGGCTGCCAGGCTCTCCATCTGAGCTATAGTCTTGCACATCTTGGTTCTGCTACTCCAGCACTAAGGTCTCTACCCAAGACTGTGACAGAAGGAGAAAAAGCTCAGAGGCTAATGGCTGTGTTGATCCTGGCCTCAACCCCAGTCACCCGAGCAGGTGACCCTGGACAAGCGGGTTCATCTCCCTGAACCTCAGTTTTCTCTCCTGTAAACAGAGGAGATATTCTTCATTGTAGATATGGGTGCAGATTATAACCCATCTACAAAAGTGAGCTTTTGTAGCCAAAAAGCTGGCCCAAAGCACCTATTACCCCTTCTATGCTAACATAGCAGTGGTCCTCATCAAATTTATCTGGATCAATGATCACACAACAGACACACAAACCATAATAGACCACAGATTTGAAAATGCTTCAGCCTGGCAGGAGCTGTCAAAGTCTATGATCCATGGCACAACCTTGGAAAGGCCAAGGTCACTAGTACCCAGAGCAGGACTTGGGGTGGGTGCCAATGCGAGTTAAAGGAAACAGGGGAAGGAGTGAAGGGAGAGGGACAAAGTACACTTTTAGAGAGAAATGTTGAGGAAGAAGAAGAAAGAAAGGAAAGGCAATAGAAGGGGGAAAGGGAAGGAAAAGGGGAAGGAATGTGGAAAAGGAGGAGGAGAAAGAAAAGGTTTTTAAAAGTCTATAGGTTGCATTCTGGAGAGCAATTTGGACCAAGGCCCAAAGGGCCATAAAACTGTAGCTACCACTACTAGCTCTGATTCCCAAAGAAGTCATAAAAGGGGGAAAGACCCACATACACAAGAATGTTCTTGGCAGTTCGTTTTGAATTGCCAAAGAATTGGATACTGAGAGGACGCCCAACAATTGGGGAATAGCTGAACAAGTGGTGGTATATGAATGCTATGGAATACTATTGTCCTGGAAGAAATCATGAACGGGCGGACTTCAAAAAGGCCTAGAAAGACTTAGTGGAGATACACAGAAAGACAAAAACATGGTCCTACAGGGCTCACAGTCTAATGGGGGAGAAAACCTGGCAATACCCACATACATAGTGTGGATGGGAGGAAGACTAGTAGCTGGAAGGGCTCTGGAAGGCCTCCTGTAGCAGGCAGGAGCTGGGTCGAGTCTCCAGGGAAGCCAGGGAAATGAAGAGGCAGAGATGAGGAAGGCAGGCACTTCAGGCAGTGGGGAATTGATGCTGAGTGAAGGAAATAGAACCAGGAGAACATTGGAGAGTGATAGCAGCATTGTGCGATGATCAATTGTGGTGGACTTAGCTCCTCAGCAGTTCAGTGGTCAAGGACAAATTCTAAAAGATTTGTGATGGAAAATGGCATCCACAACCAGAGAAAAAACTGTGGAGTCTGAATGCAGATCAAAGCTTACTATTTTCACTTTTAAACTTGTTTTATGATTTTTCCCTTTAATTCTGAGTCTTCTTTTACAACATGACTAATATGGAAATACGGGAAATATGAATGTACATGTAGAATCAATTTCAGATTACTCGCTGTTGTGGGGATGGGTGGAAGGAAGGAAGAGTGGTAGAAAAAGTGGAACTCAAAATCTTACAAAAAGATGAATGTGGAAAATTACCTTGTCATAAAACTGGAAAAAATAGCACAACATAAAAAAGCCTAAAGGTTGAAAGAAAGCCATCTCTAATTGCCTCTGATATCATCCATCCCAGCAACACCTCTAAGGCCACCTTTTTATTCCATTAGAGAGGTAATTGTATGAACAAGAACCCAGAACCTGAAGTCAGACGATCTGGGTTCAAATCTTGATTCTATCACTTACTCACTTACTACCTAAGTGACCATGGACAAGTCACTTAAAAATAATAATAAATTTATATAGGGGCCAGCAAGGTGGTGCTATAGTAGATAGAGCAGCAGGCCTAGAGTCAGAAAAACTAATCTTATCAGTTCAAATTTAAATTCAGACACTTACTAGCTATGTGGCCTTGGGCAAGTCATTTCATCCTGTTTGCCTCAGTTTCCTCACCTGTTAGAAGATAAGGAGAAGGAAATGGCAAACCACTCTAGTATCTTTGCCAAGAAAACCCCAATGGGATCAGGAAGGGTGGGATATGACTGAATAACAACAAAGTCCAAGTCCCTCCCTTTACCCATGAGGAAATGGAGGTTCAGAGAAGGGAAGCAGTTTATCCTTGTTCATACAGTTGATAAGTCCCAGAGCTGGGATTCAAAGTCAGATTTCAGAGAGGACGATATGGAAAACTCTTGGAAAATGCAAAGACCCTGACACATACAAAAGATGATGATGATGATTATTATTATCATTGAAATACACATAAACTGATATTTATTTTTAGAAAAAAGTACAGTGATGGAAAATGTTCAAGAGTGTACTATAACGTTTACTGTCCCGAGAAGCCCAAATGATATCATGTTGGCCAGATAAAGGAGAAAAGAATCAGTGTTGGAAGTAACCAAAAAAGAATTTTAGTGAAACCCAACATAAACATGAATCCCCTCTATATATGTGACATCCCTACCAAGTGATCAGTCAATCTCCCCTTGAATACCTCCAGTGATAAGTAAGTCACTACCTATTCTGAGAACTTGGGGCAGTTGGATAGTTCTGGTTTTGGTGAAATTTTCCTTGCCCTGGTCAGAAACTTACTCCACCCCTGAACTGCTCCCCATTGCTATGGGATATGATTTTAGAATCAAATAGATCCAGTCTAATGCCTCTTTCCCATCATAGCCTTCCAAATACACTTGCTGTTCCTTGCACAAGAATTTTCATCTCCCATCTCCACACCTTTGCATTGTGTGTCCCCACTGCCTGAAGTGCCTGCCTTCCTCATCTCTGCCTCTGCATTTCCCTGGCCGCCCTGGAGACTCAGCCCAGCTCCTCCCTTCTACAGGAGGCCTTCCAGGGCCCTTCCAGCAGCTAGTCTTCCTCCCATCCACACTATATATGTGGTTATTGCCAGGTTTTCTCCCCCATTAGACTGCGAGCTCCATAGGGCAGGGACCATGTTTTTGTCTTTCTGTGTATCTCCAGTTCTCAGTCCCTAGAATATTCTAAGTGCTTAAATCTTTGTTGATTGATTGGCTGACTAACCTGGAGGCAGAAAACTCCTTTCTTCTCTCTTAAGTCTTCTCTTCTCCAGGCTAAACATCCCCAGTCCCTTCAACTACCTTTTGTGCAAAGTCCACCGTCCTTAAAGATGGTGCTGAAGAGAGAGGCTCCACTCTCAAGCTGGGAAGGGATGATGCCTGTTTCCTCAAGGTTATTCTAAAGTCCTCCCCTGGGGCCAACTAGGTGGTGCGGTGAATAGAGCACTGGCCCTGCACAGTCTGGAAGATCTGAGTTCAAATGCGGCCTCAGACACTTAATAATTACCTAGCTGTGTGGCCTTGGACAAGACACTTAACCCCATTGCTTTGTAAAAAGAATAAAATAAAGTAAAATAAAATAAAAGTCCTCCCTTCTAGCTCTATCTCTGTGATGCCTCCATCTCTAACCTTGGCTCCATTACTCCAGAGAGCAGATCGTTGCATGCTGTGGGGCAGGATAGGCAAAATCAGATTGACTTTAATAAGAATAAATCCTCCCAATCTCCACCCTTAAAGGGGTTTTAAAGCAAAGACTAGAAAGATTTCATTTTTTCGCCAAAGAAAAAAAGAGGCCAAGTCACAAAACACAAGGATCTGCTGAGTGGTCTGTGGATGGCTAGCTGCCATTAGGAAGAAAAGGTCACAGCATCCTGGCTCCCACACAGCTCTGAAGATCTACTCATGGTTTGGAGGTCGGGCAGGGATGCCTTCCACTAAAGTCCTGTCAAAGCTTCACAAGCTAAACCCCTTGAATTGGGTTGTGATTGATGGCAAAGATACCAACTCCAGCACAGGCTATATTACATCCACTTTCTCAGTTGCCCCATCACACTGCTGACTTACATTGAGCTTGCAGTCCACTAAGACCCCCAGATATTTTTCAGATGAACTGCTCTCTGGCCATGCTTTCCCCATCTTATATTTGTGAAGTCAATTTTTTTCAACTCAAGTGCTTACAGGGCACATTTATCCTTAGTAATTCTAACCCTGTTAGAGTTGACCTACTCCTCTTCTCTGAGCCTCAGTTTCCCAATATTGGGACAACAATATTGGCTAGCCTCTTTTCAGGTTAATTAGGTGTTTGCAAAGTTCTTTCTAACCATACCACTCACTCAGTTCTGCAGATAAGGAAATGGAGGCTCAGTCTGTATTAGAGGTGGGACTGAATCCAGGTTCCTAATCCCAAATGCAGGTCTTCTCTACACTACACTGCCTTTAAGTGTATGCCCCTTTGTAATAAGCAATGTTACAGAGAGAATACAATGGACTTTATCCAATGGTCTCACCCAAGTAAGGACAATCATAAGCTACAAAAACATGAAGGTATCAGCATGCCTTTGTCTGGATGTAAAACATGGTAAGAGCTTGCCTGCCTCTCTCATATTCCCTGGGTTCAGAGGCCACTAATCTGGGAGCAATCCAGGGATTCTAGGCTAACACTGACCTTTGTATTTCTTCTGGGGAAATGGAGGTTGTCACAGAGCAAATCAATACTATTCAACAAAGGGATACCTCTCACCTACTTATACAAGATGGTCCGTAATTTTTAAACAGTTGAGTTTATAATTTAACTCTAAGAGTGTTCACTGCAAATTGTTATATCATTTTTTTTATTCCAGACAAGTGATTTCCAAGATGTGGGGAGCTCACAATGTAGATAAGCCTTTTCTCAACACAGATCAGCCCTACCATGATCTTAGAAAGGGACACAGGTTAAGTGACTTGCCCTTGGTCACAAAGTATTAAGTTCCCAAGAAAAGCCATGAGTCTTTCTGAGGTCAACCCTCTATCCTCTAACTTCACAGCATACACATGACAGTAAGAGACAATGTCTTTAAAAAAATATCTTCTCTACAAGACATTGTCCAAATGTTCTGAAAGTGAAAGAGAATTCTAGAGAGATATAATGGAGACCAAAGTAGAGATAAGCCCAGACTGAGGTCAGAAGAACTAAGTCTCTGTCTAACTGTCTGTGGCTTTTGGGGCCAGCCCTGACTTCTCTGAGCATCCTTCCTCTTGGCCAATGAAAGACTTAAATATATGGGAGGGTAATTCTCAAGGACCTTTCAAACCTTCCCAAGTTTGCCTCATCTTACACTCCTCACGACTTCTACACCACAGTTGTTTCAGTTGTGTCTGACTCTTCATGATCTCATTTAGGGTTTTCTTGGCAAAGATACTGGAATGGTTTGCCTTTTCCTTCTCCAGCTCATTTTACAGATGAGGAAACTGAGGCAAAAGGGGGAACTTGCCCAGGATCACAAAACTAATAAGTCTCTGAGGCTAAATTCAAACTCAGGAAGATGAGTCTTCCTAATTCCAAATCCAATGCTCTATCATCTACTGTGCCACCTAACTGACTTGAATTTTTTCCTACCTATGCCATCTCAAAGTGCCACACTTTTTCCAGAAATTCCTGTCTGATTCGCACTTAACCCTAGAGACAATTTTCCTTCCCAGATCTCCCATATCATTCTGTTTGGCATATCTCTTCTCATGTTAAACCATACATTATCGGTTTCATTGGGCATCTAGGTAGCCCAGTGGACAGAGTACCAGGTCTGGAGTCAGAAAAACTGGTCCTTAGAGTTCAATCTGATTTCATACACTTAGTAGCTGTGTGACCCTGGGCAAGTCACTTAAACTTTTATGCCTCAGTTTCTTCATCTATACAATGAACTGGGGAAAGGAAATGCTCTGGTATTTTTGCCAAGAAAATCTCAAATGGGACCAGAGTCAGACACAACTGAAACAACAACAAAAATAATTTCATTCTCCGCCCCCCATAGAGTAAGCTTTTTGAGGGCGCTATGACTAAATAATAATAATGATAACTATAAATATAGGGCTTGGGATAGGGCCTAGGGTAATGATTTTCTTGGCACTCCCAGGTGAGGAAAGCTCCTCTCCCAATGTAGATCACCTGAATCACAGGTGATCCATAGAGCTTTAGAGATAGAGCTATTGCCCAGCAAAGTTCCTCACCTCCACGGGAGTTTTGTGGCAACTCTGGGAGACACTGTGCTCTAGGCCTTATTGCTCCTAGTTTAGAGGTAGCTAGGTGGCACAGTGGATAGAACATTGGCCTTCAAGCTTAGACATTTGATACTTACTAGCTGTATGACCTTGAGCCAGTCACTTAACCCTGATTGCCTGGCATCCAGACCCACCTCCAGTCATCCAGATTCATATCTAGCCACTGGACCCTGATGGCTCCAGAAAAGAAAGTTAGGCAGGTGACTTAGCACAATACCCCTTCTCTCCAATCCATTTCATGTGCTTATCATAGCATCATGAAGGACAAACACTACCATTGCTCCTCAGTTTCATGAAGAAAGTGAGGCTCATAAGGAGTCTGAAATCCCACAGTGACAGAAGCAGGATTCCAATCCAATGTTTTGCCTCTGACTGCACAGTTTCCCACCACCCATCCCACTAGCTCTTATCTCAGCCCTTGTGTCTCCACCCAGACAGAAGAGAGTTCTGCCCATAGGAGGTGCCTCATTACAGGGAGAAGAGAGGAGAGAAGGGGGGTGGGGGTGGGGCTGGAATAACCATTATTCCAAGGTCGATTTCATTCTATATTCTTCCTCATTCTATGGTTCTAAGATGGATCCACGGGAACCTCTATTCTGAAATCCTGAGTTTCACAGGATTCCCTCCCCAATCCCTCTTAATTCTAGTGCTTCCCCTGCTCATTAGTTCCTATTTATCCTTCCACAGTCTTTTGTATAGATTTGTTGTGTTTTATTCCCCCTATTCGAATGTAAGTTCCTTGGGGGCTGAGACTGCCCTTTGCCTCTATTTTGCATCCCCAAAGCTCAACACATGATGGGAGCTTGATGCTTATGGGTTGACTGATTCCTCATCTCTATTTCAGTGAATGAATGAGTCTTTGATATTCTAGGGATGAGCGAATGTGGTCATGGGCTCAGTAAGGATGAATGAGGTCAGTTTTTGCATCTATAAAATGGGAAGAATCCACATTTACACACACATACACATTCACACCTTTGCTTTATGGCAATGTTCAGAAAATGAATGAGGTCATATTTCAATAGGCTCCCCAGGCCATGGTTTGGCGCAAGGTGCTGGGTCAATATTATGTTTGTAGAGAGTTTTGAAAGGCAAAAACCCCAGATGTTGAAACTCGAAGGCACCACACAGGCCTGGCAGCTGTTGGAGCTTTCCACTGAGGAGTCCAAGGAAGGCCGAGCCCCCCCCCCTTTCCGCCCCCCCCCCCCATGAAGGCTCTCATCAGTTCCCTTCCTTGAACTTGAAGGAGCTGCCAGGAATCTGAGACAAGGGGAGGACTGTCTTTGCTGCTCCCCATCATGGCTGATGTGTCTTTGAGGACCTGACTCATCCTAGTGGGGTAGGTAGAGAGCATCCTTGGGACCACCTACCCAGTTCAGTCCTGCATGCCATCCAAAAAAATTAGAAAAAACCCTCCCTGGAATTACAGGGAGAGCTGGCACTATGGTGTATGAGACACCAGTGAGGTGATGTCTGGAGCTTATTATATATCATAAATAAGTTATTAATTCAGAGCAGAAGCCAGGACTGACATTGTCCCAACAAAGATACTGAATAATACCAATAGATCTTCACATCAATGGCCACCTTGGGAGATCTGAGAGAGCCTCAAACAGAACTCAAAGCCCCTGAGCATCACCACAGAAACAGAAGCACAGACAGGACAGGCACCCCTCTCCTCCTTTCCAGAGAAAAGAGGACGATTGGCTGAGAAGCAGAAGCATAATCATGACTTGTGCCTCAGTTTCTTCATCTGTTGATTGGAGACAATCCCCTCCCTTCCTCCCACCCAGAGATGCTGAGAGGATTAAATGAGGTAATAGAAAAGAGAGGACAAATAGGAGATGGAGAGTTTTTGGATCATTTTTAAAAGAACAATAAAAAGACAGCACTAGAGCTCATTGAGTACATGTGCACACACACACACACACACACACACACACACACACACAGACACATTGTATAGATGAAGAGATTGGCAGATGGGGAAGTGACTTTCTCAAAACTGAAGACCTAGGATTCCAGGTGTGTCAATTAGATTCCAAAGCTCGGGCACTTTCCATACAATATACATCAATCCTTGTGGTACAAAGAAACCAGTTAGGTAGTGCCACTTGGAAAGAGTGCTAGAGTCAGGAAGCTGAGTTCAAATCCTGCATCAGACATTTATTTACTACCCGTGTGACTTGGGTAAATTATTTCACTTGATTGCCTCACATCTAAAATTATCTCCAGTCATCCTGATTCCTATCTGGTCACTGGACCCAGATGGCTCTGGAGGAGAAAGTGAGGCTGGTGACTTAGCACAGCCCCCCCCCCCCAATCCAATTCATGTGCTTGTCATGGCATCATCTCTTCTTTGAGAAACCTCATCATCATCACAAAGGAGGCAGCTAAGTGGTGCCACTTAATAAAGTGCTTAGAATTAGGAAGATCTGAGTTCAAATCCAGCCTCAGACACAAATTAGCTATTGTGATCACTTAACTTAGGTTTTACTTTAGTTTCTCCTCTGTAAAATGGGGATAATAATAGCATTTACCTCCTTCCTGTGAAGATCAAATGAAATGATAATTATAAGGTGTTTATTGTAAAAATAATTGTAAAGCACAGAACCTGAGAAATAGTGCAATGAAAATGCTAACAATTATTATCATTATCATTATTATCATTATTATTACAGAGGAAAGAGCATAAGACATGCAAATTATGCATGTCAGTTTTATCAACTGATGCAAGAATTTTTATATCCTTCTAGTAACTACTATTATTTATTCTAACTCTATCTGTGCAAATAGACTTTAAAAGAAAATAGTTGTAGATTGACCTGAAGTCAACTTCATTTGTCCTCTTGAGTTACCATATTTTCCAGACATGCTGGAACCAGGAGATACAGGACCCTGAATGTGTCAAGGTCAAAGTGCCCCCTCTCAGCTCCACCCCCTCAAATTGACATAATGTATTATACAGTAAATATCATAATTTTACTTTGAAATAAAAATTGTCATTCTCTTTCTCTGGGATGTGAAAATGTTCTATGTCAACTGATGCAGCTTGGAACTTTGTAGTGTTCTTAATCTCAATCCTATCAAATCTTAAATCCATCTCTTATTATTTTTTTTTGATCTTGGGTGAGTTACTTTCTCTCTCTGGGCCTCAGTTTCCTTTTCTGTAAAATGAGGAGGTTGGATGGGATTTCTGACTTTATTATTATATTATTATTATTATATTATAAAGTCAGATCCCTGACTTTATTTTATAGATCAGTAGTATGGAAGAAAACCAAAGAGAGAAGTGAAGCTTATTCAATAGAGTGAGTCTGTGTCTCTTCAGTCACCCAATTCCTAGAGATAAGGTAACACAGAAGCAGAAGGGTGCTGGAGCAGCCCAGATTGACTGGGAAAGAGCTGATTATTAAATTTTCAGTATGAGCATTTACAATTCAAAAACTGGGAAATACTGCAAATTGGGTTTGATTTATGGTTTTGTGGATTACCTAGACTTCAGTCTAGACTATCTACCGAGTGATAAAGAGCATATTAATAAAGCAGAGAAAACATAAAAGTGTGTCATGGGTACATTTTTGAAGAGCTGGTTAACATTTGCCAGCACCAACCTATACAGAAGACACTTGAAAATGCGAGTTAGCTTTTGTTGCTAACTTTGGGAAAGGGTCTTCGGAGGAAGGGGTGCTCAGAATAAGGAATGTCAGCAGTAAAGGAGCCATGTAGCCCAACCCCTTCATTTTACAGATACCAAGACTCAGAGAAAGGCAAGTCCCATGTCAAACAACGAATCCAGGGACAGAATGAGACTAGCACTCAGGTGCCCTAGTTTCCAGTGAGTTGTTTTCTTCACTCCATCTCTCTGTCTTGATATTTCCATTTTAAATTTCCTCAACATGTTGGGTTAGTACAAGAAGCAAACAATCAATGAGGGTTGGAAGGGAGCCCTATTCAAGAAGGGGTTTGAGAGAATATTGTGCTAGGGCTGTTCAGATTGCAAAGGAGAGAGCTAAGGGCAGGAGGAGAGTGCCAGCTGTATTTAAAATCACATGTTGGGGGCTTAGACTCAGGCCTCTAGAAACTATGGGTAGAAGTTGCAGAAGGGCAGACTTGAGCTAGATGGAAGTAAAAACATCCCCAAACTGCAAAACTAGCAGTCCCCAGGTGAATGGACCTGCCCAGGAGATAGCACATCCCTACTCCCTGAAAGTCTTTTCCATGCAATTCAGTTGGATTCAACCAGGAGGAAGCATGAAAGAATGGCTTTGGAGTCAAGGGACTTGAATTCAGATTCCTCTTCAGACATCACCTGAGTGAACCTGGTCAAGTCCATTCCCTGGGCCTCAGTTTCCTTATCTGTAAGAACTCGATGCCCTTGTGAAGTCCCTTCTAGTTCCTTCTGGAGAAGAATGATTGATTGCTCAAGATAGACACTGGGAAAATAAGGACAAAAAATGAAAATCTCTGCCTTCAAGGTACTTCCACTCTGTTGAAGAGACTGCACTCTCACAGATAAATCTATACAAAATATAGGAATAAACAGAGCTTTGTAAAGCCGAAGGTTTATAATGATCATATATATGGCATCAGATTTTGAGCCTGTAAGCAACCTCAGAGGCCACTGAATCCAATTCCCTCACTTTAGAGATCAGGAAACTGAGGCACAAGAAAGTTATCTCAACAACTTCTAAGTATCTGAAGAAGGATCTGAATTTAGAGCTTCTTAAGCCCAGTAGTCTCTGGCTGGTCTGAATTTAAGAAGCACCTTGCCCTGGTTGGAAAGCAAATGATTCATTCTGAAATTCCAGTTTGGAGACTAATTGAGAGTAAGACCAGGTTGGACACAGGCTAGGCCTAGGAGTGGGCAGACAGGGACATAAAAGAAGAAAAGATTAGTGGAAGCAGATAAAGGTCAAAATTGGACTCTGGGCTCACTCTGATTGTTCCTGTTCAGAATAATAGACTTGCCCCCTGGGTAATCCCCTCTCTCCATAATCTTCTGTCTCTTCCTTTCAGCAGGCTTCTTTCCCTTCTGGCCACAGGCAGGATCACATCCTCATCCTTTAAAAAGCAAACCAAAAACAAACCTCTTTTGATTAACTGGCCCTGCTCTCCTTCCTAACCTTAATAGACTAAGGTTCCCAAACAAGCTTTGCTTGAGGGGTACCTCCACTTACTCTCCCTCTCTTCTTCATCCTTCTGCAGGGGACTGGGCCTCCAGTCTCCTAATTCAACTGAAACTGCTCCTTCCAGAGTAACTACTGATCTCCAAGAGGTCAATACTAATGGCCTATTCTCAGTCCTCTGCCCCTTGACCTTTCTGTAGGATTTGATGCCATTGATCACCTTCCCACTGAATTCTCTTCTCTCTAAATTTCTAAGATCCATTCTCTCCAGCTTCTCCTCCTACCTGTCTGTCTGCTGCTCCTCAGTTTTCTCTAGCTCTTCCTTCCATGGAAGGACCCTGGGGGCCTGGGCCTTCTTCTCTTCTCCCTCTTTACTGTTTGCCTTGGTGGCCTATCAGCTCCCGTGAGCTCTAGACAGATGATTCCCACATTGATGAATCCATGCTTAGCCCATCCCTGAGCTCCGGTCACAGGGGCAGCAGCAACTGCAGCTTGGAATCTCAAACTCAACATGTCAAAAACCTGGCATGAACTCATCAGCTTTCCCCTGAAGCCTTTTATCTTCTGGCCCTTGTGACTGCTCAGGGCATCCCCATCCTCCCCTCCACTCAGGATCCCTGCCTAGGTTGCAACCACATCTCCTCATTCACACTCATCCCAAGAGTCAACCTGGGGTCAATCACACACATACACACACACACACACACACACACACACACACACATAGAGACACACAAAATACACACAAATCATAGATAGACACACATATATTCACAGACACACACACACACACACACACATAGAGACACACAAAATACACACAAATCATAGATAGACACACATATATTCACAGACACACACACACACACACACACACACACACATTTTCCACCACCTGCTGTGAGCTCAAGTCGATAAAACCAAAAGATCTAGACAGAATAGGAGGTCAGTGGTCCCACTCCCTGTTCCTGGGACCCTCCAAGCCAGAATTTCTTTCCTGGCCACTGTTCCTCTCTATGCATTGCCTCCTCACTACAGAAGATAAGGTTGACGTGGAAGATCTACAGCACTCATCATGGTGCCCAGCACACTGTGAGCACCTGATCATTTTTTTTCATTTATCATTCCTCTAATCCAACCCCTCATTTTTCAGAAGGAGGAACTGGAGCGGTTAAGTGATTTGCCTAAGGTCACAGAAGTCACGAACATCAAAGGGAGAATTCACATTCAGGTCCTCTGACTCCAGAATCAGTATTCTTTCAACGGTCTCACATGGACAGGCTTGGACCCACCATTTAATAGTATCTACCATCACACGTATCTATTATCCAATAGAAACTTGAATGCAACATAGGAAAAAAGAGCAATTTAAAGAAAATAACCTAAGAAATTTGAGAAGGGGGAATCAAGTCCCCCAGTTTGGGGGGTCAGGCAGAGAGAGAATAGTCTGGAGTTCTTCCTGAAGTAGGGGACCTGAAAGGAACACCTGGTTCTACCTGATGCCATCTTGCCTGAAAGATCTTCACCTCTTTCTCTTTGTTGGTTGAATCCCCAGCCAATCCAGTCTATCACCTCCTCCAGACTCCCAAGTAACTCCTCGATCCTTCCAAGGTAAGACTGTGGATAAATCACCTATGTATATATCTTGCCCATTTATCAGATGGTAAAGTTACATGAGGGCAGAGCTGTGTATCTCCCCCAGGTGCAGAGAATAAAAGCTCAGTAGGTGCTTAATTGGACATCTGTTGAATGAATGAACAGGCAGGTAAGGGTCTCCCCAAGGCAATGATCAGAGGTCCCTGCATTAACCTCAACAAGCACCTACTTGACTAAAGCCAAGGACACAAGGAAAGTTCCCCCCTCCTCTGTCCCAGGGAAACCTCTCCTGAGTTTTTAGGCAGCTGGCTCCTCTCCTTCTTATGGAGGAAGAGGCAGTATTTCCCTGGGTCATGTGGAAGTTGATCTCCATGGTCCAGAGAGTACAGAAGAGACATTTATGAAAGGAAAAGATTTGTTGGAGCCCAGCACGTAGTCCCTGAGCCAAACCTCTGACTCCTCCTGGGAAAGGCCAGCTTCCTGCCAACTGGGTGAAGCTCACCGTCCTGGCTGCACCATGATTCGTTGGGGGAGAGAGGGAGGATTCTGAGATGTCTCTCTGCTGGGTCCCCTCCCTTTTGAAAGGGCTCTCCCTTGAGGAAGGCAGGGCTTTCCTCCTGAGCCTCAGTTTCTTCATCTGTAAGATGACATCAAGAGGTCCTTTGCTCTCCAGGCCCATGATCCTGTGCTCTTTACCAGTAAAACAGGGCCCTATTTGCACTATGTCCCAGCCAGGACTGGGAGAACAGGGATAATGGTGAGCCTTGACATGCTGTTTTGTGTTAGTTACTGATACTGTGGGCATCTCTGGTTGTTTGGGTCTTTATTATCTTGGAAGTAAGGGGAAGGGGGGGGAGGTTGAGCAAGAACCGAGTCAGCCTGGCTTCCAAAGAATCAAATGATTGCGTATGATTTCCCAGAACCTATCTTATACCTCCTTCCTCACCTTCAGGCCAGGCCCAGGAAGAAAAAGTAACCCAGGTGACACACTTCTAACTTCAAGTCAGGACCTGGTCCCTGTGCCATCTAAAAGTCACTGCCTCTCTGAGCCTCAGTTTCCTCACCTGTTTAGTAGGGATAATAATTTCCATATTACTCTAGTTCTGGAGGAGTATGGAAGAAAAAGTGCTTCTTTGTTAATTTAAAGAATGCACAGCCTGGGCCTGGGTCACACTGTGAACTTAATAACAACACTTCTCACATAGCTATGATGCTTTATAAATAACAAATCAGCTTCCTCATGACCACCTTCAGTCAAGCCCACTATTCGGGGGTTTTTTTTACAAGGCAATGGGGTTAAGTGACTTGCCCAAGGTCACACAGCTAGGTAATTCTTAAGTGTCTGAGGTTGGATTTGAACTCAGGTCTTCCTGACTCCAGGGCTGAGGCTCTATCTACTGTGCCGCTAGCTGCCCCCAAGCCCATTACTTTTAAGATCAGAAAACTGAGGTTCAAAGACATACTTTGATAGGATATATCTGGCATCCTAGTCGGCAGGCCTCTGCTGCCACTCACTCTCTCTGTGATCTTAGGCAAGGTGCAAAGCTTCAACAGGGCCTTAGTTTCTTCCACCATGAACTGAGGAAGGGGTTGAACCGCAGGACTCCCCTCTGAGGTCCCCAGCAGCTCTAAGTCATGGTTCTAGGATTTAGTTACAGTTCCACACCTAGTAAGTATCTGATCCAGCCTTAGAACCCACCCAGTTCTCCTGGTCTCAAGTTCAATGGTCTTTCCATTGCATCCACTCTAGCAAAAGATATTTGCTAATTGATTGTATGAGTCCTTCAAGGGGAGAGGCTGGGAGGAAGGAAAGAGACACAAGAGTCATCGGTGGACTAAGAAAGCTGTTGCTGGGGCTGATTCATCATGTGTCTGTCCACCCTAACAGTCTTTTCCATTCTCAATCTGCAGACTCCCCCTGGTACCAGTAGTTAAACGAAGGAGTGAAAGAGTCAGACTCATAAGCTTCCATCCCTTTGTGGACCTCACTGACCTTGCATGACCCCAGGCTGCATCCCTAACCCTGACCAGATACCTCCCAGAGGCAGGTCACCTGTCACAAGAGGGACCAGGTGAGAACATGCTGATGATCCCTCCTCACTCCCGAGAAAAACCACAAGAAGCAAATGATGCTGGGCCAGAGAAAGAAAGAACACAGGGAGAGTGTCTTCAGAGTTGGATTCTAGTCTCCTTTCTGTCTCTTAATAGCTGGGTGACTACTGACAAGTCTCTTGTCCTTTCTAAGCCTCAGTTTCCTCCTGTATAAAGTAGAAATAATGATAGAGTATTCCCTAGAGTTTTTTGTAAGGATCAAATAAAATAGCAGGTTTTGTATATGACAATAAAAATGAAAAGCATTCCAGAAAGATATTAAAAATGGATAGAATATATTATAGAAATGTAAAAGTCTCTTGCAGAAGGTCTGATTTGGAAATGGATCCTTAAAGGAAGTCAAAAGGTAGAGATGAGGAGAGAGGGCATTCCAGGCAGGAGGCACAGCTAATGCAAAAACCCACAGTTGGGAGACAAAGGGCCACGTGGAAAAGAAATGTCCCCTCGTGCAACTCTCTCTGTTTTACAAAGAAGCACATTTTGGCCCAGAGGAGTCCGTCCCCATGTCATCCGGCTAGTATCCGAGCTAAGCTTGGAACCTCAGGGTCTCTAGCAGTAAGCTCAGACCTCTTTCCATTGTTCATTAGGAAACTTGGCATTTCCCAGCCCCTACTCTGAATGGAAGCTACCATTTTCCTGGGGAGGTGGATCAAAGCCAAGGAAGCTTTACACTCATATCCCATATGATAGCCTGGAAACCCCAATCCCTGGAAAATGTTACAAATGAGATATTCTCAAGACTGCTTTCTCCAAAAGATTCTCAGAACTGGAAGGAAGCTCAGAGGTCATGTCATACAATTCCTTCATTTTGCAGCTAAGAAAATAGAGGTTTTGGAGAAATGACTGCTCCAAGGTCATGCCAAGAATAATAATAATAATAATAATAGTTGACATTTTATCTGTCACTGCGCCAGACACTGTGCTAAGCATTTTACAAATATAGTCTCATTTGATCCTCTCAACAACCCTGGAAGGTATCATTTTGTAGATTGGAAACTGGCATATAAAGATTGAGTGACTTATCCAGGGTCAAACAGTATCTGAGGCCTCATTGGAACTCAGGTCTCCCTGGCCAGCCAAACAAAAATTCTATCCACTGAGCCACCTAGTAATTAGCAGAGCTAGAATTGACACCAGATTCTCTGTTTCTAGACATAGCACTCCTTCCACAGTACTAAGATCAAATCCCTAGGGACCAGAGAGGGAATGGCCTGACCCAAGCTCACACCATAACTTAGGACCTGAGCCAAAACTAAGGTCTGGCCATGTTCTCATTCAGGGGTTCTTGGTGCAGAGTCCACAGGTGGGGTGCTGTGGATAGATTTTGGGGGATCATAAACTTGGATGGAGGGGGGATTATCTCTTTACTTCCATAACCCCCTTGCTGAAATGTATAATTACATAGAAACATTATCCTGAGAAGGAGGTCATCCACAGGCACCAGCAGATTGACTGCCCAAGGGACTAATGACTGCGAATTGGTCCCCCAAACCCCTGTTCTAACTAATCTTGGCTAGGGTCCGGGATCACTGTGGTCCTTAGAAAAGCTGGGCATTGTTTAGGGAACATCCAGGAGATGGTAGTTTCCACCTGATAGAGGGAAGGAGGTAATATTCCTTTTCCAGCCAATGCCACACTTGCTCCCCCAAAAGGAAAGAAAGCAAAGATCTGGGAAACTTGCCTCCAGCTGGCTGCCAAGCCCTTGAGTCAGTCCAGTCCAAAGCCTTGAAGAAAGACCTCGTCTTTGGAACAACCTACCCGTCTCTTCCTGTGCCAGGGCCAGGGGAAGCAGGGCCACTGTTCTTGGCAGGACGAGATGGCCAAAGGAGAGCCCCGCAAAGTTGGAAGGGATTAAAGAGCTGAACACTGAGAAGGGCAGGTCTGGGAGAGCCTCAGAACCCCAACTGTTGGGACAAGGAGAGCCTGAGAACAAAGCATGTTCAGGCCAAGGAGGGCCCTTGGAACAGAAGCTGAGGCCATGTGTATAGAACTCAGAGCACCAGAAGAATTCTGAGTCAGCCAGAGGCCGGGGGGGGGGGGCAGGGCTGCCTCTTCTGGAAAGAAAGAAGCCTTAAAATCCAATGATTCACAATGGGGTGAAGAAAGGCCAGCAGCTGATGTGGGGGGGGGGGTGAGGAGGGAGTTAGGAAAGACAGAGACACAGAAACAGAGAGCGAGATAGAGAAGAAAGGAGAGAGAGAGGAAAAGGTGAGACAGAGATGAAAAAGAGGAGGAACAGACAAAGGCAGAGGAGGGGGGAGACAGAGAGACAGAGAAAGAGAGAGACAGAAACAGAGGAGAGAAAGAGACAGAGACAGAAGAGAGACAGAGAGAGAGGCAGAGAGAGACAGAGAGAGAGACAGAGAGAGAGAGAGAGAGAGAGAGAGAGAGAGAGAGAGAGAGAGAGAGAGAGAGAGAGAGAGAGAGAGACAGAGAGACAGAGAGACAGAGAGACAGAGAGAGAGAGACAGAGGAGAGGGAGGAGAGACATGCACAGGGACACAAAGACACACAGAGATAACTCATTCTCAGTCCCACAGCAGGTGAGTGTCAGAGCCAGGTCTCAAACCTGGGTCTCCTGGCACCATGTCTAAATCTCCTTGCAACCCCACCACCAGCCCTAAAGCTAAGCAACCAGAAAGGCAAGGAAATTTGTTTAGAGAAGTCCCTTAATCAAAATGGAAGTCTTATGCCTGCAGTCCGTATGCTGGGGCATCTGAGAAACTGAAGCTTTCCCAAGCCCCAGATAGACCCACTCAGCCCCATTTCTCCAGAGTCTATCCAGTTGGTCATGATGGACAGTGGACTTTAGCCAAGGTCTCTAAAGGCTGGTCCTCAGAAAGATGGCAGGTGCCATGATTAGGACATATCTACTCTGGGGCCCTGGTCCCAGTTGGGCCCTTCCAGTTCCTCCTTTCCCTTTCCATGAGTCCATTGGACTCTGGTTCTCCATACCAAAGTTTACTCAGTCATAAGAGCCCAGGCCCGGCTCATCTTCTGATTCCTTCATAGGTGTGGACCTTGCTTCCCCATGGAGAGTATGAACAATCTATCCCTCCTTCAAAATCCAGATAAATGACTAGCGACCTCTTACATGACATCTTTCCTGATTCCAATTTCCTTCCTGAGACCTTCCATCTCACTGGGTCAATTTTGAATCAGAGCTACCTGTCTTTATCATAACCCTCTCTACCTGGAAGTTCCATGAGGATAGGATGTGTGAAGCCTTCCTCTCTGCTTGCCACAAGGACCAATAACTACGTCCTGAAAGACTTAACTGCTTCAGGTGCGGAATTCTGGGAAGCAGTACTTGGGGTAGCCCAAATGGGTGAGAGCTTCATGTGGTCCACCATATTTAGTCTGGATCTGGCCATGCTAACTTGACTCCTTCTTGAACCACCTTCTTCTCAGGCCCCTGGCCATTGCCGGTGTATTCTCTTTGCCAAAATCATCATCAAATCAAGACTGCTATTGCCATTAGAAAGGGGGCGTGTTGAGGTGCTCACTTATGGCACCGCTCCCCAATTCTAGAATTTTCCAAACCAAAAGGCTCTGTCTGAAGACAACTAGTGTTCCTCCATGTCTTGTATCCCCATATTATTTTTAACAAGTATTTATTAAATATCTATTATGTGTTTAGTGCTTTGTTGTGGTCTTATTTAATAATAGTAATATTGTTGCCAGGCACTTTGGTAAATGATTTTATTAACTTTATCTCATTTGATCTTTACAACAACCCTGAGAAATAGGTGCTAACATGATCACTTCAATGAACAATAAGAAAAATCATAATAATAGTAATTATTAAACTAGCTAAAATTTATATGGTATTTATAATATATAGTATATATAGTATAAAATGTATAAATATTATCTCATTTGATCCTCAGAACAGCTCTGGGAGGGAAGTATTAATACTATGTCCATCTTACAACTGAGGAAACTGAGGCAAACAGAGGTGAAGGGACTTGTCCAGGGTCATACAGCTAGTAAGTAGTATCTGAGGTCAGGGTGTCCTAACTTTAAGGACCCTGCTGCTCCTTCCCTTATAGTAGCTACCTCTCCCTGAGTGCTGAGGGTCTGGGAACACACCTACCAAATCTTTATTGCCTTAACAGTCAACCAGTCAATTAATATTGATTAAGCACCTCCTATGCTGGAAATACAAAAAGTGATCAAAGATAGCCCTGCTCCCAAGGAGAGCATAAACTAAATATCAAGTGTCTCTAAGGAATCCCCATTAAGCACAGCGGTATGCCGCCAGAGCCAACTCGGAAAGGAGCCAATTATGTGTGAGTACTTAAACCCCAGAAGTTGGCAAACACTTCTACAAAATAAGGCCTAATTTATTGTTTTGTTCATTGTCTAGACTTAAGTAAGTAATGGAGATTTTTTTTTTCAGAAAGCCAGTTGTTAAAAATTGATCATCACATCTCTGAGGCATGGCCAGCTTTCCAACCCAAGTTGACATGCTCAAGCACCATTGAGACATCCTGTGTGGGACCCTGTTCCTCACCAGACAAGAGCAAAACAGGAGACCAGGAAAAGTGTGGACCATATGAGAGCTTCTACTGGCATTAACCTCCACAGCCTCATTATACTGATCATTCCAGGCTACAAAAAACTTCCAGAAGACTAAGTCCATCCCTCCCTCCTCCACCATCTCAACTGGTTCTGATTCCTATGGAAGAGAGAAGAAAGGGGAATGGTTAAAGTCTCACTCACTTGAAGAGTAGGTAATAAAGAATAAGACTTAGGGGCAGCTAGGTGGTGCAGTGGATAGAGCACCAGTCCTAGAGTCAGGAGGTCTTGAGTTCAAATCCGACCTCAGACCCATAATAATTATCTAGCTGTGCAAAACTTAAAAAAAGAATAAGAATTAATTGATAGATGCTATGGGGTTTACTCAAATGAAAGTTCCCTCCTTTCTGCCCCACAGCACAAGAAAAGGTTGGGAATGTTTACATGAAGAATCAGAGAACACTCAAAGTCAGAGTTGACAAGGCACTTAGAACATCGAATATTAAGGTAAAAAAGAAACCTAGAGATCAAGCAGTGAAGTCCAATTTCCTTATTTTGCAAGGAAGGAAACTGAAGCTCAGAGAAGTGTGTCCAGACCTTCCCAAGCAATGTCCTCTTAAAACGAGGCAAAATTTTCCTCTCTATGAAGATGGGTAAATAAACTGAGACCCAAAAGAACTCAGGGACTTTGTAAGTTTGCCCTGTTGGTTGGCAAAGCCATGAGAGCAAATTCTGGCCAAATGGCCACCAAAATAAGACTGAGAAGTTCTCAAAAATTGACACCATGCCATTCAACAGGTCTAAAGAGACTAAAATGATTCACACAGGCATGGAAATTACTAGGCAGGCCCAGACCCACAGATCGTGCGTTCCTGAAGAGCTCTGTCTAAATTTAAATTTTGAAAACCAAGTTTCCTCTTTTGTAAAATGAGTGGGTTAGACGAAATAACCTCTAAGGCTTCTTCCTGTTCTGCCACTATGACAGTGTGAGTCATCATTTAAATAAATGACATTTTAAATGGAGCTTGACAACTAAAGGAAACCTGTGGTGAATGCTTTTTTTTTAACTTCAAGATATTTTATGCATTTTGCAGTTATTTTTAGTGGGACTTCCCTTTCTATTATTTCCTCCTAGGTTCTATTATTGCTATATAGAAATGCTGGTGATTTTGTGGGTTAATTTTGTATCCTCCTATTACTGAAGCTTAACTAATTCCCCCACAGATTCTTTAAATGTTTTCTACATAAAATATCATGTCATCAACAAATGATGTCATCAAAAATGATTTTATCTCCTCTTTATTTATGCCTTAAATTTCTTTAATGTGATGGCTAATCTTTCTAGCACCAGTCAAATAACAGTAGGGAAAGATGAAAAGTTTGCATTTCTCTTGTATTTACTGTGAAAATTTCTATCATTTCTATATTGCTTATAAAACTACCTTTTGGTTTTATCATATTAAAAAAGTCTCTTTTGCCTTTATTTTGTTGGGATTTTTAGCATAAGTGGGAGCTGTACTTTGTCAAAGGCTTTTTTTATCTACTTATATAAACATATAATTTTGGGATTTTTTTTATTTTTAACACAGTTAACAATTTTAATTGTAGAGAAATGTTTTGCAAAAATGAATAATTTCTTTTTTTTGGTTGTTTTTTTTTGCAAGGCAAATGGGGTTAAGTGGCTTGCCCAAGGCCACACAGCTAGGTAATTATTAAGTGTCTGAGGCTGGATTTGAACTCAGCTATTCCCTACTCCAGGGCCGGTGCTCTATTCACTGCACCACCTAGCCTCCTCCAAAATGAATAATTTCTAATTTATCTGGATTCTAATCTGTATTTTCAAATATTGAGTTTTCTTAAAGTTCTATCTGTAACTATTTCTACATCTCTGTACCTATTTTTTTTTAAATAAAGGTTTACATAGCATATACTCTCCATGTAATGGAAATTAATCATCAACTTGGGTTCCAGTCCCAAATTTGTTTCTAGCTATATTTGGTCCAGTCCTTCCAATTTTGGGGAATTCAGTGTCCTTTTCTGTAAACTAAGAAAGATTCCTCTAATCTTAACCTTCTATAAGACTATGATTGAAATAAACATTTTTGTTGCTGTTACTTACTCTTCATGACCCCATTTTGAGGTTTACTTGGCAAACAGTGATTTCCTTCTCCAGCTCATTTTACAGATAAGAAAAGTAAAACAAGTTAAATGATTTACCCAAGGTCATACAACTAGCATCTGAGATGATTTGAACTCATGAAGATGTCTTCCTGATTTCAAATCCAGTGGTCTATACCTGTGCTCCCAGCCCAAAATAAACATAGGCCAGTCCAATTATTCCAGGTGCCATATCAATGTCCTCTCAAAAAAACTATCTTTGCTTTTGTTCTGGGCTATTATCTTCTTTCTAAGTTTTTATGACACTGCTTGTTCCTGTTTGTCCTCTTACCTGAATGATCCTCTCATACTCCTTTGTGGGGCCATCACCCGTGGCCTGCCTTCAATCTGTAAATATGCCATGAGATTCTGTGCCAAACTCTAAACTCTTTAATTTTTTTCCCTCTTACTGATTTTACCAACTCCCATGAGTTCAACCATCATTTCTATCCATATGACTCCCAAATCTACCAACTCTTCTGAATATCAGTTCCACACCTCTAAAATGAACTGAAGGGGAGGCTAGGTGGTACAGTGGCTAAAGCACTGGCCCTGGAGTCAGGAGTATCTGGGTTCAAATTCGGTCTCAGACACTTAATAATTACCTAGCTGTGTGGCCTTGGGCAAGCCACTTAACCCCATTTGCCTTGCAAAAAAATAACTTAAAAAACCTTAAAATGAACTGAAGAATTCTGTCTATATTCCAGATAGCCAGAATCATCTGGATGATCCAAAAGCATCTCAAATCCAATAGGTCCAAAATAAAGTTCAATGTCTCTGATTATCTCAATATCTTTCCCTAAATCCATCCTTTCTCCTAATTTCAATATTTCTTTCAAGAGCACTTCCACTCTTCCAAGGGAAACATCATTGACTTTCTCTGTCTCCACGTATATCTAGTCTGTTGTCAAATTTCATCTCATCTTCCCCATATCTCTCCAATCTGTCTCCTTCTCTCTATTAGGACCATACTAGAACTATTGTCATTGCCTCTCACCTGGACAATTGTAATAACAATAATCTATGGTCCAGCCAAAAGGCACAGCATCCTATTTCCCTCATAAGACATTCTATCTCCATGACTTTGCACAAACTACTTTTCCTTCCTCCTTTCTTTTACCTCCAATTCTTGGGATCCTAAACTCCCTTCACAGACCATTTCAAGAAATATCTCAAACACTTTTTCCTGATTTAATCAATCAATAAATATGTATTAAGTGCCTCCTATGTAAGCATTGATTCTCCGGTTGATAGAACAACTTATTGCATTGACTTTATACCTAATTGTATCTACTTACCTATGTACATGTCTCTTAAAATGTAATAGAGTAGGGGCGGCTAGGTGGCGCAGTGGATAAAGCACTGGCCCTGGAGTCAGGAGTACCTGGGTTCAAGTCCGGTCTCAGACACTTAATAATTACCAGGCTGTGTGGCCTTGGATAAGCCACTTAACCCCATTTGCCTTGCAAAAAAAAAACAAAAACTTTAAAAAAATGCAATAGAGTACAAACTTCTTGAGGGCAGGCACTGGTCCATTTTGGTCTTTATGTTCTTAACATCTACTATAGAGTCTTGTATATTAGACATTTGATAACTATTTGTTGGAATACACTCAATTTATTGGATTGAAATGAGTATAGAAACACATGGAAAACCCACAAGAACATCAGCCTCTGAGAGTAGTTGCAAGATTAGTGAAGAGTACTGCACTGAAGCTATATCCTAGATCTATTTTAAATGGGTATGACCTTAAACAAAGTCACGCTCCTCGGGACTTCAGTTTCCTCCTCTGTAAATCTACAACATTGCGACTTCCCCTGCACAGCCCTGCTCCAAAGCAGCCTTCCCAGCTTCTCTTGATCTCCCTCTTTCCCAAACTTTGCCCCTGCAATATGAGGAGCCAACATATATAGGGTTTTGGTAACTCCCTCCTGGTTTCTATTATCTATTGGTTACCCCAGGGTGAGAAAGATGCTGGTGCCCTCTTTGGGACTAGTAGCTGCAGCTGCTGCCTCCCCACCCTCAAAGCTCACTTGCCCTGACTCAGATTGTTTAACTGATCACCCACTCTTTTGAGGGCTGGGGATGTGTCATATTCCTCTTTATAGCCCATACTCTAAGAGCCTAGAATGCAGTAGCACCCAGAGGCTAGGTTTGGGTCACAATTCTATTATTAACTCTCTGTATGTCCTTGAGTCATCTCTTACTCTGGGGATTCAATACTTTTCTCTGCAAAAAAATACGTGATTTTTATTTTAACAGTGAGCAAACTCTTTCTATAACTACAAACTAGTAACTTCTCTCCAAGCTATGCAGCCTTAGAGAGTTATCTCAAGATATTAATGACCAGGGGCGGCTAGGTGGCACAGTGAATAGAGCACCAGCCCTGGAGTCAGGAGTACCTGAGTTCAACTCCAGCCTCAGAGACTTAATAATTACCCAGCTGTGTGACCTTGGGCAAGTCACTTAACCTCATTGCCTTGCAAGAACTAAAAAGAAAAAAGAAATTAATGACCAGCCCAATTGGTGCATAGCCTAAGAGAATCAGGAAAGGCTTCTTGGAGTAGGCTGCATTTGAGTTGATGATAACAAATAGAAAGAATATATGACAGCAAGTGAAATAAACAACAATGTTTCGGACACTTGAATCAGCCAAATTGTAGCTAGAAAAAGCTTCAAGGTAATCCAGTCCAAGTCCCTCGCTTAACCATAGTCCACAAAGAGAAATGACTTTCCCAAGACTGAATAGCTAGTACACGATTGTGCTAGGATCTCAGGAACCTAGAGTTAGATCAGAAAGAGACCTTGGAGGTCATCAAGTCCAACCTCTTCATTTTACAGATGAAGAAATTGAGACCTGAGGTGAAGGACACAGTGTCATTAAACCAGTAAGTGTCTGATGCTGGCTTCGAGATAAGGACAAATATTACTGGATAATTAAATCCCTCCTCCAGTACTTTGTCAGAACATGAAGGTGCCTCAAGGATCTTTTTTTTTTTAATCATTCAATTATCATTTTAAATACTAACATAGTTCAAATGATTTGGAAAGCACTTGGCACACAGTAGGAGTTTAATAAACTTCTCTTTTCTTTCCCCTTACTACATGTGCCATGAGCTAAGGGGGAATGCACAAATGTTTAATATATATCTCATATTTTCCACCTAAAAAAAGAGAAAACATGCACACTCAACATTGAAGTAACAAAGGAATAACAGAATCTTAGTTATAAGCACCACAGGACCATCTGGTCCCAATTTCCTTCCAAAAAGAAGTCACTTCTACAACATGGAGAATTGATTTCTACTTTAATATTTCTATTGTCACTCGAGGTCCTTAAGGACTATGTCAGCAGATTACCCTTTCCAGGGGTCAATTCCACTGAATTTGGGGTCAAAAGCCCTGGCCTAAGACCCAAATCTACCATTTCCTAGTTTTGTATAAGACCCTTCTCTAGGATTCAGTTTCCACTTCTGGAAAATGAGGGAGAGAAGGGGTTGGACTAGAGAAAGAGCTCTCAATCTGAAGAATTTGAAAAAAAAGTTTTGAAATGGACCTTGGTATATTGAAACTATGCCCCCCAAAACTATTAAACTCTGTACGTCCTTTAGCCCAGTTATACCGCTATTAAACCCATGTCCCAAAGAGATCAAAGGAAAAGGAAAAGGAACCATATGTGTAAAAATATTCTGGCAGCTCTTTTTGTAATTACAAAGAACTGGAAACTGAATGGGTGCCTATCAATTGAGAAAAGATTGAGCAAGTTGTGGTATATGAATGAAAAAGAATACTATTATGCTATAGGAAATGATGAAGGGTGTGGTTTTAGAGAAACCTGGGAAGATTTGAATGAACTAATGCAGAGTAGAATGAGCAGAACCAGAACAATTTCTACAGTAACAATCACATTGTAAAGACAAAAAGTTTGAAAGTCTTAGAAACTGTCCAACAAAATGTCCAATTGTGATTCCAAGTGACTTGAAACATGACTACCTCCTGATAGAAATAAAATTGGATTTAAAAAATAAAAATAAAAATATGTAGATAGTTTTATTTCAACAGAATTGGTTTCATCTATAATCTATGTATTTTATTTAATGCATTTTTAAAAATGATTCTGAGAAGTCCATTGGTATCCCCAGACCTCTGATTGTGTCCAGGTCACAGTTCTGGACTCTTACAGTACTCAAGGTCCTATTAAAGAGTTTCACATCAGGCAGGATGAAAGAATGGCTCTATATATGCAGCCACAGGACCTCAGTTTGAATCCTGACTCTGCCATTAACTTCCTCTATGATGTTGGGCAAATTATGTGACTTCTCTGCACCTTGGTTTCCTCACCTATCAAAAATTAGATTTGAACTAGAGGGCCTCTCAGGTCCCTTTCAGCTCTGGATCTATGATCCCATGACCATAAGTAAGCGTTGATTACTGAGCAGTCATTTGAATATAACAATGAAATCGCATCTTTATGAAGAATGAGATATCAGGATGGGCATCCTCCTTTCCTTGGAATCTAGGTGGAGTTCTAAGATTTTGATGGAAGAAAGCCAAGTGAATATTTTATTCCCCCCCCCCCCCCGACCCTTCCTAATTCTCTCTCTCTCCAAACTCCTCAGATTTCTCTGGTAACTGGTCCAGGGTCACACAGTTAATGAGTATTTAAGATAGGATTTGAACTCAGATCTTCCTGATTCCAAGTCTACTGCTTTAGCCACTATACCACTCAGCCTGTTTCTTAGTTACAACATGGAGGTCTTGGTCTTATCAAGAATGGGCCTATTTGTGTGGACCAACATTAACTGCAAAGTCTGAAGAGGAAAGAAATCACTGACCAAGGATATTGTCCATTCTACCACCCATTTGCTGTAAACCTCATCCCCACTTCTCAAGAGAAGGGATGGAGGACTAAGGGAGACTCGCTTTATTCATCTGTCAGGTGTTCCTGGTAAGTGAAGCCCTGGGGAAAAGTGAAAACAAGAGAACAATGCCCCCATAACACCTGGGTACTGGCTAAGCTCTCAGAGGGAGTGACACACTATTCAAGTGAGTGATGGGAGTAATGAGGACCAGGGCAGGTCCTGAGAGAAAGGGAGAAGAGACAGAAAGAGTGAGAAGAGAAAGTAAGAAGAGAGACAGAAACAAAGTGAAGGGGGAGAGAGAGAGAGAGACAGAGACAGAGAGAGAGAAAGAGAGAGAGACACAGAGACACAGAGACACAGAGAGACACAGAGAGACAGAGACAGAATCAGATAGACAAAGAGAGAGAGAAAGACAGAGACAGAGAGAGACACACACAGAGAGAGACAGAGAGACACACAGAGAGAGACAGATCAACAGACAGATAGAGAGAATATGAGAATCTGTCATATGGTATTTCATCTTCCCAAAATGGAGCCAGAAAGCATGCTGATATTCTCAGTACTTAGAGAAAAACTTCCAGGAAAGCAGAACTGGGTAGGACTAAAGTCTGAGGTAGAGGAAGGAGGAAGAAGGATGATTTGGGTTCAAATTCTGCCTCAGACACTTATTGTCATATGACCCTATGTGAGTCATTTAACCCTTCTGGGACTTAGTTTCCTGATCTGTAAAATGGGGCAATAACATGTACCTCTCTCCCAGGGTCATTATGAAGAGCAAATGAGACAATCTGCAAAGTTTAAAGAGCTACATAAATATTTATTATTATCATCATCATTATTATTAATATAATAATAATTTAAGATTATTTTAGGTGTTGCTGTTTGCTAAAGGCATCAAACTCCAATACCTTCTGGGATCTTCTTAAGGATATCCAGGGTCACTCAATTCTAGCAATCTACCTAGGAAAAGGTGAGTGAATGAAGAACGCAGATGCCCTGCCACTGGATGGGTTGGTCCATTCCTTCACTCAGCTTGGACAAACTTCTCTAAGAGAAAGTAGGGGGCAATGTAGAGGCCTGGTTTGGGAGATGAGAAGACCAAATTTCACATCCTCTCCTGATTATTACAAGATACAAGGTCATGGCAAAGTCACACAAAAATCCAAAAGCTGAGAATCAATGAGGAAGGACCTCTGATGCCATGAAGCTCCCATCAACACACAAAAGGAACCCCCCCCAATTTACCCAATGAGAGGTAGATGGGGGGGCTCAGTAGATGGAGGACTAGACCTGGACACAGGAAGATTTCAGCTCAAATCTGGCCTCAGGCACTGACTAGCTAAGTGACCTTGAGCAAATCACTTAACCTCAGCTGCCTGTTTCCTCATCTATAAAATGGGGATAATAACCTCCCTCCCAGGGTAGTTTTTAAGGCTCAAATGAGATTAAAAGTTGTAAAGCCATTATTTCCTTCTGTCTGAAGACCTCCAAGGACTCACAACTTATCAAAAAAGCCCATTCCATATTCGGACACTACTTGTTGGGAAGATGCTTTTTGTTGTTTTCTTTCTGACATCAAGTTGAATGCTGCCCCTTTCACCTAATCTCTCTGTGCCTCAGTTTGTTCTTCTGAAAACTGGGGAAAATTCCCATAGTATCTACCTCCCAGGGTCATTGTGAATCTCAGATGATGTCATGTTTTAAAATAATGCATAAACTTTAGGGTGTTAGAAAGAGCACCCCAAAAGTGGGACAGTAGTTTTAAGCTTTTTTAAGCTTTAATTGCTCTCATCACATCATCATCATCATCATCATCATTATAATTATAATACAGAAACTACAGAGAGCTACCGAACTGGACTCAGAGTTGAATAATGATGATTCACTTTCTTTAACTTAGCAGTTCACAAAATTTTGGACTCAGGATCCCTTCACACCATAAAGAACTAATGGGGCAGCTAGTTGGCATGGTGCATAGAGCACCGGCCCTGGAGTCAGGAGGACCTGAGTTCAAATCCAGCCTCAGATACTTAATAATTGCCTAGCTGTGTGGCCGTGGCCAAGTCACTTTAACCCCATTACCCCTTAAAATAAAAATTTAGAAAAAGAATTAATGATAACTCCCCCCAAAGAGTTTTCATTTATGTGGGTTATGTCTATCAATATTTATTATATTAGTATTTGCTTTCTCAGTGAGGGTGGGAGGGAGAGAATTAGGAACTCAACATTTTAAAATATGAAACATTAAAAACTGTTTTTACAAGGATTGGGCAAATATAAAATATTAAATAAATTCCAAAAAAGAACTATCAAAATATTTACTATATTAGCAGTTAAGACATCTTAGTGTTATTGTGAAAATAGTTTGAATTCAACTAACCCCCTGGAAGGGTCTCAGAAGAATCAAACTTTCAGAAGCCCTGCTCCAAATCTTTGACTTTTTAGAAAGACTTTCCTGAAAGCAACCCTAAGAGAGAAATAGTGGAAACATGATTATGCTCATTTAACAGAGAAGGACAATGAGACTCACAAAGCTGAAATAATTCAGGGTCACTCAGCTAGTCAGGTCCTGGAGAAGGTTCATACCTAGTGGTCTTTATGCTTTCTAGGACCCTAGACTTAGACCTAGATCTAGAATGGGAGCTCCTCTAGCCTAAACCTCATTTTACAGAGAAGGAAATAGGTTGACCCAGGTGAAGTGACTCTCCTAGGGTCATTTAAGCTAGTGAATGCCTAAGACAAAGTTTGGACCCAGATGTCCCTGCCTCCTCTCTATCCACTAAGCCACAGACAAAATAAACTCCAAGACCCAATTCGGCCTAAGATTCTGGAAGTCTGTGAGCAGATCTAATGGGGGAGAGGGTTGAAAAATGATAGACAGAGTAGAGAAGGATCACCACCACCCCCCCGGCTCTTTCCCTTCCTATCAGGCTGGAAGTTTAAGTTGGCGGCCAATGAAGAGTGAGAGTATTCCTGGCAACAGCCCTGGCCCCAGCTTTGGCCCAGGATGGAGAACATAACCCACAGGAATCCCAAACCAAGGGAAACCAAAGAAGCCGGCAAGCTTCCCGGCTGGGCAGGAGCAGCCCAGAGACAGAAGAGAGGAGGGAGCCCTTTCCTTACCAAGCCGTCACAATTGCTGATGGCCACGGCAGTGCCCAGCATGCCAGTGATGCTACCAGTGTAGACACACTCCTGACGGAGGGGTTGTCGAGAATACTCCCTGAAATCCTCCTGCCACTGGGTGAAGGCTCCAGGGGCCACCAGCCGCCGGTTGGGTTTCAAAGACAAGTGGAACTCCTTCCCAAAGATGGTGACGTTGAAATAAATGGAATATTTCCCCAGTGGGCCAGGGCCAGCCGGCTCTCCTGCCAGGATGGAAGGGCTTCGGGCCACCCGGTGCCGACTAGAAGGAGGTGATGGGGGGAGAGCAGGCCCACCAAATGCACTGCTCTCGGAGGCTGTAGGTCCAGACACTACGTGGGAGAGGAACCGGCCTTGATGATCGGTGCTGAACGGAACGAACACACCATATTCACTTATCTTTCCAGAGAAGAGCAGCTCTGTTGGACATTGAGACAGAAACACTTTAGGACTTCCAGGGCTTTGCCAAGGGGGTAGAGGGAACAGTTTATGATTGGTCGTTGGCCCTTCCCATTTGGGCTATATACCTAGCCACCCTGGATCCCACAAAATTGGAAGCCACTCCCCTAGAGTCCAAGTCTTATGTCTTCAAATCAAGTTTTTTGGCGAAGAGAGAAGCAATTTTGAAGCAATTGGACCACCAATTCTGAGTTTGGAATCACAAGATCTGGGTTCAGATCCCTCCTTCAATGGATTATAGATCTAGAGAGAGATCTCAGAAGCCATTGAGTCCAACCCCCTCGAATTTTAAAGATGAAGAAACTGAAGAACAGAGTGCCAAAGGTCACAGAACTAAGTGACACAGAGAGAATTCAAAACTCCAGAGTCAGTAATCTTCTCCTACCTCCCTAGGACACTCTGAATCTGTTTCCTCATCCATAAATTGGGTTAAATAACACCTTGTGATTACCTTCCTCACAGAGATGTTGTGAGGCTCAAATAACTAATGTCTATAAATCACATTGGAAAACTTAAAAATGTTCTATGGCAGCTAAAAGGTTGTATGGTAACCACTGGTTAGGAGGCTGGGCCTGGAGTCAGAAAGACCTGAGTTCAAATCCAGCCTCAAACTCTTACTAGCTGGATGGCTCTGAGTAAGGTACTTAACCTCTGTTGGTCTCAATTGTCTCATTTGTAAAATGGGGACAATAACAGCCCTCACCTGCCAGAAGTGGTGTGAGGATCCAATGAGAGAATACATTTAACTATGGGCTCTATCAATACTAGCTCTTCTGTCAGTGTCAGTGACCCTCCTCAACTCAAGCTTCCAAGGCCCCCTACTTTGTCAATTCGGGCAAGACCATAGAGCCAGAAGGGACTCTAGGGGTCATCTAGTCTCTGGAAACAGAGGCTCCAGGAGGGGAAATAAGAAAATGGAGAGTAGGAATTAGGATGCAAATGCAGGCAAATCGAACTCTTTCCTTTGAAGCCAGTGCCTCTCTGCGCAATGATGCACAAGAAGCCTCAGTTTCCTTTTCTGGAAAACAGGAATAAGAATGCTATTTCTACTTGTCTCTCAGGGTCATTATGGGAAAAGCCTTTTGTAGGCCTCACAGTGCCAAATCCCTCCAAATCACCAAGTCATCACTTTGTTCTACATCCTCACATCTCCCAGTGTTTCTGCACTTGGGGACTAATGGCCAATTACTGTGCAGACACCAAGGTTCCAAACCAAACAAAACCTCCATCCCTGGGCCTCCATCCACCCTAGCAGAAAAAATGACTCCCGACAGAGCCTTTTGACTCTTTTAAGCCAGCTAGCTCAAGCATGGGAACTATGCATTCTCTGCCCAGCAAGGTCCCTCTCTCTGGGGAGTCAGGCATCCCCAGAAGGCCAGGAGTCAGGAGGCCGCCATCTGGAGCTGAGGCCCAGAGAGCCTCATGGCAAGGGCCAGAGGGAAGGAAGGCTGCCGTGGTGGAACACCCAACCTGCTCCACCCGCCTCCCCCAGTCTGGGGGATGACCCAACCAGCCAAGGGCATATAAATGCATGAAAATACACCTGTCAAAACAAACACACCTAGCAACCCCCAAAATAATCTGTCATTCCATGAGAGACAGAATGCTGTAGGAGAAGAAAGAGGACAAGGGAAATGAAGGAAGCAAAGAAAGAAGGAAGAGAGAAAGGTAGAAAGGGGGGAAAGGAGGAAGAAAGGAAGGAAAGAAGGAAGAAAGGAAGAGGGGTGGAAGAAAAGACAAAAGGAGTGAGGGAAGGAGGGAGGAAGAAAAGAAGGAAAGAAGAAAGGAAAGAGGAAGGAAAAAGGAAGAGATGAAGGTAGAAAGAAAGGACCAAGAAAGAAAAAAGAGGGAGGGAAAGAGGAAGGGAGTAAGGAAGAAAGGGAAGGAGAAAGAAAAGAAGGAAGGAAGGAGGGCAGGCAGGAAGGAGGGAAGGCAGGAGAAAGAATGAAAGAAAGGTAGAAGGAAAGGAGAGAGAAAGACAAGAAGGAAGGAAGAGAGGAAAGAATGGAAGAAGGAAGGAGGAAAGGAGGGGAAAAGGATGAGAGAAAGATAGAAAGGGAGGAGGGAAGGAAGGAAGAAAGGAAGAGAAGAAGAAAGGAAGAAAAGAAAAAAGGAGGCAGGGAAGAGGAGGAAGAGAAGAAGAAAGAAGGGAGGGAGACAAGCAAGAAGGAAGAAGAAGGGAAGAAGGAAAGAAAGGAGAAACAGAGAGGGGAAGTGGGAGGGAGGGAGGGAGGAAGAAAAGGAGAGGAAGGAAGGAAGGGAGGGAAAAGGAAGAAAGGAAGGAAGGGAGAGAGGAGGAAGGAAGGGGAGGGAGGAGGAAGGAAGAAGGAGGGAGGAGGAAGGGAAGGCAGAGAACAGTGAAAAGAACCCTTGACTGGAGTCAGGAGCCCTGAGTTTCAACCCCCACTCTGATACTTTCTAACTTCAATCCCAGGTGAATCTTTCTCCTCTCTGGACCTCAGTTAACTCATCTGTAAAATGGGGTGGGGGAGGCTGTGGACACAGTGCTTCTGGGACCCCTTGGAGCTCCTAAGCTCCAGTGCCCTGGTTCTATGCTCTAAGCGCCTGGCCCCTCTACCTTTCCAGGTTGTGGAGAAGAAAACTCTTTGGCAATCAATGGCCATATGAATGGGAGCTATTAATAGAAAGGAAGTGAAGAGCTCCAAGATGAGCCAGGCTGAGTTTTAAAGTGACCCGGTGACTAGGAGTTGGCCAGGCCCAGACCAGCTAAGCACAAAAGAGTAGCAGGGCAGGACTGGAGTGGGGGGCCGGCGTGCTCCCCTCACCCCGGCCTCAGCCAGTGCCAGCTCCCTGGCTTCCCATGGGATGATTCATGGGCCAGATCTAAAGGAGGAATTCTCCTTTCTCCACATCCCGTTCTCTGGGGCGCCTCCCCCTCACCTCCCTTGGCCCGAGAAAAGCCAGAAATGAGGTGTCCCTAAAAATCCTTTTCCCTGTGGGGCAGTTCAGTAAGAGAGGGGGAGAGCCCTGCCAAGCTAGCCAAAAGGGATGCCCACCTCCTGGGGGCAGCCCAACACGACACGACTGTGTCCAATGAATACCCACTCTGTGGACCCCCTCCCTTACCCAGGGGGTGTGGCTCTGGCTAAGGACAGAACTCGTGTGTCTGGCCTTCTGTGGGTCTCCAGTACCTTGATCAGCTGAGCTTTCTGAAGGGGGTGTTTGCACACCTGGGGGAGAGATCTGAGCTTTAGAGGAAGGAGAAGGTTTATTTGAGGATTTATGGTGGCAGATGTCTGTAGGTGTTTGTGGGCACAGCCTCTGAGGGGCACCCCCACCGCCCAGGCTGCCCAGAGTCTGGGGGGCTCTAGGCTTTCTCCCCCTCTTTCCTTTGGGAGAGAAGAAGGATAGACCTACAGGGGCAGAGAGCCAAAGGAGAGATGCAAGAGATGCTAGCAATGGAGAGAGACCGGAGGAGACAGAAGGGAGGAGATGGTGGAGGGATGAGAAGAATGAAAGGGGAGAGAGATCAGAGACAGAGAGAGAGACAAAGAGACTGAGAGAGACAGAGACAGAGACAGAGAGACAGAGACAAAGAGACTGAGAGAGAGGGAGACAAAGAGACTGAGAGAGACAGAGAGACAGAGACAAAGAGACTGAGAGAGACAGAGACAGAGAGACAGAGACAAAGAGACTGAGAGAGACAGAGACAGACAGAGACAAAGAGACTGAGAGAGACAGAGACAGACAGAAATAGAGAGAGGCAGAGAAAGAGATAGAGAGACAGACAGACAGAGACAGAGACAAGATAGACATGGAGACAGACAGAGACAGAGACAGAGAGACAGAGGAGAGACAGAGAGAGAGAGACGGAGAGACAGAGAGAGGTAGAGAGCTAGAGAGAGAGAGCGTGTGCACGAGAGACAGAGACAGAGAGAGAGAGAGAGCGTCTGAGAGAGAGACAGACAGAGAATGAAAGAGAGAGACAGAGAGACAGACAGGGACAGAGACAAGATAGACATGGAGAGAGACAGAGAGAGAGACAGAGAGACAGAGAGACAGAGAAGGAGAGACAGAGAGACAGAGACAGAGAGAGACCGAGAGAGAGAGAGACTGAGAGAGAGAGAGCGCGAGAGAGAGACAGAGAGAAAAGGAAAGAGACAGAGAGACAGTGACACAGAGACAGAGAAGGAGAGACAGAGACAGAGACAGACCGAGAGAGGAGAGAGACTGAGAGCGCGAGAGAGACTGAGAGAGAGACTGAGAGAGAGAGACTGAGAGAGAGAGACCGAGAGAGGAGAGAGACTGAGAGAGAAGGAAAGGGACAGAGAGAGACAGAGGGGCAGAGAAGCAAAGAGAGAAAGGAGAGGGAAGGGGGAGAGAGGAAGCCCAGAGAGATGAAATGAGAAAGCCGAGCGAGAAAGGGGAGAGCCTGGCCAGGAGAGGGGCGGGGGGGGGGGGGGCACAGCGCTCAGCCCAGGGCCCCGCGCCCCTCTGCCCCGCACGCAGCCCCTCTCCCCCTCCCTCTCCCCTGCCCACCTTCACCCTCTTGCACACTCGCGCGCTCTCGCCCCCTGCCCTCCCTCCCTCGCCCTCACCGGGGGCCCGGGGGGCGGCGGCGGCCGAGAGCCAGCAGTGCAGCGGGACCCAGCAGGAGACCATGACGCCGAGATACTCCATCTGGGGCGGGCGGCGGCGGGCCTGGCGGGCTGGCCGGGCGGCTGGCCGCTTCGCGCAGGGGCCGGAGTCCGCCCGGGCTGGGGCGCGGGGAGGCGAGGCTCCTCCCCGCCCGCCCCGGCCCGGCCTGGCGCCCGCCCCCTCCCCGCCCGCCCCGGACCCGCGGCCCCCCGGGGGGGGCGGTGCCCAAGCCCGGGGAGGTCCCGGCGGCCCGGGCCCCCCGCCCCGGCGCTGGCCTCCCCCGGGCTCCCGGGCTGCTCGGAGCCCGAGGCCCCCGGAGCGCAGCGCCCCGCGCCCCCCGATTCCGGCCCGGGCTCTCTGCGGGGGTCCCTGGCCCCTCCGCCCCCTCCCCGGGCTTCCCGGGCCAGTCCCTGCTCCGGCCACAGCCATTTTCCTAAGACAAGGATCCGACAGGGTCTACCCTGGGGGGGGCGGGGGGGGGGCTCCTCGCTAACGCCTTAGTCCCTGGCTTGGGGCCCCTGGGGGGGGGACTCGGCACGGCCCCCATCAGTCCCGGATCCTGCCACTCCCGAAGGGCGTGGGCCTGGTCCTTTCGGGGTGCGCCCCCCACCCCGTCCCTCTGGGTCCAGGTCGGCTTCCTCAGCATCTCCACCAGTGAACATCCCCACCTGGCTTCCAGGGCCGGCTCAGGGGCCGCCTCTGTCCGGAGACCCTCCCCGACTGCTCCCCGGTGTCCCCCCCCCAAAAAGTATCCTGTCCCTCCTCCACTTCTGCGTCTGGAGCCTTCCTTTGTCTTCCTTGTCCCCTACCTGGGCCACCTGCGCCTTCCTGCACATGGACCATCCCCTTCCTCAGAGTGTGGGCTCCTGAAGCTCAGGGGAACAGGGAGGCACTGGCAATCAAAAGACCATATTGACTGCGTGGTTGCAGGCCCATCTCTTCGCTTTCCTGAGCCTCAGTTTCCTCAGATGCAACATGGGGAAAGGGTGTTGGGTGGCATATAAGATTCCTGCCAGCTCTAAACCTACCATTCCATGATTGTTGTACTCAAGCTCCCATCACCCTGACCCATCAACCTTAGACACTAACGCACCTTGACTTGGGTGGGCCTTTAAGAGAGGTGGCACGATACCCAACTCTTGGCCCAATCGTGACCCACCGATCCGAAGAATGAGACACACATTTTTGGAGATAGCATCCACAGGAATTTATTTTGACTGACCATGCTCCTTTGTTAGAATAATTTATTTTCCTTTTTCCCCCAGGCTGTGGAGAGGGAGGTGGGAGGAAGGGGAAAACACAGAAAGAAAACACAGTATAATGAGGCCTAGAATCTTATTAGATCTTTGATTTTGGGTGAATCCACCTCTCCAGCCTCAGTTTCTTCACATGAAAAATGAGGTTGGTTATCAAATTTCTAAGCTTTTAAACTACAAGCCTATGACCTAAAATTACCTAGAATGATGGGATTACATCTAGGAGCAAAACAGGGGGTGTTTATGTATGTGATCAAACATGAATCTGGGTCAAAGGTGCTCTGGAGTTGACTCAAACTAGCCTGTCGGAGTCCAGCTTTTAATATGCATTTATCACTGAGAAATCCGTGATCTGCAAACAGCTCAGACTTTGGTTGGTTTCTTGATTGCTTAGACTTCAGAAAGTGATGGAGAAAATGTTACCAAATCTTAAACATCAAAGTTTGTCATATGTATATTTATCTTTCAGAGAGCCGGTTGTTGAATATTTAGCAATCCAAATTCTGTACTAATGAGTATCTATACTGGTAAGGGTTATGGGAAGGCGGGCCAAGAGAGAACATGAAGGGATGGGTGATGACCAAACTGAAAACCCCTGTTTCCAGGATCAGCATTTCAAATCAATCAATGAATAATTATCAATTTCCTTTCATGTGTCAGGCACCCTGCTAAGGGTTAGGGATAATGCCTTGGGCCAGTCAAGGGCTGTTCTACAATGATTATCTCATTTGATCTTCACAATCCTGAAAGGTAGGTGATGCTATTAGCCTCCTTTTACATATGAGAAACTAGACTGTGACTTGCCCAAAGACTCACAGCTAGTAAGTATCTGTGGTTCCAAGCTCGGGGTTCCATCAGCTGCCACATGACCCCGTAAAAGACAAGAGTGAAAAAGTCCCTGCCCTTGGGGAAATTACAGTCCAACCAGGAACACAATATGGAGACACATAAGTAGAGATAAATAAAAGATCCTTGGGAGGACACTAGCAGCTGCAAAGATCCAGAAAGGCCTGTGTCAAAGGTGGCACCCCACTGAGTCTGAAGGGAACTTGGGATTCTGAGTGATTGGGATAAAGAAGAGCTTTTGAGGATTGGAGGACAATCGAGACAAAGGCAGATCTGTGGATATCAAAAGAAGTAAGGCCAGTCTGATTAGATTCTAATGTGCAAGAAAAGGAACAACGGGTAAGAAGACTGGCAAGGTAGGTTGGGTCAGCTTTAAAAGGGCTTTAAAAGTTAGATGAGTTTCTATTTATACAGGTAATAGGGAACCACTTGAGTTACTAGGTAAGGGAATGACAGGATCTGATATCTTTTCATCCACAGTTTCTCCAGGCAAGAATTTGAATCCAGATCTTCTGGCCTCTATGCCATAGAGCTTCTCAAAAGCACATGTTTAGGTGGCAGTTAGGTGGCACCAAAGTGAATAGATCACCAGTTCTAGCAAAGTGGGGGTGATTTAAAAAGCAAAAGAAATCCCACCATAGTAGAAAGAACATTAGTTCTGGAGGACCTGGGTTTGAGTCTCAATAGCTATTACGAGTCATTTCCCCATTATAAGCTTCAATTTCTTTCTCAACATAATGAGGGGGTTGCCCTCAATGACTTCTAAGGTACTTTCCAGTTTTAAATCCTATGAGCCTTGTTGCCTCCTCCTCTACTTTCCCCTTTTCTGAAGGGGGGTGGAGAGAGAGGAAATGAAGAAAATACAGTTGCCATGAGGAATACCCTATGATTGAACCGCTGGAGTCTCAGCTGGAGCCCTTTCCAAGATGGTACACCCTGGCAGGCAAAGCTAGTAACCTCCACCCTGGTTTTCTGGCACACAGAAGTCCACTTCCTGGGGCTACAATGACCACTCTTGTTGCCTGATATCAAATGTCTGGTGTACTTGCCCAATGAGGGAACCTTTGTTAAAGAGAAGACCACTCCCCTCTTCTTGGACTATCAAAATTCCACCTTACCCCATGAGAACTAAGGAGAGGGGGAGCCAGCAAGTTGACCTTGGACCAGAGAGAGCAGAGTCTTAGGACAAGAAGAATACAATCCAAAATCTTCAGGGTGGCACGGGGAGAAGGAGGGAGAGAGGAAGAGAATAACCATTTCCTTCTACCAGCCTGCCAGAAAGGTGACAAATATGTGTTTCCCTAACCTTCTGGCAATCAGATGTCCTAGCTGGAAGAACCTGTAGGACATCGGTCATAGAATGTTAAAAACGTCTAAAGAATATTAGAGCTAGGGGCAGCTAGGTGGTGCAGTGGATAGAGCACCGGCCTTGGAGTCAGGAGTAGCTGGGTTCAAATCCAACCTCAGACACTTAATAATTACCTAGCTGTGGCTTGGGCAAGCCACTTTAACCCCAATGCCTTGAAAAAAATCTAAAAAAAAAAAGAATATTAGAGCTAAAAGAGACATTAAGGCATAAAACCTGAAGGCAGACTCAGAAACTTTTTGAAAACAGTTACAAAACACTTTTCACACAAATAAAATCAGATTTAAATAACAGAGAAAATATCAACTGCTCATGGATAGGCCGAGCTAATATAATCAAAAAGGACAAATCTTCCTAAATTAAACTACTTATTTAGTGCCCTACTAATCAAAATTCCAAAAAAATTACTTTAATGAGTTAAAAACATATAAGTAAATTCAGATGGAGAAATAAAAAATCCAAAATTCCCAAGGATTTCATGGGGGAAAAGTGCAAAAGAAGGTGGCTTAGCCCTGTCAGATCTAAAATTATATTATAAAGCATCAGCCATCAAAACAATCTGGTATTGACTAAGAAATAGAGTGGTGGGTCAGTGCAATAGCAGGAAACTATTATAGTAATCTGCTGTTTGAGAAACCCAAAGAGTCCAGCTTTTGGGATAAAAACTCTCTCTTTGATAAAAAAAAAAAACTGTTGGGAAAACTGGAAGTTAGTATGGTGGAAACTTGGATTAGACCAACACTTCACACCCTATACCAAGATAGATCAAAAATGGTTACAGGATTTAGACATAAAAAAAAATACCGTAAGCAAACTAGGAGATCAAGGAACAGTTTACCTGTCAGATCTATGGAAAGGGAAATAGTTTATGGCCAAGGAAGAGGTGGAGAACATCACTAAAAATAAACTAGATGATTTGGATTACATTAAATTAAAAAAGCTTTTGCATGGACAAAACCACTGTAACCAAGATCAAAAGAAATGTAGTAAATTGGGAAGCAATTTTTACAACTAGTATTTCTGACAAAGGACTCATTTCTAAAATATATAGGGAATTGAGTCAAATTTTTCAAAAAAAAGTTTTCCCCAATTGACAAATGGTCAAAGGATATGCAAAGGGAATTTACAGCTGAGGAAATCCAGTCATATGAAAAATTGTTCTAGGGGGCAGCCAAGTGGTACAGTGGATAAAGCACTGGTCCTGGAGTCACGAGTTCAAGTCTAACCTTAAACACTTAATGATTGCCTAGCTGTGTGAACTTGGACAAGTCACTCTTAACCCCATTACCTCAAATAAAAAATATTTTTTTTAAAAATTGCTCTAAAGCACTACTTATTAAAGAAATGCAAATTAAAGCATCTCTGAGATACCACCTCACACCTCTCAGACTGGCCAATATGACCAGAAAGGACAATGATCAATGTTGGAAGGGTTGTGGGAAATCTGGGACACTAATACATTGTGAGCAGAAGTGTAAACCCATCCAACCTTTCTGGAGAGCAATTTGGGATTGTGCCAAAAGGGCAACAACAATGTGCTTACCCTTTGAAGCAGCAATACCACTTCTGGGTCCATACCCTGAAGAGAGGATGAAAAAGGGTGAAAACATTGCTTGTACAAAAATATTCATAGCAGCCCTGTTTGTGGTGGCAAAGAATTGGAAATTGACTGGATGTCCAACATTTGGGGAATGGCTTAATAAATTGTGGTATATGTATGTGAAAGAACACCATTGTTCTATTAGAAACCAGGAGGGATGGGAATTCAGGGAAGCCTGGAGGGATTTGCATGAACTGGTGCTGAGTGAGATGAGCAGAACCGCAAAAACACTGTACAAGCTAACAGCACGCAACATGGTGGTGATGACCAACCTTGATGGACTCGCTCATTCTATCAGTGCAACAATCAGGCACAATTTTGGGGTATCTACAATGGAGAATACCATCTGTATCCAGAGAAAGAATTATGGAGTTTAAACAAAGACCAAAGACCTTTAATTTTTTAAAAAACTGTTATCTTATTATGTGATTTTGCTATCTCTCTCATACTTTTTTCCCCTTAAGGATATGATTTCTCTCTCCTCACATTCGACTTAGATCAATGTATACCATGGAAACAATGTAAAGACCTACAGACTGCCTTCTGTGAGGGGTGGGGGGGGAGGGAAACGAGATTGGGGGGGAATTGTAAAATTCTAAATAAATAAATTTTTAAAAATAAAATTAAAATAAAAGGAAATTATAATTCAAATTTCTAATTGGGTAAATGACAAAACTGAAACACAGAAAACAGCAGTGACAGGTTCAGGGTCACTGTACTAGTCAAATGGTCAGCTAGGATTTAAACATAGGTACTCTGGATCAGTGAGTGAACAAATGAATGATTGAATCAGCATTTATTAATTATTTATTCATAGGCGGTATGGGGTACAACTACAAAAGTTAAACTGTTTCTGTTCCCAAGAATTCACATTTTAATAGGGAAAGGCAACATATGAAGGAGAGGCAAAGATATATGATGAGTTCCCATTCTAGTTGGGAGACAGAGAGAGAGAGAGAGAGAGAGAGAGAGAGAGAGAGAGAGAGAGAGAGAGAGAGAGAGAAAGCAGAAGGCCAGATAACAGAACAGTAGTTCCCAGGACCGTAGAATCTTGGGTTTTGAAACAGGGAAAAGATTCAGAAAGATTCAGAATGATCATCTCATCTAACCCCCTTTATTTCAGAAAAGGAAACTGAAGGAAACAGACTCAGAAAGGGGGAGTCTCTCAATCAAATGCAGACAGACAACAATGAGGATAAGGCAGACTGGATTCTGGAAGTACTAGCCCAAAACCTCAGTATGAGTGGCAAGGACCACAAGGGGTGGATGGGTCCATGCTTACATGTCAAGCTTGACAAAGGAAGGAAACAAAAATTTATTAAGCACCTGCCATGTGATAGATGCTTTGAAAATATTATCTTATTTGATCCTCACAACCCTGGGAGGCTGATACTATTATTGACCCCATTTTACAGTTGAGGAAGACAGAGATTAAATGACTTGATTAGTTTCACACTGGGGAGCATCGGAGGCTGGATTCGAACTTGGGTTCTTCTGACCATCTCATTTTCCCCCCACAATACTAGTGAGAGGTCAGTTTAATGATGTTAATCACCGCCTTTGCTTACTCGTTTCAGTCATGTGATTCCTCAGGACCCCATTTGGGGTTTTCTTGGCTATGATCCTGGAGCATACAATCTAGAGGATACAATCTCCTTCTTAGCTCATTACACAGATGAGGAAACTGAGTGAAGTGAAGGCTCCCATAGCAATAAGTGTCTGAGGTCAGATTTGAACTCAGAAAGATGACTTGAGGCTCAGCACTCTATCCATCTGGTTACTCCTATATTATTCATTACTATCCTCTAAATGACTTATCCAAAGACACAGGGCAGCTAGGTGGGAGAGTGGATAGAGCACCAGCCCTGGTGTCAGAAGGACCTGAGTTCAAATGTGATCTCAGGCATTAACTATGTGACCCTAGGCAAGTCATTTAACCCCAATTGCCTCAAAAACAAATTAAAAAAATTATGAGTGACAGAGTCTGAACTAGGAAACCAGGTCTTTGTCTTTCAGTTGAGTACCCCTTCCCATCCCTACAACAGACTGGTTCTAAAGGTCAGAGAGTGACCCACAGACTCACAGCACTCACCAAGGAGAAAGAGAGCAAAGCTCTGGAACTCTGGAACTAGGGAGGGCAGTGAAAACTGTCTCAGGGCACCAAATGTAAGGGAGTTTGTTGCATAGACCCTAGAGAGAGTTTTCTTTTACCTGGGCTTGAGAATAACTCACCCCCTCTACCAATGCAATTACTCTTCGACAGCTTGGGGTCTTAAGAGAGATGCCAAGGGCATTTAAAAATAAGTAACTAGGGTACATCAAAGGCAACACATTCTGAAAAAACAAAATTCTTTCTCATGGACCCAGGGAATGCCCAGATGCAGAATTCAACCTCTGATGGTCATGCCTTCATATTTCTTTCAAGGAAATTCACACACACACACACACACACACACACACACACACACACACACACACACACATTTCTTACCGTGTTGAAACCCTACCTATTCTCCATGTTCAGCAAACTGTTCTTAACAGCACTGTATGATAGCAACAACAATAACAAAAACTGAAAACAAAAGCAATTTGAGGAAGAGCTGAACAGAGTTTAGTAGAAAAATGTAACCAAGGTTTTCAGTCCTGGGGCATTTTACACAGAGTTGCTTAGGTATGACTCCAGACTGGTAAAGAGAATGCTGACAGGGGATCTGATCAATAAAGCTGGATTTGGTATAAGAAATTATGAGGGAAGAAATATTTTTTTTTCTTTTGTTCAAGGAGATATGTGTAGGATTAGACTTTTGGGGGGGGCAAACGTCAGACAGAGAAAAAGGTCAAAGAATGCCAACTCTCACCTAAGCTTTCATATCAACTTCTCCTCTAGCATTGAATGTCACACTCAATATTCTCTCCACCAGTCTACACTCCCACCTAAGCATCAGCACTTGCAATGTCCCAGGACTGAAAATCCAGGCTAATGGAATGGAGTGGAATGTTTTTGTAAGGTAAGAGACTACACATTTGAGAATTCAGACAACCCTGGGAAGAAATGTATGAATAGATACAGGGTAAAGAAGGTAGTACACACTAAACTAAACATAACACTAAAAGTCAGTCAAACAGCTTAATTGCCACAACCCACTCTTGGTCAAAACCATCAAATGCATCTTTTTAAGCAGAGATGTGGGAGATTCTCAGGTTTTGCATGCGCTGTGTTATAATCAACAGAAAGTAAAGTGGGACCCAAAGCTCCAACACAATACATGGATTAATAAAGGACAAATTTATCAATAAATAGAATTTCACTTTTACTCAGCAAAGCAGAGACCCCAAGATGGGGAAGGCTACTGTTTTCATTATTTTTAGGAAAATACACAAGATAAAAACAAAAACAAAAAAAGGAAAGTACACAAGAAAGAAGAAAATTTTG
Organism: Macrotis lagotis; assembly: GCF_037893015.1. Classification (NCBI taxonomy): domain Eukaryota; kingdom Metazoa; phylum Chordata; class Mammalia; order Peramelemorphia; family Peramelidae; genus Macrotis; species Macrotis lagotis. The sequence goes on along the minus strand of NC_133661.1, from coordinate 32,235,574 downwards.
CAGGCAAGGCATAAGTTTTTGTCGTTATTGCTTCATCAATTAATCATGTTTGGCTTTTTTGGCAAAGCATCTGGAGCATTTTGCCATTTCCTCCTCTGGCTTTTTTTGCAGATGAGGAAACTGAGGCAAACAGGGTGAAATAATTTGCTCAGGGTCACAGTTATTAAGTGGCTGAGACCAGTTTGAGACTCAGGTCTTCCCAGGGTCAGCATTCTCTCCATTGCACCACCTAGCTGCCCTGGGAAACAAGTTATAATTGGGTTAAAAGAGCCTAACGTCATAAATGTCCCAATCCTATGAGTGATTGCAGTATTAAAGTGTAGGAGACAAAAAGATTAGTTGGAAATTGGAAATGAGGAGCTAGCAACTCCCCGCCCCTTCTTGTGACTAAGAAATGTTCATTGTTTGACTCCACCTGCAAGGTTAGAGAGGGTGAACCAGACTTCTTTGGATAACAAACCAGACATCCTTGAAGGATTCCTCAGTGGTGTCAAGATAATGGTGTCCATCTGCATCCCTCAAGGATAACAGATTTTCCTTGAGGCAAGAATAGAACAGTGATTAATAAGAGGACTGGATTTCTAAACTTATCTCATTACAGGCCAGCTGAGTCTCTAAACTCAGCTCAGAGACAAGGGAGCCTGACTTAGTTACAAGACAAAATTAATTAACTGGAAATGGAATCAATTAAAATATTATATAAAATCAATCTGATTATTTCAGCTGGGAGATGTAGTCATTTTGTCTTTTAATTTTGCTGAACTTTTAAAAAGGAAGATTCAATGAATCTTCTGAAAATCAGTCATTTTTCAGGAAGATTCATCTCTCTCCTATCAAAGAGATGAAACAGTAATGTCAGGAAATGATATTTTGGTACAAAGAAGCAAAAGACATTAATGAAAAAGGGTTTTTTTGTTTGTTTGGGAGGAAAAGGCTCTAATATTACCTCTACTCCTAAAGTCCAATGCAAATTTTTTCTCCTCCAACTGACCAGCTCAATCCTACCCATAATCATCTCTTAGGTGTCCTATAACATTGTATGACTTACCATCCACAGCTTTATGCCGACAAATAAGTTTCCATATAATTCAATATAAACACCTCTCTCTCTCTCTCTCTCTCTCTCTCTCTCTCTCTCTCTCTCTCTCTCTCTCTCTCTCTCTGTCTTTTCCTTGGCTGTCCATTCCCAGGGTCTGGAATATTCTTTTTCCCCCAGCTTTCTATAGGATCCCTCATCCATGTTCTCCCAAATTCCTCACAGTGGGTCCTCCCCATATGCTAAAGACTTTTATCCAGTTCTCCTGACTAGTAGAACACTCAAGTTATACCCTGCCATCCTTGATCTTGCAGTTTGACCAGCCTATCACCCCTCCCTTGATGACACCCTGGCCACCTCTGTTTCTAGGGAGGTCCTCATGGATGGCCCATTGCAGTCCCCTCAGTCCAACATTCCTGTTGCCCTCTGGGTGATGCTCATCTTTGCACCAAAATCACTTCATGTGCATCTATATTTGTACATGGTATCTCCCCAAAAGGAATGCAAACTCCCCTAATACAGGGACTATTTTAATTTTGTCTTTGTACTACAGAGCCTGGCATCAATAATGGTTCTTAACTTGGGGGCCATGATCTTCTTTTCTTTTAAAGTTTCCATCTAATTGGTTTCATCTGTAAACCTATGTGTTTTATTTTATGTATTTAAAACTTTTAATTTAAGAAAGTTTCTACAGGCTTTCCCAGGATACCTAAAGGAAGGTTGCATGGCAGGGGTTGGGGAGAATTGACTTTTTTAAAAGTCAAAATCCCTCTTCTAGGGAAATCATGGCTGGGCAACACTTGGTACAGAAGACCTGAGGTTTGAGCTGGTGGTTTCTTTTTCCACTGTAAGTCCAAGATGAGTCAGCTGTGTGTGACATAGAAGCTAAAAAAGCTAATTCAATCATAGGCTGAATGAAGGGCAGAATGTCCAGGACAAGGGAGGTGATAATCCCCCTGAAAAAAAAAGAGACAGATGGAAGGGGACATGATTGGTGTCCTGAAGTATTTGAAAGACTGTCCTGCAGTATGAGGGTTAGGGCTGTCTTAGTTGGCTTCAAAGGGAGAGAAGGGGGAATACTTGGTGGCAGTAAGGGAGAGGAAGAGGCTGGCTTCATATGAGGAAAAACATTCTAATGGAACTGGAGAAAAGTGCAATGGACTGCCTTAAGAGGGAAGGAGCTCTTCTCCAATGGAAAGGATGCAGGTTGACTCTATGGAAAGAACACAGGTTCTAGAGATGGAGAATTTGGGTTCAAATCCTACACTGATGACCTGGATGACCTCCCTGGGCCTCAGGTTCAGACTAGACAGCCTCTGATTCTCCCACCTCCAGATCTAGGTCTTCAAACAAGGGCAGGAGAATCCCTTTGCAAGAAACCTGCCCAGGGGATTCAGGGTCCCCAAAGTTATCCATAAGGAGAAACAGATTTCCTAGGAATGGCTGGACCCCAGGAAATCCCATTCTCCAGCTGGGCCACAAGTTCTCCTAAGGCAGAGACTGACTGTGTCAAAAACCTTCGTATCCCCATAGGGCCCACTGCATTCCCTTTCTATGCAGTAAGGGCTCAGGAAATAGCCTTTAAGTGATTGGTTGGCTACAGACAGCTCCAAAGCTCTGGCTCATGCAAAGCCTACACAGTAGAACAGAGATGGCCGAATGCAGAACTTGTAAATTGGGACAGGCCTTAAATAGAGGACAGTCTAGAAGAGAGGAAATATAGGGCCCCAGAGAATATAGGAAGTATGGGACCGCATCAACTATAGGAATAAATAAGACTAGGTAGATTATGGGAAATGTGAGGCCATGTGGCATAGAGGAAACTATGGGGCCACATCAACTATAGGAAATATAGGGCCCCAGAGAATATAGGAAATTTGGGACCATGTAGAATATAGGACTATATGAGGCCCCATAGATTATAGGAATATAGAGAATACACAAGAAAATAAAATGCCAAAACTAAAGGAGAGCTTAGAGATTGTGCTTAGCCTCCTCATTTGGTAGAGAGAGTGGATGAAGTCTAGCTTGGCAGTATAATGGATAGAACACTGAACTTGGAATCCAGAAGACCTGAATTCAGATCCTGCCTCAGACACTTGCTAGACACATGATCCTGAGTAGGACACTTCCTCTCTCTCAGGCTCAGTTTCCTCATTTGTAAAATGGAGATAATAAACACCTACCTCCCAGAGTCGTTATAAGGACAAAATGAGATAAAAAGTAACCTGGTCATCTTGAAGCACTACATAAATATTAGCTGTTTGCTAGCAGAGAAATCAAGTGACTGACCCCAGGTCTCACAGCAATTTCTTGGCAAACCAGGTTTCAATCCCAAATCATTTTTCCTTATTCACTGCAGTAGCTTTGTAGGCAATAAAATGGTTTGGTAGAAATAGTCCCTTACCTGACTCAAAAGATTTGGTTCTAGGTTCTAGGTTCTAATTCGAATTTTGTTCCTTATTGTCTATCTCATCTTGGATCAAGCCACTTCTTCTCTTGGGACCTCGGTCTTCTCTTCTGTAAAATAAAGGGGGGGCTGGTATAGAACTTTTCTGAGGGAGGTTCTTTGTCTCTAAAGTTTGTGACAGTGACTGTGACTGGGACTTGACCATAACCCTAAAACCACCTGCCTCGGGGCGGCTAGGTGGCGCAGTGGATAAAGCACCTGCCCTGGAGTCAGGAGTACCTGGGTTCAAATCCAACCTCAGAAACTTAATTACCTGTGTAGCCTTGGACAAGCCACTTAACCCCATTGCCTTGCAAAAACCTAAAAAAAACTGTCTCACTTCCAAACTTCCCTGTTTCTGTTCAAAGCTTTAGCCTCATCCTAAACTCCTCATTCTCCTTCCTTCCTCACATATCCAGCTGTTCTCAGTCATATTATTTCTACCTCCTAACACCTCTCAGTATTCTCTCCTCCCCAGCCCCACCTTAGTTCAAGCCTTCATCACCTCTCACCTTGACTGCTGCTATAGCCTATAATTTTCCTCCACTCCAGTCTCTGGCCTTCTCCAATCCATCCTTCACAGCTGTCAAATCATGTTGCTGAAGCACACATCTGACCACTTTGTTCCCTTACTCCATACACAGCAGGGCCTCCCTATATCCTATAGGATTAAATTCAGTTAAATGCTCTCTGCAACCTGGTCTTTTCCCATCTTTACAACCTTTTTAACACATTATTCCATTTCACTGGACCTTCCCAAGGCACCAGACTGGCCTTCCTACAATTCTTTATATACCAGACAGAATTTCCTCTTCTCCTACCTCCTAGCCTTTGCATTAACTGTGCATCACATCAGAAGTTCCCTCCCTCTGGTTCATCCTTAAAATCCCTACCTTCCTTCAAGGGCTCCCATTACCTTCTAAGTGAAACTTTCCCTAATCTCCACTCAAATTATCTTTTATTTACTTAGGTCATCCCCCAAATCCTAATAAGCTTTAATAAATTCAACTACCAACTTAATAACTTAAAACTACACTAAGACCTGAATTTTGTATCTACCCCTGTAGGGATATTTTTGCCATCCCTTGTTTGTGAGCTATTACAACCAGCTATTGTAAGCTTTTTGTAAGCTATTTTTGTTTATGTAACCCGTTTTTCCCAAATTGCCTGCTATACATTGGAAACTTAATACATCTTTGTTAATTGATTAAAAAGAAGGAACTAGACTCCCATTGCTTTTCCATCTTTCCATTTTCTGTATGAAAATAAAGTGATGACTGAGGAGGGGTTTCCAAAAGAGCAGTCCTCCTGCCAGGGAGATGGAGGTGAGGAAGCTCAAAGAAAAGAGCAAATAACAGCCCAGGCCAGAGTTAGATTGAACCCTAGGGAGGAAGTGAGATTGCATCCTAAAGAGATAGGAAGAACAAAGACCAGCCCAGAAAAGGCTTTAATTAACAAAGCTGAATAGACCCAGGCAACAAAGCCCTCCGGGAAGTGGTTCAAACTCTACCAGAACTTGATTCTCCCTCTTTGAAGGGGGATGAAAAATTCAACCAGGTAGAGAAATATGGGTTGTCAACCCATGCAAATTATCCCTGGGGTCTTCTAGTCTTACACCAGATGGAACCTGCTCAATAGCCCCCATGAAAAAGATACAGGGGTGGCCATGTCAATGGATCCTAGGAATAGGAGTCAATGATGAAGAGAGGTAGCCAAGGAGGCTCTTAGGATGCTGGCCTACATCAAGAGGCAGAGAGTCCAGAACCACGGAGAGGAGAGTCCTCCTGCAATTTGCCCCACCCCCCATCTCTGGGTCAGTCACATGGGGAGCATTGGATTCCATTCCAGGAGCCATAGAAAGGGCATTGACATGGTTGGGAAAAAATTCCAGGGGTCAGGAAGGGCTGGAAGGGACCTCAGAGACCAACCGGTGTAATCCCTTCATTTGGCAATGGGGGAACCTGAAGGCCATAAAGAGAAGTCATTGACCCAAGGCCACATGAGGAGTAAATATCAAGGGTGAGACTTGAACCTGGGACCTCTGTCTTCAGTCAGTGTTTTTTCCACAGTACTGCATTGCTTCCCCCAGGGATGAAAACTATACTACTGGGTCAGATGAGGAAGATAGGAGTCCAGCTTCCAGTGACAGCAGCAACTCTAGGGTGACCTCACCAAGAGAAAGAAGGAGAATAAGCTGGATTGTCTTTGAGTTATTTCCACCAACAGCCATTGCCTAACTGTCAACTCCTAACTTGGCTGGTTTAAAGAAATGACAGATAAGACTTGAGATCTATTGATACATCGAGAGAGAGACAGAGAGACAGAGAGACCAAGAGACAGAGACAGAGAGACCAAGAGACAGATAGAGACAGAGGTGGAGAGACAGAGACAGAAAGACAGATACAGACAGATACAGAGAGAGAGAGAGAGAGAGAGAGAGACAGAGAGACAGAGAGACCAGAGAGACAGAGACAGAGAGACAGAAACAGAGACAGATAGAGACAGAGACAGAAAGACAGATACAGACAGATGCAGAGAGAGAGAGAGAGACAGACAGAGAGACAGAGAGACAGAGAAAGATAGAAAGACAGAGAGAGAGAGAGAGAGAGAGAGAGAGAGAGAGAGAGAGAGAGAGAGAAGCCAAGCCTCAGGAACACAAAAACAATCAAAAGTAACTCAATTCCTGCCCTCAGAAAAAAATTCCAAGGGTCAAGAAGAGTCAGAAGGCCCTCAGAGACCACCCAGTCTAATCCCCTCATTTGGCAAAAGACAACATAGAAAAGGGAGCTGGGGGGTACAGGCTGGGAGGGTGGACTAGCTGAACAGGCAAGGTTCCAAAGCAGTCTGGGAGTTAGCATGGGTGGTGAGGGTACCTCCTCAGTCTGAGGCTCAAGGACAGGCTCCTCAATCAGAGGAGTAACCCAAGAGGTGCAGGTGTTGCCAGCATGAAGGTGACTTACTAGGCTGGAGATCCAGATGGAGGGCAGGAACTCAAAGGCTGAATCAGGTTTGAGATAAACATGGTTGGGGAACTAAGGAACTGACTCCCTTCAAAACTGGGCTGGCTCCATTCATTTCCCCATCTGTGTGGGCACTCTTGATATCAGTGCAGATCATGAGCTCTCTGAGGCTCTACCACCATCCTTACCTTTCCATTAATCCTCCATAGGAGACGCCAGGGGTCTCTTACAGTCCTTGGGTCCTGAGGTCAGAGCTTGGACTTTCTATCCCTGCACTCCACCCTGGCTCACCATGCCATTGCTGCCTCAGTAACTGTTTGACGTCCCCTATCTAGAAGTATTCCCCAAGACTCTACCTTGGACTCTCTTCTGTCTCTCTCTACATTCTCATTTGTTGACTTCATCAACTCCCATGGATTTAAGTCACATTCTTCCACCAATAGTTATGTGTCTGTAGGGGAGAGTGGACACACACAGAAACCTGCCAGGGAGGCCCACAAAGGAGAAAAACTCATGTGATTGGCATTACTTAGATTTTGCTGTCACTGGTCCAGTCTGGAACATCTGCAAAACACAAAATGGCTCAGAGTGAATGTAAATAGCAATTGTTTCTGTTTGGATCAGAAATACAAAGAGTTTTCCCTCCCAGGTTGATTGGGGGGGCGGGGTGTTAGCTAAAGAGGCCATTCTTTGCCTCATTTCTTACATAGCCTAAATCACTGAATGGGCTTTGCTTCAGTCAAACTAAGACCTGGAAAGACCTTAGCTTATAAAGGCCAAGACCTCTCACTGTATCAAGGGCCACCTCCAGTTATCTTGATCCATATCTGGCCACTGGACCCAGATGATTCTGGAAGAGAAAGTGAGGCTGGTGGCTTTGCACAGCCCTCCTTCCTTTAAACCAATTTGTCACTTGCCTGTCCTGGCATCATCTTCCTGATGTCATGGTCCTCTTTGAGAATAAAGGACAACCAATAAGTGAACAATCTGCTACCTACCCGTCCTCTGCTTCTCACTCATCATAGTCTAGCTGGGCAAACCATCTTCTCTTATGTTCCAGAATTGATGTGGCATGAACAAGTTCTTTGAATTTACAATCACCCTTAAGAAGGCCTTGGAAAATGATGCTTCTTAATTTGGATTAGAGGCCCCTTTAAATTGAAATACTGCCTGGTTCATGAGGTTGGCTACCTCAGCAAGCTAGGCCAGGCCCATCAGTTAGTCATTTGCTAGGATACTGGGTTGGCCAACAAAATCATAGGCAACATACAGGTCTAGGTGACTCTCTGGGCAAGACAAATCTGCCCAGTCAGCTCTTCATTCACCAAGCCTTCATTGTCCCAGAAATCTTGGCATATCTTCTTATACAATAAAACAGATGCATACCCTGTCTTGCACACTTTTTTCCCCTTTCCCTTTTAAACAAGATTTGGACCAAAAAAGGTGACCATTTCTTAAAAGACATCAACTCTTCTAAGCTCTAGGGGGCCCCCTGCAGGCCAGAAAAACTGGTTTGTTCCTCCCCTAGGACACTCCTTTTTCAAAGCAATCAGCATGCATTTATTAAGCACCTAGTGTCTAACAAGGGCTGTGTTAGTCAGTGGAGATATAAACAAACAAGTAAAAAAAAATTATCCGTGTCCTTAAGGAATTTACATTCTATTGGCACTGGGGCTGGGGGGGGGGGAGGGGAGAAGAACCAACACATACACAAAGAAATATTCACAGGGTCAGTATGAAAAGAATGAATATAGAATAAGCTCGATGGCATTAGGTTCAATAAACATTAAAGCTGGTATTTATTAACTAATTATTTCCATTTCTAGTGCAATTGGACATTTTTCAGCCATGACCCCCAAAAAAGGAGATCACAAGACCCAGTGGTTAGGAGATTGCCAACCCCAACTTCCCAAGGAGTTCTCAGAGAGTTCCAGAACCATCTCTTTTTAGGGTCAGGGTACTTTGGGAGTGTTCTCAGATGGTGTCAACTTTAGGGGTGTCCCTGTAGCAACCCTAAGTCGAAAGTTAAGGAATCTTTTAGAGAGAGAGAAAAGGAATAGGGGAAATATGAGCAGCACCAGATTTTTAAAGAAAAATGGATCCTGAAATCCAGTCTTCTACTGAGAGATCAGGAAGGTCCTGGGCAAAGCCTACTTTTGGGGGGGAAAGAGAATCATGCCACAAAGTCCCTCAGTTGAGTAGCAATGAGAAAATGAGCAATGATTAAAGGGAACAACAGATCTAGGTTTTACCCTCAGATAATACATAAATTACCTAGACAGAGAAGTTCAATGATAAAGGACTGTTTTTTTGTAAAGAATCCAAGTTCCTATTTCTATCTTATGCAGGCCAAGTTTTTAGGGGTACCATAAGGCTGGGAGTCTATTGTATCCCTTAGGTAGACATGGATCTCCAGAGTTTGAGGGAATTGTCTGTCTATCAACCCCAAACTAGTTGGTCTTCTGAGGGGAGTCTGGACCATAGAGTCACCCTGGCAGTCTTAGAGATAACAAAGAGCTCTGGGAAGAAAATGAGTCTCACTAAATGGAAAAGGGTTGCATCCTGAGACCTTGGGAGGTGATAATAAAGTTCATCCATAGGCCTGGTTTCAATGAACAAGGAAAGAAGCTAAAGAGGCCCTTGTACTTACATCTGTGGAAACCTAGACATGACCTATGTTCAAGGGAAGCTCTGGGTAAGGGCTAAATGAGCCAGCATTATTATTGTTAGAGGTTCTCAAGATTGAACCTGGTCTATGTAATCCCAGGTTTTGGGGTCACGGGTTATCCCTGGAATGAGAGACTAACAACATTTCAGACCTCTGAAATCATCTCTCATTTTGCATATGATACAACCCAGATAAGAAAAGTGACTTGGTCACACAGCAAGCTAGTGGTGTGAGTGGGACTCAAACCACTTCAGTATTCTTTCCACCTCCTCCACACTGCCTCTGAACTATAACTCTTCATGCTCCCCTCCTCCATCTCCTCTTTTTTCTTTCCATTCCGAGTTCCATCCACATATTTTTGGCAAGTATCTAACGATCATAGCCAAGAGATCCTGATGGGTTAAGTTAACCACAGAGATTTGTCATCTGTTAAGAAACAGCTGATACCCCATGAGAATTTAACTGAAAAAAGTGAAATCAGCTAGAAACAATTCTGTTTGCAAGCTGTGTATAGACCTTGCATGGTTAGGAGCAGAAGTGGGGGGTTGGGTTGTGGGGTGTTTTAAAATGTTTTTTTGTGATTATAGATACCAGCAAGCCCAGATGCTCTTATGGTTCATTTCTCTCAGACATTAACTTCCACCTGAAGCCACAATTATTTGCCTGTAACATTAGCATTCTCCTGTCTGTTAGAATATTCCAAAGAAGGGAGTCGAGACCAAGACAGAGACAATGGTGCTCATGGGATGATCAAGAAGGGGTTTCTGTTCTGGTTAGGGTAGAAGTCCCTTTGGAGCTTTGAAATTCTTGGATTCCACACGCAAAAGGGACTGATCAGTGACCAAAGTAATGAATCTACCTGAATGACACACATTGAACAAACCATCCAGTCATCTGAATGACTGGTCGGGGTCCTAAGGAGGCATCCAGGTACCACTGTGGATAACACAAAGAGATCAGAGTCAGAAAGCCCAGAATTAACATCTTGTCTCAGCTACTGCGCAGCTGTGAGAACCCAGGACAAGTCACTGAATTTCTCTGAAGCTCTAGTTTTCTCTCCTCTACAAAATAAGGAAAATAATAGTAGGACCTGCTCAGTTATCAACTTTCCATGAGACCTTGGACAAGTCAGTTGGCTTCCTAGGGTTTTCATTTCTTCATCTATTAAAAAGGCTTGGACAAGATGGCCCCTGAGGTCCCCGTCAATTTGGACAAGCTACAATTAGTAATTTGTTTTATTTGATCTTCAGTGCCTCAAAGATCCATGATTTCCTCTCTAGAGGAGTTTCCTCCCTTCAAGAAGATTCCTGACCAACCCCTAGCTCCCTATGTTTGCAGATTCAGTTCACCATATCTGAAAGAAACTCTTCTCTTTATTATCTTTTAGTCATTTCTCTTCCTTCTTTAATCACTCATTGAAGTCACTCCTGGAAGGAATTCCAAGCTCACTCAGGCGGTTTGTACATTCCCTTCTGAGAATGGAGGCAGGAAGAAGCCAGGAGGCTCAATGGATAGAGTGGGGATCTGAAGATAAGACCTCAATTCAAATCTGGCCCCAGACACTTATTAATTATGTGACCTTCAACAAGTCCCTTGATCTCTGTTTGCCTAATCCATTGGAGAAGGAAATGGAAAACCACTCCAGTATCTTTGTCAAGAAAACTCCATGGACAGTAGTAAAAGGGGCGGATCATAAAGAATCAGGCCCAACTGAACCACTACTCTGGACAGAAGTACTAGGTAAGCTATAGCTTTCTACGACTTACAGAGAATCAGTTACCTCCTATGGGGAAGTACCAACTCATCATCAAAACATTGTGTATGAATTTGGGGATCTTCCCTGTTACAAGCTCCTAATTAGAGCTGTGAGCCCCCATCTGCTTGGCTAAATCACACCTACATTGTAAACTTGCGAAATTTCAGTAAGACCTACTCATAATGGAGTTCTCTATAGAAGCAGACCTACATGTTTGACTGCCCCATCTAAGCTGTTTTTCCCTGTTATCATGAATTCCATAAGCAAATAAATGGGATTTAAATAAATAGCACCCTAGTAATACATAATGAAGGAATATCTAAAAGCTTATCCCTCTCCTAGAATTTAGGAGTCTCCTAGGTGTAGTACTGATATCGAGAGGACCAAAAAGACTTCTAAGAAAGGTCTAGTTGAATTTTTTTAGTTTTTTTGTTACTGACCATCTTCAAGGGAAAAAAAAGGACTCATTTGATGCTCACCTCACTAGAGGAAAAGGAAGAAAGTGGGCACTTCAGGGTACCATAGGGAATGATCTCAGAATCCAGATAGACACAGAAGACAGAAGCTTTCACATCAGGTGATATTCTCCATCTTAGATATCTTGTCTTATCAGGGACTTCCAATTTCATCTGAGCACAATTAGGAGTTCAAGGAGAGGGGCCCCAGCAAGAAGCCTGACCACTTACCACCTGTCATCCTAGAATCCCTCCTCACCTCCCACTCAGCTCCCTCTTTTATCCAGCTGCCACCCCCAGTCAAAATTTGACCTCCTGGGTAACAGAATGGAAAAAAGACAGTCTCAGCCCAAATACTGTGGAGTCTTCACTAATAATCCTCATTGTGTCTACACTCTCCTTCATCAAATTATCTTTTACTAATTTATTTATTTATTTATTTGTTTTTCATTATTCATTCATCCCTCATTCTCTATTTGTTTATTGTCCTTCCCCAAAAGGGCATAAAAATCTTGAAGTTAGGCATTATTTAATTTTTTTTCTTTCCCCAGAACTTAAATGAAGTACCTTGCATACAGCAGGCACTTAATAAATATCTGTTTAATGGAACTGAACAGTTCATGCCCTCATAGGCAGTTTAATAAGTTGCTATGGTTGAGAAATCCATAGTTCACCCTCTGGGGATGAACCTCACCAAATCAAGCTAGGCTAGTCCCCAGGCAAGAGACAATGCAGGGGTCCTAGCCAGGACTATCCTGAAGCATTTCCAGCTGGGTAGGACCTACTACAACTAGTGTTTCACTGGCCTAATCTCTGATGGTCTGTACATCACGATGAGACAGGAAAGGAGGCAGGTTGTAGATAGCTTACAAATAACTTGTAAATTATTAGCTTACAAATAATTTCACTTGACATTTTTATATCACTTTAGAGTTCACAGGATGCTTTCCAGACGTCCCCTCATTTCATCCCCATGTAATACCTTCTCTGGGTCATTATCCCAAATCTAAATGGACTAACAGGTCCAGTTCTCAGCAATGATGACTCCTCCTCAGGATGCTATGGCTAACCATGAGGGTCTGAGGTTTCTAGTACTGTGTTTCAACAGCCCCCCACTTGGTGTGCTCTCCAATATTGATCAATCAGGAGATAGCAAAGTACTTTTATAAAAGAGTATATATCTCACTTAGGAATCATCTAGGTGGCACAGTGGATGGAGTGGTGAGGTTGGAGTCAGGGAGACTCATCTTCAAATCTGGTCTCAGGTATTAACTAAACCCTGGCAAATCACCTAACCCTGTTTGCCTCAGTTTCCTCATTTATAAAATGAGCTAGACAAGAAAATGGCAAACCACTTCAGTATCTTTACCCTTAATGGGGTTACAAAGAGTCAGACACAACCGAAAAATGACTGAAAAAGCACAACAAATATACCACCTGAGAGGTAGAAAATACATGTATTCTTGCCCCCATTTTACAGATGAAAGAGGTCTAGAGAAATAAAATGACTTCTTTGGGTTCATCCAACTGGAAATTGTGAAAGCCAGAATTCAAACTCATCTCTCCTGACTCCAGAACCGTTGCTCTCATTCCTCAGATTATAATTGATCTCTATTGGCATGTTGGATAATGGGATCTCTCAGTCTTGTTCCAGACATCTGGGTGTCTCTGGGGCCCCCCACCATCTCTTAACTGAGTGAGAGACTCTCAAAGTGCTGTGGGAGAGTGGGGCCTCAGTTCTCATGGAATGAGCATGACCTCATTCCCCAGATGTGCAATTTTAAATGAGGCCAGAAAGTTCCAACAGTGTAAGCCTGCAGACCTGCCCCAGGCACAGGAAAACCTCAGCAAACACATCAACAATTTGTGAAAACCTATTCTGGAAAAAACAGGCAAGGTGTGAAGGGGTGGGCTGGGGAGGTGAAGTCCCTCAACTTCATCAAGGAAGTCCCCAGTAGAACACTCTTTATGAGACAAAACTTAGATTGTATGAAGAGGGTGTCATGCAATCAAGGACCTGTATTCAAATTAAAATTCAAGGATCTGCTCTGTTCCTTAGGCAATTCTCGGTCTCAGTTTCCCTACCTGTACAATCAAAGAATTGAATGTTAGAGCCTCTAAGGTCTCTTCCTGCTCTAAACCTAGGATCCTATGATTACACAGAGTAATAGACACCTTAGACGAATCATTTTCCCTCTTTGATCCTCGGTTTCCTCCTCATCAATAAAGTAAGATTCAACTGGTAATTAAAATAAAATTAAACTTTTAAGCCACAGACAATGTAAATTTTGGGGCAAGAAGAGCCATGATATTCTAGTAAAATGATTTTTATTAAAAATGATAGGAAAGATCAGTGAGGGGATATTTATGATTCTTACAGAAGGTGGCAGCCTCAAAAACATCTCTTCAGAGTAGGCTGACTATGAGCAGGGTTTTCAAAATCATGAGTAGAAACCTCTCTAAATTAGGCCAAAGAACTACTTTTAAAATCATTTTTACTAATATCTTTGATATTTACATCCCATTATTTCTCCCCTTCCAGAGTAATTTCATATAACAAAATTTTCTTTTTAAAAAATGAAGGGAGACCATAGCAGCACCATAGGTTGCATCCAAAAAAAAAAAGTCTTAAAAGATGTGCAATGGAACACTCCAGTGGACCTCCATCATCTTGAGGTGGGCTATCTACTCATCTCTCTACTTTGGGTCATGTTTGTTCTTCTTAATATTTCCACATTCCTTTATGATTGATTTGTAGTTGTTCTTTCTATTGATATTATCGTAGTCATTATATATCATAGTCATTGTATATAATGTTTTCCTGACTCTGCTGACTTCACTATGCATCAGATTGTGTAAATCTTTCCATGTTTTTCTGTATTTTTCTTCATTCATCATAATTGTCATTTCTTACAGCACAGTATTATTCCATTACATTTCTGTACCACAATGTTTAGCCCTTCCCTTCATACATATATATACACACATATATATGTATATGTATATATGTGTATGTATGTATACATATATACATATATATATATATATGTGTGTGTGTGTGTGTGTCTACTTTGTTTCCAATTCTTTGCAACCACAAAAAAGTATTGCTTTCAATATTTGGGGGGGGGCTTTCTTCTCATCAATAACCTCCTTGGGGTAGGAGCCTAGTGATCAAAGGGTTGGAACATTTGAGTTCTGTTGAAAGCATCACCATCTTTCCAGCATCCCAGATTTGCATTACACTTGACTCTACTCTCTTACTTCACTTCAATTCAATGCTTCCAATCAATTGCCAAAATTTGCTGTTTCTACCTCACAATATCTCTCACTTCTGTCCCCTTCTCTCCTCTCACACAGTTGCCTCCTTAGTTCATGATCTCATCACCTCTTACCTGAACTATTGCAACAGCCTTCAAATAGTCTCAGCCTCAATTCATCCTCCATTCTAATCCACTCTGCACACAGTAATTTTCCTCAGTCATAAATCTGACCATGTAACTTCCCTTACTCATTCAACCTCATTGGCTTCCTATTCCTTCTGGGAGAAAATATCATTTTCTCTGTTTTTAAAGTCCTATACAAATCAGCCTCAATCTATCTTCTGGACTCATAAGACATTCCTCCCTTTCCCAGACTGCACAATCCCTCCGAACAGGTTCTTCCCTTACTTATGGCTTACTATCTCCCATCTCTATGTGTTTGCACTAGCAATTCTGGGATGCAGTCCTTCATGTCTTCTGTCTTGTGGTACCTCTTTTCCTTGAAGACACAATTCAGTTACCATCTTCTGTATGAAGCCTTTCTTGAACCCTCTCTTTCAAACTACCTGTATTTCACTACAAATGTTGTAACCATGAAGGTAACCATGATGAGAAAGGATGATCTACCTATGGAAACAAGTTGAAGGAATTAAAGTTGTTTAGCCTGGAGAAGAAAAGATGGAAAGGCAAAAGGTGTTTATGTATGTAAAGCACCATCAATGGAAGGGGAAATGGACTTGTTCATTCTGTCCATGAAGGACAGAACCAGAAGCCATGGGAGAAAGTTACAAAGGGACAAATTTAGGCTTGTCAGAAGAACTGACAATTCAAGCTGTCCAAAAGTGAGATGGGTTATTTTAGAGCTATTAATCCCCGCCCCCTCACCAGACATCTTCACATAGAGCATAAATGACCACTTGTCTGATGTTATCAAGAGGATGGATTGAACTAGATGACTTCTGGGCTCCCTCCCAATTCTGAAATTCTGTGTTTTTCTCAATATGTCTCCTTATCTAAAGGACCACCATGTCGACATGTTTCTAGATGAATTTACCCATATATGGTGAAATGCTCACTATAAATGAAAATAAAAGATCTAAGAATGCTACAGTGAAAAGAAGTTTGGCTTGAGGGTTCTCCTTGGAGCACTAAAGGATTTGGCAGCAGAGTTGATTTCATTTTTGGTACCAAAGCCAAAAAAACCACATCATTTCGTTGGACACCTGGTCATTTCTCCTTGCAATGCTTGCGGTACAGAGTATACATAAGCAAAAAGCTCACCATGAAAGTAATTTCAGTTTCTATAGCAATTTATACCAGAGGAGGAAGAAATAAAGAAAAACTATAAGAAATCAGCAATATCCACCAAACTCAATATCTATTCAAAATGGGTCAGTTCCATGAAATGGTAGACAGAGAAAAGAATGACCCAGAGGGTTAAACAATAATGATTAGACTGAAGAAATGGCAGGGGTGAGGGGCTTGCAAATCAGAGATATCAAATATGGTGGCCCAAATCAATTTAAAATGTAATTAAGAAATATTTAATGAAATAAATAAAACTATAACAGAACATAGATAAGATTAACATGTGATTTTCTAAGTCAGCATGATGCCTACAGAGATCCTTGCAGAGGCACCTAAGCTGTGCGTTGAAGGAAGCTAAGGATTCTGGGAGATAGAAGTCATCAAAGTCAACAAATGATTATTAAGCACTTTCTTTAGATCAGATGAGCTTAGGACTGGGGATACAAAGGCAAAAAATAAAACAATTCCTGTCCTCAAGTAGTTTATAATCTAATGGGGAAGACAAAAGGATCATATATGAATACAAACTGAATGAATGCAAAAATTCAAGGTAGTTTGTGGAGGGAGAGGGACCAAAAAGACAAGTGAAAGTTGATGCTTGAGTTCAGTCTTGAAGGAAGCCAAGGATGAGGAGAGGAGAAAAAAAGGGTCAGTCTTCTAGCTATGACAAACCAAGAGGTGGGCAAGGAAATTCCATCCTGACAGCTCTCTCTCAGCCTTCTACCACCAATCCATAACAAGACTGCATCCTAATTGTGCTAGCCAGCCACTACCTTGGGGTGGCAAGGAGCAAAAAGAGCAGAGGAGGCCAGGAGAGAAATCTATAGAGACTCAGGAATCTAGCAGGGTAGAATCTTAAAGCTAGGAGGTAACCTGAAAATCATCCAGTATTTCTTCTTTTATAAATAAGGGGATTATACACCTAGAGAATAGCAGGGGCCAGTTGTGTTTAATCCAGTCTCTATGACCCCATTTGAATTTTTTAGCAAAGATGCCAGAGTTCTTTGCCATTTCTTTCTCCAGTCCATTTAACATATGAGGAAACTAAGTCAAATAGTTAAGTGACTTGCCCAGCATCCCACAGCTAAAAAGTGTCTGAGATCAGATTTGGATTCTAGTCCTCCTGACTCTAGGTAGGGGGGCTCTATCCACTACTCCACCCAACTGCCTAATTCCCCACAAAATATGGCAAAGCTGGGATTTGAACCCAACTTTTTTTTATTTAAGGCAACAGGGTTCAGTGACTTGTCCAAGGTCTCACAGCTAGGCAATTATTAAGTGTCTGATGCTGGATTTGAACTCAGGTCCTCCTGACTCCAGGGCTGATGCTCTATCCACTGCGCCACCTAGTCACCCTGAACCCAACTTTTATGACTCAAATCTAGGGCTAAGCCAGTAAATATAGATGAGCCCAGAGCTGTTTGCACTGGCTTAGAAAGTTCAAGTTACTGAAAGAAACAGACTTGCTTTTTCTTATTCCAATCTCATAGGCTGACTCAGCACTGAGTTGGTCATGACATAAGGACAGGGTCCCTTTGTGTTTTTATTTCAGCCTTTTGAGTTTCCCTGTTATCAGACTGGATGAGAAGGTTTTCAGAAAATCCTAGCTCTAGAGCTGAAAGGGACCTTGGAGACTCATTGTTCTAGGTCACTCACTTTGCAGATCGGGAAACTGAGACACAAAAAGATTCAAAGGACTTGTTCTAGGTCATAGTTAGTCATCAGTGGCATTGGTGAGATCGGAACTCAGGTTCCAGATCCCAATACTCTTACCATTACCTCAGCATGGAACCCAATTGATCTTCCTGTTCTTCCTGGGTTCAAGTCTGATCATCCTAGGCATCTTTGGGGTGACCTCCTCCCTCTCTCTCATGACCAGTCAGCCACCAATTCCTATGGATTCTTCCATTGTATTATCTCCTTCCTATCAACTTCCACAGTCATTACACCTTTTCTTTAGGTCTTATTTCCTCATGCCAGTGTTCTAATCCTGATTGAAGGAGAAGGAGGTATTATTTGGTTGCTGAATTCTAAACAAATCTTTTCCCCTCAATGGGCCTCAATTACCAGATATATAAAAAAGAGGTTTGGACTAGAGACAGTTAAAGGTCCTCTGAGGTCTGGTGATTTACAGTAAGGGTTCCTCACCTTCCCACCCCCCCCACCCCCCATGATGATTCACACATTTTTGTTTCTGGTCATTTCATTTCATTTCCTGTTTTTGAAATGCTTCTCCTATCCCCCATTAAATACATGAAGAAATTGTGGCCACTGATCAAGGGGCATCTCAGGGGTAAACTTCTTGGGGCAATCTTCCCTGACCTGGCCTCAGCACCCCAAAGAGATCTCTCACTCCTCTGGGTGCTTCTTCTTGACTCTACAAGATTGTTCACAATGGTGTTAGCATCAACCTTTGTACTCTCTCCCTTAGGACACAACAAGGTGGAATGTGAGACCCCTGAAGAGATGGATTTCATCCCCAGCTCTATTACTTACTCCTCCTTGACCTTGGAGGAAGGTCATGTCCAAAGGCTGTGGGATGATAGGCACAAAGTGGCTTCAATATTTCTATCTGTGTCCTCTATTGACTTTGGACAAGTCAGTCCCCCTCAGTTTCCTCATCTGTGAAATGAATATGGTAATCCTCACACCCTTTACTTCACAGGGTTTTTCTGAAGGAAGAGCTTAAGGATCACTGGCTCATAGAAGTAAAAGTAATCTCAGAAGCCATCTAGTCCAACCCCCTCATTTTACAGATGAAAAAACTGAAGCACAGAGAAGTGATGACCGGCCTGAGGTTACAGAGCTAGCAAATATCAAAGGTTAAAGTTGAACCCAAGCCCTCTGATAATGAAGCCAGTGCTTGATTCTACATTGTCTCCCCTTTTGAAAACCTCAAAGTATTTAAGAAATACATTGCAGTTGTTTCATATCTCTGACTCTGTAAGAGAAGGGTCTGTGCTTTAGTCATCTTGGTATTGCTCCCCCACCCCACTCCTGTCCCTCTGGGTTGCCCAAATCCAAACTAGAAGAACACAGATCTAAAGACCACATCAACAAGAGCTCTCATGTGTCATCACTGTGATCCTGCTCCTCCTAAGTCCCATCTAAGATGGCACATTGTTTAAATCAAGGCAAGGTTCATAATCTTTCTGGTGTCCCATACCCCATTAGAGGTTAGTCAACACCCATGAATCCCATGCCAGAATCATATTTGCAATGACACAAAATGAAATGCAGAGGATTGCAAAGGCAACCTTATATTGAAATATGATTATCAAAATTTTTTTTAAGTTCATGGACCCTGGATGAAGAAGTCTCATTTTAAAGTTGGCATTACATGATAGCCCAGTCAGAGATCCTAAACAGTAAATAGCTTCTAAGATAAATTCTACTCAGGCTGTTCATATCCCACTCAATTACCAAAACCTAGCACAGAAAAAAATACCAGTATTGGACTTAGTGGACCTAGGCTCAAACGTCCATTCTGTTCCTCACAGGCTTTATGTGACCATGAATAAATAAGTCATTTCCCTTGTATGGTTTGAAGTTTCCTCCTCTGTGAAATGAAGGAGTGAGGCTAGGAAACCCTAAGATCCCATCCAGTTCAAAAATTTAGTATCCAAATGAGTAGCCTGGGATCTTCCACAGAACACATGTTCAGTAGATGTTTGTGAAACTCGTGAAGGGCCAAGGGAGTGACTTTTTCATGAAACTCACTCTGGGGTTGACCCTCTTGCTTGACTAGGAGACTAGAAAGGGAGCCTCAAGGGTTAGGGTCCCAGTTGACTAGTGGAAAGGATCAGTCAAACCCTTTTTCTAAACTCATTGTCTCACTTATTCATTATTTTTTTCCATTCAGGTATAGATTTGTATTTCACAAGATTCATAGCCCCCAATATAAATGGGAACTGATGTTTCTTCTACCAATACTGCTTAAAGAGTATACAAATTAAATATCTCAGGTACTTCCTTTTATTGAAAGAAATTACTCTCATCAAAGACCCCAGTGGAAACAAACATTTCTTTTTTTAAAAAATTGTGAATTATTAAAAACCCATAGGAAAAATGATTCCTATCACTGAAAATAAAAGGAATAAAAATCAAGGAGCTGTGAGGTATCATCTCATACTTAGCAAATTCATGGATAATTCTCCATGTTGAAATGGGCACACAGGGGCTTCCATCTTCCCATCAGTGCCCATGGCACCCTGAGATCAATTGAGAGCCCAAGACAAACTGGACTCCAGCTCCATAAGGGGCCCAGCTCAAAAATTGAACTCTGCCTACAGAAAGCTTCTTGAGCACCCCCACAAATGGGAGGAAAAGACTTCCAGCACCCAGGAACCAGGACATTGCCCCTTAGTCACCTGCTTTCTGAGATTGAATACTTTTCCTCTAGGAGGAAATAGCCTGGTTCTGAATAGGGGATTTGGATTCATAAATAAGGAAGAGGGTATCACAGACAGGACAGAGTGGAGAGGATGTTTTACATATCAAATATCATTAGTGCACTTAGTAAATTTATCTTTCTTAATAAAGCTAGTTAAGTCTGCTGACTAAATAATTCTCAGTCTGTCAGCTTCAGAGTGGAAGCACACCAGTGGCCATTCAATTCAAACTAAGAAAAAGTCACTCCCTTGCCCCTTTCAGCTACTCCTAGAACCCTGAGGAGATGGAGCCAGTCTAGCTCCAGGAAGTCTAGTCATCTGTGAGAGTGGGGGTTGGGATAAGGATGCTTTCCGAGTAATCACAGGCTACTGGATGCCAATTGGTTTAATCGAAAATAAATCTTCCTTCCCAATCTTTTAAGGTTTTAGTGGATCTGTGATCCCATCAGTGGGAACCCTCCTCAGTCACAACCCGACATCCCATCTAACCCTGGCTGATTCTTCACATGGCTTGTAGACCAGAACCAGCTGAGGAACATCTGGGTGTACTCAAGTCTGGGAGCAGAGGATTTCCATTACACATTATGCCTTTCTGGACATTGACTCCCCAGCCTCTTCCATGTGGGGTTCCCTCCTTAAGCTAATTTATAATAGAACCACAGAACAGGACAGAATAGAACATTAGTTTAATACCTTTGATTGTGTGACTTAAAAAGAGATACTCTCTTCTAACAAAATTATCAGAACTGAAGTATATTGACACAGTACTTAAAGTGGGATAGGGTAATTGAAGGATTGACTCAATGAAGTCCCATTATATTCTGATATATAATCCCCTGAATATGAAGTCAGATCAAACTGTCCTTTCATGGACAGAGGTCCAGAGAAGGGAGATGATTTGCCCTAGTCAGAGAGACAGAATTCAAACCCACGTCTCTTATATGGTCATCTTTGAGCTAGCCAGCTGAGGTTCTAGGTGACCATATTAATTGACTTCTCAGAAGAGCATGAGATATGGGGAAGAGCTGGTTTGGTTGGGGCGGGGGAGAGAGAGGAAGGGAATCAGTGGTTAGGAAGACAAAGTAGCACACCACATCACTTGTGGTCACAAGCCTCAAACTTGTTTATTCCTGTTGTGGGTTTACAGAGAAAAGAATGTGTAAAGAAGGCCCCCTTAAGAACCCAAACCTCCCCCCATACTCAGAGGCCGGGCCATTCTCCCAACAAAATGTTGAAATCTCACCTAACCCCCCTTCCTCATCCCAACCATGATCTGTCACATATTAACAGAAACCCCTTCACCTTCTGTCTGTCCCTCCCTTCTTAGCAGCTCATATGACCATGCAACCCCTCCCCATTTCCATGGATACTTTGAGGTTTACAAAACATTCTTCCAACAACTCTATGGAGTAGACACAACATAGATTATTGTTCAAATTCTAGAAGTGAGAGGACAGTATGAGGATATGCAGCTACTGAGGGTCAGCCTAGGAACTGCAACCCAAACTGCCTCACTCCAAATCCAATGCTCATTCCATCATGTCACCTATATCTGCCCCACCCAAACTCCAAGTCTGAACTTCAATCAGTCCATCATTTGACCTCTGCTTAAAGACCTCCAAGAAGAGAAAACTTCCTAGCTCCAGGATATCTTTGATGATTGGGAATTCTTTCCTGATATCATGCTTTCTTTGATCTTTCTTCTTCATCCTCTCCCTACTCCAGCTTCTGACCTCAGGGGTACCAAAAGGACAAATCTAACCCCATATCTACATGACAACTCTTCAAACATTTGGAGACAGCCATCATGCCACCCTCTAAGTCTTCTCCAAGATAAAAATCTCTAGATCCTTCAACTGATAAGTCATAACATGGACTCAAGGTCCTTCTCCATCTGGGCTGCTCTTCCCTGGACTTTAATGTCCTTTTTAAACTGTTGACAAGGAATACACACAATATTCCCAATTCCCGGGACAGGTAACAAAGGGACTGTCATCTCCCTAAAGAGCTACAATTCTCATTACATTCCTTTAGCTATTTTTTTTGCTCTCCTATCGAACTACTCATTCCTACTAAGTTTACCACCCACTAATATAGGCCATTTTCGGACAAATGGCTGCCTAAGGACACTCCCCATCTGATATTTGAAAAGTCGATATTTTTAAACTCAAATGACAGTTAAGACTTTACACTTCTATTGGATTTCATCTTCTGAGATTCAAGGCTCTATCAAACCAATAACCTTCTGGATCCTAAGTCTGCTCTCCTGTATGTTGGTCAGCCTTCCCAGCTTAGCTTCATCAGCAAATGTGATTATTATGCCATCTCTGCCTTTGATAAAAGGCCATCCTGGCCATTGATTTTAAAAAAAAACTATTAAATAACAGGGTCAAAAAGAAAAGGAGGGCCTAGTTCAAAGTTTAAAAACCTTGGTCCTTATAACTTTGTGATTTTAAGAGTTAGATTCTTTTTCCAGTTGGTTATTTTTACTTTTAAAGGAGTTGATGTCTTTGATCAGATTTTCATAATTTTCCTGCACGGTTCTCATTTCTTTTTTTTATTTTTCTTTGTCTTTTCTTTGGTTTTTAAATTCTTTTTTTAAGCTCTTCTATGAGGCCTTGGATTTTATTCCAATTCATAGACTCCTTTGAAACTTCCCATATAGATAATTTTTCCTGTCTTCTTCCTCTGAGGTGGCATTTTAAACGTCTTTATCTGCATAGTAGCTTTCTATGGTTAGTTTTTTTTAGCTTTTAGCTTTTTTGCTCATTTTGATTGCTACACCCTGCTCCTGGGGTATAAAGAATATAGACCCAAACATTTTTTGGTAGGGTTGGGGTCTGATCCCTGGCTAATCATTGACCAAGATATTGCCTTTGCAGCCCAGGCATTGTCTTTGCAGACGTTTGTTTTTCTCCTTTATGTCCAGGCTCTGTCTATGTAGTGATTTGTTCCCAAACAGTTCTGTCTTTTGCCCCAGTGTTCCCAGGATTCAGACTTTGTTTGGCGTTGGGACCATTCTTGCTGGCTTGCTATCTAGCTGTCCGGACCTATGCTGTTGTCAAGTTGTCGGGACCTGGACTGCACTGTGGTTAAAAGCCTCCCACTGGCTTTCCCCCTCTCCTACCTAACTGGACTTTACTTCCCCTTTTCCCCCAAAGAGACAAGACCTTCATTAAAGATCCTCCATGATGTCTACAGTTGAAAACATGTTTCAATCTAGGTTTTTTTGGTGGGATCTGTAGTTTTAATGTCAATTAGTGTTGTGTAGAGTAAAAGCTTTGTAATTTTAAACAGGTCACTTCTCTGATGTGATCCTCAGTTTTCTCATCTGTAAAATGGGGCTCAGACTATCAATGCTGAACTGGAAATCTCAGAATGTTAGAACTGGAATGGACTTGAGATCCTCTAGAAGTTCTCAAAATTTGATCTGAGGATCAAATGATGTGGAGAATAGAATGGAACATCCTTTCAAGAGGGTTTGTGAGGTCACAATTATTTTCATAATAATAAGACATTTTAACTTCTAACATACTATATATTATAGATAAAACCTACATGATTAAAAGTTCTGTGAGGGTCTCAATTATTTTTATTAATGCTGAGACCAGAGGGATGGCTAGGTGGTACAGTGGTTAGAGCACCTGGAATAAGAAAGAATAAGAAAGAATTCAAGACAAACCTCTTGATACTACTTCCTATGTGATCCTGGGCAAGTCATTTAACCTTGATTGCCTAAAAAATAAAAGAATGTTGGAACCAGGAGCCAAGATGGATGATGTGAGGTGATCATTCAGCTGAACTCTTCCAAGATTCCCCTCCATACAACTTTAAAATAGCTCCTCAAAAAAATGAATGAGTGACAAAGCCAGCAGAAGGTTAGAGGGAGACATTTTTCTAGGCTAAGACAACTTAGGAGGCCAACAGAAAGATCTGTGGCATAGGAAATGGGAGTTGGCCCAGAGTACATTAACAGCAATTTGGAGAGCTCTCAGCCCAGATACAGTAAGGAAATCAGAAGACTGATTGGAAAACAATTACAGGGGACCTTTTTCCAACACTGAGTACAACTGGTAGTGACTGGAAACATTATTACCCATATGCAGCTTCAGGTCACAGTTCCAGGGTGGAGAGGGGTCCTAGTGCTTGTGGCTAAAGATAAAAAGATCATAGCTCCAGAGCCAAGCAGAGCAATAATACTTTCAGCTACAGAGAACCAGGAGTTCTTCTTGGGTAAAAACCAGATCTCAGACCAGGAGATCACTGTCTATATCTCTCCTGATATCAAACCACCTTGGAAGTACTGAAAACTTGAAGATCTCCAAAACTAGTTCTGAAAATAGCACAAAAAAGCCTGAAGTTTGGAACAATGCTTCCACTCTCCCAGGTGAATAGAGTCCAATTTTAATATAACACTCACAATCAAAAGGTAAGTTGGAAAAAATGGGCAAACAGCATAAAGAAATTGACCATAAAATAATACTATAGAGAGAGGGAAGACCAAGACATAATTTCTCAGAAGAAAACAGGGGTGTGATAATATTTGCATGCAAAGTCTCAAAGAAAAGAAGTTATTGGACCCAAACCCATCAAGATTTCCTGGAAGAATTAAAGAAAGGAATAAGAATTGCAGAAAGAAAACTGGGAAAATGAAAATGATGTAAGAAAATTATGAAAAGAGAATTACAGTAAAAAAAGACCAAAAAAACCCTGAACAAAATAATGCCTTAAAAAACAGAATTGTCTTAATGGCAAAAGAGAAACAAAAATTCCCTGAAGAAAATAACTCCTTAAAAAGTAAAATATGCCAAATGGAAGAGCTCACTGAAAAAAGTAATTCCTTAAAATTAAAATTGGTCAGGTAAAAGTTAATGACTCCATGATACATCAAGAAAAGTTAAAACAAAGTCAAAAGAATAAAAAATAGGGCAAAATGTGGAATATCTCAGTGGAAAAAAACAATTGACCCAGAAAACAGATTGAGGAAAGATATTTTTAAGAATTATTGAACTGCTTTAAAAATTATTGGACTACCTGAAAGCCATGATAAAAAAAGAGCACAGACATCATATACCAAGATATTATTAAGGAAAACTGTACCAATATCTTAGATACAGAAGGTAAAATAGAAATGGATACCTCCCAAAAGAGATCCCAAAATGAAAACTCCTAGGAATATTATAGCAAAATTCCAGAACTCCAAAGTCAAGGATACAGAAAGGAACAATTATGGAGCCACAGTCAGGATCACACAAGATTTAGTGGCTTCCACATTAAAAGAGGGAAGAGCTTGAAACTGGTATTCTGTAAGGCAAAGGAGCTAAGATTACAAGGAAGAATAATCTACCTAACAAAACCAAGTATGATCCTTCAGGTAGGAAAATGGATTTTTAATGAAATAAGGGATTTCCAAGCACTAGTGATGAAAAGATCAGTGCTAAAAAGAAAATTGACATTAAAACATAAAGAGAGAAACATAAAAAGAATAATTTTAAGGGACTCAATAAAGTTAAACTGTTTATATTCCTATATGGGAAGATGATACATGTAACTCTTTTTTTTTAGGTTTTTGCAAGACAAATGGGGTTAAGTGGCTTGCCCAAGGCCACACAGCTAGGGAATTATTAAGTGTCTGAGACCAGATTTCAACCCAGGTACTCCTGACTCCAGGGCCGGTGCTTTATCCACTATGCCACCTAGCTGCCCCTGATACATGTAACTCTTAATAACTTTAAGTGGGGCAATTAGAAGAAATATACATAAACAGAGGGCACAGAGTCAGTCTTGTTGGGATGATCTCTTTTAAAAAGGGGTAGATAAGAAAGAGGGGTGCACAGGAAGAAACAGAAAGGAGAGATAGGATGAGGTAATTTCTCACATAAAAGAGGAGTAAAAAGAAGAATTTTTAAAACAAAGGGAAAAATGAGGGGGGAGAGCAAAGAGGCAATACTTAAACTTCTCTCTAATTGAAATTGGTTCAGAGAGGGAAGAATACGTGTGTGCACACACACACAGAAATACATAATACTTATCTACATACTTAAATTTATGTGCATATGCATAAATACAGACACCCTCAGTTGGGTATAAAAAATCTATCTTAGTCAATAGGGAAATAGAAGGGGGGAGGGATAAGGGATAAGAAATATGAAGGATGAGAATATTAAAAGGGAGGGGGGGATTAAGTGAAGCAATGGTCAGAAGCAAAACAGACTTTGGAAGAGGGACAGGATAAAAAGAGAGAAAGAAAAATGATTTTCAGAAAATATGATGGAAGGAAATACACAGTAATCATAAGCAAATATGAATGGGATAAACTTACCCTTTCAACAGAAACAGCAGAGTGGATTAAAAATCAAAATGCAACAATATGTTGTTTTACAACTTGAAACACTTGAAACAGAAAGACATGCACAGAGCTAAAATAAAGGACTGGAGTAGAATATATTATGCTTCAGTTGTAAAGTAGAAAGAAGTAAAAAAAGACAGAAGAAGAAATGATCTCAGACAAAGCAAAAGCAAAAATAGATCTCATTAAGAAATTTCAAAGAAACTATATTTTACTAAAAGTTACAAAAGACAATGAAGTCGTGTCAAAAATTTTAAGAGTAAATTTCTCTGATAAAAAATCTCATTTTTCAAATATATAGGAAATGAGTCAAATTTATAAAAAGCAGAACCATTCCTCAACTGATAAATGGTCAAGAGATATGAACAGTTTTCAGAAGAAACTATCGATAGTCATAAGAATAAATGCTCCAGATCTCTCTTTATTAGAGAAACACAAATTATAACAACTCTGAGATACCACCTCACACCTATCAGAAATGACAAATACTGGAAAGGATGAAGGAAAATTAGTGCATTAATAAACTTCTGGTGGACTTGTGGACTGATCCAGTCATCCTGGAGAACAACTTGGAACTATGCCCAAAGAATCATAAAACTTTTAATATTCTAGCACTAAATATCCAAGCACTAAAAAGTCTATACCCAAAGAGATCAAAGAAAAAGAAAAAAAGACACATGTATAGAACTATTTCTAGCTACTCTTTTTGTGCTGGCCAAAATTGGAAATTGAACGGATGTTCATAAAGTGGGGAATGACTGAATAGTTGGGGTATGTAATTGTAACAGCATACTATAGTGCTGTAAGAAATGATGAGGGGGGGCGGTTTTAGGGGAAAAAATGGCAATACCTATATGAATTGTTGCAAAATAAAGTAAGAAGAACCAAGAAATCATTGTGCATAGTAACAGTAATATTGTAATGATGATCAACTCTGAATGATTTGACTTCTCAGATTAATAAAATGATCCAAGACAATTCCAAAGGATTCATGATGGAATAATGCATTCCATCTCTAGAGAAAGCTGCTGAACTTTGGGTGCAAATTAAAAATATATTTTTCTTGCATTTTGTGATATGACTAATATGGAAATGTTTACATGATTTCTCATGTATAATTGATACCATTTTGCTTGCCTTCTTCAGGAAGAAAGGGAGAGAATTTGGAACTCAAATTTTTTTTTTACCAAATATTTTATTTATTTGAAGTTTTACAATTTTTCCCCTAACCCCACTTCCCTCCCCCCACCCACCCCCACAGAAAGCAATTTGTCAGTCTTTACATTGTTTCCATGGTATACATTGATCCAAATTGAGTGTGATGAGAGAGAAATCATATCCTCAAAGAAGAAACATAAAGTATAAGAGATAACAAGATCAGACAGTAAGATAGCAGTTTTTTTTCTAAATTCAAGGGAATAGTCCTTGAACTTTGTTCAAGCTCCAGAGTTCTTTATCTGGATACAGAAGGTATTCTCCATTGTAGACAGCCCCAAATTGTCCCCGACTGTTGCCCTGATGAAATAAGTATGTCCATCAAGATTAATCATCACCCCATGTTGCTGTTAGGGTGTACAGTGTTTTTCTGGTTCTGCTCATCTCACTCAGCATCAGTTCATTCAAATCCCTCTAGGCTTCCCTGAATTCCTGTCCCTCCTGATTTCTAATAGAACAATAGTTGGAACTCAAATTTTTAAAAGAAAATAATGCTAAAAAATAGTAATTTTAAAAAATACTGATATCAAAAAAATTTGAGAACCATTGCTTTAGTCTAAACACTCATTCTACAGATGAGGAAAGGGAAGGTCACAGAGGTTAAGTTAATAGTTATGAGGGCTAGAATTCAAGTCCAAGTCTCCCAGTTTCAAGGTCAACTCTTATTCCATCTATTGCCACTAGAACAAAAATGGCTATTATCATTTTATTTGTCACTGCTTCCCCTTCCCCAAAGTTGTAGTAAAATGGAGATAATTTACTACAATTCCTGGGTAGTCATGATGCTCCTGTCTCTATCCCTTCCTCAGAACTAAGATGACATCATTCCCTAAGTAGAGTCAGATGCCAGTGGCATCCACATTAGAGGAAACTGCACTTTAAAAAAATGGAAGCAGCTGATAATTCTTAGTTTATTTTCTCTTGGACTATCCAAACAGGAGATAGGTTGTAAAAGAAGAAAGGCGAGAGGAAAGGGAGAACCAACCACAGACCCTAGGGGAGGAGAAGAATGAGAAATGATGGGTCTGGTTACCTGGGTGACAGAGTATGTGGTAAGCCTCTCTACAGGGATGGGAAGGGTGACGTCACTGAAGGACCATTAGAAAAGGCCCTGTCAGAGAGAGGTGGTGACCCTGCAGGTCAGGATCAGCAGCTGGTTCAGGTAAGGCCACCAGGAGACAGAAGCCTAAGGTATGAAGGGGATGGGATGTGGGAACTGGTCCTTGAGCTTCATGGTGTCCCATTGAGATCCAACTCCTACTAAAAAGGCAAAGTATCAGATCTAGAGATCCAGCTCTGCTTTTTACTGACCATCTGGGGCACCTTGGGCAAGTCTTTCACTTCCCTGGGTTTCAGATGAAAACATCTGTAAAAGGAGAGGACTGAACTGGATATTCTCTGGAATTCTCATATCAGTTCTGGAGCCTGTGATCCTTGGGGCAACCCAAAAAGACTCCCAAGGGGCTGACCTCCAGCTCCCTCCATAGAGTGACTTTAAGAGCTCAGTCACCACCCTCACCATAACTTCCACAAATCCCTTCCCTTCAGAATCAGCACTATATTAATTCCCCTATCCAATTGCCCGGCAAAAGAGACTCCTTTTTCTATTTATAAAATGAAAACAATTGCCCTCAGCCTCCTAGGGCTGAGAGAAAGGAGATTTTGTGAAATAAATTTCCAAACCTGAAGAAATGAGAATGATCTGGATTCATTCTTTCTAATGGAGTTACTACCATGGCAGCTGCCACCACTAACATGGAAGCATCCTCATGGTTTCTATCACCCAGCAGAGCCCCGAGGGGATGACTCCAGGATAAATCAGGAGAAAAGTCAGGTGCCCAGTGGGGTAAGACAGGTGAAGATACCAGGGACAGCCCAGACATAGGAGGGCTATGGGCACCCTAAGGGAAGGCATGTGCTCATAGACAAACCTCACTTATCTCATATTCCTGCCCTCCTTGAACTCTATGGATCTTGCTCTGGGATCAAATATGAAGTCTGGCACCCAGGTTTCCTCACAATCTGTGTCCTTCCTACCTGCCCCATCTTCTCATTCTTATCCCCTCTGTGTGTATTGTTATCCAGCTCCACTTACAGACACTCCATCTCTCCTCCCCTAGTTTGTCCCACATACCTGGGATTCTCTTCCTACTCAAGCTCTAATTCTTTAATTCCCTTTTGTGGGAGATCCTGCCAGTTCTGTTGTCTGGTCTCTGTCATGACCTTCCACAAACTCTGGAAATATCCACACATTGTCTTCCCTATTCAATTGTAAGCTTCTTGAGGCCAGGGACAGTGATAGTTCATTTTTGGTATGGGGGGGGGCGGTATTTTGGTTTGCCTTTCCTAGTATTCCTAAGCTCAGAACAATTCCTGATTACATAAAACAATAGGTGTTGATCCACTGACTTCATCTCTAAATGGTACCAACTCATTCTCTAAGGCTAGAGATTTAGAGCAAGTCTGTCCAAAATATAGCCCACCAGCCGATGCGGCCCGCAGTACAAGTTTATGTAGCCCACCTGTGGCTTCAATTTTCAGAGCAAAAAAATAAAACAATAATTTACATGGAATATATATTAGATGTTTTTAATACTATCACTAATAGACAATTTCACTGATGTTAATTTTCTTTGGTGGTTTTAAGCAATATTAGGGATGGAACATATCACCCAGAATTTTCAGTCAATCCATAGGATGCATTTCATCTGTATGATGCAAACTAGTTGGTATGCATCTACCCTTATGCTGTTCTGTTGTCATTTTGTTGTTTTGTGTGTTTTTGTGCCTGTCCTATTGATGATGCAAGTTTCCCCCACTTTCTAAGAAGTTAAAAGTCCCGTGGACTTTTCATAGCTCTTGCCAAACCTAACTAAGGTAAGACTACAAATGAACAATTATAATAGCGTACTGTATTTCTTGTTCTGGGTGCGACCCTCCAATAATTATTTCATTTTAATGCAGCCCTAAGATAACCTAAGGTTGGACAGCCCTGGTTTAGAGCATCCTTAAGTTCTCTAAAATTGTATTACAGGATATTTGCTGATGGGTCTAGTTAAGGGGAGTTTACTCACTAGGCCAGTAATAGAAAGGATTTTCTTACCAGTCCCTACACTTAGAAAACCACAGACTCAGTGCCCCCAAAAAATACTTATCATAAGATATGTTTCAATGTTGTGATCTGTGCTTGAACCTTATACTCCTGATAAACTCTTTGAGAACAGGAAATTGTGTCTTGACTAAACCTTCTTAGAATCATAAGCTTTAGAGATGAAAGCAACCTTTGAGATCATCTGGGCCAATCTCATCATTTATAGAAAAGGAAAGAAAGTAAGGCCTAGTGGCCCTTAGTGATTTGGCTAAGATCATTCAGGTCAGCATCAGACCCCCTTCACTTGAACCCAGAAAAGTAATCAGCATATATTAACTACCTATATTTTGCTGAATTAATGAACTGGGTCATAAATTTCCTTGAGGATGGCCCCACATGTGACATCCATGAATTGCTGCTGTCTTACTCAAATGGATGTGTTAGCCCAGATGCCCTTTGTGGCTCCTTCCTGCTCTGAGATTCTAGAATTCTCTAAATAGGCTTTTATCCAGTCCTGGATTCTCAAGTTGAGGCATTTCCTTATCTGTCACTTCCATAAGCCTCTGCCCCATCCCTGAGCCATGCCTAGGGTGGGACAAGTACGACTTCATATTAAAGTGTTAACCGAATTTTTACTGAGCCAGTCTCTAACCTCTGTGTGACAGAGCTGGCAGAGAAAAAGTGCCAATAAATAGGTAGTGGCTTACTAATTCCTTTTGTTGCAAGGAACTGATTTGCAAATTGTGAGATTTCTCCTGGTAGGAGTTCCCCCTTTCTGTTGTGCAGTCAGATAAGATAGAGAGATATAGATATGTGATCATCATGGGAAATAGATAGATAGATAGATAGATAGATAGATAGATAGATAGATAGATAGATAGATAGATAGATGATCATCAGGGGAAAGGGAGAAGGTTAGTGGATCATAGAACAATCATTTGGGGGGGGGGTATTAAGTAATCTTCCCAGGACAAGCCCAATTTACAGGACAATACAACAATCATACCAGCTGTGTCCATTCAAGCACAACCCAGGTGTCCTTAAGTCCTGTGGGAATGGCTAAGTTGATTGTATCGTCTTGGAGATATCTCATTATTTTTCTTTATACCTTCTTTATATCTCATTATTCTTCTTTATACCCATTCCCTTCACCCAATGCAGGCAAAAGAATGCAGACCTTGTCAGGATTAAAACAATTGATTCTGGCTGCTTTGTTTTCATGGCTTCCCAGAACCAGAGTCTGCCTGTGAAAAGGATCTCTGAAATTAAATTATTTTCAATATTAAATTCATTATTCTTACCAAATTTCTCCATATGAACATAATAATTCTCTTCCCAAGAGCATTACAATTTAGAGTTTGAAAACTAACATGCTCACCTTGAATAGCTGGAAGTCTCTATAGGAACTAATTCCACACATAAACACTTCCCTCAATTTGTCTTAGTTATTTCTTATGTTATTTTCACTTCATGAATTGCAAAATGGACCAGATGGCTCAATTCATGCTTTTGGCCCAGCTAGTTTATGTTTTGAACTACTTGTCTTGGCTGCCAAAAAAGACTATTTAAGATTATTCCCTTTCCAAACCATTAGTTCCCCTCATAAGCTCAGGTCCCTTCCCAGAACAAAGTCCCTTCTCATAGAATCATGAAAACTCAGCATTGAATCTTGAAGATTTCCACTCACTTCACCAAACAATCCATTGAGGGACAACCCCAACTGCTAGAAATCTAACCCTTCCTTATTATGGAGCTGAATTAGATTTCATCTTTCCTTCTGTTGGGACCAAGCAGAACAAGTCACAGAATCATGGAATAATCAATGATAAAGACTTTCGAGTCCATCTAGAGTCCATCTAGGTCTTTTGTCAGAGAAGGGAAACTGAGACTGACTAAGAAAGGACATAAGAGGGGCAGCTAGGTGGTACAGTAGATAGAGCTCTGGAATCAGAAAGATCTTAGTTCAAATCTAGCCTCAGATAATATTTGCAGTGTGACCTGGAGCAATTCACTAAATCCCATAGCCTGGTCAAAAACTACAAAAAGAAAAAAAAATAGAAAGGTCATAAGAAGGGCCAGAATTAGAATCTGAACCCAAATCTTTTGATTCCAAATCTGGGGTTCTTTCTAATCACTCTTCTACATGAATACCTCCCACATATAGAATTAAGCTCCATGTTCTAATGCCCTAGGCTCAAGACCATGGCCCCAACACTCCATCTGCTTTAAAGAATGAGAGACAAAAAGAATAAGAGTCAAAGCTGAGTCCTCAGGCTGCTGTTAGTTCTGTTGAGCTATGAGAATGAGATAGGGGTTTTTTGGGGGGGGGAGGAACAGAGACAAAAAAACTGATGGTCAAACATCATAGTCATACATGGGCATCTTTACTGGTCTCTAGTTTCAGACTTTTGTACCCATTGCAAACATAAAGTTACAAGATCATGATGTTAATCATCATCATCACCAGTGCTGGCATCTAGAAGTTTCCCCTTCATTTCCAAATATGTCCCTCCCCCAATCCCTTACCCTGGAAGACATTCCCTATAACAAATAACAAAAAAATAGTAGGGACAAAAAGCAAGTCAATTAAACTAAGCAGCATATCCTCAGCCAAGTTTGACAGTAGAGGCACTGTGCCACACCTATAATGTCCCTCCTCGGTAAAGAAGGGAGGGAGGGAGTTTTTGCATGTCTTCTTTGGGACCAAGGTTGGTCATTACAATCACACAGGTCCATTTATAAGACTAATGCTTAAACAAACATGCCAGATGTTCCCACTGAAGTGGGTGCTCCCTGGAGGGTGTTTTGGAGTCAGTTGTTAAATTTTCAGTGTGAGCATTTAGACCTTGGAAATCCACAAACAGTACAATCAGGGCATGGCTCATTGGATTTTTTTATTATTATTTTTGTTTAGATTTAAGAAAGTGATGGAGAAAAAGTTAATAATGCAGCAAACACTTTTTTTTTGGTCCAGAGAGCTGATTTATAAACACTTACATGTCTGTTGCTATCTCTCAGTGAGATAGATCCTAAACTGTCCATAGACTTTTGTCCTGGGCTCCTCTGGTCCATGTCCTCCCATAAATTCTCCACAGGAGAATCACTCAACATGCTGGGGTGGGGGGAAGTTCTCCAATTCTCTTGATATTTTGGGTACCATCAAGGCTGTCCATTTTTACTCCTCACTCTCATTAGAAATAATCAGGGCTCCCATTTCTCTACCATTCAAGGGAAAGTTGAGTGGCACCATAGTGCATAGATCACTAGGAGACCAGAGTTCAAATCTGACCTCAGACACTTCTAGCTGTATGATCCTGGACAAGTTACTTAGCTCTGATTGTCTCAGTTTTCTCATCTGTACAATAAGCTGGAGAAGGAAATGACGTAGTAGTCCTCTACCCTTGCCAGGAAAACCACAAATAAAGTCACAAAGAGTCAGAAAAAAAATTGAAAAATAACAAAGCAACAACAAGAAAGCTTACAAAGTACCTTCCTTACCCAGTGAGGTAGGTTGTGCCATTCTTTGGATAAGGAAACCACCAGGAAATCAATTTGTCCTAGTTAGCAACACAGCCAACTGAATGTTATCGGGCCAAATATCTATTCTACCAGAAATGACACTGCTCAAAAGCCTTTTGTGGGATTTTCTTCTGAATTCCTACTGTTCCAGATCTTTAAAATTACATCACTTACAGCAGAGGTAGACCAGATTAAAGTATTTGGGAAATCGTTTATGAAATCAATAGAACGTAGCCCCCAGTTCCTATTTAAATCGGACAGCTGTGACTTGGAGGTATAAAACCTGTCCCTATCCCCTTCTAGCTCTCACCAGCTACAAAATGACTTTGTTTCCAGATAGTATATCTACCTTCAAAATCTCTCAATCTCTCAGTAAAACTTTTTTTAAAGCATCTATCTTTGGCTGGCCATTACGGGAGGTGATAGGGAATCAAAGACAATGAGGCTCGAAATTATATATTGCATAGTTTGAGGGAATTTCCTTACTCATGAATTCCCTCCATAATGAAATCACAGCTCAGTCGCCATCCCTATCCTATTACTTTTATTGGTTATTATATGATACAATATGAAGGCAGTTCCCAAAGAGAGTCTCTCAAAATGTTTTGAGTAATGGAAGGAGAAAAGACTCAACTGAATTTGAAAGTTCTACTGTGGGTGTTCAAAAAGAGAGAGCTTTCTTACTTCATATTGTTGTTCAGTCATTTCAGTCATGTCTGACTCTTTGGGACACCATTTGGAGTTTTCACGGCAAAGACACTGGAGGGCTTTGCCATTTACTTCTCCAATTCATTTTCAGCTGAGGAACCAGAGACAAACAGAATTAAGTCACTTGGCCAGGTTCACCCAGCCAGTAAGTATCTCAGATTAGATTTGACTCAGAAAAAATGAGTCTTCCTGACTTCAGGCCCAGTGCCCCATCCATGGTCCACCTAACTGCCCTACAGTCTCACTTCATTCTCAGATCTCATTCTTGGAGGTCATTTGATGTGGAGAAGTCAGATCATCTGTATTCCAAATTCAAGTTTTTTTACCCAAATTGGTGTTCTCAGGTTCTTGCAGCTCTGACATATGTACCCCTGTCTCTGAAATTCTAGTTTTGAAGGAATCTCCCAGGACTGATAGTTTTTGTTCCTTGATCTAAGAACCATTCCATTTTTGACATTCTATATTCTCCCAGTTCTGATGGGCATTTTGTATTCTTAAAGGTCCCTCCCACCTCTGATACACTAAGTTTTATGTTCTAGAGTTCCATGATCTAAGAACCATTCCATCTTTGACATTCTCTCCAGCTATGACACTGAATGTTCTCTTCTAGAGTCCCATAATCAAAAACCCATTAAATCTTTGATATTGTATATTTTCAAAGATCTCTCCAACTCTGACTCTTTAAGTTTTATGTTCTAGAGTCCCATGATCTAAGTATCATCCCATCTTTGGCATTCTGTATTCACAAAGTCTCTCCAGCTCTGACATTATACTTTATGTTCTAAAGTCCCTCCTATCTCTAAAAGTTCTAAGGGCCTTCTGAGCTCTAATTTTCTCTTCTGAGGTACCTTCCCTCTCTATCGATGCTCAATGTTCTATAGAAACTTCTAGCTAAACATTCTTTATTATGTGTCCTAAGATAGACATTCTATGCATAAGAATGACATGGATTTGCCATCTTCCTACAGCAGGTTCCCTTGCAATTGGCCAAATAATTCATTCCTTCAAATGAAAGCTCTGATAATGAGCTAACTGTCCTCAGTCAGCAGACAGAAGAACCTGTCTGACTATACCCATTCCTCAGTGGCTCTGAGCTTCTTCACAGCCTCCTTCCTCTCTCTGCAGGCAAGATGATGTGGCCCTCCTCCGCCTCCCTTCTCATCTTCTTCATCTTTCACATGGTCCTCCAGTTGTCCAGGCCCACAGCTGCCCACTGCCAAACAGCCACTCAGGAGGAATGTCACCACCAAAAGGGCTTTGTGCCCGGCTGGGATCTGGCAGGGGAGGGCATGGATGTCACCACTCTCCGCCGGACAGGCTACTTCCCTGTGGATACCCACAAATTTCAGCATCCAGATGGCACCTGTACCCTGTGCTACAATGATCTACAGGAGGGCCAGCTCCAACGCCTTCCCTTGGCCATCACTGATTGGCACACTCAGGGTACCATGTGTGAGAGAAACATAGTCAAGACAGAAGCTTCCTCTGTTGTAGAAGTGGCCACTGAGATGTCCAAGAAGATCCAGAATGACTGGAAGCAGGGCCTGAAAATCCGGCCCAAGCCTGGAATCAATATCAAAATGTCTGTGGCTGCGTCCCACTCTAAGGAAGTCGATTTTGCAGCTGGAAAGGCCAAACAGGACAAGTACAGTTTTACCATCGACACGGTGCAGTGTGGTCACTACAGGTAGGAGGAGGGGAAGGTGGGGTGGGCTACACAGAGGCCAGACCATAGGATAGAAGGAACAAAGACCATTGGGCACAGGGGAAAGAGTGTCATCTGAATGAGAGTTGACAGCTGCCTCTTATACAGATAACCATTGGATGCTAGGAAGGGAGAAAGGAAGGAAGGAAGGAAGGAAGGAAGGAAGGAAGGAAGGAAGGAAGGAAGGAAGGAAGGAAGGAAGGAAGGAAGGAAGGAAGGAAGGAAGGAAGGAAGGAAGGAAGGAGGGAAGGAGGGAGGGAGGGAGGGAGGGAGAAGGAAGATTTAGGAAACACCGTGTACCAAGCAGTGTTAAGCCAGGCATTTATTAAGTGCCTACTCTATGCCAGACTGTGACAGTCTAAGTAAAGGTAAAGGCCATCCCAATCTCTAGGAGCTCACAGTCTACTGGGGGAGACAAAATATAAGCAGTTCTGCACAAACAAGCCAAATACTAGAACTGTCCAGGTACAAGATATAGAGATGTCACTCCAGTAAAATTGGCAGCTTTTGACAACAGATTAGATGTGGAAGGTAAGGGAGAGGGAGGAGCAGGCTTGGATGATGACTTGGGAGGAGGATGATGGTGTCTTGACAGTAATAAGGTCATTCAGAAGTGGGGATGGTGGGGGGGGGGGAGTTCTGTTCTGAATATGTAGAGTTTAAGAAGCCAATGGACTGACCATTTTGAGATAAGCAGTTAGAAGTCTGAGTCTAGAGTTGAGGGCAGAGATTAGGGCTTGCTACATAGATCTGGATATGGAAACCATAGAGCTGCCAAGCAAAGGGTAACAAATCCCAAAACGAAGGCATTCCTTGCTTTCAAAGGGCAGACATTCTACCCACTGAGCCAGGGGGACATAAAACTACAGAGAAGAGAATGAGAATAGAAGGAATATTTGGATTTCAGAAGTTACAAGGCCTCAAAGTGGAGCCAGAATTGGATAGAAGGGCATAAATTTTCTAGAAACACTGACTGAGGTGACTAGATTCCAGTTTCTGTAAATGAAAGGGGGCTGGGAATGGGGAGAATTAAAACAACAGGAGCTACTGCCACAGGCTGTCAGCAGATTATAAAGTCTGGGGAGGGAAGAGAATTGGGCCTGAACTGGAGACCATGATGTGGCAGTGAACAAAGAACTACTCATTGGGACCTTCAGGGCACAAGGTGGAAGTTCCAGGCAAGAAGATTATTCTTTTGGTCATCATAACAACCCCAGGAAGTAAGTGCTATCATTAAACCCATTTTACAGCGCTGGAGAAGGAGTATGAAAGGAGTGAAATCATTTGTCTAGGGCCACACAGAGAAAGTATAAGATTTGACTCAGACAAATGAGTCTTTCTGACTCCAGGCCCAGCGCTCCATCCATGGGCCACCCAGCTGCCCTGCAGTCTTACTTCATTCTCAGATCTCATTCTTGGAGGTCATTTGATGTGGGGAAGTCAGATCATCTATATTCCAAATTCAAGTTTTTTTACCCAAATTGGTGTTCTCAGTTTCCTGTGGTTTTAATTTTCCTGAATTCAGTGCTCTATCTACTCTACCACCTACTATAAGCAGGGACTCATTCTTGACTAAGAGGCAGAAGCAAGTGATAATGATAATAATCAAAATCAGGAAGAGAATACATAAAAGTATTTAGAAAAATGGAAGTGATAATCCCACTGTCCTCTGTCCTGGTCAGACCACATCTAGTGCTGTTCTAGGTAGCACATCTTAGAGAAGATGTTAACAAACTGAAGCATACCCAGAAAAAGACAACCAGGATAGGAGACAGTTGAAGGACACTAAGTGGTGCCATATTGGATGGGAGTCAGGAAAACCCCAATTCATCTCTGACCCCAGACATGTTACACTTTCAATCTATACGATCCTGAGCAAGTCACTTTAAATGCACAAAAAAGAAAGAAGAAGGAAGATGGTGAAGAAGGAAGAAGAAGAAGAAAGAAGAATAGAAAGAAAGAGAAAGAAAGAAGAGAGAGAGAGAGAGAGAGAGAGAGAGAGAGAGAGAAAAGAGAGAAATTTTCTTTTTTTTATCAGGAGATTTTTCATTGTCACCATCATCAAGTATTTGCAGATTCATATGAAAATCATAAAAAAAGAGAAAATAGGTTTGTTCAACTTTAAGCCACATGAAAAACCTTGAAAAGTAGAGTCAGACAAGTAATAGGAAAGTGGTGTCATCTCAATATACAACCAAAACAAAAACAAAACCCTCCTAACAACTAGAACTACTCAAAAGTGGGGTAAGTTACATGAAGAAATCATGAGTTCCCCAACACTTAACATGACCCAACAGGAGCCAAATGACCATTTGGGGGCAGAGTTGTAAGGAGGCTTAGAGATGATCTAGTACAGTCTCATTCTTTAATAAATGAGGAAAGGGAGGCTCAGAGGGAAAGAAATAACTTTCCCGATGTCTGCTCTAAATCCAGTGCTATTTGGTCCATATCAGAGGAGAATAAAGATCGTGGGAATAGAAGACACCTAAGCATGGAACTAGTAGAAAGACATCTGAAGCTGGAATTGAAGACCCAAGTTTGAATCTTGACTTTTTCAATTATCACATAATTAAACATTTCTCCACTCTGCATCTCAATTTCCTCATCTTTAAAAAAGGAACCAAAATTATATTTGATGACTATTAAGATCCCTTTTTGGTTCTAGATCTATAAGATTATATTTAAACAATCCACAGCTCATGTCTATCTCTAAGAGTCTATGATGGCTTTCCTTTTCACTCACAGATTTCATCTAGTACGGCGACCCCCCTTGACTCAAGAGTTCCTTCAAGCTCTCAAGTCTCTGCCCCACAAATTCAACACCTCCACTAGTGCTGACTATTATCAGTTCATCAACAATTATGGCACCCACTTTCTCAAGTCAGTGGAGTTGGGGGGTCGGGCCACAGATATTACTGCCCTTCGTACATGTGAGTTGGCTCTAGATGGGCTCAAGTCCAATGAGGTGAGTGCCTGCCTCCAAGTGGAGGCAGCCGTGACTGTGGGTGTTGCTGTTCCCACATCAGAAATCAAGAAATGTGAGGAAGATAAGAAGAAACACAACATCAAGGTCTCCTTCCACAACACCTACAGTGAGCGCAAAGTGGAGGTAGAGGGAGGGGTCTTGAAAGGGGGATCATCTGAACTGCTTTTCTCAGATCAAGATGGGTCTACAAAGTTCTCAGAATGGACAAAATCACTTTCTAGTAAGCCTGGACTGGTGTCCTATGCCCTGGAGCCCCTACATTTTCTACTGGAATCTAAGAATCCCTGGAGAGAGGAATTAAAACAGGCTGTGAGCCATTATGTGAACAGCAGAGCCCGGTGGCAGGATTGTAACAAACCCTGCCCACCAGGGCAGAAGAAAAACTCCAGAGACCTATGCCAATGTGTGTGCCAGGCATCCATCTTCACCAATGGTGACTGCTGTCCCAGGGAGAGGGGACTGGCCCATCTGGAGGTGAGCAGCTTCAGTGCCATCCAACTGCGGGGAGATATCTTCACCCCAACTGATGCCTATATCAAGGCCTTCTTTGGAAACAAGGAGCTGAGGACACCTGTGATATGGAACAGCAACAATCCTAAGTGGGACACAAAGATGGACTTTGGGACTGTACAGCTGGTGATGGATGCACCCTTGAGAGTACAGGTATGGGATAAAGACCTCTTTAATGATGAGTTTCTGGGCTCTTGTGACTATCAGCCAATGGTAGGAGGACAGTGGGAGCAATGCCACTTCCAACGTGGTGCCCTAAAGTTCCATTACCAAGTGACATGTGGCCCCCAACTCACAGGGGTCAACTGTCTGGAGTATGCCCCTCGTGGAGCTCTTGGGGAACCAGTTGGAAACCGAAGTGGAGCTGTGTGGTAAAAGTCCCCAAAAGAGGGGTAAATATGGGGAGGATTGTTTTCAAATCTTAGTAGACTAAAAAGTTGTGCGGTACAATGGGAGAAGCAGTGAATTTGTAGTGAGAAGAGATTTGTGTTCAAATATCACTTCTTTTCCTTACTACTTGAGTTATTTTGAACAAATCACTTAACTTCGCTGTGCTTCAGTTTCTTCATTTTTAAAAATTAGTGAGTAGGACCAGATGATTCCAAAAGTCCAGACTTACGTTCAGTATTCTGCTTAGTTGGTAATCATGATCATCTATTTTAACATCAAACTGTCCTCCAATGAGTTCTCATCCAATCCTGATACTGGTAGGATAGGAATGGACTCTTCCTTTGAGAGGTGTGGGCAATCCCCCTTGGAAAGAGCTGTTATCCCATTCTAGGGATGAGTAAGCCTATGCATATTTGGGTTACTGAAAAAGTGTAAATTGAACTGAATGTCTTTTGAAGACAGAGGAACCTGACAAACTGACAAAAGTCAATCAAAATGATGAAAATCCAATGCTTATTCAGAGCCATGCCTAGGAATTTTTGTTCCCAGAACAAGAACCAAAAAGCATGACCTCATTTTATTGGGGGAATAGGGGCACTGCATTCCCGTGGAGCAGAGTGGGGATCGGGGAGAGCAGGGGCTCATCTCAGACCACCATCTTGTCATTTCCTATCCTGGTGAATTATTCTTGCTAACTAGCTTCTAAGCTCTAGGTATAGATGATATTATCTATTTAGCTCACTGCTTTCTTGACCATCAATTGCCATCCTCAAAGACAGGGACTGTTTTTTATTTATCTCTGCATACCTATCCCCTAAAACAATGTCTCACACATAGTAGGTGCTTCAAAATGCCTTTTGAGCCAATCGAATAACTTTTGTCATGGTTTGTCAGATTTCTCTGCCTTCAAGAGACATTCATTCAATCAATTTTTCCAGTACTTCCTATATAAATCAAAACAGTACCTGTTCTAAAGGAGCATCTACATTGGGAGGTCCTAAATGCAATCCCCCTGCCTCCAATCCTAACCATCTGAAGTGATTCCATAACAAAGATTACCAGCACCAGGGATGGTCTCCTAGACCATCTAATCCAAAGAATACCTGAAGAAGAATGTCCCCTACAACATTCCTGAAAATTGAGCATTCAAATTAAAGACCTCTAATAAGGCAGCCATGAGAATCTAAACAAGAGTAAACTAGCTTCATATTTTAATATGAAAAGGTGATCCTTGTGTCCCTTCTAGACCTGCTAATCATCAGAGGTCATAAAGCAAGTCCAGCTAGTCAGAAAGACTAGGGAAGGTTCTGCTATGGATCCATGAACTTAAAAGAAGACTGTAAGGGGAGAGAAAAGAAAAAGATTAGGGGAATCCCACTGTCATTTAAACTGACTAAAAGAGAAAAGGTTGATAGGTTGTCCTTTTGTTAAACCATTCCTGATTCCTTGGTACAAATCCCACTTAGACCATATGTATAATCTTTGTGCTACATTGCTGTCATCTCCTGTCATCCATGTTCATTAAAGAAATTGATCCATAATTTTCTTTCTCTCTTTTTCTTCTTTTTTGGTTTGGGTATCAGTCCCATACTTGTCTCATAAAAGGAGTTTATTAGAACCCCTTCTTTTGCTATTATTCTAAATAATATAATAATAGTATCAGTTGATCTTTAAATGTTTGGGACAATTCACTTGTAAATCCATCTAGTTCTGATTCTTTTTTTTTAATACTTTTTTTTTGCAAGGCAAATGGGGTTAAGTGGCTTGCCCAAGGCCACACAGCTAGGTAATTATTAAGTGTCTGAGACCGGATTTGAACCCAGGTACTCCTGACTCCAGAGCCAGTGCTTTATCCACTGCACCACCTAGCCGCCCCCGATTCTTTTTTTTTTTTGAGAAAGCTCATTTATGTCCAATTCAATTTCTTTTTTGTTAAAAATAGATTCATTTAGTTTATTTCTTCTATCAATTTAGGTAACATATTTTAGTAAACATTCTTCCATTTAATTTCAATTGTTACATTTATTGGCATATAATTGAGCAAAATACCTCCCAAATTTGCTTTGATTTCATCTTCCTTAGTGACATAGTCACTGTTTTCATTTTTTGATACCACTAACTTGGTTTCTTTCTTTTTTAAAGCATACTAACTAATAGTTTGTCTACTTTGATGATTTTTTTCATAAAAGCTAGTTTCATTTATTAACTCAATGGTTTTCATATATTCAGTTGTATTAATCTCACCTTTAATTTTTAGGATTTCTAATTTGTTGTTTAAATGGGGAATTTTAATTTGTTCTTTTTCTAGTGTTTTTTAATTGTGTAATCAATTCATTGATGTGCTCTTTTTCTGTTTTATTGATGTAAGCACTGTTAACATTTAGAATTAAATTGTCTCTGATTACATTTTTTCTGCATTATGTGGGTTTTGATAGTTTCATTATTATCATTCTTTTTAATAAAACTATTTGTCCTTCTATAATTTGTTCTTTAACCTCATTCTTTAAGATTAAGTCATTTGGTCTCCAATTAATTTTTAATCTATATCCAGGGTTCCTTATTAAATATCATTTGATTGCATTATCATCTGAAAAGGATACATTTAACACTTCTCCTTTGCTGCATTTAACTATAAAGTTTTTATGTTCTACTAGATGGTCAGTTTTTGTAGAGATACAATGTACTGTTGAGAAAAAGACATTCCTTTTTCTTCTTATTCAATTCTCTTCAGATATCTATTCTCTCTACCTTATCTAAAATTCTATCCATCTTAATTTCTTTTTTTTATTAGTTTTATCTAATCCTGAAAGGAGAAAGTTGAAACCCCTCACTATTATAGTTTTGCCAGCCTAGAAAGACTTTAGATACCTACTCAGCATTAGGGAGAGGATAAGATGGGGAATCTAATGTCATCCAAGGACAAACCTAAAAGTAGGAAGGCTGATGTCTAGAAGACAAGGTGATTCAGCCATAGGCAGTCATGGAAATGGCCCCTACTCATGTAGAGAATAGTGAGGTAGTGCCCAGCTCAATGAAAAGTTAGAAAGACTTAGATTCAAGTGAGGCCCCTGCCCCACTCTAGATGCTCAACCCTGTTATCTCCCAAGTGCCCCCGGGGCAAAGAAGACTAAGTTACAGGCAAATTTCTGACCTATATCTGTGGAGTTAATTTCCTCTCCCCGCACCCTCTGAAATCACAGATTCAAGACAAAGAAATGGAAATAACAATGACAATAAGTCATAATAACAGCAACTATCATTCCTATAGTGATTATTACTCATGAGGCGCCACACTAAGCACTTCACAATTATCTCATTTGAGCCTTAGTACAACACTGGGAGGTCAACTGAGGCAAACAGCAAAGGTTAAGTAACTTCCTCAAGATCATACAGCTAGAAAGTAAGTATCTGAGGCTGCTGTAATGATAATAATAGCAACCACACACACACACACACACACACACACACACACAAAATCACGGAACTTTCTAGTTCACAAAGTATCTTCCAGACACAATTTAACTTTTAGTCTCATCACAACCCTGGAAAGTATGAGCTAAGAGTAATGAAAACAATAGAGAAGCAGTCAGAACATTTTAGATTCAAATTGAATCTCTGACATATCCTTCCTGGGTAGCCTTAAAGAAGTCACTTAATCCCAGCTCTGCCCCGATTGGGGGGAATTTCCTATACCAGGGAGATCATAGATCTTGTCCAAAAATAACCCAAAAAAATTCATCCCTGTGAGACAATTATTATTACTTTTTATTATCACTATTTTACAGATACTTTCCTCTACATTTGTTTCTTACAACTCTGGGAAGTAGTGACTATTATTATGCCTCTTTTACAGATGACAGAAACTGAGGCTCAGAGAGGAGAAGAGACTTGCCCAGTTTTACACAGCTAGCCAATGTTAGTCCAACCCAGGACTTTTCAATCTAAACCTCTCATCCCCCTGCCATGAGTTCTTGTTTCCTTAAAAACACAAAGAAATGTGCGCGCACACACACACACACACACACACACACACACACACACACACACACGCATATCCCTCCCTGTTGTTTCTTTCAAACTTCTGGGAAGTGGTGGCAACTGGGCACTGGTCCAACTTTTTCAGGGGCTCCCTCTCTCATCAGACACCCCAATGGGACTCTGAG
This sequence comes from Macrotis lagotis, assembly GCF_037893015.1. Classification (NCBI taxonomy): domain Eukaryota; kingdom Metazoa; phylum Chordata; class Mammalia; order Peramelemorphia; family Peramelidae; genus Macrotis; species Macrotis lagotis. The sequence continues at coordinate 32,190,655 of NC_133661.1, read as the reverse complement.
TCACCACCTAGGGGGTCACACATACTCCCTCTACTGAGGTTAGACCAGATGATCATTGTGGTGTCTTTGAAGTTCTTAAAGCAAATGGTTCCCCCATCTTATACATCTGAGCATTTGTGGCCACAATAACAAACCACTGGTCTCCCTGCCTCTCATCTTTCCCCTTTCCAATTCATCCTCCTCTAAGATGCTCAATGAATATTCCTAAAATGGAACTCTGCCAAAACTTCCATGCTCAAGAAGCTCCCTCTTGCCCCCCAAAATATCAGTTCCTCTGTTTGACGTTTAAATCCCTTTCTAGCCTTGTACCCAGCAACCCTTCCAGGCTGCCTACACACTGAGCTCCTTCACAAACTCCAGATTCCATCCCTATCTGCTGCTTCTTACATATACAATCTATTTCCCCACCCACTTTGGAATCCCTAGATCCATTGGTCCCCTACAGTCCATGATCCTATAACCCTCCATCTTGATTGGGTTCAAACCTCTCCTCCCAAATGTTCTCCCCCATGATCTCACAGGAATTAGAACTTGGAAGAGCCAGAGATAGGAGGAACCGCAGAGGGTGTCTCATCCAATCCACTCATTTAATCGAGGAGAAAGGGAAGTGATGTCTCCTTTCTCTTGTCAAGTAGTAACTGAATGTGAGCTTTGCCTTTCTGGAAACAATCACCCTGGTTCCCCAATCACCCTGGAATGCGGGTGATTGTCTCTGGAGACTGAAGTCTACCCGTCAGGTAGGCCTCACTCCCTGAGCCAAGTCCATTCAATGACAGGGGAAGGGGGACGGGCCCTCAGGGTCCTGTCCTGATTACAGAACTTGGATGTTTTGTGTGGACATCTGTCTACTAATAGCAACTCAGAGCCAGCCCTTATCTTCAAAGCTGTTCTGGCACCACCCATCAAGACTGTTGGGACCAGAGAAGTCAGGTGAAGTCTGAATTAAAGGAGATAAAGGTTCTATAGTGGAGGCCTGCTCCAGTCCTGGCAGTTTCCTTGCCCAGTCAAGAGTGGAGAGGGATCTACAAAGCTCTAGCTCTGTCCCTTCCAGGCAATACTCACATTGAGAAGCACCTGTGTCTTACCATCTTTCCTGCATGTAAACTTTCTTGTATTCCAATTAGAATGTGAGCCTTTGACCCACATAGGTGGGTCAAGGTGTCACAAGACATAGAGTTGGCATGTAGTTAAGAGAAAGACTCAAGTTCAAATCTGGTCTCAGATGCTTATTAGTTGTGTGAACCTGGCAAGTTATTTAATCGCTGTCTGCCTCAGTTTCCTCATCTATAAATTGGGAATCCTCATAGCATCTACCTTTTAACATTGTTGTGAGGATCAAATGCGACAATATTTGCAAAGCACTCTGCAAGCTTCCAATTGCTATATAAATGTTAGCTGCTACAATTATTTTTTAATGTTTTATTTATTTATTTTCCCAATTGCATGCAATGGTAGTTTTCAACAATCATATGTTTTGCAAGTTTTACATATTTTTTTCATATTTTACATTTTTTTTACATATTTACATTTTTTGCAAGTTTTACATAGTTTTCCCTCCCTCTTCCCCTGACAGAAAGCAGTCTACTAAAGGCTACACATAACCATACTAAATATAGATCCACATTAATCATATGTGAAAGAATCAAATCAAAACAAAAAAATATTAGAGAGAAAAAATAATATTTAAGACAACTTTTAAAAATTGAAGATAGTAAGCTTTGGTCTGTATTTAAACTCCACAGTTCCTTCTCTGAATATGGATGGCATTTTCCATCACAAGTTTTTTAAAATTGTTTTTGATTATTGTACTGCTGAAATGAACAAGTCCATCAGGGTTGATCATCACTCCATGCTGTTGTTAATGTGTACAATGTTTTTCTGGCTCTGCTCAATTCACTCAGCATCAGTTCATGCAAGTCTTTCCAGGCTATTCTGAGTCTCTCATGATTTTCTTATAGAACAATAGAATTCTATCACATTCATATATCACAATTTGTTCAGTCATTACCCAGTTGATGGGCATCCCCTCAATTTCCAGTTCTTTGCCATAATCAAAAGAGATGCTATAAATATTTTTGTACATGTGGATCTTTTCCACTTTTTTGTGATCTCTTTGAGATACAAACTTAGTAGTGGTATTACTGAATCAAAGGGTATGCACAGATTTATTGCCCTTGGATTCTAAATTGTTCTCCAAAGTGGATGGCTCCTTTTTAATTATATTGGACAATCAGATAAGTGTGAGATGGTATCTGAGTTGTTTTAACTTGCATTTTCTGATCAAAAATGATTTAGAGTATTTTTTCATATGACTATAAATAGCTTCAATTTCTTCATTTAAGAATTGCCTTCTCATATCCTTTTGACATTTATCAATTGGGGGGACTTGTATTCTTATAAATTTGATTCAATTCTCTATATACTTAAGAATTGAGTCCTCTCTCAGAAACAATAATTGTAAAAATTGTCTCCCAACTTACTGGCTTCCTTTTAATCTTGGTTGCATTGATTTTATTTGTGCAAAATCTTTTCAATGTAATGTAATCAAAATTATCCATTTTGTATTTTATAATGTTCTGTATCTCTTCCTTGATCATTAACTGATAATAAACTAATAGGTAAATTATTCTTTGTTCTCTTAATTGGCTTATGATTGACTTTATGTCTAACTTCTGCATTTATTTCAACCTTATCTTGGTATGGGTGTACAATGCTGGTGTATGCCTAGTTTCTAGTTTCTACCAAGTTTCCAAATCAGTTTTTAATCAAAGAATGAATTCTTATTCCAGAAGTTGGAATCTTTAGGTTTATCAAGCCACAGATTACTATGTTCTTTAGCAATATAGTCCACTGATCCACCACTCTATTTCTTAGCCAGTACCAAACAGTTTTGATGACTCATGCTTTATATTTTAATTTTAGATCTGGTGTAACTAGGCAACTTTCATTTGCATTTTTCATTCATTTTCTTGATATTATTGACCTTTTGTTCCTCCATTTGAATTTAACTACATTTTTCCTAGTTCAATAAGGTAATTTTTTGGAAGTTTGATTGATATGACATTGAATAAATAACTTAGGTAGAATTTTCATTTTTATTATATTAGCTCAGCCTACCCATGAGCAATTAACATTTGCTAAGTTATTTAGATCTGATTTTATTTGTGTGAAAATAGTTTTATAGTTGCTTTCAGCTGTTATTATTTGTAAGAACAGGGAATGTCTCACTTTCCTTTTTGTTTCCTGAGAGCTTAGGAGAGGTCTAAGAGTAGGGTCTTTTCGTAAGTACTTCTCCATTCATACATTCATTTATACCTGGGACTGAGGGGAATTTTCTCCCCATTCCCCATCTTGCTAAGAACAGTTTGCTTTAGGATCTGGATTGCAAAGCAGGAAAGATTTGGATAAAGGGAATAAAGGTAGGGAGAGGAAACAGAAAAAAAAAAGACAGAAATTAGGCCTTGGTTGTAGTTCTTTCGGTTTGAGTTGAGATCACCTATATTATCAGTCCTTCTTGAAAGCATATATTAAGATTTTCGAAGGATTTTTAACCTACCTTTAACTCATTTGGTCTTTATAATAAACCTAAGGGTAGACTTTATTATTACATCCATTTTGCAGATGAAACATTGAGGCTGGGAAGTTGATAATGATGATGATATTTGTCCTTCATTCTTGAAGACCATGACATGAACTGGATTTGAATGAGGTGGTGCTGTGCTAAGTCACTTTCTCTTCCAGAGCCACCTGGGTTCAGTGGCCAATTATGAATGAGGTTGCCTGGAGATGGCCCTGGATGTAAGGCAATCAGGGTTAAATGACCTGCTAGTAAGTAGTAAATGTCTGTGGCTGGATTCAAACTCCCATCCTTCTGACTCCAAGGCCAGTGTTCTATCCACTGCACCACCTAGCTAAAGTTAAAAGGCTAAGAGGAGCTTTGAGTACTGATTCCAAGATCTTTCTTGACTTCCCCTCCCTGACCTAGCCTGTTCATGACTTTCTGGATACAAAACCAGGCCTCAGTTGCTCTCTCCTTCTGGTACTTCTGTCAGTGCCTAGGTCCTCCTTGCCCTAGACGGGTCGATATAGATCTATGATCCTGGACTATCACCACCACCCCCTTTTCTTATTGTTGAGTCCTTTGAGAAGGCTCCTTCTGATAGAGGGTCCAGGACTGATAGATCTTCATTGCCCTCCCTAATCTGGTCCTGACTTTCTAGATTTCAAAATTTTCCCCCATCTCAGAGTCCCAACTTTTCTGCTCCCTTGTGTGTGTGTGTGTGTGTTTGATATGATACTGAATAAATAACTTAGGTAGAATTTTCATTTTTATTATATTGTGAGTGTGTGTGTATGTATGTATGTATGTTTGCAAGCTCCTTGAGGTCAGGGTCTGTCTTTCTTTTTGCTTGCACACAGTTCATGCTTAATAATTGTTTACTTCCCTTCTTCCAAAACCAATGTTTTACCCAAAGTTGCTGCCCCCAATCCCATGCAGAATGAGATGGCTCCCTCTCCTCCACAGAACAGGCCTCAGAACCCTGGGAATGTTCCCCTTTTCCCTCCACTGAAGCCTTATCTTCCCCAGTCTTCCAACATTCCTGTGGCTTCAGACATTCTTCTAAGGCATATTGGTGAAGCCATGATGGTCCTACCCCTCTGGATGCTCTCCAGTTTATTAACATTCTTCCTAAAATGGGAAGTTCATGACTGAACCCAAGTATCCAGTTGTGGTCTGACCCCCAGAACACTGGGCCCATCACCTCCTCCTCATTCCTGGCCTCTCTTCAAGGCAAGCCATGATGACAGCAACTTCTGCTTAGCCAGGTCACACTGGTGGATCACAGTGAGATAAAGCAGTTCACGTCAAATCTCTAAGCTAAGTCAGATAAGCTGATGTCCAGCTCTACTTCTCCACCTCCTCCTTTTGAAGCCAGAGAGTATTAATGAATGAACAAACAAAATCTTGATTAAGTGCCTTCTATTGCCTGGGCAGATCATGAGAATACAAAAGGTCAAATAATCCCTGTTCTCAAGAAGCTCGTGCTCTAAGGAAGAAGGTTTCTGTTACGAGTCAGATGGAAAATTCCCATGGTCCTTAGGAATGAGAGCAAAACCAAACACAAAATAAATTTAAAAAGACGAATCTTTGTGGCCGGGAGTCACTATTATCAAAATAATCTTAATGAGAAATGGTAAAAATGATGTATTCTCTGAGTTCAATTCAGTTCAAGACAGTAGTTCTGAACCCTATGTCCTCATGGGGAGGGTGAATTTTCTTTAAGATATAATCAAAATAAAATAAAATTTTATAATTTACAACATAAAATAGAAAATGTGACTTGGGACTTCCAGGATGGGGCCAAGATGGCAGCATGAAGCTAGCTTTTCCCCACACAACATTTAAATGCAGCCTCTGCACAGACATTAAAGCTACATATTCCACCAAAAAAAGACAAAAATCAAAGTTTTCAATTTTAGACATCGTGGAGGAGCTCTAGTGAAGGTCTGTCTCTTTGGGGGAAAGGGGAAATAAAGTCCAACTAGGCAGGAGTAGGGAAAGCCAGCAGGAGGCTTTTAGACACAGTGCAGATCCCGACAGCTTAACAACAGCACAGGTCCCAACAGCTAAATAGCAAGCCAATAGGGATTGTCCATCTCAAAGAAAGTCTGAACCCTGGGAACATTGGGGAAAAATAAAAGACTAGGTTGGAAACAAACCACTGCATAGGCAGAGCCTGGACATAAAAGTAGAAAAGAAACCTCTACAATGGAAATGCCTGGATTGCATAGGCAACATATTGTCCAATAACAAGCCAGGGATCAGACTCCAATCACAGCATAAAAACTTGGGTCTATAATCCCTATACCCCAGGAGCAGAGTTCAAACAATTAAGATGAACAAAAAACTAAAAGAGCACTCACTATAGAAAGCTAATATACATATAAAGATGATAACAATGCCTACTCAGAAAAAGAAAGCAGTGAAAAATTACCTACAGGGAAAGTCTCAAAAGACTCTATGAATTGAACTCAAATCCAAAAGTACAAAGAAGAGCTTAAAAAGGAATTTAAAAACCAAAGAAGAGAGGAAAAAGAAAAAGGGAAAAAAATAAATGAGAATCATGCAAGAAAATTGTGAAAAACTGACCAAAGAAATTAACTCCTTTAAAAGTAAAAATAATTATCTGGGAAATAAATATAACTCTTCAAAAATGAAACCAACCAATTGGAAAAGGAATGCAACTCATCTAAAACTCAAATTGAAAAACTGGAAAAGAAATGCAGCTCAGCAAAGAGTAAAATTAACCAACTGGAAAAGGAAACACAAAAACTAAATGAAGAAAATAAAATAAATTAGAACCGGACAAATATTTGGTTGGTTGGTTGGTTGTTTGGTTGGTTGGTTCTTGTTCTTCATTATGGAAGAAGACCAAAATGACATCACCATGTTTGAGACAAATTAGTGTGCCCAACTGTGACTCGGAATTCTCTACCACAGGCCGGGCACAAATAGTCTATCTGAACACCTGGGCTGGGGACTCTAAACTTATGGATGTCACATTTCCTTTGATCTGCTTCCACTCTACCTTCCTCATAGAAGGCAGCAACCTTACTGATGAGGGCATGCCATGCCCGTGTCTTCCATGCCATACAATTAATTCTAAAGGTCTTTAATGAGACCTTCAGGGTGTCTCAGTATCTCATCTTCTGATCCTCTTGTGAGCACTTGCCCTGTGTGAGTTCTCTATAAAATATTTTTTGGCAAGTTTTCATAGAGCTAGAATGCCAATGTGTCCAGCCCATCATAGTTATACTCTCTGAAGTAATGTTGGAATGCTAGACAGTTTAGTTCAAGAAAGGACCTCAGTGTCTGGTATCATCCAGGGATTTTCAGAATCTTCCTAAGACAATTTAATTGGAAGTGATTCAATTTCCTGACCTGGAGTTGGTAGACTGTCCAGGTTTCACAAGCAGACAGCCATGAAGTCAGCATAATGGCTCTGTAGACCTTCAGGTTGGTACTTAGTCTAACACCTCTTCTCTCGCACTCTTTCTTTCAGAGTCTCCCAAATACTGAGCTAGCTCTGGCAATGTGTATGTCTACATCATTATCAATGTGCACCTCCCTGGAAAGAACATTTCCAAGGTAAGTGAATTTGTCCACAGTAATCAAAACTTCTCCATTTGCTGTAATTGATGATTCTATATGTAGATGGTGTGGTGCTGACTGATGGAGCACTTGTGTTAGATCTTGTTAGATCAAAGTTAGCACAAGTAGCAAAGAATCAATCTATCCTCTGTTGCATCTCAGCTTCAGAGGCTGCTTTGATGCACCATCACCTGCAAACAGAAGATCTTACACCAACACTCCCTCCACTTTGGTCTTGGTTTGTAGCCTTTTCAGGTTAAAGAATTTGCCTTCTGTGCAGTAACTGACCTTGACGCCATGTTCATCCTCAGTTAAGGCATTTGATAACATGAAAACATCATGCTAAAAAGTTTGGGAGCAAGGACACAGCCTTGTTTCACTCCATTGGTGACTGGGAAAGCTTTAGAGTATCATCTACTACCCAGAACCCGGGCATGCACTTCATCCTGGAACTGACATACAGCACTGATGAACTTCTTGGGGAACCAAATTTTGATATAATTTTCCATAAACCCTCACAACTGACAGTATCAAAGGCCTTGGTCAGCTCTACAAAGCTGAATATAGAATTTTCCCTGGAATCAGGCAGCAATCACCACATCGATTGTTTGACCCTTTCTGAAGTCACACTGGCTCTCAGGGAGGTAACACCTTACAGGTGAAGGATAAATCTATGGGAAAGGACTCTGGCAAGGATCTTACCAGCAATGACTAAAAGAGAAATACACCTGTGATTGCCATAGTACACTCTATTCCCTTTACTTTTATAAAGATGGACAATGGAGGCAAACTTGAATTCTTGAGGGATAATCCCTTCATGCCATACAATCCAGAAAATTTCAATCAGTTTTTGGATGAACAATAGACCCCCCACCTTGTAGATCTCAGCTGGAATAATATCAGCACCAGGTGTTTTGCCACTTGAAAGGGGTCAAATGGCATTCAAAAATCTCTTCTTCAGTTAGAACTTCAGCTAGGAATTGACTTCAATTTGTGGTAAATGGTTAGTGGCTTCTACATTGATTGATTGATGATGGATGGTCTGTTAAGAATACTAAAGAAGTGTTCAGCCCATCTCCCTAGGATCATGTCCCTATCTTTAATCAATGTGGATTCATCAGTACTAAAAAGTTGAGATGTTCCATATGTCTTTGGCCTGTAAATAGCCTTCAGGACATCATAAAAGCATTTTAGTTTGTTACTCTATGCATAAAATTGAATTTCAACTGCCTTGCTACTGAGCCAAGAGTACTGCATCTCTCTAAGCTTTGCTTGCACTTCACTTTTGATAGAATTAAATGCTGCCTTCTAAGAAACTGATAAACCCTATGGAGTTCTCATTTTTCATTTAGCATCATTTTCATCAAAGCAGTCTTGGTTTATTGTTTGCTGCAAATGTTCTGGCCCAGGTGAACAAATGCAGTGCTGAACACCAGATCTCTGAAAGCTTCCCAATCCTTTTATGCTCCTCAACTATGTGTTGACTCAGTTTCCCCTCCACATTAGCAACAAACTGTTCCCACTCAGAGAGACACTTTAATCTCTTGACATTGATTCTTCTAGTAGTCATTTTGACTTGGGGAAGCTCCTTTGGTTGAATGTGAATATTTAATTTAGAGACCATGAGTCTGTGATCAGTCCAACACTCTGTACCACACATTGCCTTTGTCACTCACATCCTGTCTGTCTCTCCTCCTTACAATCACATAGTCTAATAGATGCCAATGTTTGCTACGAGGGTGCATCCAGGAAGTTTTATTGCATTTAGGTAAATTGAAGACAGTATTTGTGATGAGATATGCAAGACTTCAGTAGAAGGTGACCATTGCTGTTGGCTGTTTCCAACTCCATTCCTCCCAAGGACTCCCTGCCATGTCTGCTAATCTGAGCCTACTCTAGCATTAAAGTCACCTGGAATTATAAGCTTTTCCTCTTTGAGTTCATTGATGATAAGGGTCTCCAGGTCTTCATAAAATTTTCTTTAACTTCATCAGTGTTTGTCATGATGTGAAAGATGATGGGGGCATGGTATTTTCCTGGAAGTGGCAATCTCATTGTCATGATCCTGTTGTTCACTCCTTTTGGTAGGTATTCAAGAATTTTGACTAGATTAGTTTTGATTGCAAATCCCCCCCCCAACTTCATGGCATTCTCCTTCACTGTGGTCATTCCAGAGAAACATGTATCCAGGCTTTTTTCATTCAGGACTGCTATTTGGATATGATAGCTGCCAAGTTCTCTTACACCAAGAGCTGTTCACCTTTCAGGTCTATTGGATCTTGTGTTGTCTAAGAGTGTGCACATGCTCCAAGCACTGATGGTGAGTGGAATCTTCTCTGAAGAAGTTTTTGTAGATTTTTTTGTGTCTCAACCACACTGTGGAATCCCCACCTGCCACAGTAATCAGGTCAGCATTGGGTAAGCAGACAATTTTTAGGGCACCTTTTCTAGCCCCTTCCTCACAACAGGAGATGAGCAGTGTAATCCTTAAAAGGGTTGCTCAATCACCCAAGGGGTTGCCAAATCTCACTGCTGCTTTCAGTAGGGAAATGACCCTATGGCCTGAGTCACTTGTGTGCAGGGTGGTGGCTACGGCTCTGAGTATATCCAAACCTGTTGCTTCATTACTTCCCTGTTCACATAGGACTTTGAGGAATGGTTTTGAGTGATGTCTTTTGTTGTATGTGTAAATTGGATTTAAGTGAAGTAGAGTTGCATGATGTCATTCACCTCATTCTCTCTTCCAAAGTCATCATGATCTAGCATAGCAAGATAGAGTCAAGAGAACTGATGACGGCTGTAGATGCAGTTGATGGCCTTGGCATCTTTGATATCTAACCAAGTTCTAAAAGTTCCACAGCAACTGCTGGCTTTATTAGTTGTTGGAACAAATTATTCTCCTTCACCCATTCCACCAGTAGAAGACTTCACATGCTTGGGATAGAGACTCTTCACTACTCACCAATGAGTTTGAGACTTCTTCAGTTACCCTCAACCTGATTTAGCCCACCTGCTGAAATGATTTGCCAGGATGTGGCCACTGTGCATGCTACAGCTTCTTGGAACCACAGGTGAGAGTTCAGTGGCTCAGGTGGATGGACATCAAAGGTGGAAAGCAGCCCTGAAAAAGACACGGAAGCCCTCACACCAAGGGACTATTCTTCCATGAATGCACCCTATACCCCAGAATTGGACAAAAAGAAACCAATGAATCTATGAGACTACAAGATTCCATCAAACAAAATAAAAAAGCTGAAAAAATTGAAGAAAACATAAAATACGTTTTAGGAAAAACAAATGATCTGGAAAATAGATCTAGGAGAAATAATTTACAAATTATTGGACTAGTAGAAAGCCAAGATAAAAAAGAACCTGGAAAATATCTTTCAGGAAATTATCAAGGAAAACTGTTCAAATTTGCTAGAGTAAGAAGACAAAATAGTCACTGAAAGAATACACAGAATTCCTCCAGAAAGAGACCCCAGGATAAAAACTCCAAGGGCTATCAAATCAAATTCCAGAATTCTCAAAAAAAAAAGAAAAAAGAAAATAGCAAGCAGCAAAAAAAAAAAACAATTTAAATACAAAGGATACAGAATCAGACTTAAAAAGGACTTATCAGCTTCAACCTCAAAAGACCAGAGAACCTGGAATACCATATTTTGAAGGGGAAAGGACCTTAGATTACACCAAGAATTTACTACCCCCCTAAATTTTGGCCAGAGTCATCTTTGCTTTTTTGGAGGTTGGGGGGAAGGAGTTCCCGGAAATACTGTCTTCACGCTGCCATCTCGGCTCCACCTCCATCTATGTGTTCTAAAGTCCCTTCTGGCTCTCTTCTATCTGAAGGAAGTCATTGAATGTTGTCAACTATGCACTTGGCTGGCCATGGTCCAGCTGCCAGTCACAATAATGGACCCTTGGGATGCCTGGGCCATTGACAACCTCCCTAAGAAGCATGAGAAGCCATTTCAAGTCTGAATCCCTATTTCTAGGGTAGTTCTGAGCTGGAGCACCTGTTAATATGACTCTTAACTGATTTTCAGGAGAACTGTGACTAATAGTAAACACTTGTCAAGCCATACAATAAGGGGGCTGTGCAAGGCCTGGCACACTGACAGGTGTGTCCTCAGCTATTTATGGTGCCAAACAGGTGCACCAAATAGGCATCTCTGCCTGTTTTTTTTCCCCACATACTCAGAAGATGTTTACATTTCAAAGAATCTCAGAACTTAGAATGCTAGAGTTAGAGAGAATCTTAGAATGCAGATGTCAGAGCTGAAAAGAGCACTTGAATATAGAATGCTATAACTGGAGAGAACCTTAGAACATAGAATATTATAGCAAGAAGAAATCTTAGAACATATATAAAATGTCAGAACTGGAGAAATCTCAGACATGAAATATAAGGGCTATAAAGGACCTTAAAATATAGAATACAGAACACTAAAGCTGAAATAGAGAAAAAGAAAGCCAGAAGGGACTTTAGAACACATAGACAGGGGGTGGGGGGTGGAGCCGAGATGGCAGCGTGAAGGCAGCATTTCCGGGAATTCCTTCCCCCCAGCCTCCAAAAAAGCAAAGATGACTCTAGCCAAAATTTAGAGGGGCAGAACCCACAGAAAGACTGAGTGATACATTTTCCCAGTCCAAGATAACATAGAAGTTATACAGGAAAGATGTGTTTCACCAGGACTGGGGGGTTGGAAAAAAAAAGCCATGACTGCAGCACAGCCCAGCACAGTACAGCCCAGAGACCACCGGCAACAGCTTGAAGGGGCAGTAAGAGAACTCTGCTGCACCTGGGTGAGCATGGAGTGAGGAGCATGGCCACAGAATGTGCAGTGAGAATCTGAAGAAAACAGTAAGGGAAGTCTGCAAAGATTTCTTTGCTCTCTCTCTCTTGGGGTAGGACTCTGCTGTTTGCCTACACTCAGATATTTGTTTGGGCTTCCATAATAAATAACCAAGCTGGATGCCTCCTCATAGCCCCAGGGCAGAGGGAAGTCCACGGGCCATCTACATATCAAAGCTATAAAGCATAAGACCTTGAAGGAATAAAGGTCACAGTGGGGTGCCCCCCCAAAAAAACAACCCCAAAGCCTTGGAATGCTGTAAATTAGTCTTGGGCTGTGGAAATGAGTAAACAACAGAAAAAAAACGAATCTGACCATAGAGAATTATTTTAGTCCCATGGAAGATCAAAACACATACTCAGATGATGACAAAATCGAAGCTTCCATATCCAAAACCTCCAAGAGAAATAGAAAATGGGCTCAGACTATGGATGAACTCAGAAAAGACTTTGAAAAGCAATTAAGGGAGGTGGAGGAAAAATTGGGAGGAGAAATGAGAGCGATGCAGAAAAATCATGAAAACCAAATCAAAAGCTTGGTGAAAGACATACAAAAAATACTGAAGACAATAAAATGTTAAAAATCAGTTGAGGCCTAATGGACAAAGTAAAACAAAAGGCAAATGAGGAGAAGAAGGCCTTAAAAAAGCAAAATTGGCCAGCTAGAAAAGGAGATAAAAAAGCTCTCTGAAGAAAATAACTCCTTCAAATTCAGAATGGAACTAAAGGAAGCTGATGACTTTGTAAGAAATCAGGAAGAAATAAAACTCTTCCAAAAAAGCCAAAAATTAGAAGAAAATGTGAAATATCTCATTGGAAAAACAACCAACCTCAAAAACAGATCCAGAAGAAATAATTTAAAAATTATTGGGCTATCTGATAGCCGCAACCAGGAGAAGAGCCTAGCCTTCATTTTTCAAGAAATAATACAGCAAAATTGCCCTGAGATTCTAGAAGCTGAGGGTAAACTAGAAATCGAGAGAATTCACTGGTCACCCCCTGAGATCCCAAAAGAAAAACTTCCAGGAATATTATAGCCAAATTCCAAAACTCCCAAATCAAAGATAAAATTCTAAAAGCTGCCAGAAACAAATAACTCAACTACTGAGGCTCTATAGTCAGGATTACACAGGATCTGGCAGCATCTACATTAAGGGCTCAAAGGGATTGGAATATGATATTCTGGAAGTTGAAAGATCTTGGTTTACAACCAAGAATCAACTACTCAACAAAACTGAACATCCTCTTTCAGGGGAAAAGATGGCCTCTCAAATGAAACAGGGGACTTTCAAACTTTCCTATTGAGACAACCAGAGCTGAACAGAAAGTTTGATCTCCAAGTACAGGACTCTGGTGAACCATAAAGAGAGTGGAAGAGAGGGACTAACTATGAGGAACTTGATGATGTTGAACTGTTTGTATTCCTGCACAGAAAGAAGATATTGATAACTCATGAAATTTCTCATTTATAAGAGCTGTTAGAAGAAGCATATATAGACTGGACATAGGAAGGAGCAGAATATAATGGTATGATGTGGTAAATGGATGGAGTCAATGGATGATGAGGGAAAGTACTGGGAGGAAGGGAAATGAGATGAAGAAGAAGCTGAGAGATTTCACATAAGAGTCAAGAAAAAGCTTTTTCAATGGAGTAGAGGAGTAGGGAAGGCAAGGGGCAATGAGTGAGCCTTCTTCATTCTCATCAGAAATGGCTCAGAGAAGAAATGACATGCACATTTAATAGGATGAGGAAATCCATCTTGCCCTGGAGAAGGATGGGAAGAAAGGGACGAGGGGCGGCTAGGTGGTGTAGTGGATAGAGCACTGGCCTTGGAGTCAGGAGTACCTGAGTTCAAATCTGGCCTCAGACACTTAATAATTACCTATCTGTGTGGCCTTGGGAAAGCCACTTAACCCCACTTGCCTTGCAAAAACCAAAAAAAAAAAAGGAGGAAAGGGATGGGATGAGGGGGAATGGGGGGAGGGAAGGGGGGAATAAGTGATAGAAGAGAGGGAAGATCAAGGAGAAGGTATTCAGATGCAACACACCTTTGGACAGGGCCAGGATGAAAGGAGAGAGAGAGAGAATAGAATAAATGAGAGTGGGGAGGAATAGAGTGGAGGTACAGCTAGTAATAGCAACTGTGGGAAAAATATTGAAGCAACTTCTCTGGTGGATTTATGATAAAGAAAGCAAATCTCACTCCAGAGACAGAGCCATTGAAATCTGAACACAAAATGAAGTACAATTTTTTTCTCTCTCTATTCTTGAGGTTTCTCATCTTCTTGGGGGGCGGGGGAAGAGGTTTATGTTTATTCTTATGTTTACTCATATAACACATTTAATTTAATGTATGGCATGGAAACAATGTAGAGACTTTCAAACAGATTTCTGTGGTGGGGAGGAGGGAAGGGGGGGATTGTAGAATTCAGAGCCTTGTATAGAATTTGAAAACAAATAAAATATTAAAATGAAAAAAAAGAGAAATGAAAACAAGACAAAACAAACAAAAGCTACACTCTGTTACTCCTTTTTGAGGCGTGAAGTCGTTCTCCATTTAGAGAAATTAGAGGGTAGCTACTTATTGGATGATGAAAAACTGACTATAGTCCTAATGATTCTTTAACTAGAGCACACAGGAGTCTGGATGCGGCTTAAAGCATACTATTTCTACTTTTTAGATTCTTTTATTTTTATTTTTTCTTTCTCCTAGTTTTCTCCCTTTTGCTGATTCTTCTGTTACACATTAATTAATGTGGAAATATGTTTAACATAATTGTATATAATAACCCCTATAGATTACTTGTTTTGGAGATGGGGGAGAGAGGGAAAAAAATGTGGAACTCAGAACCTTACAAAAATAAATGTTGAAAACTAAAAATAATACCAAGGCACGCTTTCTAGAGGAGGTATTTTTAACCTGGAGTATGGGAATGATTAAAAAATGATAACTGCATTTAAATATAATTGATTTTTCTTATGATTCTATGCATTTTATTGTTTCCATTTGAAAACATTATTCTGAAGCAGACTTCATCAGACTGCCAGAAATATCTGTAACACTAAAAAAAGGTTAAAAATGCCTGTTCCAGAGAGTCAGTTGAAGCAGAAAATCAGCTCTGAGGAGTATGACCTCTAGAGTCAAGAAGAGAATTTGTTATGGAATAACCCAGTTTTTGAGGAGGAATCACTTATCTTGTTTCATGGGAAATCACTTGACTTATAGGAAAGTAAATGATACTTTGCTCAATGGGCATGTCTAGCAGAGATGCTACCTCCAGAAAGGATAGCATGAGGACACAAAGTGGGCAGAGAGGGTTTTGGGGGGTATAGCATCAACAACATGAGTCACTTTAGCCAAATGCCTCTGCTAAGTGCCTGCTTCTCTGTTAATCACCTTCCACTGATGCTGTGTGTATCTGTGGAGGAGTTTATACAAAGTTTTCAGAGGAAATGTTTTGTAGTTACTGCTTTCACAATGCCATCTCTGTAAGTATCTTTGTTTTGAGTTGTGGTCTTTGAATGATTATTAAAAATAGCAAGTACCAAAAAAAAGAACACATAGACTATTATTAATGTGAGAAAGGACCTTGGAGACCACCTAGTCCAGGGTTCTTATCCTGGCTTCTGTGTATCCACATCAGGGGGTCTTGCAAACACATATTGGAAAGACAGTTTGATAATTGTCCCTCAATTCAATTGGCTTCTTTTTATAGTTCCAAGAGTTTTATGTTGTACATTTAAAAACTCGATTCTGTAAAGGGACCCATGGCTCCAACAGGCTCCCAAAGGGGTCCAGGACATGTACAAAAGGCCCTTTGGCTAGTCCAACCCCTTATTTCTCCTTTTACATCTTGAATCCATCACATCTCTCTCATCAGTTGGGTAACGTACTTCATCACCTTCATCACCGCTCTTCAGAATGTGTGCTCACTCCCTCCCTTAATAGCTAGGGAAACAGAATCAGTCAATTGAAGGGCCTTGTCCAGGGTCAGGCCACTGGGTAAGAAGCCTGACTGAGAGTTAAACCCATGTCCTCTGATTTAAACCTCATGCTCATTCTACTCTAAAGAAAAAAATCCTAGAATCACTCAATAAATAGAAAGAGACCCTTTCCCTCACTTCACTCAAATTCTCCAATTGACTTTCATCAAGTCCAGATCCTCACTTCCATTACCAGAAGGGCTAGAGATAGAAGTAAGATTGGCATGGAATGCATCTGTGAGGATTCCTAAACTCTCTAGCCCACTCCCAGAGAGTTTGTCAGAGACAAGAATCACCCCAGAGCCCATGGGATTGTGGGGAACTGGGTAGTTGTCTTAAATTATGCCAAGGACTCTCTATTCAGCCATTCCTGCCTCTCCATCCCCAAAACCACTACCAACCATTAACTTCTACCCAGGAGAACAGAGAAAGTCAGTATCTACTATGAGAAGGGAAGATGTAAAACAGAACTAACACCTCTGATCTGAAGGGTTCAAAGAATTTGTTTTTGTTGTTGTTTCAGTCTTTTCTGACCCTTTATTATCCCATTTGAATTTTCTTGGCAAAGATACTGGAGTAGTTCACCATTCTTTCTCCAAGCCATTTTACAGATGAGGAAACAAAAGTTGAACAGTTAATGACATGCCCAGCATCACACAACTAAAAAATGTCTGAGGTCATACTTGAATTCAAGTCCTCCTGACACTAGGTGGGGTTCTATCCACTCCTTCGCCCAACTGCCTTATTTTCATAAAATATGGCAGAGCTGGGATTTGAACCCAATTTTTATGACTCAAATCTAGGGCTACATCAGTAAACATAGGTGAGACTGGAGCTGTTTGCACTGGCTCAGAAAGTTAAAGTCTTGCTTTCTCTTACTCTGATCTCATGGGCTGACTCAACATTAGTTGTTTCATAAGGACAGGGTCCCTTTGTGCTTTTATTTCAATCTTTTGAGTTTCCCTGTCATCAAAATTGGTGAGAAGATATTCAGAACACCCTAGATATTGAACTGAGAAGGACCTTGGAGAGTCATTATTCCAGGTCACTCACTTTGCAGATGTGGAAACTGGGGTACAAAAGATAAAAGGACTTCATGGCTAGTTACAAATCTCAAGGGTCTTATCATTACCTCTTCATAGAATACAATTGATCTTTCTGCTCTTCCTAGGTTTAAGTCTGACCATGCTAAGTTTCCTTGGGCTGATTCCTCCCTCTCTCATAACCAGTCAGCCACCAAATCCTACTGATTCTTCCATTGCATTATCTCCTGGTATTAGTTTCTTCCTATCATTTTTTACAGCCATTGCACCCTTTTTTCAGTTCTTGTGTCCTCATGCCAGTGTGCTAACCCTGTTTGAGGGAGAAGGAGGTATCATCATCAGTTGGTTGCTGAATTTGAGACAAATTTGTTCCCTCGGGCCTCCACTGCCAGATATGTAAAATGGAGGCTTGAACTAGATAGGATTAAAGGTCCTCTGAGGTCTGGTGATTTACAGTAAAGGTTCTTCACCTTCCCTCCACCACCACCCCAATAATTCACACTTTTTTGTTTCTGGCATTTCATTTTCTATTTTTGAAATGCTCTTCCTATCCCCCAATCTTTATATGGAGAAATTCTGACCACTGATCAAGGGGCATCTCAGGGGTATCTTTCTTGGGGCAACCTTCCCTGACATGTTCTCAACCCCTGAAGAGATCTCTCTCCCTCTTCTGGGCTTCTCTCCTTGACCATACAAGTCTCTTTACAACGATGTTGCCATCAACCTCTGTACTCTCTCCCTTGGGACACAACAAGGTGGAATGTGAGACTCCTGAAGGGATGGTTTCATCCCCAGCTCTATCACTTACTGCTATTTGACCTTGGAGGAAGGTCATGTTCAAAGGCTGTGGGATGATGGGCATAAAGTAGCTTCAAATATTCATATTGGTGTCCCATTTAATTTTGGACAAGTCATTTCCCCTCAGCTTTCTCATCTCTGAAATGGATATGATAATCCTCATACCCTTTACTTCACGGGGTTTTTCTTAAGGAAGAGCTTAAGGATCACTGGATCATACAAGCAAAATCTTATTTTACAGATGTAAAAATTGAGGCACAGAGAGAGATGACCTCCCCAAGGTTACAGAACTAGCAAATATCAAAGGTTAAATTTGAACCCGAGTCCTCTGACAATGAAGCCAGTGCTTGATTCTACATTGTCTTCCCTTTTGAAAACCTCAAAGTATTTAAGAAATACATTGCAGTTGTTTCATATCTCTAACTCTGTAAAAGAAGGGTCTGGGCTTTAGTCATCTTGGTATTGCTCCTGCCCCACCGCTGTCCCTCCGGGTTACCAAAATCCAAACTAGAAGAACACAGATCTACAGACCACATCAGCAAGAGCTCTCACGTGTCATCACTGCGATCCCATTCCTCCTAAGTCCCAATCTAAGGTGGTGCATTGTTTAAAACAAGGCAGGGTTCATAACATTTCTGGTGTCCCATACCTCATTAGCAGTTGGCCAACACCCATGAATCCCATGTCAGAATCATACTTTCAATGACACAAATGAAATTCATAGAATTGCAAAGGAAACCGATTATATTGAAATATGATTATCAAAAATGTTAAGTACATGGACCATGGGTGAAGAAGCTAGCTTTTAAAGATGGCATTTTATGATAACCCAATCAGAGATCTTAAACAATAAATAATTTCTAAGACAAATTCTACTCAGGCTATTCACATCCCACTCAATTGGCAAAACCTACCTTGGAAAAGTTATCAGAATTTCAAAAGAGATATTATCTTCTAATAAAGTTATCAGGACTAAAGTATATTGACACAGTACTTGAAGTGGGGTAGGGTTATTGATGGATTAATTTAATCAAGCCCCATCATATACCTTAAACTCGAATGTCTGTTCAGTTTCTCACAGGCTTTGTGTGACCATGAATAAGTCATTCCCCTTATATGGGGTTGTTTCCTCCTCTGTGAAATGAGGGGGTGAGGCTAGATGGCCCTAAAGTTCCATCCAGTTCTAAAATTTAATATCCAAATGAGTAGCCTGGGTCTACCACAGAACACATGTTCAGTAGGTGTTTGTGAAACTCATGAATAATTTTTGTCTCCCAGTCTGGGGTTGACCCTCTTGCTTGTCCATGAGACTAGAAAGGGAGCCTCAAGGATGAGGGTGAGGGTTGACCAGTGGAAAGGATCAGTCAGACTGTTTTTCTAGTCTCCCTTCTTCACTGTCTTTTTTTCCATTAGGTATAGGCTTGTATTCACAAGACTCATAGCTCTAATATAAATGGGAGCTGATGTCACCTCTACCAATACTGCTTAAGGAGGATGAAAATTCATCTCAAGTACTTCATTTTATTGAAAGAAATTATTGTCATCAAAGACCCCAGTGGAAATGTGGGCAAAGGATGGAAACAAGCATTTCTTTTAAAAAATTGTAAATTATTAACAACCCACAAAAAAAAGTTTCCAATCACTAAAAATAAAAGAAATAATAATCAAAAAGCTGCGGGGCATCATCTCATATTTAGCCATTTCAGGGAGAATTCTCCATATTGAAATGGGCACACAGAGGCTTCCATCTTCCCATCAGTGCTCATGGCACCCTGAGATCAACTGAGAGCCCAAGACAAAATGAACTCCCAGCTCTGTAAGGGGCCCAGCAAAAAAATTAAACTCTGCCTAAAGAAAGCTTCTTGAGAACCCCACAAATGGGAGGAAAAGACTTCCAGCACCCAGGAACCAGGACATTGCCCCTTAGTCACCTGCTTTCTGAGATTGAATACTTTTCCTCTAGGAGGGAATAGCCTGGTTTTGAATAGGGGATTTGGATTTATAAGGAAGAGGGTATCACAGACAGGACAGGGTGGACAGGATGTTTTATGGATTAAATATCATTAGTGCACTATCTTAGTAAATGTATTTTTTAATAAAGCTAATTAAGGCTGGCTGACTAAATAATTCTCAGTTGCTCATCTTCAGAGGGGAAGCACACCAGTGACCATTCAATTCAAACTATAAGAAAAAGTCACTCCCTTGCCCCTTTCAGCTACTCCTAGAACCCTGAGGAGATGGAGCCAGTCTAGCTCCAGGAAGTCTAGTCATCTGTGAGAGTGGGGGTTGGGATAAGGATGCTTTCTGAGTAGCCATAGGCTAGTGGACACCAATTGGTTTAATTGAAAACAAATATTCCTTTCAGGTGACTCCCAATCATTTAGGGTATTAGTGGATTTATGATCCCATTAGTGGGAACCCTCCTCAGTCACAACCAGCCATCCCATCTAACCCTGGCTGATTCTCCACATAGTTTGTAGAGCAGAACCAGCTGGAGAACATCTGGGTGTGCTCCAAATCTAGGAGCAGGGGGTTTCCATTACACATCATGCCTTTCTGAACATTGGCTCTGCAGCCTCTTGCATGTAGAGGATTACATTAGGTCCCCTCCTTAAGCCAATTTAGAATAGAACCACAAAAACAGGACAGAATAGAATATTAGTTCAATCTCTTGACTGTGAGTTTCAAAAGAGATATTATCTTCTAATAAAGTTATCAGGACTAAAGTATATTGACACAGTACTTGAAGTGGGGCAGGGTTATTGATGGATTAATTTAATCAAGCCCCATTATATCCCGTTATATAATCCTATGAATATGAAGCCAAATCAATCTGTCCTTTCACTGACCCAGGTCCAGAGAAGGAAGGTGATTTGCCCCAAGTTACAATGCTAGTCAGAGATGCAAGATTCAAACCCATGTCTCTTGAATGCTTATCTTTGAGTTGGTCAACTGAGGTTCAAGGTGAACCCCATAATTGGCTTCTAGGAAGAGCATAAGGCATGGGAGAGGGCTGGTTTATTTGGGATGGGGGGAGAGAGAATCAGTGGTTAGGAGGACAAAATAGTCCACCACATCACTTGTTGTTTATTCCTTCTGTGGATTCACAGAGAATAGAATACATGAAGAAGATCCCCTTAAGAACCCAAACCCCACCCCACTTGGAACCAGGCCCATTCTCCCAGGGAGATGATAAAGGTAAATTATTCTTCACACATGTCATTCACCTAACCCCTTCCTCACCCCAACCATGATCTCAGGAGAATATTAACAAACACCCCTTCACCATCTATCCTTCCCTTCCTAAGTAGTCCATATGACCACTCAACTCATTTATAAAACATTCTTTCAACAACTCTATGAAGTAAACACAACATAACAAAAATTATTATTTAAATTCTGGAGATGAGAAGACAGCCTGACAATATGCAGCTAGTGAGGGTCAGTCCATGAATTCTAACCCAAACTGCCTCACTCTAAAACCAATGCTCATTCTGTTATGTCACCTTTATCTTCTCCACCCAAACTCCAAGCCTGCACCTCAATCAATCCATCATTTGATCTCTGCTTGAAGACTTCTAAGGAAAGAAAACTTCCTAGATCCTGAGGTAACCCCTTCTCTACTTCAGGACATCTTTGATGATCCCTTTCAAGGGGGTTTGTGAGGTCAAAATTATGTTCATCATAATAAGACTTTTTAAATTTCTAATACAACAAATATTATAGATATAATCTATATGAACAAAAGTTCTATGAGGGTCTCAATTATTTTTAAGAATTATGGGACCAGAGGGACAGTAGGTGGTACAATGGATAGAGGACCAGTCCTGGAATAAGGACCTAAATTCATTTATTTTTATTTTTGTACAAATGATTTTTTTATACATTACTAAAATTTTCTTGTTTAAGAGTAAACATACTACCCCTCCCCCCAAAAAATATAGACCCTCATGAGCAATAAAGGAAAGAGAAAAAATAAAATAATAATGATGATGATGATGATGATGATGATGATGATGATGGCAGTCAGGTGGCACAGTGGATGGACCACTGGCCCTGGATCCAGGAGCACTTGGGTCCAAATCCAGCTTCAGACATCTAACAATTACCCAGCTGTGCAACCCCAGGCAAGTCACCCAACCCCATTTGCCCTGCAAACCCCACCCCAAAATAATAATAATAATAATAATAATAAATTGCTTCAGCTCTGTCATGGGTGGATCACATTCTTTATGATAAGTCCATCACAAAAGCTACTTCCATATTTTTCCACCATTGCCATTGCTGATCGTAAGTCCCTCCATTCGTACCTCCCCACTACCATATACTGTATTTTCTCTCTCCTTTCACTCTGTCCCTCTTCTTAAATGTGCTGTAGGGTAGCTGACAGCAGACAGATCACTGGCCCTGAGGCCAAGAGGCCCCAAGCCCCATACCACCCCTTAGGCCCAGCAACCACCTGGACCCGTGATCCTGGACAGGTCATCCAATCCCAGCCCCTTGCAAGAAGTAAAAAAGAAAATGTGTTATATCTGACTACTCTCCCCCATGGTCCACCCTCTCCTCCATCACTCACATCCCCCCTTCCCTCATCCCCCTTCTTTCCTTCTTACTCTAGATGTCTATACCCCATTGGTACACATGTTGTTTCCTCTCCTAGCCACCTCTGATCTGAGCAAAGGTCCCCTCATTCCCCCTTGCCTCCCCCACTTCCATATCATTGCAATAAAAAAAATCTTATTATATGAAATATCTTAGCCTATTCTACCTCTCCTTTCTCTTACTCCCACTACATTTTCCTTTTAGCTATTGACTCCATTTTTACAATATATTATATCTTCAAATTCAGCTCTCTCCTGTGCTTCATCTATAAAAGCTCCTTCTACCTGCTCTATTTAATGAGAAGTTTCTCATGAGTATTATCAGTATCATTTTTCTATGCAGCAATACATGCAGTTCATCATCATTAAGTCCCTCATATTTTCCCCTTCTCCTCCAATCTACATGCTTCACCTGAGTCCTGTATTTGAAGATCAAAGTTTCTGTTCAGCTCTGGCTATTCCAACAGGAACATTTGAAATTCCCCTGTTTCATTGAAAGTCCATCTTTTTCCCTGGAAGAGGACATTCAGTTTTGCTGGGTAGCTGATTCTTGGTTGCATTCTGAGTTCTTTTGCCTTCCGGAATATTATATACCAAGCCCTATGAACCCTTAATGTAGTTACTGCTAAGTCCTGTGTGATCCTGACTGCAGCTCCACGATATTTGAATTGTGTCCTTCTGGCTGCTTGTAATATTTTCTTAGGAGTTCTAGAACTTGGGTACAATATTCCTGAGGGGTGGTTTTTTTTGGATCTCTTTCCAGGTGAGATCAGTAGATTCTCTCCATTTCTATTTTGCCCTCTGCTTCTAGGATATCATGGCAATTTTCCTGTAAGAATTCTTTAAAAATGATGTCAAGGTTCTTTTCCTGATCATGACTTTCAGGTATCCCAATAATTTTTAAATTATCTTTCCTGAATCCGTTTTACAGATCAGTTGTTTTTTCAATGAGATGTTTCACATTTTCTTCTAATTTTTCATTCTTTTGGTTTTGAAGTATTGTGTTTTGATTTCTCATAGAGTCAGTAATTACAAAGGACCTAAATTCAAACCAAGCCCCAGCCCCTTAATACTATTAGTTGTGTGATCCTGACCAAGTTAGTCAATCTTGATTGCCTAAAACAAAAAATATTGGAACCAGGAACCAAGATGAAAGATTAGAGACAGCCACCCAGCTGGAATCTCCCAAGATTCCCCTCCAAACAACTTTAAAATAACTCTCCAAAAAAAGTTGAAGTGGCAGAGCCAGCAAAAGGTTAGAGTGAGACATTTTGCTAGACTAAGACAACTTAAAAGGTCAACAGAAAAGATCTGTGGCACAGGGAGTAGGAGTTAGCCCAAAGTCATATTTACAGTAGTTTGGAGAACTCTCAGCCCAGATATAGTAAGGGAATCAGAAAACTGGTCAGAGAACAATTACAGGGGACCTTTTACCAACACTGGATATAGCTGATACTGATTCAAAATATCATTGCCCATATGCAGCTCCAGGTCACAGTTCCAGGATAGGGAGGGACCCTAGTGCTTGTAGCTGAAAAAAAAAGTCATGGTTCCAGAGCCAAGCAAAGATTAATACTTTCAGCTATAGAGAACAAGGAGTCCTTCTTGGGTAAAGACCAGAGCGTAGTTCAGGAGATCAATGCCTACATATCTCCTGAGATCAAACCACCTTGGAAGCATTGAAAACTTGAAGACCTCCAGAACTAGTTCTGAAAATAGCAGCAAAAAGTCTGAAGGTTGAAACAATGCTTCTACTCTCCCAGGTGAACATTCAAATATAATATAACATTCAAAATCAAAAGGTAGATTGGAAAATGGGCAAACAGCAGCAACAACATAAAGAACTTGACCATAAAATGCTACCAAGGGGGCAGGGAGAACCAAGACATAATAAACTCAGAAAAAACAATAATGTGATAACATTCACAAGCAAAGTCTCAAAGAAAAGAGATTACTGGGCCCAAGTTCAATATACATTCCTGGAAGAATTAGAGAAAGGAATAAAATTACAGAGAGAAAACTGGGAAAAGAAATGAAAGTGATATAAGAAAATTATGAAAAGAGAATTAATGGCAAAAAACATCAAAAATACTGAAGAAAACAATCCTAACGGTAAAAGAGGAACAAAAATTCACTGAAGAAAAGAACCTCCTAAAAAGAAGAATATGCCAAATGGAAAAAGAAGTATAAAAGCTTACTGGAGAAAAAATACTTAAAAATTAGAATTAGTCCAATAAAAGTTAATGATTCCATAATACATAAAGAAAAGATAAAACAAAGTCAAAAGAATAAAAAAATAGAGGTAAATGCGAAATACCTCATTGAAAAAACAACTGACCTAGAAAACAGATTGAGAAAAGATAATTTAAGAATTATTGAACTACCTTAAGAATTAATAAAAGCCATATTCAAAAAAGAAGAGAGCATAGATATCATATTCCAAGAAATTATCAATGAAAACTGAGCCAATATCTTAGCTACAGAAAGTAAAATAGAAATTGAATGAATACACCAAACACCTCATGAAAGAGATCCCAAAATGAAAACTCCTAGGAATATTATAGACAAATTCCAGAACTCAGAAGTCAAGGAATCAGAAAAAAGAATTGTGGATCCACAATCAGAATCACACAAAATTTAATGGATTCCACATTAAAGGAGGGGAGGGCTTGAAAACTGATATTCTGTAAGTCAAAGGAGCCAAGATTACAAGCAAAAATAACTTATCCAACAAAACTGAGTATGATCCTTCAGGAGCAAATGGATATTTAATGAAATAGGGGACTTCCAAGCAATACTAATGAAAAGATCAATGCTAAAAAAGAAAATTGGACAATCAAACACAAGACTCAAGAAAAACATAAAAAGAATAATCATAAGGATCTCAATAAAGTTAAACTGTTTACATTCCTATATGGGAGGATGATAGATGTAACTTTACTCTTAGTAGGGCAATTAGAAGGTGTCTACATAAACAGAAGCCAGATACAAGACAACCACGATGGGATGATCTCATTTAAAAAGGGGTGGATTAAGAAAGAGGAGTGCACAAGAAGAAAGGGAAAAGGATAAGTCTTAAAAAACAGTAATTAAAAAAAGAAATGCTGAGATCAAAAAAGTTTGAAAATCATTGCTTTAGTCTAAACATTCATTTTACAGATGAGGAAAGAGAAGATCATAGAGGTTAGGCTAATAATTCTGAGAGATGGGATTCCAGTCCAAGTCTCTCAGGGTCAAGGCCAACTCTCATTCCATCTACTGTCCCTGGACAAAAAGTGGCAATTATCATGTCATTTGTCACTGCTTGTGCATTCTCCTTCCCAAAGATGCAGTAAAATTCCTGTGTAGTCATGGTTCCCCTGTCTCTCTACCCTCCTCAGAACTGAGGTCATCACCTATTAGAATCAAATACCAGTGAACTCCACAGTAGAGGAAACTGCACTAGCGAAAATGGAAACAGTTAATAATTTTGGTTCATTTTCTCTCATGCTATATAGGCAGACCCAGATGACAAGGTTTTGGACAGGAGGTGGGGTTGTGAAAAAAAGAAAGATGGGGAGGTAAGAGAAGACCAATCATAGCGCTTGGGGAGGAGAAGAATGAGAAATGATGGGTCTGGTTACCTGGGTGACAGAGTATGTGGTAAGCCTCTCTACCGGGTGAGGTGGGAAGGGTGATGTCACTGAAGCACCATTTGAAGAGGCCCTGTCAGAGAGAGAGAGGGGGAGACTGCAGTTAGGATCAGCAGCTGTTCAGGTAAGGCTACTGGAAGCAGAAGCCTGAGGTATGGGGGTGGGGGGGTGGGAACTGGTCCCTGAGGCTCATGGTGTCCCATTGGAGACCCAACTCCTGCTGAGAAAGCAAAGTATCAGATCTAGAGCTCCAGTTCCACTTTCTACTTACCAATTGGGGCATTTGGGGCAAGTTTCTTTATTTCCCTGGGTTTCAGATGAAAATATCTGTAAAAGGAGAGGATTGTACTGGCTAATCTCTCAGGTCCCTTCAGAATCTGGAATTCTCATGTCAGTTCTGGAGCCTGTGATCCTTGGGGCAACCCAACAAGACTCCCAAGGGACTGACCCCCAGTTCCCTCCATAGAGTGACTTTAAGAGGTCAGTCGCCACCCCACACCAAACCCCATCTCCATAACTTCCACAAATCCCTTCCCTATTATATTAGCCAGACATGGGAATGGCAAGTCCATCACCATGGTGTAGGATACCTCTGGGCTTAGACTCTAAGATCCCTTTTAGAATATAAGTTACTGCTATAGTTAATTCTTGTTATTGTAGCAAGCAGTGTTTGAACTCAGAAACTTGAAATCACACTTGAAATTAGAAGCACTGGGTTCAAACTCTAGAGGTTACTAGTTGTTTGCTCCTGTGTAGTAATAGCAGTAGGAGTAGGTAGTAATGGTAATAGGTAATAGTAGTGGTGGTAGTAGTGGTAGTGGTAGTAGTGGTAGTAGTGGTAGTAGTGGTAGTAGTGGTAGTGGTAGTGGTGGTAGTAGTTGTAGTGGTAGTAGTAGTAATGGCAATAGTGGTAATAGGAGTGATAAGAGTATGGGTAGGAGTAGTGGTGGTAGTGGTAGTGGAAGTAGTGGTGATAGCAGTAGTAGTAGCAGCAGCAGCAGCAGCTGCTGCCACACCTGTAACAGCAGCAACCACAAAATGCAGCAGCTTCCATAGCAATAATCAATAATATTTATATAGTGCTTTAGGGTTTACAAAGATCTTTTACATGTTTTCTCATTGATCCTCATGAAAATCCTGTGAGGTAGCTATTATTAGATCTATTATTATTATTATATTGAGACTGAGAGAAGTTAAGTGATTTGTCCAGGGCCACACAGCCTGGTAAGTATCTAAGGCAGGATTTAAATTCAGTTCTTCCTGACCTCTAAATCAGCACTCTATTAACTACCCTATCCAGTTGCCTGGGACAAGTCTCCTTTTTCTAATTATAAAATGAAAATTATTGTCCTCGGTCTCATAGGACTTATGGAGGAAGAAGATACTATAAAACCTGCAGAAATGGGAGTGATCTGGATTCACTATTTCTAATGAGCTTAGTACCATGGAAGTCACCATGGCCTTGGCATTCTTGTGGTTTCTATTTCCCAGGAGAGTTCCAAGGGGTCAGCTCCAGGATACATCTGGAGAAAAGTCAGGTGCCGGTGGGGAAGGCCAGTGGGGAAGGCAGGGGAGGACGCTAGGGCCAGCCCAGACATATGAGAGCTGTGGGCACCTAAGGGAAGATGGCATATACTCATAGACAACCCTAACATCTCATATTCCCACCCTCCTTGAATTCTCTGAATTTGCCTCTAGGCTCTTTTCTTTGGTGGGCACCCAGGCTTTCTGACAACCTGCCACCTTCCTAGTTTCCCCATCTTCTTATACTTAGTCCCTCGGTGGGTACTATGATCTAGCTCCTCTTACCAACACTCCTCCTGGCTTCTCCCAGCCTGTCCCACAAACCTGGAAATCTCTCCCTCCTCATCTCTGATTCCTAAATTGATTTTTGTAGATCTTGCCCAGTGCCCCAGCTTTGACTTGGCCTTGCACAAATTCTCTAAATAGCTTGTTCCTGTGCTGCTACCTGAATGGTGTCTTTCCCATTCAAGTGGAAGCTTCCTGAAAGCCGTGACTGTGATAGCTCATTTTGGGATTACGGGTGGGGGTTGTTCTTGTTATTTATGTTTACCTTTCCTTGTATCCCTAAGCTTAAAACAATTCCTGGTTTAAAAAAAAAATGCTGATCGGTTTACTATATATCTCAGGGGTACCAGGCCATTCACTAAGACTAAAGATTTACAGCATTCATGGCCTTCTCTAAGATTGTATATTCTCTGATGAGGATTCCCTTACCAGTGCCCTCCAAAATACTTATAAAATATGTTTTGATGTTGTGATCTGTGCTTGAATCTTGTTCCTCTTTTGAACTATAAACTGAGAACAGGAAATTGTGTCTTGACTAAACCTTCTTAGGATCATCAGCTTTAGAGATGAAAGGGACCTTTGAGATCATCTGAGCCAATCTCATAATTTATAGAAAAGGAAAGAAATTAAAGCCTGGTAGCCCTTAGTGATTTGGCTAAGATCATTCAGGTAACATGGAGCACAGTCAGAATCAGACGCCCTTCGTTTGGACCCAGAAAAGAAGTCAGCATACATTAACTACCTATAGTTTGCTGAATTAATGAATTTCCTTGAGGATGGCCCCCATGTGACATCCATGAATTGCTGCTGTCTTACTCAAATGGATGTGTTAGCCCAGATGCCCTCTGCAGCCTCTTCCTGCTCTGAGATTCTAGAATTCTCTAAATAAGCTTCTATCCAGTCTGGGATTCTCAAGTTGAGGCATTTCCTTATCTGTCACTTCCACAAGCCTCTGCCCCATCCCTGAGTCATGCCTAGGGTGGGACAAGTATGACTTTGTATTAAAGTGTTAACCGAATTTTTACTGAGCCAGTCTCTAACCTCCACGTGACAGAGTTGGCAGAGAAAAAGGTGCCAATAAACAAGTAGTGGTTTATTCATTCCTTTTGTTGCAAGGAACTGATGGGCAAATTGTGAGATTTCTCCTGGTAGGAGTTCCCCCTTTCTGTTGTGCAGTCAGATATGATAGAGAGATAGAGAGATAGATAGAAAGGTAGATAGATAGATAAATGTTTGGATGTACAGATGTATGGATGTATGGATGGATGGATGGATGGATGGATGGATGGATGGATGGATGGATAGACAGATATAGATATAGATAGATATAGATAAGATATATATATACATATATATATATGATCATCATGGGAAAGGGAGAGGGTAAGTGGATCACAGAACAATCATTTGGGGGGGACTTAAGTGATCTTCCCAGGACAAGCCCAACTTACAGGACAATACAACATTCATATCAGCTGTGTCCATTCAAGTACAACCCAGGTGTCCTTAAGTCCTGTGGGAATGGCTAAGTGGATAGTCTTGGAGGTATCTCATTATTCTGCTTAGGTACAGTATAGTTTATACTCATTCCCTTCACTTAATGGAGGCAAAAGAATGCAGGCCTTGTCTGGATCAAAACAATTGACTCTGGCTGCTTTGTTTTCATGGCTTCCCAGGACCAGAGTCTGCCTGTGAAAAGGATCTCTGAAATTAAATTATTTTAAATATTAAATTCATTATTCCTCCCATATTGCTCCAAATGAACATAATAATTCTCTTCCCAAGAGCATCAAAATTTAAAGAGGTTGCAAACTTCAACATGCTCACCCTGAACAGCTGGAAGTCTCTATAGGAACTAATTCCTCACATACACACTTCCTTCAATTTGTCTTAGTTATTTATTATATTATTTTCACTTCATAATTACAAATCAGGCCAGATGACACAATCCATGCTGTTTGGTCCACAGCGAGGGTATGTTTTGATCTACTTGGCCTTGCTGCCAAAATGACTATTTAAGATTATTCCCAGAGACAACTGGATGGTGCAGTGGATAGAGCACTGGCCCCTGGAGTCAGGAGGACCTGAGTTCACATTAGCCTCAGACTGAGCTGTGTGACCTTGGGCACATCACTTAACCCCATTGCCTTGCTAAAAAAAGACAAAGATTATTCTCTTTCCAAAGCATTAGTTCCCCTCATAAGCTCAGGTCCCTTCCCAGAACAAAGTCCCTTTTCATAGCATCAAAGAAACTCATATTGAATCTTGGAGATTTCTACTCACTCCACCAGACAATCTGATCCATTCAGGGACAACTCCAGCTGTTAGAAATTGAATGCTTCCTTATATGGAGCTGAAATATATTTCATCATTCCTTTTATGCATGCCTGCTGGAACCAAGAAGAATAAGTCACAGAATCATGGAATAACCAATGATAAAGACCTTAGAGTCCTCCAAGGTCAATCTTACATTTGACAGAGGAAGGAAACTGAGGCTGAGAAAAGTCACAAGAAGAGCAGTTAGGTGATGCAGTGCATACAGCACTGGCCCTGATTCCTCAGACACTTGATGCTTGTTGTGTAACCTTGAGCAAAAGCCTTGCCAAAAACAGCAATAACAAAAAAAGAAAAATAAAGTCATAAGAAGGGACAGAATTAGAATCTGAACCCAAATCTTTTGACTCCAAATTTTTTTAGAAAGATTTTATTTATTTTGAATTTTACAAATTTTTTCCCAATCTTGCTTCCCTACCCCCCACAGAAGGCAGTCTGTTAGTCTTTACATTGTTTCCATGATATACATTGATCCAAATTGAATGTAATGAGAGAGAACTCATATCCTTAAGGAAGAAACATAAAGTATAAGAGATAGCAAAATTACATAATAAGATAACAGTTTTTTTCTAAGTTAAAGGTAATAGTCCTTGGTCTTTGTTCAAACCCCAGTTCTTTCTCTGGATACAGATGGTATTCTCCATCACAGACAGCCCCAGAGTGTCCCTTGTTGCACTGATGGAATGAGCGAGTCCATCAAGGTTGATCATCACCCCCATGTTGCTGTTAGGGTGTACAATGTTCTTCTGGTTCTGCTCATCTCCCTCAGCAACAGTTCATACAAATCCCTCCAGGCTTCCCTGAATTCCCGTCCCCCCTGGTTTCTAATAGAACAATAGTGTTCCATAACATACATACACCACAGTTTGTTAAAGCCATCCCCCAATTGAAGGACATTTACTTAATTTCAATTCTTTGCCACCACAAAGAGGGCTGCTATGAATATTTTTGTTTTTATCCCTTTTCTAATCTCTTCAGGGTATAGACCCGGTAGTGGTATTGCTGGATCAAAAGGTATGCACATTTTTGTTGCCCTTTGGGTATAATTCCAAAATGCTCTCCAGAAAGGCTGGATGAGTTCACAGCTCCAACAACAATGTGTTAGTGTCCCAGATTTACCACATCCCTTCCAACATTGATCATTGTCCTTTCTGGTCATATTAGTCAGTCTGTGAGGTGTGAGATGGTATCTCAGAGATGTTTTAATTTGCATTTCTCTAATCAGTAATGATTTAGAGCAATTTTTCGCTGGGCTTCTTTCTAATCACTCTTCCACATGGCAACCTCCCCATGTATAGAACTCATGCTCCTTGTTTTAATCTTCAAGGGCCAAAGCCATGACCCCAGCACTCCATCTGCTTTAAAGAAAGAGAGGTCAAAGCCATCAGATTGAATCACCAGGTTGCTGTCAGTTCTGTTGAGCTATGAGAATGAGACCAGATTGGGCCTGGGGGGGGGGGGGGGAAGAGAGGGTTGGTGTTGAGTTGGGGAAACAGGGACAAAAACCACTGATGACCAAATGTCATCTACATACAGGGGCATCAGTACTAGTCTCTAGTTTCAGACTTTTGTACCCATTGCAAACACAAAGTTACAAGATCATCATCATCACCAGTGTTGGCATCTTCATTTCCAAATATATCCCTCCCCCCAATCCCTTACCCTGGAAATCATTCCCTATAACAAATAACAAAAATCAGGTCAGTTAAACTAAGCAGTGCATCCTCAACCAAGTTTGACAGTAGAGGCATGTACCCATAATGGCCCTCCTCTGTTAAGAGGGGAGGGAGGAAGCTTTCTCATGTCTTCTTTCGGACCAAGGTTGGTCATTACAATCACACAGAGGTCCATTTATAAGACTAATGCTTAAAGAAACATGCCAGGTGTTCCCACTGAGGTAGGTGGTCCCTAAAGGGTGTGTTGGAACCAGTTCAAATGAGCTGCTTCCCAGAGCCAAGTGTTAAATTTTCAGAGTGAGCCTTTAGACCTTGGAAATCCAAAAACAGTACAATCAGGGCACGGCTCATTGGTTTTTATTGTTATTTTTATTTAGACTTAAGAAAGTGATGGAGAAAAAGTTAATAATACAGCGAACACTTTTTTTTTGGTCCAAAGAGCTGATTGATAAGCATTTGCCAGCATGCATCTGATGCTATCTCTCAGTGACATTGATCCTAAACTGTTCAATAGGCTTTTATTCTGAGTCCTTCTGGTCCATGTCCTCCCATAAATTCTCCACAGGTAATCCACCCAACATACTGGGAGAATTCTCTAGTTCTCTTGATATTTTGGGTACCAGCAAGGCTGCCCATTTTTAACTCCTCACTCTCATTAGAAATTATCAAGGCTCCCATTTCTCTAGCAACCAAGGTAGGCAGTGCCATTCTTTAGGTAAGGAAACCAACAGGAACTTGATTTGTTCTAGTTACCAACACAACCAACTGAATGTTATCAGGCCAAATATCTATTGTACCAGAGATGTCACTGCTCAGAAAGCTTTGTGGGATTTTCTTCTGAACCACTACAGTCCCGGCTATTTAAGGTTATGTCACTTAAAGAAGAGGTGGAGCAGATTAATGTATATTTAGGAAATGTTTTACAAAATCAATAGAACATAGATAATGTTAACATGCCATTTTCTAAGTCCGCACACAGCCCTTATGTGTGGTTTAGTAACTCCAATTCCTTTTTAAATTGGACACCAGTGACTCAGAGTCATAAAAGCTGTACCCATCCCCTTCCAGTTCTATCACCAGTTACAAAATGACTTTGTTTCCAAATAGCAAATCTACCCTCAAAAGATGTCCATCATAGGGGCAGCTAGGTGGTGCAGTGGATAGAGCACCAGCCTGGAGTCAAGAGGACCTGAGTTCAAATCCAGCCTCAGACACTTAATAATTGCCTTGGGCAAGTCACTTAACTCCATTGCCTTAAATAAAAAAAAAATTTAAGTATTTGTAAAAGATGTCCACTGTGTGGTCTTGGGGAAATCTCCTAACCTCTCAGCAAAGCATTATGACAGGCTCCATGGGAAGTAACTGGGATCCAAAGACAATGAGGTTCTAAATTACATAGAAGGGATCAATTTGCATATGTGTAGAGAGAATTTCCTTACTCATGAATGCCCTCCATAATGAAATCATAGGCTCAGTCTATCTCCCTGTGTTATCATATGATACAATATGAAGGCTGTTCCCAAAGAGAGACTTTTAAAGTGTTTTGAGTAATGGAAGGAGAAAAGACTCAACTGAATTTAAAGGTTCTAGTGTGGGTGTTTAAAAAAGTTTCCTTACTTCATGGTATTGTTCTGTCACTTCAATCATGTCTGACTCTTTGTGACCCATTTGGAATTTTCTTGGCAAAGATACTGGAATGGTTTGTTACTTTCTTCTCTAATTCATTTTCAAATGAAGAAGAAGAGGTAGAGTTAAGTGACTAGGTCAGGATCATACAGTCAATAAGAATATAGGGTCAGATTTGACTCAGAAAGATGAGTCTTCCAGACTCCAGGCCCAGTGCTCCATCCATGGGCCACCCAGCTGCCCTGCAGCCTTACTTCATTCTCAGATCTCATTCTTGGAGACTGTTTGATGTGGGGAAGTCAGATCATCTGTATTCCAAATTCAAGCTCATTTTACTACCTCTTTGCCCAATTTGGGGTTCTCAGGTTCTTGAGACTCTGACATGCTGTGGTCTATTTTCTAATATCCCCCTTTATTGACATCTTACGTTCCATGATCTAAGAACCATCCTATCTTTGACATTCTTTTTTTTTTAGATTTTTTTGTTTTGTTTTTATCTTTGACATTCTTTATTCTCAAAGTCTCTCTAGCTCTGCTTTATATTCTAAAGTCCCTCCTATCTCTACAAGTCCATGTTCTAAGGGCCTCTGAGTTTCAATTTTCTCTTTTGAGGTCCCTCTCCTCTGACTTTCTATGTCTAATGTTCTATAGAAACTTCTAGCCTGAACATCTTTTAAGATCTCTCTCAGTTTGAGGGCGGCTAGGTGGCGTAGTGGATAAAGCACCGGCCTTGGAGTCAGGAGTACCTGGGTTCAAATCTGGTCTCAGACACTTAATAATTACCTAGCTGTGTGACCTTGGGCAAGACACTTAACCCCATTTGCCTTGCAAAAAAACCCCAAAAAATAAAAATAAAAAATAAAAAGATCTCTCTCAGTTTGGACATTCCTTACATAGGAATGACATGGAATTGCCATCTTCCTACAGCAGGTTCCCTCGTAATTGGCCAAATAATTTATCTCTCCAGATGGAACCTTTGACAATAATAAATAAACTAGCTGTCCTCAGACAGCAGACAGGAGAGCCTGTCACCTACTCCCATACCTTACTGGGCTCCGAGCTTCTTCATCATCTCCTTCCTCTCTCTGCAGGCAAGATGACCTCCTCCTCCTCCCTCTTTGTCTTCTTCTTCATTCACATGATCCTTCAGTTGCCCAGGCCCACAGCTGCCCGCTGCCGAACAGCCAACCGAGCAGAATGTCGCCGCCATCAGGACTTTGTACCCGGCTGGGATCTAGCAGGGGAGGGCATAGATGTTACCACCCTCCGCCAGACGGGCTATTTCCCTGTGGACACCCAGAAATTTGAGCGTCCGGATGGCACCTGTACCCTGTGCCGAAATGATCTACAAGAAGGCCAGTACCAGCGTCTTCCCTTGGCCATCACTGACTGGCGCACTAAAGGTACCAATTGTGAGAGAAATGTATTCAAAACTGAGGCCAACTCCATAATGGAAGTGGCCGCTGAGACGTCCAAGAAGATCCAGAATGACTGGAAGCAGGGCCTGGAGGTTCAGCCCAAGCCTGGCATTGATATCAGAATGTCTGTGGCTGCGTCTCACTCTAAAGCAGCTGATTTTGCAGCTGGAAAGACCCACCAGGACGAGTACAGTTTCACCATCGACACGGCGCAGTGTAGTCGTTACAGGTAGGAGAGGAAGGTGGAGTGGGCTACACAGAGGCCAGGACACAGGAAAGAAGGAACAAAGACCATTGGGCACAGGGGCAAAAAGTGTCATCTGAATGAGAGTTGACAGAAATCACTTATACAGCTAGTCCCTGGATGCTTGAAAAGAGAAAGGAAGGAAAGGAGAAAGGGACAGAGGAAGGAAGGAAGGAAGGAAGGAAGGAAGGAAGGAAGGAAGGAAGGAAGGAAGGAAGGAAGGAAGGAAGGAAGGAAGGAGTGGAAGGAAGGGAGGGAGGAGGGAAGGAAGGGAGGAAGGGAGGGAGGGAGAGAGAGAGAGAGAGAGAGAGAGAGAGAGAGAGAGAGAGAGAGAGAGAGAGAGAGAGAGAGAGAGAAAGAAGGAAAGAAAGAAAGAAAGAAAGAAAGAAAGAAAGAAAGAAAGAAAGAAAGAAAGAAAGAAAGAAAGAAAGAAAGAAAAATTTTCTTTTTAATCTGGAGAGTATTTCTCATGGCCACCATCTTCAAATATTTGAAAACTGATAAGAAAATCATGAGAAAAGAGAAAATAGGTTTGTTCTATTTAGACCCACAAGAAAATCCAAGAAAAATAAAGAGGCAGACAAGTTATAGGATAGAGATATTATCTTAATATACAACCAAACCAAAAGCAAAACCCTCCTAACAGCTGGAGATGTTCAAAAGTGAAATAAGTTACATGGATAAACTGTGACTTCCCCAATACTAGAGATGGCCCAGCAGGTGAATGAATGTTGAAAAATGTTCCTAATATGTCATTGGAAAAAAATAAAATAAAATATCAATTGGAGAAAAAAAAATAAAAGACCATTTGGGGGAATCCTAGGGTCACAAGGTGATTCAGAGCTGAAAGGAGGCTTAGAGATGATCTAATCCAGTCTCATCCCTTAATAAATGAGAAAGGAGAGGTTCAGAAGGGGAAAAATAACATTGCCAATGACTCACAGGTATCAAAATAGCCTAGTTGGAATTTGAACCCAGGAATGTTTGCTCCAAGTGCTGAGCTAGTTGACCCACCAGAGGAGACTATAGAGAATGGGAATAGAAGATCCCTAAGCATGGATTGGTAGTAGGATAGATCTGAACCTGGAATGGAAGTCACAAGTCTGGATCCTGGTTTTATCAGTTATTACAAAATTAAACAATTTCTCTACTCCACATCTCAATTTCCTCATCTATAAAAGAGGAAAGCAAAAATAGATATGATGATAAATGAGGCCCCTTCTTGGGACCTATAAGATTATGTTAAACAATCCACTCATCTCTCTCTCTGAGAATCTATGATGGTTTTCTTTCCACTCACAGATTTCATCTAGTACAGCGACCCCCCTTGACTCAAGAGTTCCTTCAAGCTCTCAAGTCTCTGCCCCACAAATTCAACACCTCCACTATTACTGACTACTATCGGTTCATCACCAATTATGGCACCCACTTTCTCAAGTCAGTGGAGTTGGGGGGTCGGACCACAGACATTACTGCCCTTCGTACATGTAAGTTGGCTCTAGATGGGCTCAAATCCAATGAGGTGAGTGCCTGCCTCCAAGTGGAGGCAGCCGTGAGTGTGGGTGCTGCTGTTGCCACATCAGAACTCAAGAAATGTGAGGAAGATAAGAAGAAACACAACATCAAGGTCTCCTTCCACAACACCTACAGTGAGCGCAAAGTGGAGGTGGAGGGAGGGGACTTGAACGGGGGCTCATTGGAACTGCTTTTCTCAGATCAAGATGGGTCTACAAAGTTCTCAGAATGGACAAAATCACTTTCTAGTAAGCCTGGACTGGTGTCCTATAACCTGGAATCCCTGCATTTTCTACTGAGATCTAAGAATCCCTGGAGGGAGGAGTTAAGACGTGCTGTGAGCCACTATGTGAACAGCAGAGCCCGGTGGCAGAATTGTAGCAAACCCTGCCCACCAGGGCAAAAGAAAAACCCCAGAGACTCATGCCAATGTGTTTGCCAGGCATCCACCTTCACCAATGGTGACTGCTGTCCCAAGGAGAACGGGTTGGCTCATCTGGAGGTGAGCAACTTCAGCGCCAGCCACCTGTGGGGAGATTACTCCACACCAACTGATGCCTATATCAAGGCCTTCTTTGGAAACAAGGAGCTAAGGACACCTGTGATATGGAACAGCAACAATCCCAAATGGAATACTAAACTGGACTTTGGGACTGTGCAGCTGGTTGTAGGTGCACCCTTGAGGCTACAGGTGTGGGATGCAGATCATGGCTGGGATGATGACCTTCTGGGCTCTTGTGACCATCAGCCAGTGGCAGGAGGACAGTGGGAGCATTGCCACTTCCAACATGGTGCCCTAAAGTTCCATTACCAAGTGACGTGTAAGCCCCATCTCAAGGGAACCAAGTGTCTAGACTATGCCCCTCATGGAACCCTTGGGGAGCCAGTAGGAAACCGGAGTGGAGCTGTGTGGTAAAAGTTCCAACAAGAGGGGTAAATGTCAGCAGAGGATTGTTTTCAAATCTTAGTAGACTAAAAAGCTATGTGGTACAATGGGAGAAGCAGCAAATTTGGAGAGGAGACCTGGATTCAAATTTCACTTCTTTTCCTTACTACATGAGATACTTTGAACAAATCACTTAATTTCCCTGTGCCTCAGTTTCCTTATTTTTAAATTGAATGGGTTGAACCAAATGGCTTCAAAAGTCCTGTCCAGACTTACACATCCAATCTTGAAACTGGTAGGATGGTAATGGGGCTCTTGTTTGAGAGCTGGGTAATCCTCACTGAAGAGTTGTCATTTAGCCCTAGGGGTGAGTGAGTCTGTGAATATTTGGGTTAGAAAACAGGATGGAGTTCAAATGCTTATTCAGAACCATGCCTAGGAATTTTTGTGTCCAGAGCAAGAACCAAAAAAGGATGACCTCTGATTAGGGGAAGAGGAGCACTGCATCCCCATGGAACAGAATGGGGAGCAGGGAGGGTGGGGGCTCACCTCAGCCCACCATCTGGTAGCTTCCTACTTTAGTGAATTATTCAGGTTACTAAAAACCATTGCTTATATGCCTAAAGGACTTCAAATGCTAGAGAAGCCTTTTGTGTGACAGCAAAGAATTAGAAACTGAGGAAACGCCTATCAGTTGAACAAGTTATGGGATGTAAATGTTATGGAGTACTACTGTTCTATAGGAGACCATGAATGGTTGAACTCTAGAGAAGCATGGAATGAATTACAGGAACTGATGTTGAGTGAAGGGCGCAGAACCAAAATAACTCTGTATACACTGACAACAGCATTGTGAGCTGATCAACCTTGAAGTACGCCGCTCCTCTCAGCAGTTCAGAGAGCTAGGATAACCCTGTGAGACCTGTTATGGACAATGCCATCCATATCCACGGGAAGAAAAACAAAACAAACAAAAACTACAGAATCTGAAAGAACACTATGTTCATTTTTTAAAAATTTCTCTTAGATTTTCTTTCCTTTCTCATGGCTTTCTTTTCCCTTAGTCCTAATTCCTCATACAAAAAATGACTAATCTACAAACATGTTAAACACATGTATATGTACAATGTTTACCAGTTAACTGCTGAGGAGAGAGGGGTGGGAAAGAAGGGTGGAAGGATATTATGTAACTATTAAATATGTATATACATGTGGATGAATATCGAAAAACTTTCATAATATGAAATTGAGAAAACAAAATAAAATATCAATTGGGGAAAGAAAAGAATAATTGCTAGCTCCAGAAAAATGAATAAGTAAATTTACTGCCCTGGGTCAATGCTCCAGTTTCCCTGCTTTTTTTTATAACTTATATCTCTTTGGTTCACTGCTTTCTTGTCCATGGTCAATTAATTGCTATTCTGCTGAATGTAAATTCCTCAAAAACATAAACTGTTTTATATTTATCTCTGTGTCTCACACATTGTAGGTGCTTCAAAATGCTTTGTGATCTATTCATTGATTCTTGTCATGGTTTGTCAGATTCCTCTGCCTTCAAAGACATTCGTTCAATCAACACTTTTTCAGTACTTACCATGTGAACCAAGAAAGTGCCTGCTCTAAAGGAATTCACTGGCATTGGGAGGTCATAAATGCAATCCCCCTGCCTCCATCCCTAACCATCTCAAGTGATTCCATAACAAAGATTACCAGCACCAGGGATGGTCTCCTAGACCATCTAATCCAAAGAACACTTGAAGAAGAATGTCCCCTACAGCATTCCTGAAAATTGGGCCTTCCACCTGTGCTTAAAGACCTCTAGTGAGGCAATCATGAGAATCTAAACAACAATAAATTAACTGTTTATATTTTAATATGGAAAGGTGATCCTTGTGTCCCTTCTAGAATCTTTAATCATCAAAGGTCACAAAGCAAGTCCACTTAGTCAGAAAGACTAGGAATGGTTCTGCTATGGCTCCATAAGCTTAAAAGAAGAATGTAAAGGGAGAGAAAGGAAAAAGCAAGTTAGGGGAAATTGTCTTCCATAATCAAGAGTGAGGAGTCTACATAAACAAGCTGGAGGAAAGGCTGGTATTTCAATCTCACTGTCATTTAAACTGATTAAAAGAGAAAAAATTGATAAGTTTTCTTTATGTTAAATCATTCCTGACTTCCTGGTCCTCATGTATAATCTTTGTGCTGTATCGTTATAGTCTCCTGGATAGTGTTTTCTTTTGAATTTTTTCATCCATGTTCATTAATGAAATTGATCTATAACTTTCTCTCTTTTTCTTCTTTTTGGTTTGGGTTTCAGTCCCATATTTGTTTCACAAAAGGAATTTGTTAGGACCCCTTCTTTACCAATTATTCCAAATAATGTAATATTGGAATCAGTTGATCCTTAAATGTTTGGGAGAATTGACTTGTAAATCCATCTGGTCTTGATTCTTTTTTCTTAGGAAGCTCATTTATGCCCTATTTAACTTCTTTTTTTTGTAAAACAGGTTCATTTAGCTATTTTAGTTCTTCTATCAATATGGACAGTATATTTTTGTAAATATTCTTCCATTTCACTTAAATTCTTATATTTATTGACATATAATTGATCAAAGTATTTCCCAAATAATTGCTTTGATTTCATCTTCCTTAGCATCATAATCACCCTTTTCATTCCTGATAATAATTTGATTTTCTTCTTTCTTTTTTAAACCACATTAACCAAAGGTTTGTCTATTTTATTGAATTTTTTCATAAAACCAATTTCTAGTTTTATTTATTAACTCAATGGTTTTCATACATTCAATTGTATTAATCTCACCTTTAATTTTTAGGATTTCTAATTCGGTATTTTGGAGATTTTTAATTTGTTCTTTTTTCTAGTTTTTTTTAATTTCATACTCAATTTATTGGTCTGGCTCTTTTTATGTTTTATTGATGTAAGCATTTAGAGATATAAATTGTCCTCTGATTACTGTTTTTCCTGTTTGATGCATTGTTTCATTATCATTCTTTTTTTAATAAAACTTTGTCATTCTGTGACTTGTTCTTTGACCCACTCATTCTTTAAGATTGAATTATTTAGTCTTCAATTGATTTTGATGTTTCCTTAGTTCTGTATTAAATAAAATTTTATTGCATTATCATCTGAAAAGGATACATTTAATATTTCTCCTTTTTTGCATTAACTATAAAGTTTCTAAGCTTTATGATCGATTTTTGTAAGGATGCAATATACTGCAGAGAAAAAGGCATAT
This sequence comes from Macrotis lagotis, assembly GCF_037893015.1. Lineage (NCBI taxonomy): Eukaryota > Metazoa > Chordata > Mammalia > Peramelemorphia > Peramelidae > Macrotis > Macrotis lagotis. The sequence goes on along the minus strand of NC_133661.1, from coordinate 32,149,826 downwards.
TCTTTTCTTTTTCCTTTTTTTGGTTTTTGCAAGGCAATGGGGTTAAGTGACTTGCCCAAGGTCACACAGCTAGGTAATTATTACACGTCTGAAGTTGGATTTGAACTCAGGTCCTCCTGACTCCATGGTTGATGCTCTATCCACAGGACCACCTAACTGCCCCACATAATTCTTTTCTATTTTCATTCAGTTCTCTTCAGATATCCATTATCTCTAGCTTATCTAAAATTCTGTACATCTCTTTAACTTCATCCTTACTTTTTGGTTAGATTTATCTAGTCACGAGAGGGGGAGGTTGAAGTCCTTCACTACTATAGTTTTGCCAGCCTAAAAAGACTTCAGTCATATACTCAGTTTTAGGGAGAGGATAAGGTGAGGAATCTGGTTGTATAATCCAGGGATAAACCTGAGGTTTAGAAAGGTTGATCTCCCAGAAGAAAAGGTGATTCAGCCACAGTCAATCATGGAACTGTCTCCTAAGGTATGTAGGGGATAGTGAGGCTCAATGCAAAAAAAAAAAATAGATCCTGGCATTATTAAAGAAATACCTAAAATAACAAAGAAACAACAGGGACTAGTAAGCAGAGGGCTGGACTTGCAGTCGGTAAGACCTAAGTTCAAGTGACCCACACTAGCTGTCCAACCCTGATATGTCCCAAGTGCCCCCAGGCAAAGAAGACTAACAGGCAAGTCTCTGACCTGTATTTATGGAGTGAGTTTCCCCTCGGAAAGTTAGATCCCCACATTCTCAGAAGTCACAGATCCAAGATGGAGAAGCAGGAAAAACAATGATAAGACAACAGCTATCATTCCGCTAGTAATTGCTGTGCATGAGGCACCACACTAAGCACTTTACACTTATCTCATTTGAGCCTTACTACAAGCCTGGGAGGTAAAGGCTACATGGTCTCCATTTTACAGATGAAGAAACTGAGGCAAAATAGCAAAGGTTAAGTAACTTACCCAGGGTCCCACAATTAGGAAGTGTCTGAGGCTGAAGTAATGATATCAATAGTCACAACACATAAATATGACACTTTCAGACACAATTTAATTTTTAGTCTCATCACAACCCTGGGCAGTATAAGCTAAGAGTAATGAGAACAATAGAGAAGCAGTCAGAACATTTTTGGATTCAGATTGAATCTCTGACACATCCTGCCTGGGTAGCCTTAAAGAAGTCACTTAATCACAAGATACTAAGCTACAGAGCAGTCTTTACTCTGCCGTGCTTGGGGGGGAGGGGGATTTTTTAAACCAGGGAAATCATAGATCTTGTCCAAATATCAAACCAAAAAACTTCATCCCTGTGAGGCAATTATTATTATTATGTGCTATTATCACCATTTTAGAGATGGTTTTCTCTTCATATATTATTTTTTACAACTCTGAGAAGGAGATGCTACTATTATCTATTATGCCTCTTTTATAGATGAAGGAAACTGAAGTTCAGAGAAAGGGGATTGCTCAGGATCACACAATCAGAAAATGTTAGTGCAACCTGGGACTCTTAATCCAAATCTATCCCCGCCCCGCCACAAGCCCCAGTTTTTTGATAGAACACAAAAAAAAATGTGTACACACACACACACACACACACACACACACACACACACACACACACACATATGCATACCCGCCCTGTTGTTTCTTTCAAAACTGCTGGGTAGTGATGACCACTGGGCACTGGACCAACTTTTTCAGGGGCTCCCTCTCTCATCAGACACCCCAATGGGCTCTGGGTCACCACCCAGGGGGCTCACACATGTTCTCTCTACTGAGGTTAGACCAGATGATCATCATGGTGTCTTTAAAGCTCTTGGTGCAAGTGACTCCCCCCCTCTTATACATCTGAGCATTTGTGGCCACAACAATAAACCATTGACCTCCCTGCGGACTCTCATCTTTCCCCTTTCCAATCCATCCTCCTCTAAGATGCCAAATGAATATTCCTAAAGTGGAACTCTACCTCAACTTCCCTGCTCAAGAAGCTCTAGTGGCTTCCTTTTGCCCCCCAAAATATCAGTTCTTCTGTTCGACATTTAAATCCCTTTCTAGTCTTGCACCCAGCAACCCTTCCAGGCTGCCTACACACTGAGCTCCTTCACCAACTCCAGATTCCATCCCTATCTGCTGCTTCTTATATATACAATCTGCTTCCCCACCCACTTTGGAATCCCTGGATCCATTGGTGCCCTACAACCCATGATCCTATAACCCTCCATCTTGGGGTTCAAACCCCTCCCCCCAAATATTCTTCCCTATGATTTCATAGGAATTAGAACTTGGAGGGGCCAGAGTCAGGGGGGACCTCAGAGGTCATCTCATCCAATCCATTCACTTCTCCCTTCCAGTAGTAACTGAATGTGAGCTTTGCCTTTCTGGAAACAATCACCCTGGTTCCCCAATCACCCTGGAATGTGGGTGAAGGGTCCTGGGTGATTGTCTCTGGAGACTGAAGTCTACCTGTCAGATGGGCCTCACTCCCTGAGCCAAATCCACCAATGACAGGAGAAGGGGGACAATCTATTTCCCCACCCACTTTGGAATCCCTGGATCCATTGGTCCCCTACAGTCCATGATCCTATAACCCTCCATCTTGATTGGGTTCAAACCTCTCCTCCCAAATGTTCTCCCCCATGATCTCATAGGAATTAGAACTTGGAAGAGCCAGAGATAGGAGGAACCTCAGAGGGTATCTCATCCAATCCACTCATTTAATCGAGGAGAAAGGGAAGTGATGTCTCCTTTCTCTTGTCAAGTAGTAACTGAATGTGAGCTTTGCCTTTCTGGATCACCCTGGTTCCCCAATCACCCTGGAATGTGGGTGATTGTCTCTGGAGACTGAAGTCTACCTGTCAGGTGGGCCTCACTCCCTGAGCCAAGTCCATTCAATGACAGGGGAAGGGGGACGGACCCTCGGGGTCCTGTCCTGATTACAGAACTTGGATGTTTTGTGTGGACATCTGTCTACTAATAGCAACTCAGAGCCAGCCCTTATCTTCAAAGCTGTTCTGGCACCACCCAACCGACCTGTTGGAACCAGAGGAGCCAGGTAGAGTCTGAATTAAAGGAGATAAAGGTTCTGCTCCAGTCCTAGTAGGATCCATGCCCAACCAAGAACAGAGAGGGGTCTACAAAGCTCTACCTTGGTCCCTTCCAGCTCAGAGACCCAGGCAATACTCACATTGAGAAACAAAAGCCAATCCACCTCAGTCTTACCATATGTCCTACACGTAAACTTTTTTCTCTGTGTTATTTCACCCAATTAGAATGTGAGCCCTTTGACCCAGCTGCCCCAAGACATAGATTTGGCATGTAGTTAGGAGAAAGACTTGAATTCAAATCTGACCCCGGATGCTTATTAGCCATGTGAACCTGGCAAGTCACTTAACCCCTCTGAGTCTCAGTTTCTCCATCTGTAAACTGGGAAACATTGTGGTGAGGATCAAATGAGACAATATTTGTAAACCATTTTGCAAAGTGCCAATTGCTATAAAATGTGAACTGTTATAATTATTTTTTAATATTTCATTTATTTATTTTCCCAATTACATGCAATGGTAGTTTTCAACAATCATTTTTTACAAGGATTTGAGTTCTCTCACTTCTCTCCCTACCCCGACAGAAAGCAATCTAATATAGGCTCTACATGTATCACCATGCTAAACATAGATCCATATTAACCAGGTTGTGAAAAAAGATTCAAATCAAAATGGAAAAAAAATATATTAGAGAGAGAAAATATAACATCTAAGACAATTTTTAAAAATTGAAAATAATGCACTTTGTCTTCATTTACACTCCACAGATCCTTCTTTAGATGTGGAATTGTCTTTGATTATTGTGCTGCTTGAACAAGTCCATCATGATTGATCATCATTCAATATTCTTCTGGTTCTGCTCACTTCACTTAGCATCAGTTCTGGAAACAATCAGTCTGGTTCCCAATCACCCCAGAATGTGGGTGAAGGGTCCCAGGTGATTGGCTCTGGGGCCTGAAGGCCCTGAGCCAAGTCCACCAATGACAGGAGAAGGGGGACGGGTTATTCTGAAGACCATCCCTCATGATTTCTTATGTAGCCATAATGTTCTATCATATTCATATACCCCAATTTGTTCAGTCATTCCCCACTTGACGAGTATTCCCTCAATTTCCAATTCTTTGCCACCACAAAAAAGAGTTGCTCTAGATATTTTTGTGATCTCAAGATACAGTAGTGGTGAGACAATCTCGGCCTCAGTTGAGATAGGATTCCCTTAAAGAAATGACTCACCTGGAAGATCTGGGGCCTGGCTCATTGAAAAGATTTGTCTGTATGATCTCTTCCTGCAATGAACATCTAATATATAAGGGAACACGTCCTTGTGTCCTTGTGTACTCTTTATAGTAAATTGCCAGGTGCTCAACAATTAAGTGTAAGAGTGAGCCATGGGAACTCTTATCTTCTAAATTCTTAACAATTGATAAAACTTTAATCTTGACTTTTTTTTTCACATTAGGGTTAATTTCACTCCTATCACAACATGTTTCCTTAAGGAAAAGAAATACCACCATGACTATTTATATCAGGATAATGCTGATGCAGGGAGCTATGAAAATATGATGCAGGAAGGTATGGACATGGAGATTTGTAATTGGAAACAGATTTGAATCTACACTGTGAAATTTTGTAAAAATGTTATCTGCTCCTGTGATGTAAATTGATTATTGTTCCACTGTTAAATGGAACAATAATGGAAATCTCAACCCCCTAGTTTCCAACCTTTTCTTGATTTTCAGTCATGGTGAGGGGGAGGGATTTCCCCTTTGCCCACAGTCTCCTGACCTTTTTTGGTACCCAGAGAACAGGCAAGACCATAAAAATCAAGTCTAAACTCCTCTAGTGACACTAGCAGACTTGGCCCAGCCAGCTCTCCCTGGTTATCTCTCTGTCTCTCTGTCTCTGTCTCTCTGCCTCTCTCTGTCTGTCTCTCTGTCACACACACACACACACACACACACACACACACACACACACACAGTCAAAAACCTCACCTAGCCTTTGTTATTCAACCTGTCCTTAAACTGCTTACTGCTTCTCCAAGAAAATAAAAAGTTTAATCTGTAAACTTTGCAGGTTTGTATAATAAATCCTGAGCATTCAAAAAAAAATACTGTAGTGGTATTGCTGGATCAAAGGATATACATAGTTTTGTTGCCCTTTGGGAATAATTTCAAATTGCTCTCTAGAAAGGTTGCATCAGTTCACAACTCCACCAACAATGCACTAGTGTCCCAATTTTCCCACAATCCTCCAACATTGATCATTTTCCTTTTTAGTTATATTGGCCAGTCTGATAAATGTGAGGTGATATTTCAGAGTTGTTTTAATTTGCATTTCTCTAATCAATAATGATTTAGAGCATTTTTAAATATGATTATAAATAACTTTAATTTCCTCATCTGAGAATTGCCTATTCATAGCCTTTGATCAGCCCCAGGTAGAGATGAATGTAAGAATGGAGAAGCATTTATGCTTAGGGGAATGACTTGTATGCTTATAAATTTGACTCAGTTCTCTATATATTTTATAAATGAGTCCTTTGCCAGTGACACAAGTTGTAAAAATTGTTTCCAATTTACTGCCTTCCTTGAAGTATTGGTTGCATTGTTTTTTTTAATTTGATTTATTTAAGGCAATGGGGTTAAGTGGCTTGCCCAAGATCACAGAGCTAGGCAATTATTAAGTGTCTGAGGCCAGATTTGAACTCAGGTTCTCCTGACTCCAGGGCCAGTGTTCTATCTACTGCACCACCTAGCACCATCCTGTTTGCATTGGTTTTATTTGTGCCAAAGCTTATCAATTTATCCATTTTGCAATTTATAATGTTCTTTATCTCTTCTTTGGGTCATGAACTGCTCCCCTTTCCATAGATCTGACAGGTAAAAATTATTCTTGTTCTCCTAATTGGTTTATGATATTACTTTTTATATCTAACTCCTGTACCAATTTCAACCTGATCTTGGCATAGGGTAGGAGATACTGGTCTGTACCTAGTTTCTGCCGCAATATCTTCCAGTTTTCTCAGCAGTTTTTATCAAAGAGTAAGTTCTCATCTCAGAAGCTAAAATCTTTGGATTTATAAAACAGCACCTTACTATAGTCACTTAATACTGTTGCTTTTTGCACCTAATCTATCCACTGATCCACCACTGCATTTCTTAGCCAGTACCGAGCAGTTTTGATAACTGATGTTTTATATTTCAATTTTAGATCTGGTATGGCTAGGCCACTTTCATTTGCATTTTTTCATTAATTCCTTTGCTATTGTTGACGTTTTGCTCCTCCATATGAATTTAGTTACAATTTTTTCTAGTTCAATAAAGTAATTTTTTGGACGTTTGAATGGTATGACACTGCAGATGTAATTTGATTTAGATAAAATTGCCATTTTTTATATTAGCTCGACCTGCCCACAAGCAACTGACATCTGCCCAGTCATTTAGATCCGATTTTATTTTTGTGAAATTTTTATAGTTGCTTTTCAACTTTATTATTTGTAAAAGTAGGGAATGTTTCACTTTCCTCTCTATATCCTGAGAGCTTAGCATTATTCTAAGAGTAAGGTTTTCAGAAATTCTTCTCCATTCATACATCCATCTATAACTGGGGCTCAGGGGAATTTTCTCCCCTTCCCTGTTCCCACTCCCCACCCCCATCTTGCTAAGAACAAGCTGTCTTGGAAATCAGGATTAGGAAGCAGGACAGGTTTGGTTAAAGGGAAGAAGGGCAGGGAAAGAAATTTCTATTGATCAGAGCATTCCTAAGTGAATAGATCGTCTCCAGAGGTCAGGGGTTTCCCCCTTCACTCAAGGTCTTCAACATGTGCAGGATGACCACTTATTAGGAAAATTATAAGAGAATTCTTGATCAGTTAGGCCATCCCTCCTGATTCTGAGCACATCCATGGAGCTCCAGGAAGGCTCACCACCACATGGCAGTGGAGCATCTCTTCAAAAAGGACCTGAGCCAAGACTCTCATGTCCATGGTGTGTTCTTCACCCAACAGTCCTGGGAGGCATGTAATACCAGTATTTTCCCCATTTTTATAAATGAGAAAGCTAAGACCCAGAGAGTTGAAGGGACTAGCCTACGGTCACATTTCTGCACATGAGAATCAGAGGAAAATGTACCAGTCTTAGAAAACAGGGACTCTGGTATTTTATGAGCTGTGTGACCCTGAGTAAATATGGGACCTCTCTTGGCCTCATTTTCTTCATCTGTAAAACAAAGGCGTTGGAACAGATGAGCTCTAAGACCCCTCTTAGACCACACTAGCTAGCCAGATCCCTACGACTCGCATTCTCTTTAGACTGTCTGGTTCATTGCAGAGAAGGCAAGGAGATGACCATGAACTTTTAGTAACTCCCACAAACGTTCTGTGAAGGAGAGGAGTCCAAGAATGCAACAGTCATTCCTTTCTTCCTTTTTTAAGAGGCAGCTTGCTCCATTTTCTTCCCCAACCAGGGCTTTGAGGTAAGGTCTAGACAAACCACCAAGATGCTAGAAATTAAGTAGACTTTTTTCACTCTAATGGGTTTCTGCTCTGTAGGATTCATTGAGAAGCAAATTTGGGTGATTTTGAGTTAAGAGAGAGAGAGAGAGAGAGAGAAACCACTGGCCCAATCATCAAGTCTCATAGCTGAAAGGGACTTTAAGAACCATCTTCTCATTTTACTTCTAGGAAAACTGAAGACCTGGAAGGAGAAACGATTTATCCATGGTCATACAGAGCAGAGCCAGGAATACAATCCTGGTCCCAACTTCCAGCACAGTTAGCTGTTCTTCATCATCATCCAACATTTAGAGACACAGAATATCAAGACTAAAGGAAAACTTAGGACATAGCATGTTAGAGCTGAGGGGAACCTTAGAACATAGAATGTCAGAACTGGAAGAAACCTTAGAGTATACATAGAACATCAGAGCTAGAAGTAACCTTAGGACATAACATGTTACATCTGGAGGAAGAATGTCAGAACACAGAATGTCAGAGCATGTCAGAGCTTTAGAAAATACATTCAGAATGTCAAATCCAGAGAGAACCTTGGAATATAGGCTGTCATACTAGAAAAAAAAACTTAGAATCTAAAATGTCAGAGATGGAAAAAGCATTTGAATAGAGAATGCTATAGCTAGAAAGAATCTTAGAACATAGAGTATTACAGCTGGAAAAAATCTTAGAACATATATAGAAAATGTCAGAACTGGAAAGAACCTTAGAATATAGAATGCAAAACACTAAAGCTGAAATAGAGAAAATGAAAGCCAGAAGGGACTTTAGAACACCTGGAATATTATTAGTGTGAGATTAGTTGGAGATCACCTATCCAGGGCTCTTATACAGCCACATCAGGGGGCCTGTAAACACATTGGAAAGATATGTTTGATATCTGTCCCTCAATTCAGTTGGTTTCTTTTGTGATTCCAAGAGTTTTATGCTGTACATTTTAAAAACTCAATTCTTTAAAGGGGTCCAGGATATGTACAAAAAAACAATTAAAAGTCCCTGGGCTAGGCCAACCCTGTCATTTTCTGTTGTTTTCTTCTATTGCTTGGACATCCTATTAGGAAAAGAAAGAAAACACACAACCAAGCAATTAAATCCCCTCATTTTCCATATCCAAAAATCTATGTCTCCTTTTATATCTCGAATGCATCACGGTTCTCATCAGGTGGGTAATGTGCTTCATCATGGATCTTCAGAAAGTATACTCACCCCTTCCTTTAATAGCTAAGAACCAGCCAATTGAAGGGCCTTGCCCAGGGTCAGACAGCTAGTAAGAAGCCTGGCTGAGAGTTAAACCTACATCCTCTGATTTAAAATCCATGTTCTTTCCACTCTAAAGGAACAATCCCCAATAAATAGGAAGAATGGCCAAAGCACCTTTCCAGATTGTTCAGAGGCCCTTTCCCTCACTTCACTCCAAATTCTCCAATTGACTGAGCAAGTCTTGTTCCTCTCCTCCATTACCAGGAGGGCTGGGGAAAGAAGCACAGCTGGCATGAGATGGATCTGGGAGGATCCTCAAGCTCTCTAACCCACTTCCAGAGAGTTCATCGAAGACCAGACCCCCACCCCCACCCCCAGGCCCATGGAATTGTGGAGGGCTGGGCAATATCTTGAATTAGGCCAAGGACTCTCTCTTCAGGCCATTCCTGCCTCCCCATTCTGCAACAGGCACACCCAACCTATCACCACCACCACTACCACCATTAACTTCTGCTCAGTCAGTCCCAGAAGAACAATGAAGGCCAGTACCAACAGTTCTGATCCGAAGGGCTTGACGATTTTGTTTCTGTTGTTCAGTCATTTGTCTTGTTGGACTCTTTAAGATCCCATTTGGGGTTTTCTTGGCAAAGATACTGCTGTGATTGGCCTTTCCTTCTCCAGCTCATTTTACAGATGAGAAAACTGAGGCAAATACTGTTAAAGCAGTTAAGTGACTTGTATCTGAGGCCATATTTGAATTTAGGTCTTCCTGACTCCAGGCCAGTGCCACCAATCTACCCCCAGGATATAAAATGATTCTCAGCATAGAGAAATAGTGTGTTACAGTGAAAAAAAATCCCACCAGATTTGGAGTCACAGAGGATCTGGATTCAAATTCTATCTCTGGTCTATTATGAGTTATGAGACATCAGAAAAGTCATTAAACCTTTCTAGCCTAATTTCCTCACCTGTAAGATTACGGTACTGGAGAAGAATTCTCTACTTCTGGATCAATGATCATGTGAGTGCATCTGTTGACTCCATTTGGTACAAGCCCCATCTTCTCTGTGGTGCACTGCCTTCCTTCCTAGCAAACCATCCCCTGGGACAATGCTGATCAAGGTGCCCTCTGCCAAGGAAGTTGCCAGTCTCACAGAGAAGACTCAGCCAGGGCTCATGCACATTGGGGAGAGGGATGGAGGAAGCCAAGAAACAGAAAACAAGCAAGTGGGCTGGCTGGGGGACAGCGTGTGAAGTTCACACCCTTTCCCTCCCCATGGTCTGCTGCCTGGACTGTAAATGGTTCATGGGAGCTTCATCCTTTCCAAGGTCCCTGTGGAGGGAGGGCAGGACCAGATCCCAGGACTCTGGAATCCCAGGTCTATGCTTTGTCCTGGTCCATCCAGAGCCCTGGGAGCCCATCCTAGGTCATTGGGACCCTCTCCTGGGTGAGGACTGGAGCCAGGCTAAGGGGTGTCGGCAGCTATTGGGGGGATTCTGGGTCATTGTCCCTGCTCCTAAGACACAATTTTCCACAACTGGGCTGTCTGACTCCTTGGAGGAGTCAGACAAACAAGTGAGTTGGCCCAGCCTCCTCTGATGCCTTTTCCAGATCTCCCCAGCTCCCCAGGACCATGCTGGACTCTCTCTAAGTAATAAGCCTGTTGCGGGACAGGTGAGTGGTGCAGTGGATAGAGCAAGAGGACCTGAGTTCAAATCCAGTCTCAAATTTTACTTGCTGTGTGACCTAACAAAAAAAATAAAAAAAAATTTAAAACTAATAATCTCTTTGCCACAAGTTCCGCAATGTTCTCCTCATAACCACCCTGTGAAATGGGGAGTAGAAGGACCTGTGGAGGGGAGTGGGAAGGAGTGGAAGTAAGATACAGGATTCAAAGACTCCACAATGAGAAAACTCCTTCTGCTAATGCCAACAAACACTTGCCCTTCAATTTACAAAGTCTTTTTTTCTTTCTTTCTTTTTTTTAGGTTTTTGCAAGGCAATGGGGTTAAGTGGCTTGGCCCAAGGCCACACAGCTAGATAATTACTAAGTGTCTGAGGCCAGATTTGAACTCAGGTTCTCCTGACTCCAGGGTCAGTGCTCTATCCATTGGGACACCTAGCAGCCCTTAATTTACAAAGTCTTCAAGATTTCCCTGGACAGAGAATGAAGATACTAGGTGGTTTGCTCAATCAATTAGTTCAGAGGCAGGACCTGAACCCAGATTCTCTTCTCTCAAGTCTCAGATGGTTATCCTCAATTTACAAGAAAGGAGATAGAGGCCCAGAAAGGTGGTCTGATTCACTTTGGCTCATACCAGTGGAAATACTTATCAGTCCAGGGCTCCTGAATCTCAGTCCATCAATGGTCCTTCCTTTTGTTGTACCCCCAGTGCCTAAAAAAAATCTGCACCCAGAAGGTATTTAATCAAACTAGAGATACTAGAGTGCAATGGAAAATGTAGAAAGAATGGATTTGGAGTCAGATGTCTTGAGTTCAAATTCCAGCCCTGACACTAATACCAATGTGACATTAGTCAAGTCACATTGCTTGGGGAAGTGTTAGTTTTCTCATCTGTAAAATAGAAATCATGATACTTTTCTTTCCTCCCTAACAAGAAACAGCTGGGTAAATGGATGGAAAGAATTTGGAAGAGCTTAAGACATAACATTGGTGGTTAATAATTGCTTATGGATTGATTACTTAAATGTAAGTTTATTAATATTTAATAAAAATTAATCAAAAAATAATCCTCTTGCCACAAGTTTTGCCATGTTCTCCTTATAGCCACTCTGTGAGATGGGGAGTGCGAGGACCTGGAGAGGGTAGTGGGAAGGAGTATGGGGTTAAGGTATAGGATACAGGATACAGGAAAATATTTATAATAGACCATAACAAATAGCCCTTCCACATGGGGGGAGAGGATTGTGGCACAGTGATCCTGTGATCTGGAAAATACACATAAAATGATACCAGAGAAGAAATGCTGTTTATTTATGGTATTAGAAAATAAAATGTTGATATTATTCAATAATATATATTTCATTTATTTCTGAGTTTCTAAACTTTTTCTATATTGTTTGTGGCTTCTACAAAACTCCTTCAAAATTCCCATTTAATTTCTTTGACATCTTTGACATCTGAAACCAAGATTAGGAAAATTGAGTTGTGTCTTTCCATTAAAATGTAAATTAGTCAAGGGCAGGCAGAGTCCCTAATATACTTTAAGCATTGAATAAATGTTTGTGAACTTGATTTTTGGTGGTGACTTTCCCTTATAAAGACAAAAAAGAAGTGGGGTAGGAAGAGAGTGAGGATGAAGGAACTGGACCTCTGATTTCATTGGCGACACAGTATAGTTTGTAGGACTAACTCCAAGTCTTAAAGAACTACTTGGGGACCTCAAGAGATTGAGTGACTTGCCCACAGTCACCCATCAACTTCCTCCATGGCCAGCAAGGCAGCCAAGGGTCTATGAATCTGAGGTCCTCCTAGCCCTACATAACGGAGCCCACTCATTCACAATGGGAAGATTCTGAAATACAAATGGAACAAAGAGAGGAAAGGAGTGAGTAATGGGGAGGAAAGAGAAGACAGAAGAATATTTCCATTGAGATGATGTGGCAAAGTGAAACCGAATGGGCCAGGTCAAGAGTTGATCTGCTTGGTTTGCCTCACAGGAAACTCATGTTTCTTGTGGGTTTGGGGGTGTGCCTTAAAAGAAAACTGGGGTCTAAATCTAACAGAGGCAGAAAACTAGAACCTCTGAGGGCTTTCAGCCAAGTTTCATTTGCTACTGCACTGCCCTTCATCATCATCATCATTAGGGATTCTCCTGTTTGGGTTAAGGCTGACTAGGTTCCTCACACTAAAGAGAGAACTTTTAGTCTAACTGAGGTCCCTCAGTCCTGGGAGACATACTTTCTTGTCAGAACCTGGGACAGAACTTGGAACATCCAATAAAGAATGTCAAATCTGGGAGAACCCTTAAACCCAGAACACATAAACACATCACCTTTGGAAAAGTAAGTGCATCAAAGTTCATGATGGAGCTATAAAGAGGTCCAGTCAACTTTGGAAGCAGTTTGGAAGCAGGGCAAAAAAAGTCTCTAATTTATGCTTGTCCTTTGACCCAATAATACCAATTGTAGACCTATACCCCAAAGGGATCAAAGGAAGACTAAAATAACTGATAAATAGAAAAAAATGTTCATAATAGAAAAAAAACAGAAGCTAAAGTGGAGTCCATCAATTGGGGAAGAGTTTGCCAAGTTATGGCACCTGAATGTGGAGGAATATTGCTGTGACATAAGAAATGCCAAAGTGTATCATTTCAGAGAAAACTAGGAAGATCTCTGTGAACAGAGGCAGAGTTAGGTGAGCTGAGTCAGGACAATGATGTATAAATAAAACATTATAAAGGGGGGAAAAAAACTTAGAAAGACTTTAGAACTCTGATCACTTCCATGACAAACCATGCTTCCAAAGGATCAATGATATGATGGACATAAAAGGCAGAGTGAGAAATCTATTTTTGGATGAGAGTTTGTTTTCCTTAATTATGATTAATTGTTATGAGGGTTTTCTTTTTTCTTTTTAAAAAATAATTCCAGGAAAGGGCAGGTGAAAATAGATGCTTGTTAATTTTTTTAAAAGAATACAATGAATTGGAAAAATTTCATGATCAAAACAATAGACATAACGTCAGTTGGAGTTAGAACATAAAACATAAAATGTGGGATACTGAAGCAGCAAGAGGCCTTAGAACATGGAAAGTAACTCTTGGAGGTAGAATCTCTCCTGACGCTGTCTCCTTTTTTGGTAAAATGAGGGGAGAGAGAGTCAGAAGAAATTCTACCTCCAAGAATTCCTTTCCAGGAAGAATTAGAGGTGGATGAATCAAAATCCTAGTAGAGTTATCTGAGGAATTTTTGCCCAATTATCAGGGAAGAAGAAGAATGGGGGGGGGGGGTCTAAAAGAGAAAATGCATGGAGAGAATGATGGGTTTGGTTGCATCCTCAAACCAAATAAAATCATTTTCTTAACTGCAGTTGTGTATGCATTGTCTTTCCTATTGCTCCTTCCATCATGCTTTACCACCAGCACATATGAATCAAGCCAGTCTTACCACCTTCCCTCTACCCAATGTCTACATTGATATTGTATTAACCATGGCTCATAAGATCTAGACTGAAGAAATCAAGTCCTTAATTGCCTTTTACAGAGTAGAGGGAAGAGACTTGCCTAAGGTCATGATCTGAACCCAGATCCTCTATCCCCAAATCTACATTTCCATTACATTTCTTTTTTTTAGGTTTTTGCAAGGCAAATAGGGTTAAGTGGCTTGCCCAAGGCCACATGGCTAAGTAATTATTAAGTGTCTGAGGCCAGATTTGAACCCAGGTACTCCTGACTCCAGGGCTGGTGCTTTATCCGCTGTGCCACCTAGCTGCCCCTCCATTACATTTCAATGTGCTGCCTTCTTCAGGACCAAGTTAAGATGCCACTTCTTCAAGGATGTCCTCTCAGACCCCTCAACACTAACATAAGCATCCTCTTATGTGATCTCAAAGCCTTTTGTATTCCTCCTATTGCTATAAAGAAATGGATTTCCTTTGTGACCTTTAGCCCACGTTGATGTTGGGTTCTGACTGGTTATGACCTTTATGCTGGAGCAATGTCACTGCTAAGTTTTCCTCAGGCTCTAGGTATTCACTGCCACTAAATGATTACTTGGATAGTACTGCAGCTAGGTGACAGAGTGGTTAATGTTGGGCCTGGAGTCAGGAAGACCTCCTGGGCAAGTCACTTCACCCTGTTTGCCTCAATGTCCTCATGCATAAAAGGTGCTGGGTCTGTAGTCAGGAAGACATAATGTCTCAGACATTAGCTGTTGTGACCCTGGGCAAGTCACTTCACCCTGCCTCAGTTTTCTCATCTGTCAAATGAACTGGAGAAGGAAATGACAAACCACTCCAGGATCTTTGCCAAGAAAACTCCAAATGGGGTCACAGAGAGTCAGACACAACTGAAAAACCAAATAAGGACCAGGTAATGGTTCTCCTTATTAATGGCCAGGAATATGCCATCTATTGGAATCCTAACTGGTTTCAGACCTCAGCAAGAAAAAAAACACTGAAGAGTAGCCCAGATCTGGAGATGAGACATTCGCTAAGGCTCTAGCTAAGTAGTCCTGGGCTGGTCACTTCAACTCCCAAGACTTCAGCTCCCTGCCTCTGTAAAAGGCCTGGGGGATGTCTGAGTCTTCTAACCCCTAGGATCCTACAGTGAAGACTGAGAAGGAAAAGACAAGAGTGAAAGGAAACTAGGGAAGGAGGGATATAGGTCAAGAGGGAGCCATGGAGATTGTCCTTCCCATTTCTCCAAGGACCAAGTGGCCTCAGAGGTCAGGGGACTGACCTGGATCTCAAGGGGAAGCCAGCTGCATTAGAACCAGACCCCAGGCATCCTGACTCATCCATTCCTGAGCAAATGAGAAGCAGAATGACTTGGAGAGGGCCAGAGTGACAAGGTCCAAGCCGTCTTTGGAAACAGCAGCCAGGGCAGATGCTCTTGAAAATACTTGGGCTCCATTCTACAGGTAAAAGCCTGATGGTGGAGGGAAGTGCTGCCAACCAGGATGACGTTCTCCCAGATGTTGGTTTTCTTGGAAAAATAAGGCAGGTCAACAAACCCTCCCCTTCCCCTCCTCACCCCCCTTCCCCCACAGTTAGGATTGTAAAAATTACACCAGCTGTTTGGTCAATGGCAAGTGACTGAATCACTCACCACAATGCTCCAGTGCTCAGGACACTCTGGTTGGGCCAGAGAACCATTGGATCCCAGTTGACGTTTGTTCTTCATTTTATTTTCTTTTTTCTTTTCTTTTTTCTTTTCTTTTTTTAGGTTTTACAAGGCAATGGGGTTAAGTGGCTTGCCCAAGGCCACACAGCTAGGTAATTATTAAGTGTCTGAGGCCAGATTTGAACCCAGGTCCTCCTAACTCCAGGGCCAGTGCTTTATCCACTACACCACCTAGACACCCCTTGTCCTTCATTTTCAGAGAAAATCATGCCATCAGGGAGGTGATGCCATGCTAGGCACGTGAATTGGATTTGGGGTGAGGGAGTGCTGTAGTAAGTCACCTGCTCCACTTCCTCTTCCAGTCATCTAGGTCCAGGGGTCAGATAGGAATCAGGATGACTGGATGGCCCTGGATGTGAGGCAATCAGGGGTGAAGTGACTTGTCCAAGGTCACACAGCTAGGGAGTCAAGTATCTGAGGCTGGATTCAAACTCCTGTCCTCCTGAATCAAGGTCAGTGCTCTATCCATCTAGCTGCCCTTAGATCCCAGTTAGAAGAAGCTCAGAAACCTTCTGATCCAGGCCAACCTGTCTGAGGATCCCTTCTACAGTAGGCGACACAGGTGGGCACCCAGTCATCGTCTGAAGACTGCTAACCCACCGCCTCCCAGGGGGACATTCTATTTGGGAGTACCTCTAAATATGCTGAAATTTGCCTGCACAACTCTCCCATTCAGGCCTCTGAAGACAAGCACAACAAAGCTAATCCTTCCATCCCAAAGTTGCTTTTCTGTCCTCTATCAAACACACTCACACTCACCTACCCCCCCACACTCATGAATCCACTCAGTAGACACTGACATTCACATACACTCTCACACATTTGCTCACACTCAGGCATACACCCAATATGCACTCGAATTCAATACAATCACACTCACACACACTCACTCACACTTATGAATACACCCAATACACACTCACACTCACACATTCAAACTCAGGCATACACCCAATACACACTCACACTCACATACACTCACACACTCACTCAAACACAGGCATACACCCAACACACACACACACACACACACACACACACACACACACACACACACCTCTCTATTTAGGACAAAACTCTCTCAATCCATCAACAAGTGTGATCATGTATCAGGCACTATGGGAAGGGTCTGTGGGGGTCTTTGGTCTCACAACTAAACACTTTACTGCTAGGGCAGGAAGTTCCCTTTCTGACCCCCAAAGACCAGTCCTACCCTCCTAAAAGAATAGGGAGCAAGTGTCCTGATGCAGAGTAAGGGCCTTAGGAAGGCTTTGGATTTGGAAGGGCCCAGCTGGGGCCAAGAAGGACTGGAGGAAGAAGACTTGCAACGTGGCAAGAATCAGGCCCTGGCTCTGAAGTCAGAGGACTTGAATTCAAATCCCAACTTATCTGTTCACACCCCCTGTGTGACTGTGCCTCAGCTGCTTTCTTGTGAAATGAAGGGGTTAGACTAGAGGCTCTATGATCAAATGAAATGAGCCCAAAGAAGCCTCTGCAAGGACTTGGGTGCAGAGAAGGTGGTGTGATCCAGTGGACAGACACCTTGACCATGAAGACCCAGTCTTGTCTCTGATACACACTAGCTGCGGGGCCCTGTTAGCAAAGCAGCACCATGGAAGGGTCTTGGATTCAGAAAGAACAGGGTGAGAGTTCTCACCCAACTGCTGACGGTGTGATGTCTCTGAGATTCAGTTTCCTTGGCTGTAAAATGGGGATCTAGAGAAATGAAAGCTACTTATATAGCCCTGGGCTCCAGCCTCCTTCGCAGCCCCAGGCCCAGCTTTTGGCATTTTAAATAAATGTAATATTATCCAGCTTTTAAGTTAGAGTTTACTTAGGATATCATCTTTGTAATCCCAGCACCTAGGATGGATCTTTTATGCGGTAAACCGTCTGGCCAAACTGAAAAAACCTAGAATCTGTATTTGACTCATTTTCAACTTTCAGCTACTTGAGAGTTCATGGTAAAATGTGGATATGGTTTACAAGCTCAGCGTGTTTACACTCCAATGGGGCCTAGCTTTGCCGTGATCTGAATTTCCATCACTGGATGAAAACTTGCCCTTCCCAGTTCTGGTCTCTGCTGTCTGTCCTCCATCAGGCCCCTGGGATCTAAGCCCACCCGTTGGTGCTCACGGAGGGGGAGGAAGAGGCTGCAGACACCATGGAGCTGGGGTAGAGCCCCACCCTGGCCCACTGCAAGGAGTGAATCATCATATACTGTTCTCAAAGAGGCTGTCTGGCCTCTGGACTCTTCAGTCTTACAAGTTACTGAAGATCCCAAAGAGTTTCAGTTTCTGTGAGTTAGGTCCATCAATATTTACTTACTAGAAATCAAAGCCTCTTAGTGTTTCTGTGAAAACAGTTTGGACCCCTTGAAAGAGCCCCAGCCTGGCCTAGAGTCCCTAGACTCCCCTTTTAGAATCCCTGGGTTCTATTTTGAAGGTCTGAGAACCCTAAGCAACCTAAATTTTGTGAACCTCAGTTTGCAAAATCAGGCTAATGGTACCAACCTCACAGAGTTGACATGAGACACAAACATAATATTTATAGAGTGCTTTGCAAGTCAAATCTCTACTGAAATATCAGTTATCATCATCATCATCATCATCATCATCATCATCATCATCATCATCATCATCATCACTGTTCTCCATGAGAAACACAAAACTTATTATTGTCCCTAAGTGTTGACTTGGAGTTGGTCTCACTCTCACTCCGGTCCAAAAAATAAAACCAGGCCCCTACCCCACTGCCTGCCAGGGCCCATCATACTGCCTTGAAACCCAAGCCTCCAACTTTGGGGCTCCACACTGTCTCTGGGGCCTTTCCCTTTTCAAAGCCTCCAGTAACTGGAATAAATGGGTCTATTCATTCAGTAATGAAGAGACCAAAGAAGGGAGAGGAGAGCGAAGGGAGGGAAAGGAGAAGCAGCCCGTTGGCTTTCTAAGCTGGAAGGGCCCCCAGAAGTCTAACTTTGTCCAATCCCCTTTACATAGTAACATAGGAGATCTGGTGAAGGATATGCTTGCACAAATATTAGATGGCTGAGTCCAGGTCCACTGACGCTAAGTCCAAGGAGGGGAAAGGACCAATTATAGGGACAGGAGAGGAGGTGGCTCAAGGAGAGGGAGAAGGGAGCCAAAGAGGAGACCAGAAAGGGGAGGAAAGGAACACGGAGGAAGAGGTAAAGGAGAAGGAAGGGGGAAAGGCAAAGTTTTACATTCAGCTTTCCTGGACCCCCCCCCCCCCACACCAGAGAGGAAGGTTCCAGCTCAGGGCAATGCTGCAGGGAGGACTGAGGACTGGGAAGCTTCCAGTGGGACAAGGACCCAAACCCAAAGCATGAGTGAGCAAGTCTTCCAAACACTCCCATGATGTGGGAAAGCATTATTTTACAGTTGGGAAACTGAGGCAATGAGGTCACATAAACCAGGTCAGTTCAGCACCAGGGTCAGGGTTTAGCAGGGTTGCTTCAGCACATAAAAAGACAATGAAAAACTGAGCTTAGCAATGATGGTCCCGAATTGGTCAAATCCCAGTCCAAGCAAGTAATCCCCTGTCATCTCCTTAATATTTCCCAAAGATATAATTGTTTATTTTGCAGAACACTCCAGGAGCAACTGTGGCATTTCCCCCTCAATGAAAGTTCCTGTCCAGGGAGAATGGCCTCCTCATTGGCCTCCAAATCTCCCCAGTTCTCTATAGCCAAAGAAGCCTTCCCTGAATCCCCCCATCACCTCCGCCCTGGTGCTCCCTGAATCCCTCCCACATCACCTTCACCCTGGTGCTCCCTGAATCCCCTCATCACCTCCGCCCTGGTGCTCCCTGAATCCCTCCCACATCACCTTCACCCTGGTGCTCCCTGAATCCCCCCATCACCTCCGCCCTGGTGCTCCCTGAATCCCTCCCACATCACCTTCACCCTGGTGCTCCCTGAATCCCCCCATCACCTCCACCCTGGTGCTCCCTGAATCCCTCCCACATCACCTTCACCCTGGTGCTCCCTGAATCCCCCCATCACCTCCGCCCTGGTGCTCCCTGAATCCCCCCATATCACCTCCGCCCTGGGAGATTCACACCAGTGGATCAAATGTCTCCAGGTCAAGTGCACAGATGCAGAATGGAGAGAAGGGGTCACTGGTATTCCTCCATCTGTGGGATTTGTTCCTTCCCTGTTTTTAATCCTCTCCCACCAAGTCTGGCTTTGCATCTGATTCTCCAAGTTCTCTACTCTGCTGCTCCCTTTCAGGGGAAGCTACGACCTACCATAGCTCACAGCTCTACAGCACTTGAAAATCTACAAGTAGATAGTATTTCATTTGAATCTTTGCCAGAAAAAAGACATTAAATGAAAAAATAAAATACAGTTCTCAAACCATGTTTAAATAAGCAGCTCCTGGACTCCGGCTTGCTGCCTCCATGAGGGAGGCAGCCTCCCCATCTCACCCCCCCTCCATCTGGGACCCCTTTCTTTGGTGGCTGCACTTTGGACATTTCCTCCTCCTTCTCCATTCCAGCCAGGACCAGAGGGGAGTCAGAGGTCCCAAGTTTGAATCAAGCCTGCTACTCACTACAAATGTGACCACAGCCAAGCTGGGCCTCGGTTTCCCCATCTGTAAAATGAGAGGGTTGGCCCTCTGGATAAGTAGCCCTCCTGGGCTTTCCATAGTGGGCAGGGACACAGAAAAGACCCTAGTCTCATAGCTCCCCCCACAACCCCAGGCCTTTTGCACACAGTAGGTCTGCAATACCTGTTGATAGCCCTGGACTGAATGAAGGCTGCTTGGAAGGAATCCTCACTCTCCAGGCTTCATAGAGCCTTTAAATGGGGGCAGGGAAGGCCAGGGGCCATCAAAGGCACAGGAGTAAACACACACCAGGAGCTGGAGCCAAGAACACGGGGTACTGGGCAGTGTGCTGACAGATAGATAGACTGACGCTGGGAAAGGGGGGGCCAGGAGAGAAAGAAAGCTCTGATGGGGGAGGGGGTCTTCCAGAGGCCCCATGCCCACCTGATCCTCCACGGGAGCAACACAGCTTAGGCCATTCCACAAGGCGCCCATCCAATGGAATCCTTTCATTTACAATATGGTTTATTGTGTCGAAAAAGGTCCCTCTCAAAGCTTCTTTTATAAGGTTTCCCCACCCCACCCCACCCCCCACCCAGTTCTCCTGAAAAGGGAGAAGCCTTTTCCATCAGGCCATGGCCCATCCCCCTCTTTCTCCGGTTGAAAGGAAGAGAGAGAACGGAGAAGGGGAAAGGAGCCCACCACCCATCCCAGAACCATTCTGGAGGGTGTGATTGGTGGGCTGCTGCTCTCTTCCTTCTAGGGGAAGTCCTCCAGGAAGGGTCCAGGGCCGAGGGTCTGTTCTTGCCATCGGTAGCGTAACCTTGACAGGGGCTTGTCTTCAGTGGTCTCAAACTCAGAGAAGCCCAGCTGGTTGAGAATCTCATAGATGCCGGCTTTGGCGGCCACCTGAGAAGAAAGAGAATGTGATAGGAAGGGAGGGTATCAGGGGGCACAGGGACAGGCAAGGACAAGGGGTGAGGGACAAAGGGTAAGCCATTTCCTTAGCAGCTGGCTTGGTCAACCATTCACCCATCTCATCCCATCTCACTCATTCCTTATTCACATCATCTCATTCCACCCCCCCATATCCCATCTCTTGACTCAATCTCCTTCAATCTCCTTTATTCATTCATCCATTTAATCATCTATCCAAATCTCTGAACAAATAACTTAGGCAGGACATTAGGGAAGCAAGCAAAGTCCCTGTCCTCCAGGAGGCTGGCTAAATGGAGATCTACAATGTATAATGCTGCTAAAGAAGCTCTCACAGATCACATCCATCAGCAACTCCATCAAATGAGACGATATTTGTAAAGCACTTAGCTTAATGCTCGCATACAGTAGATGCTTAATAAATGCTTATTCCCTATCCTCCCTTCCCTTCCCTGTCAGGCCCAGAATTCCAGGTGGGAAGGACAGAGGAGTCCACTCATGAGTGAGGGCTCAGTTACTCTTATCAAATTCTCTTTCTCCAGAATGAGAAACTGAGGCACAGATCCAGGTGACTTGCACTGAAGACTTCCAAGAAAGGCATCTTGGTCCTTTGGAAAAATTAATAAGTTCAGGGAGAAGACTGAGAGATGAGGCCACTCAGCCCTGGGAGGAGGCCTCTCTGAAGTTGGTTTTCAGAAGAGAGGCGTATGGTCTGGAGGAAAGGGCGGGGAGCACGAAGACCAAGGTTCAGGTCTTGGTCCCACCACTTACCAACAGGAAACCTGGCTGCCATTTCCATAAACTACAAAGCCCTGTCCCCACAGCAGCCCTGGGAAGGAGACGCTGCCAGCATCCTCAGTTTGTAGACCAGGAGGCTTAGGAGGTTGCTGTGGAAATGTAGGTGGTAAGCCAGGTCCTGGCAAAGCCACCAGTCAGACCACGTGTCTGATCCAAGTGCAATGGTTTTTTAAGAAATAAATAAATCTTTCTTGGTCTTTAAAGATGCCTTTTGTTTATAAGGTTTATGAAGATGGTTTTATATGGTTTATAGAGATTTGTTCATACAGAACTCTGTTTTACATATAGGGCATCTACATCATGAATATATGCAGCTGGGGATGCAGGCGTGAGTGCGACCGTGACTCTGGACAAGCCCCCTCCAACCCCTAGGGTGCATTCCCTTTGAAATAAAGGAATAAAAAAAACAGGTAAGAACACCAGCTGACACTTTGGCCTTTGGTAAATATGCAAGTCCAAATCCACAGTCCCTTACCTGGCCAATGAAAGGAGGGAAGGACTGAGGCTTTTTCGACTATACCATTCAGCAAACCACCCATCTCCCTCAGCCTCAGTTTCCTCTCTTCTACAATGGGAATTATACCACCTATTTAGCCTACTTTCCAGGGTTATCTTGAGAAACAGGACTTCAGAAACTATAACGTACACAGAAGTAAACTGAGACACTAATTGCTGTGTTCAGGATTCACACAAATGAAGAAACTGTGGTAGAGAGAGGTTAAATGATTTGCCCAAGGTCACACAGCTAGGATGAATCTAGGACTGGATTTGAACTCAGGGCTTTGACTCCAGAATCAGGTAGGTGGTGCCACCTAGATGTACTGAGTAGTAATAGACTCTCCTCTCTGCTTGTGGCAGGTTTCTCATATATAAAATGAAAGGCGTTGGCCTTTTTTTTGGTCACAGACTCCTTGGGCAGCCTAGAGGTTCTTCCCTAGAATCATGTTTTTAAACTTCTAAAATGAGAGATTTTAGGGGCGGCTAGGTGGCACAGTGGATAGAGTACCGGCCCTGGAGTCAGGAGTACCTGAGTTCAAAGCTGGCCTCAGATACTTAATAATGACCTAGCTGTGTGGCCTTGGGCAAGCCACTTAACCCCATTGCCTTGCAAAAAACTAAAAAAAAAAAATTTTTTAAGATAGTCAGTTTTATGAAAATAGAGTTTAACTGAGTATTTTCCCGCCAGATTCATGGACCTCTCCTAACATCATAAATCCCTGTGGTCCTTCTGGCTCTAAAAACCGAATTCAATGTGTGATTTTATGATTTTACACTTTTCATTTTTCCCCACCCCTGTCCCCTGCCCCTTCTACTTCCATTCTCCCCCTACCCATTTCTTGCCTCTTCCTCTTCCTCTCCTGTTCCCCCCACTTTGTCCCCCTCCCTCCCGTCCTTCCCTCAGACTAACACAAGTCCTGCCTGTCCCTTCAGAACTCCAGACAGAGAGGAGAAGAGAGAAGAAAAGAGGTCTGGTCACTCCCTCTGCCCATATGGTTCCGACAACCCTTACAGGCCCTTCTGTACCTGTTGGAGTTAACCTAAGCAGGTCTATTAGCTTTGGCACTGCCCTCCCAGCTCACAATGCAGCTTTGTCTGTCTGAATGACTGGGGTTGCCATGCCAGGCCAATCCAGACTTGAGCCCGTCCATGGGTTCAGGCCCCCTTCTCCCCATCCCCACCCTGGGAGAGTGGGAGGGGAGCCGGGAAGAAGGAAAGCAGACCCAGCCCCTCACACACATTGGCTGTTTTTAAAGAGAGGGACAGAAAACAGAGGGGGTTTCAGGTCTTTACCCAATCCAAACTTGCCTCCCCTTGGGGCCTCAATATGAAATCATGACTCCAGGGGCTGCTAATATCCTCCTCCCCAAATCCATTTCTGACCTCCTTCTGCCCTTTCCATAGAAAGGAAGAGAACAAATAGAATGGAAAAGAGGCCTGGTCCGAAGGGGAAGGGGAGGCAGAAAAAGGGTGTCTACTTCCAACCTTGATGTGTAATGTGATATGAAGTAGACTGAGATCAAAGATTGGCCCTTTCTATTACACTGGACCTTTAGGGAGAGAGGGAAATCTGGGGCAGGGCTCCCCAAAAGACAAGGCTTCAGTATGAGTATGAGGCTTGTCCAGGGGGGACCAGGGCAAAAGCTTCGCCAAAATCCAGAGAGGACATGGAGGTCATGGATGGACTTTGGGGTGCATTTTCTCTACATTTTGCAGTGAGACGACTATGTTTGGAGCCCAGAGGACAGAAGTCCAGACCCACTGAAGTGTGACCACGTCAAGTCAAGTCAATCCAACATTATTGATGAAGCACCTACAAATGTGCAAGATGTTGTCCTGGGAGAGGGAGCCCCAATGAAATACAGTCTCCTGGAAGGAGTCACTACCAATGCAGAAAAGGAAATTCAGAGTCTCCCCAAAGTCTTAGAGTCCTTAGAAATAGAAGCAGAAAATTGTCCTAAGTCCAATGTCCATAGTCAGACTCTGGGGAAACCTCAGGCAAGGTAGTCTGAAGAGGAGAGGAGCTCCAGAATCGGGGGGCACCCAGGAAGTCTTCCCAGAAGAGGTGCTGAGTCCTGAAGGTGGATGAAAATTCTACAAGGGGGCAGGGAGTGCGATTTAGGTAGGGGGATTGAGCTGGGTAACGACACGGAGATGGGCAATGGAATCTTACTACCTGGGTGACTCTGACTCAGTTTTCCTCTTCTGAAATTCTATATGCTGATCTCTTCTATAGAGGGATCTCTTCTACATGCTGATCTCTTTAATATGGGGATCTCTTCTGTACAAAGAGTGATTTCTTCCATTTGATGATCTTTCCTATATAGTGCTCTCTTCTATATGGGGATCTCTTCTACATTCTACATATGATCTCTCGTGTATGGTGTTTTCTTCTATACCACGATCTCTTACCGATATCGTGATCTCTTCTAAATGAGGATCTCTTCTATATGAGGACTTTTTCCTGCATGGGGATCTCTTCTCTACAGTGATTTATTCTATATGGGGATCTCTTCTCTTTTATATAGTGACCTCTTCTATATGGGGATCTCGTCTATGCAGTGATCTCTTCTGTACAATGAGTGATCTCTTCTACAAAGTTATTTCTCCTGTTTGGTGATCTCTTTCTACACAGTGATCTCTTCTACATGGGGATCTCTTCTACACAAGGATCTCTACTCTATGAGGATCTCGTGTGTGTGTGTGTGTGTATGTGTGTGTGTGTATGTATCTCTTATACACAGTAATCTCTTTTCCCCATCCCTTTCTCTCCACTCCCAGCCACACCCCTATTTCTGGCCTTCATCCCCAGAGACGTCTTACTTAAGACTGCTGTCAAAGCCTTCTAACTGGTCTCGATCCAAAGACCAGTTGGTCTCATGAGTCTCAGCCCTTGCTCTCTGCCCTGCTCTCAGTCTCCAAAGAGACCTTCCTAAATCCAAGGTCTGACACGGCATCTCCCAACTAAGTTAACCTCTTGGTTGCCTATTGCCTCAGGATTCAATATAAAATGCTGCTTTTGGCAACAAAGGCTCCTCCTTACCTGGCAGGGATTGTTTCTAGTATTCTGCCTTTCTCTGATTTCCTGTCCCTTAGAACAGTGACTGGAACATAGAATATACATAATAAGTAACTCTTGCTGATGAACTAATTAATTGATCTAAGGTCCCTTCCAAGTCCCCCAATGGCTCGCACAGAGCTCTCTGTATACAGTAGGCCCTTAATAAATGTTGGCTGACCCCTGAAACCACCATACTTTGCTTATCCCCAGATTCAGCCTTTGAATTCCAGTCCTCAGACCTCCCTTCAAGGTCTGAGGACCCTTGTACTCAATACCGTAACACATACCAAGGGCTAACGTGGCTGATGTGACCACGCTGACCACACCCTACATGTGAACTGGCTCCAGTCTATCCCTGGCACCTGGAGGCCGGGGAGGCCGGGGCGCTTATCCGCCCAGAGTCCTCTCCAGGGAAAGTCTCTCTTTTTTCTCTAGCTCCTACACTTAGTGATGCCATCTTTCCTGCCTGTCCTGGGACCTCACCCTTCATTGGCTGAAGCTAATTCCAGCGCTGGGCCATGAACCAAGGCTGGCAGAGTCAGGGGTAGCATGAGCTTGAAAAATGGGGGGAGGGCTGACCGACCTTCCTGTAGATGGGTTAATTAGCGGAGGCCAGGCCCTCGGGGGAGCCAGCATTATAGGGTATGGAGGTCATTCCAGGAGGCAAGGGCCCCCAGGGACCTCCCTCCTACCCACAGTGTGGCTATTTCAGCAGCAGTGGTGGCTCTGAATAGGCTGAAGGAAACCAAATGTCCGGAAGACTGTCTCCCCACCTAATTTAAAGTCAGAGGCCTTGCCCTGTGAAGAATTCAGATCCTACTGTTCACTTGGAGTAGTTTCTTCCCTTCCGTAGACCTCAGTTTCCTTGTGTATCAAAAGGAAAGGATGAATTAAAGGATCACAAAGATTCCTGTCAGCTATGAAACCCTAAATGTAACAGGGAAGTGCACTTATGGACAAGAGGCTTGGCTCTCTGACCCTGGGCAAATCCCTTGGTTTCTCTGAGTCTGTTTCTTCATCTGTAAAATGGGGATAATAATACTTGCAGTTGTGCAGAGAGTGTTTTGCCAACATTCTGAGGACCCCATAAGACAGTCTATCAAATGCTTGGCCGAAGCCAACTTCAAGCAGTCCTGCCCAAAGACGAGACTACCAGCTTGGAAGCCTGTGGCTTTTGATCATCTGAGACCTTGGGTGAGTCAAGTGATGACCTGGGTCTCCGTGGACAAATTGGATGCACTGTCGAGAGTGTCTGGCTCTCAATCTATGACCCTCTTTAGACACCATGGCAGCCCAGGATCAGACCACCCCAAGGGTAACACGAGGCAGAGACTATAGAAAAGCAGGTACTGTGGGTATTGGGAGAAATCAGGTCTTCCTGACTCAAAACTCTCTAGGAGAAAGTGCCTGAGGCTTGCCAGGCCCCACACTCAGCACCAGAGACCAAGGAACAGCTTGTCATCCAATAGGGGAAGGACATGACATGAGAATGGATGAAAAAAGGAAACAAAGATAACTACTGGGAGAGGACTGGGCAAAGGGAGAGAATCAGATCAGCAGGAGGAGAATCAAGAGCCCCATGCCGGGAGAGCAGCGGCAGCAGCCCCAACACTGTCCAGAGGAGAGAAGGCTCCAGGTGGGACATGGCAGCTATCTTCAAGTATTGTCTGCAGGGCTTTCAAGGGGGCACTTTTTATATTTGGATCCAGAGGCAAACTGGCCTTGGGAGGCCAGTATGAAGTTGGGACCTGGATTCAAATTCTAGTCTGGCATGTTCCACCTGTGTGAATGACAGCCCTGCACATTCTAGCTATGTGACTCTTGGGCAACTCGCTAAGACTCCAATTTCTTCATCTGGAAAATGAAGATAATTCCACCTTCCATTCCTACCTCCCAACACGACTCTGAAGAGAACAAGCTGGAAATTCTGAAGTGTTCCAGGTGGCACTGTGGGGAGAGTGATGGACTGGGGAGTCAAGAAGTCCTGAGTTTGAACCCTACCTTGAGACACAAGCCGTGTGACCCTGGGCAATTCTGTGCCTCAGTTTCCTCTCGGGAAAAGGGAATCATAAAAGCATCTGCCTTCCAGGGTTACTAATATATGAAATGATAAGCAGCTAGGTGATACAGTGAATAGAGAGTTGGCCCTGGAGTCATGAAGATCTGAGTTCAAATCTAGTTTCAGACACTTACTAGCTGTGTGACTCTGGGCAAATCATTTAGCCTGTTTGCTTTGGTTTCCTCAGTAATAAAAAGAGGTAGAGAAGGAAATGGCAAATCCTTCCAGGACCTCTGTCAAGAAAACTCCAAATGGGCTTGTGAAGACTCAAAAACACCTGAACAACAGCCAAACTTAAAGCAATATATACATATATATATAAATTAATATTAGCTACAATTATTCAATATCAAAGATGTTTGCATGGCTCCTCCTTAAGGACATACTATATCATCTCGACAGGCAAAACTCATATCCCTTAAAAAGAAAGGAAAAGTGGGGGCCTGGGGGCAAGGGGATGGGTTTCCTGGGATCACCAAAACTATGCTTATAATTTCCAAATCCATAACTCACCTCCAGCATCCAGACACTAAAGGGCCGGTGCCAGGAATCTGTCTTCTCCAAGTGAAGGTAAGCGTTGAAAAGGATCAGGAAGATGTATCGCTCCAGATACTGCAGGCTTCTGAGATGCAACATCTGGGTCTCCTGCTCTTCCTTGGCTGTTTTTCCCTAGAAGAAGAAAATGAGAATTTGGGGAGTGGAATTGGGGGGAGGGGAAGAATGGAGGAGGAAGTGGTCCACTAGGACCCTCATATCTGCATCTATCTCCTGAAGGGCCAGGTAGGCAGCCTGAAATGATGGAGAGAGTCAGGCTTATTATTTCTGCAGAGTCACAGTACAGGGAAATGAATGCTGGGTATGGAGGGAGAAGAGCCAGATTCAAATCCCAGCTCTGACGCTTCCCTGGGGATCCCTGCCCATCGAAAACAGCACACTATAAAAGAGAACTGGACTTAAGAGTCAGAGAAGGCCTGGTTTGAAGTCCCAGTTCTATGTACTGGCTGTGTGACCTTGGACTAGTCACTGCTCCAGTTTCCTCACCTGTAAAATGAAGGTATTTTTGTACAACCTACTTTGCAAGGCTGTTGTGAGCAAAACAGCATTATATGTTTTAAAGGAAACTGATATTATTATCAAGATCTAAGCCAAATGGCAGAGAAAACAGAGAGAGGTGGAGAGAGACCCATGCTTGGAGGCAGAAAGACTGAGGTTTAAGTCTTCCTTCTTACTGGTTGTGTGACCCTAGGCAAGTCACTTAACACTCAGTCCCCAAAGCATTAACTGCAGAGCAGCACCCTGGACAGGACCTACCCTCTGTTCATCTTCATCCCCCCAGGATGAAGCAGGGAAGCATCTCCTCCAGCCTCTCCCTCCTACAAAACCCAATTTCATGCACTCAACACCACAAGAGGTATGTTCTTCAGGAAGAGAGAGGCCGTGGCTCTTGGTCCCAGTCCCCAGGGCCTACCATCTATTAAGGAATACAAAGCTCTCTTGGCTCTGAACAGCAAGGGAGGGTTGATCTCCTCCAACAATGGGCTGCAGCTGGAAGCCTTTAACAGGCCGGCCTCGGCCCAGGACATCTGAGCACATTCTGTTTCTTCCATTTGGCTTCTGGAAGAAGGTTCCTGCTTATCCCACCCCACCCCTTCCCACCTCCTTCCTGTCCCCAACCAGATAGGATCTTGGAACTGGAATGGACCATTGATGTTCTAGATTCCACAAATGAAGAACCTGAGACCTGGACAGGAGAAGGGGCCACTTGTAGTCCACAATGACAGCTTCACCCCTCAGGCATCAGACATATCCTAGGATGAGCCAATCATTCCCCTACTTCTTTCTCCAAATTCTCTCCAGCTGTTAACAAAGGAAAAAGACAGCCCAGTCCCTGCCCCCTGGAGCAAGCCAGGGAGCGGACGGGCAGGCTCTGGCTCCAAAGGACCTCAAGAACTCTCAAGATCCATCTGGAAGAGGGCAGAACCTCCCAACCCAGAGCAGGGAGGAATCAGGGCAAAAGACAGACATTTCTCCACTCTAGGAAACCAAGAAAACCTAGATGTACTTTGCTTTGGTTCCTTGATCAGGCATCTGGATTTAAATCAATCCAAAGGAACTTAAATAGAAACTGAGCTGGGGAAGGGAAGGGAAGCATTTTGGCAAAAACTCAACCTCCCCCACCAACCAACTCCACCTTTCCATGCATTCTTCCCATAGACCTTGAAGCTCAAAGTTCTACCATTCATGACCTTCCTCCTATTCCTTAGCATTCCTCACTATTCCCTCCTCACAAACCTGCTCCAGGGCCTGGAGACAATCAAAACCCTTCTAATTGTATAGCCCAGAAGAATCCATAGTGCCTAGAACGGGAGGGGATATTAAGGACTATCTAATCCATTACGTTATGTATATATATATATATATATATATATAATATATATTATATATATATATATATATGAATTGAGTCCAAAGAAGAAGAGATCAATTCCCTTCTATCCATTGGGCAAGCATTTATTTGTCACCTACTACAGAACCACAAAGAAAAAGAATAAAACTTGTCCTTGCCCTCAAGAAGCTTATTTTCTATTAGGGAAGATAACCTGGACAAACTTTTCTACCTACTCTTCAAAGACCAGATTAGATGTCTGTTCTCTCTGTGGCCTTCCTGGATGTCTGCAAGGAAAAATGATTCACCCCTCTTTTAATTTCTCTGAGAATCTGGTCAGGGTCTCTTCCCTCTGCATTTGTTTATCCTGTTCTTCCTTGATGTTATAATTATTTAGGAATTTGTTCTCCTTTCCATTAGATAGTAATCTCCTGGAAGGCAAGGGTTGGGTTGTATCAACACCGAGCACATGATGCCCATTTACTGCATTTGCTGGACTGACCTGACCTGCCCAATAACCAACAGACAAGAAGGGGCAGAGATCCAATTCAAACCCAGAGCTTTTCCCTCCAAATTTGGGGTTCAGAAAGGATGGTTCTGGTCAGAAAGGATGAATTCAAATCTCATCTTGGACACTTATCATCCAAGTGACCCTGAACAAGTCACAAACTCCCAAGGTCTCAGTTTCCTCCTTTGTAGAATGAGGGGTCAGGTCTAGATGGCCTCTAAAATCCACGCCTGCATTTTAAAAGTTCCTGAGCTCAGTGTCATCCCCCATCACATTCCAACACCACACACATCAAGCCCATGACCGCACATGCCAGCTCTTACCCTCTGGATGGCCCCACTTCCTGCCATCACTTGCCTCATCCCTCTGTCACGGGGGAGTAGAGAAAGGCCTGGGCAACATCTGGATTGCTTTGACCTGATCAGCAAGCTGCAATTCACTTCTAAATTCAGGATATGGTTTAAAAGCGGAAGATTTCATTTTTATCTGGTTTTTTTTTTTTTTTTTAGTTTAGCTGGGATGGCTTGGCACACACATCTTCTTGTTGGAGGTAAAAGACAATGACCTTTTTGTCCTAAAGGGGGTCTTTGGTTTCTTAACTTCACCCAAATTACGCACAACTTAGAGGGCAAGGGGACAAGATCTGGCCTTCTGCTGCTGCTAAAAATAACCCAGCTGTTTTTAATCAGCTGTCCTGGCCCTGGCGTGACTGGGCGGTCACTCAATAACTGAGGCTAGAACCTTAGGGATCCTCTGGTCCAATCCTGTTATTTCACAGAGGAGGAAAGGAAGTCCACAGTGCTTAAGTGACTTGCCCAAGGTCACATAATGAAAGGTAGAAGCAAAGCAGGACTAAGGTAGCCAGTCTGGCACAGGGGAAGAAGCCCCAGTCTTTGCTGGCAGAGGAGGGGAAAATGGGAAAATCCCATTTGGAGTGTCACATATTTATGCTATTTAATCTAACTATAGCAAGTCAATTTTTCATGACTCCGTTGATTTATTAGCCTACTTTTCACAATAGCTTTTCCAAACCCTAAGCTTTCTCTCCCTAAGTTTCCCGTGGCCTCTCTCTCTCTCTCTCTCTCTCTCTCTCTCTCTCTCTCTCTCTCTCTCTCTCTCTCTCTCTCTCTCCCCTCTCAGATGAAGATGGCCTTGCACTTCACCAAAAGACATGTTTGCCCTGACCTCCAAATCCTCTCATCTTCCTTGCCTCACACCATTGAGACATCCTGCCCCATTATCGCCCTCATTTCTGTTACTCATTAAGAAATGGTATTTGCCAAGGCAAGCACCTCTAATCCAAACTTCCCCTTCCCTTGCCAGCAGATCTGCCTCACCAGCATCTCTCTCTCTTTTATTTTCAATCTCCCACCATCTTCTCCCTCCTTTACTGAATTCTATAAACATAATCATGTCTTCCTCATCCTTAGAAATCTTTCTCTTTTACCATAAGTCAATTAGGAGATCAAGAAATAATCAGATCCAACGAGAAGGGAAGAATTTATGACCAAACAAGACTCAGAGAACATTATAAAATGCATAGTGGATAATTTTGATTACATTAAATTTTAAAAAATTTGCACAAATAAAAACAATGCAACCAAGATTAAAAGGAAAGCAGAAAGCTGGGAAACAATTTTTACAGCCAATATTTCTGATAAAGGCCTAAAATACATAGAGAACTGAGTCAAATTTATAAGAATGTGAGTCATTCCCCAATTGATAATTGGTCAAAGGATATGAACAGGCAGTATTCAGATAAAAAAATTAAAACTATCATAGTCATATGAAAAAATGCTCTAAATCATTATTGATTAGAGAAATGCTCTTTCAAGTAGAAACTCACACCTATCAAATTGACTAATATTATAGAAAAGGAAAATTATAAATGTTGGAAGAGATGTGGGAAAATCAGGACAGCTGATTAAAAACAGCTGGGTTATTTTTAGCAGCAGCAGAAGGACAGCTCTCAACCCCTGTCCTCTTAGTTGTGCGTAATTTGGGTAAAGTTTAAGAAACCAAAGACCACCTGGACAAAAAGGTCATTGTCTTTTACCCCCAACAAGATGTGTGTGCCAAGTCACCCCAACTAAGCTAAAATGCATCACATGCAATGTTGGTGGAGTTGTGAACTGATGGAACTATATCCAGCAATAACATTACTGTTATCCCAAAGATATCATAAAAAGGGAAAAGGATCCACCTCTACAAAAATATTTATAGAGGCTCTCTTTGTGATGGCAAGGAATTGGAAATTGAGAGGATGCCCATCAATTGGGGAATGGCTGAACAAATCATGGCATATGGATATGATGGAGCACTATTGTTCTATAAGAAAGCATGAGCAGGCAAATTTCAAAAACCCTAGAAAGACTTATATGAACTGATGCTGAGTGAAGTGAGCAAAACCAAAGAACATTGTGTGCCTTAATAGCAACATTGTGAGATAATCAACTATGGTGGACTTAGCTCCTCTCAGCAGTTCAATGAGCAAAGACAGTTCTAAAAGATTTATGATAAAAAAAAAAATGCCATCCACATCCAGAGGGAAAACGATGGAGTCTGAATACCATTTAAAAACAGACTTATTTATACTTTTTAAAAACTTGTTTTAAGTGTTTTTTTTCTCATTTTTCCCATTTAGTTCTGATTCATCCTTCACAACATGAACAATATGGAAATATGTTAAACATGATTGACCATCTTCAACCTATATCAGATGACTCATTGTCATGAGGAGGGAGAAGGGAAGGGAGGGAGGAAGGAAAATGTGGGTCTCAAAAGCTTACAAAAAGATGAATGTTGAAAACTACCTTTACATGTAATTAGAAAAAATAAAATAACATCAAAAAAAAAGATGAGTGGATAGATTTCAGAAAAAACCTGAACTGACCCTAAGTAAAGTAAGCAGAACCAGGAGAACAACATTATGTGATGATCAACTATGATAGACTTAGCTCTTCTCATCAATAAAGTTATCAGACAATTCTAAAAGACTTGTGATGGAAAATACCATCCACATTCAGAGAAAGGACTATGGAATCTGAATACATATCAAAATTTTTTTTCTTTCTCATGGTTTTCCCCTTTTATTCTGATGCTTCTTTCACAATATGATTATTATGGACTAATATGGAAATATATCAGACTGCTTGTTATTTTAGAGAGGTGGTAAGAAAAGGAGGTAGAGAGAAAAAATTGGAATTCAAAATCTTACAAAAATGAATTTTGTAATTGGAAAAATATAAAAAAATATAAAGACAAAAAGAAATCTTTCTCTTGCACATTACCCATAGTTCCATGTCTTTTCCCCCAAAATCATCAAGCAAGACACTGTCCACAATCATTTTCTTTCCTTTCACTTTCTTCTAACTCCTTCTAATCTGGCTTAAGACCTCATCATTCAGTTCCAAGCTAACAATAAACTCTTCACTCCCAGATCCAAGGCCTTTTTCCAATCACCCTTCCTAATCTCTGCAGCAGCGGCTACCGTGAGTCACCCTCTCCTGGATACTCTCCTTTGTACATTTATGAACATGGATCAGAAGTTAACTTGGACCTGAAAATCACATCCTTGAAACAATATGAATATTTAAGGGAGCAGATAGAGATCATTCTAGGCCAGTACCCTCTCTCCAAAGAGTGGAAAGTGGTGGTCTCTGGCCCCAACCTCCCACCTTCCCCACTCTCCACCCTCTGCATGAAATAAATGAAGAGGGGATGGGGGAGAAGAGTCCCTCCCCAAGCTACATGTAATTACTATAATAATTATAATATGTATATAACACCTTGAGGTTTTAAGGACTATTCTCTCAATTTATTGTCACAACCACCTTAGGGGGCAGATTCTGGTATTATTATCTCCATTTAACAGATGGCTAGAGATAGACAGAGGTTTAATAACTTGCCTAGGGTCACACAACTAATAAGTAGCTGAGGCTGGACTGGAACTCATGTCTTCCTGACTCCCCTTCTAGTGTACTACCCACTGTGCCACATAGCTGCTTTCCTATGGAAAACTAGAGTTGGAGTCAGTGGTCCTGGGTTCAAATCCTGTCTCTGCCTCTTACCAGAGTGGCCTTGAGTCAATCATTTAACCTCTCCTGCCCTCAGTTTCCTCAAAGGTTAAAAAAAAGAGAGAGCTAGACTAGATAACTTCTATGTTTGTTTCATTGGTTGTTGTTGTTGGGTTGGGGTTTGGGGGGGGGGGGATTTTACCAAGACAATGGGGTTAAGTGACTTGCCTAAGGTCACACAGCCAAGTAAGTATTAAGTGTCTGAGGTCAGATTTGAACTCAGGTCCTCCCATCTTCAGAGCTGGTGCTCTAACCTGATTAGCCCCCTTGACCAGATGACCTCTAAGGTGCTACCACCATCCAAT
Source organism: Macrotis lagotis (assembly GCF_037893015.1). Lineage (NCBI taxonomy): Eukaryota > Metazoa > Chordata > Mammalia > Peramelemorphia > Peramelidae > Macrotis > Macrotis lagotis. Next base: position 32,115,004 of record NC_133661.1, on the reverse strand, counting down.
GGACACTCTGGTCCTGCGGACTCTGCTCATCAATGGCCACCACCCTGGAGCACAATGGGGAAATATACAAAGTTCTATATAAATATTAGTATCATCATTTATTTTTGTTATTATTAATAATACAAGGTCAAGAATCTTGGGGGAGGGGGGAGCAGCAGAACTGCCAGGAGGAAACATCCTTCCATGAACCCCTTCCTAGTATCTCAATGGAATTCCACCTCCCATCACCACAACCGCAGCCGCTACAGCCTCGCCAGCAGGATAGCCCGCTGGATCTATTTTGGGCTGGGTGTTAAATGGTTTTGGAAAACGCTACTTCCCCTCCATCATTTTTAATATGACAGGTCCCAGCATTCCAGGCCACTCTAATTACACAGGCCAGGGCCTTCAAGACACATTACCTGTTGGAAGGAGGCCCTAGATGGACAAGTCTGGCAGGCCCCTGGTTGAGAGACTGGTCATGGGTTGGGGACAAGCTCATCTTCTCTAATTTTCATCTTTTTAGAGAAATATTCTTAGCTAACATCCTCTTTGGATGCCTCCTGAGGACACCGAGGGGAGATTTAAATGAATTGTCCCCAGTCACACAGCTAATAAGTAACTAAGGCAGGATTTAAACCCAATACCCTATTTACTATACCACACATCCACACAAGAACTGGTGGTTCTAATTTGGCCAGTCTTAGAATAAAGGCTATGTGATAGACCAATGATCCTTTCCAAGGCCCAAGTCAGCTTACTGGGGATAGGTTCATCCTAATAAGTGAGTTAGGAAAACACAAATTTTTAGCTTCTATCCCCTTTTTTCTCTCTCCCTTCTCTCATCATTCAGTTGAAAGGGCTTCCTCCAAATGTATTCCTCTCTCATCTCTGGCTCCTGACTTTTTCCCTCCAGTCCCAGTTAAAATCTGCCTTTTCTGATTCCTTTTAAAGCTACTGTCTTATTTCTGCTGATTACTGCCAATCCAGGTTCTAGGTAGCTTGTTTGGACATAGACTGTTAGCTCCTTGAGGACGGGGACTGTTTCTTGCTTTCTTTTTTACCTCCAGGGTTCAACACAATAACCAGAAGATAATAGGTGTTTAATAAATGTTGACTTTTGACTGGCAGATTGACCTTGGGCAAGTCACTCCATTTTCTTGGCCTCAGTTTCCTCACCTATAAAATGGGGATGATAATAACAGAACCCACTTTGAAAGATGGGCAGCTACATGATTCAGTGGATGGAACACTGGACCTCGAATCAGGAGGAACTGTGTTCAAATCTAGTATGACCCTGGACAAGTCACTTAACCCTAAGGGACCTCAGTTTCCTCATCTGTAAAATGAGCTGGAGAAAGAAATGGCCAACCACTCTGATATCTTTGTCAAGATAACAGCCTTGAAAGGTGGCTGTAGGGTACAATGTAGTCAGCACATTTTTCTGCAACTTAAGAGAGTCTCCAATAGCTTCCCAGAGCACTAGCAGATGAAGTGATTCACTCAGAATCACCCAGCATTGTGTGTGTGTGTGTGTGTGTGTGTGTGTGTGTGTGTGTGTGTATGTGTCAGAGGCAGGACTTAAATGCAACTCTTTTCTAGCTCAGAGACCCAGTCTGTGTCCATTAAGTCCTCCCATCTCTAAATATCTACAAAGAGCTTTTCAAATATTATTATTAATAATATTAACTTTGGGGGACAGCTAGGTGGTACAGTGGATAGAGCACCAGCCCTGGAGTCAGGAGGATCTGAGTTCAAATCTGACCTCAGACACATAATAATTGCCTTGGACAAGTCACTTAACCCCACTGCCTTAAATAAATAAAAATAAAAATAATATTAACTTTGGCTGGGGCTCCATGGATGCTCCCATGCAATGAAACGCCATCCCTTCTGGGGCAGATCCACTGAATGCTGAATCATCAACAGCCTGACCCAAAAGGAGAAGCAGCAGTTTGGATTACAAGCTTGGCCTAGGATTTGTTCTCTTGGGACAGGCAAGGAATGCAATCACAGCTGGACGAACCAGAAAGGCCCCATCAGAAGCTGTTCTCAATTCAGGACTTATCATTGTATTCTGGGACACGGGCTAGAGAGAACAAGTCTAACTTACATCAGAACCCTGGACTGAAAGGAACGCACCACACCGGGAGGGCTGGCTCAACCGTGTCCCTGAGATCCTCTAATGAGGCCAGCTGCCACCACTGGGGATGTGACTCCTTCTGAGTCTGTGGGCCTGACTGGCAGATGGAAAAAAGGGAGGGGAAGGGAAATCCCATCACCTACTTTCCCCTACCCCCAAGACCCCCTTGTGCTATTATCTGGCCTGGTGGGGTAGATAATATAGGGCAGCTAGGTGTGCCATAGTATATACAGTGCCAACCTGAGAATCAGGAAGACTCACCTTCCTGGGTTCAGATCCAGTCTCAGACACTTATTGATTGGGTGGCCCTGGGCAAGTTCTGAGTGGTAACTCAGGTCCTCAAATTTCAGATCCAGGTCCTTTTCCATGGTACCATGTTTCTGGCCTTGCCCAAGGTTACACACCTGAGCTGGTCTCTTAAGAGAAAACGCCTGGTTTTCCTGATCGCCAGGCTCACCATTCTATGGGAATAATCATTGACTAGAGACACTCTTATCCTTCATGACTTCTAGAATATATCATCTCCCTGGTGGGGGTACTCCTTTCTCTACTGCAGGTCTCAACCCCTTTGAGCTTTAATTGATGACCTTTGAAAGGAGTTACCAGAATATATCATCTCCCTGGTGTAAGTGCTCTCTCCCCTACTGTAGATCTCAATCCCACTGAGCTTAATTGATCATCTTTGAAAGGAGTTAGTGGCCCGCCACCTCATTCACTCCATGATGGCCAGTGCTCTGAAGATGAACCTCTCCAAACTGATGAGGAGGCTGGACCTCAGAGAGGCAGAGCCCAGGGCTGGCCCTCTTCTCAAAAACCTTCCTGACTTGGCAGCCCCAGTCACAGCTTCTAAGGGTTTTTGAAAAGCCCCAGAGGTATCAGTGGGCCACTGAAGCCTCTTTAGCTGTATTTTTAAGTGTTTTCCCATGAAAACAAAATAAGAAATAGAAGTGAGAAAATCTGAATTTCTTTCACTCTTTCATTCCTTCCTTCCTTCCTTCATTCATTCATTCATTGTCTAAAGTTATGATTTCTCTCATGGGAAATTCCTAGTATGGAAATTGCCTCTGTTCATGTAGATTCACAGATCAATCATAATTTACAGTCTCAGAAGTTAAGTGATGTGCTTAGGGTCCTAGTATCAGTATAAGAGGCAGGATTTGAATGCAAGTCTTCCTAACTCCACGGCTGGCCTAAGTACAGTGCTGAATTTGAGTGAACAAGTTCAAATCTTGCCTCAGACCCTTACTACTTGGGTGACTCCAGGCAAATCACTCAACCTGGTGGCCCTCAGTTTCCCCACCTGTAAAATAGGGACAATAATATCACCTACCTCCCAGGGTTGCTGTGAGATGCAATTTCTAAAGAGCTTTGCGAACTTGAAAGCACTCTGAGAGCTGGTTATTATTATTATTGTGGCTCTTGTTTTGCCTTTATTTGATTTGGGTTTCTTAATGTGCTTTCTTTTTTTTAACAAGGCAAATGGGGTTAAGTGACTTGCCCAAGGTCCCACAACTAGGTAATTAGTAAGTGTCTGAGGCTGGATTCGAACTCAGGTCCTCCTGACTTCAGGGCCAGTGCTCTATCCGCTGCACCACCTTAATGTGCTTTCACTGAGTTAAGGGAAAATCTATCCTTCAGACACAGTTCCAGTTGATACATATATTCCAGTGGGACTCATCAGACACTCTTGTCCTGTAGCTAAGCGAGTGAGTTCAAGAGATCCATTGGCATGAAGGGAAGGCATCCCCATTGGGGAGCCAAGTGAGAAAATGCATGGAGATAATAACTGGGAGGGTCCTCTTAAATACTTTTTCATATTATGGCCCTCTTTGGCAACTTAGTGAAACTATTGATCTCTTCTCAAGAATTCTGTCTCTGCTATTCAGTCGTTTCAATCCTGTCTGGTGTGTGTGTGATCCCATTTGGGATTCCATGTCAAAGATACTTGGAGTGGTTTGCCATTTCCTTCCCCAGTTCATTTTACAGATGAGAAAACTGAGGCAATGAGATTCAATGACTTGCCCAGGGTCACAGAGCTGGTGTCTGAGTCTGGATTTGACCTCAGGTCTTCCTGACTCCAGTCCCAGGACTCTATTGCTTGCACCACCATGATTATATAAATGTCATTATGGTCTTCAGAGGAACGCTGCACAGGCTGACAACAGCATGGGAAGATGATCAACCACGATGGACTTCATTTCAGAAGTACCATAATCAAGGACAATTTTAAGGGACTTGTGATGGAAAATACCATCCCTATCCAGAGAGGGAACTATGGGGTTTAAAGGAAGACCGAAACTTATTATCTTCAATTTTTAAAAGTTGTTTCAGGTATTATGTAAATTTGTTGTCTCCAATATTTTCTTTCTTTGGATCTGATTCTTCTCTCAACACATTGAGTTTTGATCTCTGTTTAGCATGGCTACAAATGTGGAGTCTAAATCAGATTGCTTTCTGTGGGGAGGCAGGGAAAGGGGGAGAGAAATTGTAAAACTCAAAACCTTGCCCAAAAAATGATTGGGAAAAACTACCATTGTGTGTGGTTGGGAAAAACAAATAAAATATTTCTGCAATATTTATGTGGCCTTGGGCAAGTGATTTCCCCTTTCTAAGTTGGTTTCTTTCTCTGAAAAATGGGATTGGATCAGACTGGGGCTGCTTCTTTTTCTGTTAAGGACCTCTGGGGCAGTCTGATGAAGACCTCTTCTCAGAATACAACTTTTAAATGCCTAAGAAAACTATATAAGATTACAAAAGAGACCAATTTTATTGAAATTTTAAAAAAAAACTCTAAAACTCAAATTTACAGATTCCAGATTAGGAACTCCTAGACCAGATCATCCCTATATAGTCTCTTCCAGCTATTCTCTTATAATTGTCTGTCTGCCCTGAAGTGCCCCCGAGCCTAGCCAACAACAGGAAGAGTTCTTTCTCTTGCCCAACTGAATGACGCCATCGGACAGCTCAAGAAATTAGTGGGCCCCAGCCCATCTCCCCTGGATGAAGTATAATTTCCTAGACTTCCAGAGGCTCTCTCCTGATTTATGGCAGAGGAGAGATCTCCAAAAAGCCCCGGAACTCTCTTACTGACAGTCTCAGAATATTCTGGATGCTTGGAGAGAATAAAAATTCTGAATCCCAGGAAGTATTTTTCCCTAATTGCTTATTACTAAAGCATAATTTGACTGCCCTTTGTGGAGCTGGGCCAAGCACATTGGAATTAAACATCATATGGCAGGAGGAAGAGGAGAAGAGGCTGCTGGGGACAAGGGGAAGCTGGGAGGCAGCCCAGGAGGGAATGAATGCTGCGATCCATCCCTGCACCTGCCAAGAAATGAACAAGTGCCGGCCATCTCAGAATCCAGGACTCGGGAAGGAAACTTTCAGACAAGGAATGTGAGGCTCGGCTCAGGACGGTCCTGGCCAGACGGGATGACGGGAGCTGCAGATCCCAGACGAGGCGGGAGGCCGCCCCAGCTGGACCCGACTAGCCCTTCCCCAGGGGGCCTGGGCCTCTGTCTGGGGAAACCCAGGACAAGCCCCACCAGAAAGGACAACAGATTCTGATCTGAGAATACGAGGTCCCACTTCAATAGAGCCCCTTCAACAACCTCCATGGTGCGCCACCCCCCAACAAAATCACCTGTATCTATTGTATGTCTGTATAAGCACAAACACACACAATCCCCTTGGATCTGTTTTGGTCATACACACCCTACAGCTCCTTAAGGACATGGGCTACATCACTTTTGACTTTGCCCCTTAGAGCATAATGCCTGGACCCCCAGATGCACCTAAGGAATAAATGCCGGCTGACTGTAGATATAAAGATGAGGCAAGTGGATGGGTTTTCATTCCTGATAGAAGATAACTTCCTTGAGGGCAGGGATTGTTTTGTGTCCCAAGCTTGTAAAGGACTGTCAATCGAAGGTCGGAGAGTGTTTCTTGAGCCCCCCTCCCATGCCAGGCATGCCAAGAGCTGGAGATGCCCAGAAAGGCAGCATCTTGTTCTACCCAAAATGGGGAGGAGAGAGAAGAGCACTGTGTAGCAAAACTGAGGAAAGAAAAATTATTTCCTTTTTTCAGAGGGGGAAACTAAGGCTCAGAGGGTGGAACAAGTCATCCACTGACCCAGGAGATGCCAGAATTGGAATCAGGAAGTTTCCAAACACCAAGGACAGCAGTAATAATGGATAGGATAGGGCTAAGGAATGGCCTGTCATTCTGCTGATTTAGAAAAAACTGGCGTACAGATTGTCACGTCCTGCAGTTTCTGGTCTTAGGCTATTACTCAAAACACTAAGAAGGAAGTGATCTGCCCTAGATAACACAGCCAGGATGTGGGCAGCTGGGCGGTGGGGTGTATAGAGTACCAACCCTGAAGTCAGAAAGACCAATTCAAGCCTTAGATATTTACCAGCTTTATGACCTTGGACAAGTCACTTAACTCAGCTTGCCTCAGTTTACTTGATTGTAAAATGAACACAACAAAACATGCACCTGTCAAGATTGTTGAGGTTCAAATAAGACACTCTTTGTAAAGCCCTCAGCAAACTGTGTGGCCCAAGCGAGCACGAGCTATTATCCTGTACCTAAAGTGAGACTTGTGCCATTCTCTGAGCTGGCTTTGAGGTCATCTTTAACCCATCCCCCCAATAACCTTCCCATGGCCACAGAGTTTGAACGTTTATATGCTACTTTCCTCATTATATTCCTATGAAGAAAAACTACATCACAGTTTTCCCCATTTTACAGATGAGGAAACTGAGACCCATTCAATTCAATGCCCAAGAATTTCCTTGAAGTTTTGTTACTAAGAGTGCCAGTGGAAAGTGGAGCCAGGGCCTCTGTTGACTCCTTCCACTAGGCTGCCCAGTCTCTGGGCCAACATTCTTGCCATCATGCAAAGCAAGTCAAACCTGTCTAGTTTGCATAGCCCAGGAGGGCAAGGATTTAAGTCAGCCTTCAGGCACAGCAGGCAAGGAAGTTCCACAAGACCCACGGGAGTCAATTAGAGAAACCGAGTGGAGAAGGAGGCAAGTTGGGCCGTCTCTGAGACTGCCCTCCTCAGAAATGTCATTCTCCAACACTTGGGATCACTTGAGATGAATACTAAATAGAACTCAGTAACTGAGATTCAGCCTCTGCTAAGGGCTAGGCATCATGCTGGAGAGTCAGAGACCAACCGTGACCCCATACAGAGATGTGAAATTCTCAACTCACCCCTCTGCCCCAACTCATCAATAGACAAACTTGCCCCTGGAGCCCCCTTGCCACTGGCAAGTATGGTTGGGAGTAGGGAGGAAGACAAGGCTGGAGTCAGGAGACTTCATCTATGTCCATGGACAAGTACCTGGGGGAAAAGACTCTGTCCACTGAGGGAGCTGGCCCAGGAACCCCTAAAGCTCTGATATCCCGTGAACCCAAGACCAAAAGTCACACTCTCTTCCAGGGCCCATTCAATTCCATGCCCAAGAATTTCACCAGTGACAAAGAGAGTTATCAATTATCAAAGCTGAAAGGGGCTTCTGGGACTCAGTTTCCTCATCAGTAAAATGAAGAGGCTCAACTAGGCCTCTACAGTCCCTTCTAGCTCCAGATCGAAAACACTAGGAATGAAATATATAGAATGCCAGAACTGAGAAAACCTGAGAACGTAGGAGGACATGGAATGTCAGAACCAGAAGGTACCTTAGAACACAAAATCTACAATATCAGAGCTGGAGGGGGGGATCTTGGAACATTGAACATAAAATTCAGAACTGAAAGGGAGCTCAGAACCTAGAATCTAGAATATTTGAACCTGAAGGAACCTTGGACCACAGAACAAAGAATTTCAAGGTTAAAAGGGATTGCAGAAACAAGAACCTAAAATACTGGGATTATAAGAGACCTTGGAACATGGAACAGACAGTTTCAAAACTGGAAGGTATCTTAGAATCTAGAAGCTAAAATGTCAGAACTAGAAGGAAGCTTGGAAGCTAGAATGTCAAAATTAGAAAGAGCCTTGGAACATGGAAGAGAGAATTTCAAATGGAAGGTACCTTAAAACCTAGAGTCTAGAATGTCAAAACTAGAATGGAGTTTGGAAGAGATGATGTCAAAATTAGAAGGAACCTTGGAATGTGAAACAGAGAATTTCAAAACTGGAAGGAAACAGACCCTAGAAAGTCAAAACTAGAAGAAAATGTGGAACATAGAACATAGAATTTCAAACCTGGAATGGACCTTAAATCCTAAAATGCCAGAACTAGAAGGGAAATTTGGAACATATAATTTCAAAGTTTGAAGAGACCTTGAAACCTGGAATGTTAGAACTAGAAGGGATCTTGGAACATGGAACATGAAATTTCAGAACTGGAAGAGAACTTTGAATCTAAAACCTAGAATGGCAGAACTGGAAAGGAACTTGAAAATCTAATTTCAAAGCTTGAAAGGACCTTAGAACCTAAAATGTCAGAACTAAAAGGAATCTTGGAACATATAATTTCAAAACTTAAAGGGAGCTTAAGAATTAGAAGGGACCTTGGAACATGGAACACAGAATTTTAGAACTGGAAGAAAACCTTGAACCCAGAACCTAGAATATCAGAGCTAGAAGGAACCTTGGAACATATAATTTCAAAGCTTGAAGGGACCTTAGAATCTGGAATATTAGAACTAGATAGGACCTGGAGACATGGAATATAGATTTGCAGAACTGGAAGAGACTAACCAAGGTCACCTAGCAAATTAGCAGCATCACTGGGGGTAGGATCCCTGTCTGCGGACTTTTCTTCACCCTACGGTGGCTTGAATATCCCTAGCCAAGCAATCTTTTTTAAAAACATCTAAAAGAAAAGTTCCTTGACAATGTAAATAGCTCTCCTTTCTTTGAGGAGTCTGGATCCAAAGAAGCAGGTGGGGCCCCTGGAGGCCTCAGCCGCTTTCCATCTCCCACCCAGGTCCCTCCCTCCCTTTGGTGTCACCAGCCAAGGGTCCTCTGGCCCAGACAGCCTGGGAGGTCAAATTGCATGGTGGGTTTGTCAAGCAGATAATAATACCCCAGCATCTAGGCCTACGGTGTCCAGGGCACCTCCTCCTGAGCTCTAAATGGATTTAAACACAGGGCCCCAAGGGCAAGGATAACCGGGGCATGGCTTTTCAGGGGCCCTGCCCATGTTTCCCACACAGACCCTCCAAAGTCTGACGCCCAAATTGGCTGCAACCCAGGCAGGGCCTTGGATCTTTGAATCTCAGAGACTGTCAGCTGGAAGAGAGCTGGGAGCTTCTAAGACCAAGGTTTTTTCCTTTGACAAGGGAGGAAACTGAGGCACAGAGAGTCCAGAGGTCTTGTTAGTAAGTACCCAAGCCAGGAATCCAGACAGCATTCCCCAACCCCAAATCTAGGGTCTCATGAACTCTCTGTCAGTCTCTTAGGAGCACAGATTGAGTCCAACCCCTCCCCCATATTAAAGATGAGGAAATGGCGATGCAGAGTCAATGACTTGCCCAAGATTACAAGCAAGTCGGTGGCAGAAATGGGATTAGAACACAGGGTCTCTGACTCTGGACTTGGCACTATTCCATGTTCTCCTTCTTTGAGGCAGCTCTGTGACCCAGGAGATAACAAGAGGCCCCAGGAGTCATCCCAAGGAAGGAAGAATGGTCTTGGTCTGCTTGCCCTCCCCCCCACCAGGGCAGAAGCAGTCCCTTGAAGGGAAGCTGACAAAAGGCAGACTTAGGCTCTACAAAATAAGAAGAAAATGTCCTAATCATTATAAAAGAATTGTCATTTATCCTTCATTTTTGAAGAGAATCAATGACATCATGGGGGGATGTCTTGACTTGTGGGTAAAGTGAATTTAAGTGAGGCAGAGTCATTGGCCTCACTCTCTCTTCCAGAGTCATCCAAGTCTGGAGGAAGGACAAAAGTCAATGCTGGTCATGGCCTGAGATGCCAAGGATGACTGGCACATTCAATGGCTGGCCAAGCTCTCAGGACTCCATCGCCTGCTTCAGCCACCTTATGGTCCTCAGAACAAATGGTTCTCATTCACCCATTCCATGCTTGGGATGGACACCCCCTAATTCACAGCAGTGGCTACTCATCCAACACTATCACCATCTTCTGATGAAACCTGGATGACCCTTATCAGCTCACTTGTATTTATCCAGAATGGCCTCCGGAGTCATTTCTAACTCAGAAGTGGATTAAATGTGGCTGTAAATATGACATTCAAGGAACCTCTGAATGAGGGGTTAAAAACTAAGCTCTGGCAGGAGACAAGGCTTAGAACCCAAGCTTCGTTGAGTCCTTCCCCACCCCATGACTCTTGTGATGAACTAGCCACATGACCTTTCCCTCTTGGGGCCTTAGTTAACACTGTTGGCTAATGAGGCTGCCCTAAGGCCTCTCTGAGCCCTGACAGCCGGGGGACACCATGAAACCCTCACTCCAACTTTGCCCCAGACTGTGCTACCTTGAGCTGTGCCCACCAAAACCTCTGCTAGCCACCAAGCCTTCTTCTCCTCTCAGAATGGCCCCTCTGTCTCTGAATTATTTGAGAAACACAGGGAACCCCAGACCTGTTAAAATCATTTTCTCCCCTTAAATTAAATAACTAGCCTCTTAAAATGTGCTTTGTTTTGGCAAGTATAAGCCTGTGGGGGGAGGGATGGCAAAGATGGGAAGGGTGATGGCTACATTCACGGCATGGGCAGGAGAAAGGGCTCTGTACAGAGCAGGTCACCCAGGAAAAGCATTAACTCACACCGCTGTAGCCACCTAACCCTCCTCCTCCCACCCCACATATACACATTTAACAGACAATGAGGCTGGGAAGTGACTGACTCAAGGTCACCGAGCCAGCCAGTGGCAGAGCTGGGGGCCTCGACCCAGGTGGTGTAAAAATTATTGCCACCAGTCAGAGGATGTGGGCTGAGAGCCTAACCCTGGTGTTTACCAGGCAGGGACATGGGGCACCTCACACCACTCACCCTCCGTTTCCTCCTTTGTAAGATGAAGAAATCCAACTTGCTGGCCCCTTACAGCTCTAAACGTATTGTTCTAACATCTATAGGACTTTGCAGTTTACAATGAGCTTCCCTGGAAACAACCATGGGAATACATGAGTTTTCCCCATTATACAGATGGAGAAACTGAGGCTTGGAGAAGTGAAGTGACACAGAGTGACAGATGGAAAACTAAAACCCAAGTCCTCCAAGACTGATAATGCTCCTTCCACTGCCCTTCTTGGAATGCCAGATCCTCACACTGCACCCAGGACTGGGGCTGAAAATGAAAATTCCCTGGAGGGTCTTGGAAGGGTATCCCCCTCCCATCTCTCTCCCTTCCCCCAGCTCCTCATGCCAAAAGGGCAGTTCAGGAAGCCCAGGCCTGGGTATCTCTTGTGAGCTATGAGGCCCCAGTGCAGGGAGGCTGGCGTGGGATCCACCCAGAAGTAGGCGCATGTGTTATCAATTAGGGGAAAGGAGCAAAGGGGTGGAGAGGGAGCCGAGGGGCCCAGCCCTGGAGCCTGGGGAAGCGTGCTCCAGTTCCGACTGCTGCCCGGCCTCGGCTGCCGGTGCCAAACGGCCAGCTGACCTCAAAGGACCCTCCTCAGGCATCTGTTCTACAGAGTCACTGGACAAGAGCTTATGTTGGGAATGAAAAAATGGACATCCCGCTTCCCTCCAACCCAGGGTGGCAAATGCTGTGGTGGCAGGGGTTTCTTGTGGCTTCACAGGAGGGGTCGCTGGATAAACATGTGACCCTGGGCAAGTCACTTCCCTCAGGTCCCTTATATCCTAAAGCGAGGTCAGGCTAGAGAAAGGCTCTCCAGGCACCCTCCCTGCTTTGATGCTTGATGTTCCCAGAAAGACACTGTCATTTCTATATGCTAAGCCTCAAAATTCCAAGATCTCTGACAGCTCTGACATTCTGTGTTCTGTATTCCAGCGTTCTCCATCCTCAGGTCCTAGCCAGCTCTGGCATTCTGTGATACAAGGCCCCTCCCAGTTCTGGCATTCCAGAATCCATGAGGTAAGAGAGCAGGTTGGACCTGGAGGCAGCAAGACCTGGACTCAAATCCTGTGTGACCTTGGCCAAGTCACTTCAACATCAAAGAACCTCAATTTCTTCATTTGTAAAATGGAGGGGGAGGGATCCCATGACACCTCAGATCCTTCCAGCTCTAAATCTATGACTATGAACCCATAACCCTACATTCTACATTCTAAGGGCCTTCGAGCTCTGCCATTCTGTGGCTCTGTGAATTCTGCTAACCCGAGGACAGATATCTGCAGCGGACCACCTGCGGAGAGGGAGTTGAGCCCAAGTTTGTCCAGCGGCTTCTCCATGCCACCCTCCCATTTAAGTATCTCCCAGAAAACAATAAGAACACAGCATCCCAAATCCCCTTGATACCCAAGTCCACCCCCGTACCTTGGGCATTCAGAAATGTCTCCTCCTCACCCCCTGCCCCATCCACTGAGCCCCAAGGAATCAGAGCCCAGGATAAGCTTCAGAGGGGTGAGGATGGTAGCTACCAGCCTCCCAGGACCTAGCAGGCCTCCCCTGAGACTGAGCAGTACAGCTCTGCTACGAGGGCAGGGGTCCCTGGGGGAGACACGGGACCTCTGGATCGATCAACTTTATTAAGCCCCTACTGATTTTCAGACACTATATTAAACATTATTCAACCCTCACAGCAAGAACAACCCCGAGGGGGGAAGGTACTCTAGATTATTCCCATTTTGGAGTTGAGGAACCTGAAGCTGACAGAGGTTAAGGGACTTGTCCAGGGTCACACAGCTAGGATGGATTTGAACTCAAGTCCTTCTGAATCCAGGCTCCAAACTCTGGCCACTGTGCCACCAGCAGTGCCAGGAGTCAAAGGTATCATCTCAGACTCTGTTTCCAGAAAGATGTGACTATCTTTAGTACAGCCTGGTGGTCTCACTGGGGTATGGGCATGGATCAGGGTAGCTAAGGGACCCTAACTTGACTGGGAGAGAAGTTGGGGTCATGGGGTTTTCTGTCCAGATGTCTCATGGGCAAATGAACATCTAGGTGAGAGGGCAGAAGGAGAGAGGGAGGTAGGCATGTCCCAGGTCCCTCAGAGGGCCACGAGATGACTTTTCAAGCCCAGAGCTAGAAAAAGTTCAGCCCAGAGTCAGGATGGGGAAGGAACTGAATTCCTCAGTTTTATTAAAAATCATTAAGGGGGGTGGCTAGGTGGTGTAGTGGATAGAGCACCCGCCCTAGAGTCAGGAGTACTTGAGTTCAAATCCGACCTCAGACACTTAATAATTACCTAGCTGTGAGGCCTTGGGCAAGCCCCTTAACCCCATTGCCTTAAAAATCTTAAAAAAAAAATCATTAAGAGCAAACAGAGGGTATGTGGGGGGGTGAATGGCCTGGGTGGGCATCCTGGCCAGCAAGAGGGAGCTCCGGAAAGTCTCTCCCCATACAGCTTCAGACCAGCATCTGCTCAAATCATCACTCTATGATCATGCCCCATCCCCATCTACCGCAGGACCTCCAAGGGTGCAAGGACCCAGGCTCAGTCATCAGCATCGCCTACACCCCAATAGGATTCTAACATTCTCTAGCCTGGGTTGCCTGTAGTTCCTATGCTAACGGCATTGGCATAGGCAGAATATCTGCTTCCAGTGACCTCGTTGCCAGTAAGGGTTGGGCCCTGACAAAGTCACACTCATTAGGAAAAGATGGGCCTTCCCTGACTTTGCTATCTGTACATCGGCACTGCCTTAGGAAGCCTCTGTGGCCCCCAGGTCGGTGGGCTCCAAGGGGAGAGCCCAACAGTAATGATCAGGTTCCACCTGGCATGGTCTTCTCATCTGTGCTACCATGCATAAGGGAGCCCCCTCGTGGCCATCTATGGGAAGACACAGTCACGAGCAGACCGGCAGCCTCTGCCGGAGGGTCCAGAAGCTCCACCAGTGGCCGGGGATTTTCAAATACAGGAGATCCCAGGCCCAGTGGAGGAGCAGGATAGGCCCAGGCATTGTCTGCCTTTCCAATCTACCTCCGTTTGGAGGGAGGATAGCAGAAAGGGTCAGTAATTGGAGGATTCTTAATGAGCATCTCATGTCAGCGCATCTACTAAGGCAATCCCACTATGCCAAACCCAATATGGGGCCGTTCCGTCTTGACCCGAAGATCTCCAAGGAGGGCTTGCCCACTGCCTCTCAAGGAGGCCCCTTCCACTGAGACAGCCCTCTCTGTGAAGAAATTCTCTCCCATTTCTTTTTTCTTTTTTGTTTTTTGCATGGCAATGGGGTTAAGTGACTTGCCCAAGGTCACTTGGCGATTGAGGTTGGATTTGAACTCCTGCCCTGCTGACTCCACTGCACCATCTAGCTGTCCCACGCCCAGCTAGGTCTGCCCTCTGAAGCCACGGCAAACAAAGCAAATCCTTCCTCCATAAGATAGTCCTTCTCATGTCCTCTCTTGGGTCTCCTCTGCCTCAGTTCCTTTCATTGATCTGACTCAAAGCCTCACGGTCCCAGTTACCTTCCTTGGGCACACTCCAGTCTATCCGTAACCTTCTTCAACTTTGGAGCTCAGAACTGGCACAGTCCTCCAGCTGCTGTGCGAAGGGGGCAGAGCGTGGTGGGACCATCCCCACCCTGAGCCTCCCTCCTCCTGGAAGCTGGGGCTCTCTTAATGCAGCCCAAGATGACCGACGCTATCCTGGCCTCAGACAATGATTTTTCTAGTCAAGCATCTGCCATCTTGTTCTTCTGCGATTGGTTGGTTGGACCCCAACATAGATCATGACTCACATCCCTACTGAATTTCATCATATTTGATTCAGGTCGAGACCCTTGCCAAAAAAGCTCCTTTTCAACCCTGGCCCATCCTCCAGGATCCACTAGTAGTCCTTCCCAGTGAGAGTCGCCCATCTGATGAGCAGGCCACCCATGCTTTTATCTAAAATGGTCAGATGCCACAGTGCCAACCTGAGCCCATTTGGGATCATCAAGAGCTGATCCCCCACCAAAGCCGAGGTTCGGAGCAGAGCCCAGGGGGTCCAGTCCAGCAAAGGGGCAGGAAGGTTGAGGAGGCTCACCTGGCGGTAGGTGCAGATGATGATCTCCCTAAGGTGGTAGTGCATTGGAGTCATGGTCTCGCTCACCATGTCCAGGGCCATGTCCACCTCCTTCTTCATCCGGTGCCCGTCAGGCAATAGTTGGACCACTTTCATCACCACCTGGGGTAAAGAAAGAGAGAGATGGACAGAGGAACTTTGATGCCAGAGAGGCTTTCCCTGTGGGGCAGCTAGGTGGTACAGTGAACAGAGAACCAGCCCTGGTGTCAGGAGGACTGAGTTCAAATTTGGCCTCAGACATTTAATAATTGCCTAGTTGTGTGACCTTGAGCAAGTCACTTAGCCCCATTGGCTTAAATAAATAAAAAAAGTTTTTCAAAAGGCTGCCCACCAGTTCTACACCCAGTCAGTGCATCACCTGCAAGGGGTGGAAGGGAGCTAACGGGCACAGGAACAAGCACCACTTGTGTTTTTGAGGGTTTGGTCTTTGTGCTCTCCTAAGCGAGGCGCCATAGTGCCAAGGGTTAGGGTCAGAAAAACTCATCCTTCTGAGTTCACATCTGACCGCAGACATTTCTGAGCAGTGTGGTCCTAGACAAGTCTCTTCACCCTGTTTGACTCAATTTCCTCATCTGTAAAATGAACTGTAAAAAGGAAATAGCAAACCACTCCAGTATCTTTGCCAAGAAAACCCCAAATGGGGTCCTGAAGAGTCAGGTGGGACCGAAATGAATGAACTACAGTCTTTGTGGAAAGAGATATTTGTGAAACAATGTGAAACACTAATTACTGTTGTTGTTGCTGCTGTTGTTATCCCCACCTAACAGAGAAGACAATTCAGATCTAAGGAAGAGGGGTCACTCGCCAGGGTGCGAGTATCCTAAGTGCTGGCGGCAGCTTGAACCCAGATCTTCGGTCTCTGGCCAATAACCCACTAGGTCTGATGATCAGTTCTCCGCTACGGACTCTCAGATCTATGTAGATCCTGCTCTGGCTCCTCTCCTGATCTCTAGTCCTGCTTAGTTCACGCCCTACTGGATATTTCATTATGGAAGTATTTTCTTTCTTTTCCACTTACATGCAATAGTAGTTTCTACCTATCATTTTTTGGTGAGATTTTGAGTGTTACACGTTGCCCCCCAGAAGGCAGTCTGCTACTCTTCTTTGGTTTTTTGTTTTGTTTTTGGTTTTTGTTTTATAGGTTTTTGCAAGGTAAATGGGGTTAAGTGGCTTGCCCAAGGCCACACAGCTAGGTAATTCTTAAGTGTCTGAGACCGGATTTGAACCCAGGTACTCCTGACTCCAAGGCCGGTGCATTATCCACTGCGCCACCTAGCCGCCCCCAAGTCTGCTACTCTTGACATTGTTCCCATGCTATGATCCCACTGGCCATATCAAACTCCCCCAGGTATCTAAAATTCATCCAATATAAAACAGAAACCTTCTCTTTAACCCAAGCAGCCTCCAGGCTTATTACACACGACTCCTTCATCAGTTCAGCCAAACTGGACTTCAAATTTCCTCAACTACAACATTCCATCTCCCATCTCCACACTCTTGCCTTGGCAGTGCCCCCTGCCTGGGATATCACTTCTTAGAATCCCCAGTTCTCTCCTCACCTCCACTCCAGGGTCCCCTGCTAGCTGAGGCTTTTCTTGATCTCCTCTGGAAAAAGTATTTTCTCTCCAAAATTTCCTTGTATTTGTTTTAGATATAAATGTGTGTAAATGCATATTTACTTACATCTGCATATATAAATATGCCAAATCTACTTTTATATCCATGTCTGTCTATGTAAATGTTTTCTGCACTCTTACATGTAAATGTGTATAACTATGCAATAAGCAGATATATAAATACACTAAACAAATATGTAAATCAAGAGACATAAATACATACACTTAGCATAAAATGTCTACACATGTGACTTTTATATTACGTGCACACTGTATAAACGGAGGCATCCTTCCATAGCTGGACAGGCATTGATTCTCTCCCTATTAGAAGGGAAGCTGGCTGGGGGCAGGGATGGCTTTTGTAAGGCCGGTAGATTTAACACAAGTCACACAGGAGGCTGAAAGAGGCAACACCCCCCCCCAGCTTAGATCTTCTGACTACAAACAATAAGGGGGGCCGTGTGGTGCAGTGGGAAGCCTGGAGTCAGTTAGACTTGGGTTCAAATCCTGACAATCAATGAATGAATCAATGAGCACTGTTAACATCTTATTGAGTTGTTTCAGTCTGACTCTTTGTGAGCCCTTTGGGGTTTTCCTGGCAAAGATAAGGGAGGGGCTTGCCATTTCCTTCTCTGGCTCATTTTACAGAAGAGGAAACTGAGGCAGACAGGGTGACATGTGTGAGCCAGAGTCGCAGTGAGCAAAGGTCTGAGGTCAAATCTGAGCTTAGGAAGATGGCCAGAGCTCTGGGCCTTGGTGGAGCTGCCCTACCACTCAGCCGTTTACCAGTGCCCTCCCGGCTCTCTGGGGAGGAAGGAGGCAGCTGTCCCACTGCCCCCCGCCTGCCCTGGCCCTGGTGCTTGGTTCTGGGATCGATAAGCTGGAGTGCGTCCTGGAGTCTGGGTCTTAGAATGTAGCGGCTGAAGACACTGAGGGCTTTGGCCTAAGGAGGCCCGAGCTGGACCAGGAGCAACGGGACTGAGGGGTGGATCCTGCCTTGACCTTTTTAATGAAAACCTTTCTCTAATGATGATCAGAAGGAGGGAGAGGGTTCCCCCAGGAGGCCCGAGGGCCGATGACCATGCGCTGAGGGTCTGGGGATGCTCTTGGGGGCACAGGTTGAACCAGATTTACCCAGAATTCTCCTCCCATTCTGAAATGAAATGCACAGCTTCCTGGCTGGGGCCCCCAGACTTTCCGGGCAGAGCCCCAGGCGGGCACAGGGACCTCGTCCCCCACCTCCCCTTTTGGCTTTGTCTTCCCCTGGAATGCAAGCTTCTGAAGGGCAGGGCCGTCTTTCCTTTCCTCATGTTTGTACAGCCAGCACTCAGCACATTGTGAGGCTGGATGCAGTAGGAGCTTAATCAATTCCCTTGACGTGGCCATAGACTCCGCTGCTCTGGGGCACCACAGCAGAGACGATGGGCACTAGGAGTGACTCACCTCAAACTCTCCCTTGGTGTACTTGGCATCGGGCACACTCACGATCTCCTCCTCCCCCATCTCAGGGAAGCCCTGTGGGGGTCAGAGGAGACTTTCAGAGGGTTTTCCTTGGTCCACTAGGACCCCCCCCAACTGAGGACACTCTTCTCTCCAAACAAGATCAACAAGATCACACATCTTGGAAGGGTCAAAAGTGAGACTTGAACCCAGTTCCTCCTGGCTTTGAGGCCAGAGCCCCCCCTGGTGGGCCACACTCAGCCTCACCGTCCTGTCACTATTATTAAATAATTGTTGATCAAACATTCGAGAGTCATCGGCTGCCACAGGCAGGGACAGACCCCAGAGGCCCCCAGCCCCACTCCTCCAGGACCCCACAGGCCACCCCCAGACAGAGGCAGGACTCACATTCACGTGCCACAGGGTGAGGACACCAACCACCATGGCTGTTGTGGTCCGGCCCTGGCCGCTCAGGCAACTGAACACTAAGCTGGTGCTGGGGTCCTTGGCCAGCGCCCCCCTTGTCGTCTCCAGAAGCCGGTCAAAGTCCTGGGGAGAAGATGGACAACAGACCGAGCTGAGAGGGGGCAGAAGACTGGCGGCTCTGCCCCAAACACCTAGGCTCTGGTGCATGCACATGTGCACACACACACACACACACACACACACACACACACACACACACACGGAGAGAGAGGAGCAAGCTTGGGTCTTGGGACCAGGAGGCCAGGGTCCAAGTCCCAGCCCTCCCTCCGGCTCATCTGCAGAACGGGCATCATCACCTTTGTCCTGGAGATCTCAGAGGGCTACGGCGGAGGGAAATGTTTTTTAACCCCAAAGTGCTAAGGATGAGCCACTCATCTGGAAAAGTCCATGGACAATTCCCTATAAAGTTATCATGAGGAGATTCAATTCCACAAGCATCGATGGTGAAGAGCCCCAGAACTGCAAAGCCCAAACTGCGGCAGAGCCCGCATTCTACAGGAAACCTTCAAAAGCATAGGAAGTGGGTCATCAGAGTCGGGAGACCCGGGTCTGAATCTTGACTATCCAAAGTAATGCAGTGTGACTCTAGTCAAGCAGCCTCCTCTCCTAAAGGACTGGTGGGAAGAAATCTTTGTCTGAAAAAAGGGGGAGGGACAAGGAGAGGGATAAGGGTTGTGATTTCACTGCAACAGTTTCTCCAGGGGAGCTGCACCCCCTTTTCTTCATCTTAGAGCGCCAGCCCAAGAGCTTTGGGGATTTGTGCAGGACCTGTCAGAGGTGGACCTAACCCCGGATCTTCTAAGCTCAAGGCTGCCTCTCTAACCACTGCACCACCTTCTCTCCTGGCAACCTTAAAGCACTACACCCCGTATGTTATTGCTCTGTTGTTTTCAGTTAGGTCCGACCACGTTTGGGGTTTTCTTGGCCAAGAAAACTGGACTAGTTTGCATTTTCTTCTCCAGTCTTACAGATGAGGAAACTGAGGCAAAAGGGGTTAAATGACTGGCCCAAGGCCACACAGCTAGTAAATGTCTGAGGCCACACTTGAACTCAGGTCTTCGTGACTCCAGGCCCAGGGTACCCCCAAACCTGAGTTCTTCTCCTCAGACAGACTCATCGAGCCCTGCCCCCAGCCATGGCAGCCCCGGAGTCGGGGGGCCCTTCCAGCAGAGTCCCGGCCGGGGGCCACGTCCCCTCCACTGCTGCACCCAGCTCCTTTCCCTAGGCGCCGGGGCTCGGACATGGTGCCCAGAGCCCACCAGGGGGCAGCAAGCCCACACTAGGGCCATGCGGCACCCAGACCTAGGGCAGGCTCCAGGCTCAGTGGTACTCTGGGGCTGGGGAGGGGGCTCCCCGGGGCGGGAGCTCCCTCCCCCAATGCCCGAGAGGCCCTTTTCTGCAACTTCTTTTTAGAAAGTGTATCAGAATCAAAGAGAAGCATCAAGCTAAGCGTCAAAGTCATGGGGAGCATCGGCTGAACCCTAAACACAGCACAGGCAGGGGTCCCCAAATCTCAGGCCCTGGTTACGCGCCCCCTCACATCCCTCCATAGATCTGGACAGGTCCGAGAGCAAGGACCAGAAGACCTGGATGAGGGCTGGGGGATGCTAGTAAATGGGGAGGGGGTGGGAAATGGAGCCGCTTCTCAGCCTAAACAACCGCATGTTTAACGACCGGTTTGGTCTGAGTCAGCACCAACACATTCCCGTTTGCCGTCACAGGTACAAAGTAGCAGAACGGGGACCCTTTACCCCAAAGGCAACGCTCTCTCCACATAGGAGCTGAGGGGCTGCCATGGGGTAGCAGACTGGGGTCAGAAGACTCCACTTTCTGAGTTCAAATCTGGCTTCAGACCCTGTCTGCCTCAGTTTCCTCTTCTGTAAAATAAGCTGGAGAAGGAAATGTGCCCTTGCCAAGAACCCTCCAGATGGAGCCACAAGTCAGACCCCAAGAGAAATGCCCGAGCCAGTGGCAGAGCCCAGACTCCAGGCCGGGCCATCCCCGGTTCCACAGCTGAGCCTTCCACACCCCCATGTTACCTGCTCCCTAGGGGCACAGAAGTCTGGGATGGGGACGCGTTGGTAGGAGAGGTCCCGGCTCTGGCTGATAATGTCCCGCATGGTCAGGCACGTCTGGAAGGGTGCCCGCTTGTCCCGCTCAGGGCGCACCTCAAACCGCTTGGGGGAAGCCAGGATTCTGGTCTTCAGCTGGGCCTCCAGTTTCTGCAGGAGAGACAGCAAGAGGATGTTAGGAGGCAGGAGGCGGGGATCCTAGGGAGGTGTGGAGCTGATGGGAGCCTGAGAGACCATCCGGAACAGCCCCCTCATTTTACAGATGGGGAAACTGAGGAAGAGGGAGGTCAAGAGTGTATAGACTCATTGAGCCCCACCCTCAGGCCGGCTGGCCACGGAGCCCAGGAGTAGAGAGTCAAGGGGACCCTTCCCCCCGAAGGACAGGGGAGCAGAGGGGCCACTTCCCCAGGTCACAAGCCCATCGCTACTCCCGGATGGGCAAGGACAAGGGCAAGGCTACCGTAAATCTTGGTGAGCGCACCAAAGGCAGAGTCTGGGGAGCTCACCTCCAGCTGCTCGGGGGAGAGGGCCGCAGGTCCGGGAATGGGCTCCTTCAGGTTTCCCCGCTCCCGCAGGGTGTAGGTCTGCCCATCACACTCCACAACCGCCTCTTCCCGAAGGTTGATCCAGCTCACCTGCCGATGCTTCCTCTTGGAGTCTGTCAGGTAGCTGAGGACACTTCCCATAGCCTGGGGGAGGGAGGAGAGACAGGTAGGCAGGGGGCCTTGGGGCCTGAGACCCACCCCTATGGACCCCCCGACATGGGGAGCCCTTCCCTCCCAAACCCAACCAGTCACCTTGGCATTAGGCTGGGCCATGCCATAAATGGGCATCTTGGCAACCCTCCGGAAGTTGGCCACATTCATCTCTCGGGCGGTGCTGAGCACATCAGGAGAGAAGGGTTCATCTGACACCTGGAAGGATACATGTAAAATTTTAATCATTATGGAAATGTTTAACATAATTACACATGTTTAACCTATGTCAGATTACTGGCTGTCAAAAGGGAAGGGTAGGAAAGGAGGCAGAAAATGTGGAATTCAAAAGCTTGCCAAGGACGCAGTGGATAGAGCACCGGCCCTGTAGTCAGGAGGACCTGAGTTCAAATCCAGTCTCAGACACTTAATTACCTATCTGTGTGACCTTGGGCAAGCCAATTAACTCCAGTCTTGCCAAAAAAAAAAAAAACTTATCAAAAAATGAATGCTAAAAACTATCTTTGCATGTGGTTGGAAAAACAAATAATTTTTTTAAAATAACTAAAACAAAAAAGGCCCCATTTTTAAAGGTATTGAAGGGAGATTCCCAGAGAAGTCCTAAATGGCCAGGATCCCACTAAAATGGGATTGTGGGTAGCTCCAAACCCCACCTCCCCGACAGGTCGGTTCAAGGCTTTTTCCCCTGGGTGCCAGTGGTTGCCTTGGGATGAAACAGGACAGGGTCTCCTCTGGGAGGGAGGTGCAGGGGATTCAGAGCTCATCTTAAGGTGCTTCAGAGCTCATCTAGCCCAGCCTCATCAAGCTACAGAGGAGGAAACTGAGGCCCAGCAAGGTCAAGTTTAAGGATACACGATGGAGGCAGAGCCAGGTGTTGAAACCACATCATCTGACTCCTGACCCAGTGCACATGGGCAGGAAAGGAGGTAGGAGGAAGTGGAAAGCTCCAAGGAAGGACTGTGCCACCGAAGGGAGGAGGGAAGTGATCAGGACCAGGTGGGCAGAGATGGCATCTTACCAGCACCCACGCTTCCTTGGCAGCCAGCTCCCCAGTCACCACGGGTTCCATCAAGTTCACCTTCACCTGCAGCCGGTACAGCTCCGGGTGCCCACACAGCCAGCGGCTGAAACTGAGGGCAAAAGCCAGGGGGTACTGGCGGCCATGAGACAGAGAGACACTGCGTTCAGGGGTGAGGTGAGTGGGCATGCAACCCACTCCCCTTGGGGTCTCCCCTTGGTCGGCTCCTGGTCACCCCAGGAGGACTACAGGACCAATACATAATCAGAGCCAGAAGAGGATAATGAGTCCAACGTTCTAATTTTACAAGTTAGGAAACTGAGGCCTGGAATGATCCAATTCACTCAGATAATAAGTAGAAAAGCCAGGAGTCACACCTTTGGAGCCACAGGGGAAACACTCTTTCCAGTGAGGCCATGGTCCTCTGACTCTGTTTACCATCCGTCTGTCCACATCTCTCAGCCCCGTGGCCTGGGGATCCTTCCCTCTGGAAACTGGAACTACTCCCCCAGCCTCCAGTCCCCACTGTCACCTCTTCCACTCCACAAGGTAGCCGCCCACCCCCACTGGAGCCATCAAGGAGATCATAGGCAAATAAAGCAAGGTAGAGGCGAGCCTTAGGTCCCGGACCTAAGCCAGGATGCAAAGAAAGGAAAGGTTGGGGAAGGGGGCCCAGGGCAATAGTTCTTGAACCTTTTCAATTCACAAACCTTCAATGACGATCCACGGTAATGACCTGCGATCTACGGTAATGACCTGCGTGGTCTCCCCCACTCCCCCTGGATCTGAGTCCCCCAGCCCCCATCAGAGATGGACAAAGCATGGGGGCACCCTCAGGATAGGTCTTAAAAGAGCAGGCCCCTCCTCTAGTCAGCACCATATACAGATTGACACAAACAATAAACATTGGAGCCCCATGGTCCCCAAGGGCATGCTGTGCCCCAGGTCACAGTCCATCTTGCCTAGCCCTAGTCCTAGCTCTGCCCCATCTGCACTGTAGATATCCACTCACAATGGCCATACACAACACAAATACCAACCAAAGGATCGAGCGCTGAATGGGAGCTCATCGGAGGTCATCCAGCCACCCCAAAGGAGCCTTTCCAGGGGACCTCACCCCCTGCCAGAAGCACCTCCCCCCAAAGCTACTCTGTATAAACACTGTGCATTTATTGTGTCCATAGATGCTGGTTCCTCCACTAGAACATAAGTTCTCTGAGGGTAGGGAGTGTTTCTGCTTTTTCTTTCCAAACTCAATGCTCACACAAATAATGTTTCCAGCTGTTTGATTTGGCCAAATTGGCCCAGTTTGCAGATGAGGAAAACCCAGAGAGTGTCACTGATTTATCCAAAGTCAGAGACATACACAAGGATCTGTAACCTCATCTGTTGGGGAATATTCCGCACAGTGACTTCTTCCACCAACATAGATCCCCTAGCTTGGAGGACCTGGATTCAAGTCCTGACTCAGCCATTTATAGTTGTGTAATCTTAAAGTCACTTGAATTCTCTGCACCTCGGCCTACTCTCACTGTAAAATGAGGAGCTCCAAGCACCCTACTCCATCTCCCTGTGAACCCTATGAATCTAAGGTGTTACCTGGAACCTGTGGTCTCAAACAGGAGAGATGGACTGGAACCCAGCACTTCCTGCATCCAAGCCCAGCTCTCTACCCAATACAATCCATCATTTCTTTTTGCGTGCACACACACATAGAAGCCCAAAGGCCCTCGGGCCCAGCCTCGTCATTTTATGGACAAGAAAACAGAGGTCAAGAACAGTGAGAGAGTCTCAGAAGTAGAGTTGGCACCACCGACCCAAGCCAGGTCTCCCAACAGCCCCGGAAGGGAGAGAGCCACGCCGATTTGTGCCCACTTCAGAGGAGAAGCCCAAGGCTCCATAAAGGGAAGGGAACCAACCATCAAGAGCAGCAGAGCTGCCCACTCCCAACCCCCGACACACACTCACTCAGCCCCCCACACCCAAAGCTTGCCCAGCCAGTCCACATTCTAGCTGTCCTCCAGCAGATCCTGCCAAGGTCACCAGGGTTGAGTGGGAGCAAAGCTGATGCCCAAAAGCGGACACAAAGGGCCCCAAAGGCCGACCCACCTGCTCGTGAAGATAGTAGTTGAAGGCAATCAGGTAGAAGTAGCGTTCCAAGCTCTGCAGAGTCTTCTGTTGCCGGGATTCTTGGTCACCATTTCCCTGGAGGGGAGGAGAACTAAAGGGAATTAAGTGGCAGTCATGGGATGACGAATATCAGGTCTGCAAGAACCCTTGGAACACTGAACATCAGGACTGGAAGCTTAGAACATAGAACATCAGAGTTGAGAGGGAACTTAGGATACAGAACATCAAAGATGAGAGGGATCTTATGACATGGGATATCAGGGCTGGGAGAGACCTTAGGATGCATAGAACATCAAAGATGAGAGAAATCTTTGAACATGGGCATCAGGGCTGGGAGGACACTTAGGCCACAAACATGAGAGGGATCTTAGAACCTGGGACATCAGGACTGGGAGGGACCTTAGGATAAAGAACATCAAAGATGAGAGGGATCTTAGAACATGGGATATCAGGGTTGGGAGGGACCACCCCCAGGGGATAAGGGGAGTGGGATTTCTTTGGATCAACTCTGCAGACTCCAAACCCCTCCCAGTAGTCTTGAAGAGTCAAGAGACAGGGAGCGACAAAGATACATCAGTTCTCAACATCAGTTCCCAACCCTTCTCCAAAAGCAAAATGGGGAGGGAGGAGAAGGATCCGGGTTCAAATCTGTTCTGCAATTTACACATTGTCTGAGATGGAGAGACATTTTAACTGTCTTAGTTTCCCCCACACATAAAAGGAGAAGCCAGGTGATCTCTAAGGGGTCCTGACATTCTTAATCCTACAATAATCAGAAATGCAAAATAAGAGAAATTTGGAGAAACAAAGGAAGATTTCTAGAAACTGATGCAGAGGGAAGAAAACAGGACCAAATAAGGGGCAAACATCGTAACAGACATCATGACAGACAGCAATAGGTGAACCCCATGAAAACAAAAATCCAAAGAAAGGACCAAGAAACAAGGGCTCCCAACATCCAGCTCCCTCATCTCCTCGGAGAGCTTGGCAATGCGGCAGGCTCTCAACCTGCATTGCCACATTGGTGGGGTCATTTTGCAAGGCTCCATTCCTGGCCAGGGGATGGGGAATAGGAGGAAGCCACAGCACAGAAAGACAATTTCCCAATGTTCCTCCAACTGCAACAATTTAACAGAGCTTAATGCCGACAGACCCTCCCAAACTGAATTTGGAGAAAATGGAATGGCCACAAAGGGGTGATCCGAGATGCTCCCCCGCCTCACTTCTTTGCAATATGCTGATCAGTTCTGCTGAACTATTTTTCTCTCTCCCTATTTTATTCTTAGGCACTGAGTCTCCAGTGTCCCAGGCACTCTGCCAAGTATTAGTGGGGAAAGACTCTTAGCAGGAAGGGAGACATTGGGAGAAGTGAGATAAAAACATGAGCTGTCATAAAACATTTGAAAACAGAAGGCCTCAATGAAACTTATTTTAATAATAGGAATAAGGTAGGGACCTGTGATTTTATTAGTACAGCTCACTCCGGGGTGGAAGCCACCTCTATTAATACGGGTTGGAACCATCTCTACAACTTACAATTATCAGGAGTAATGGTGTCCAACTCAAATAGAAACAGGCCGCTAACAGTTCAAGATTGCTGGAGGTCATATATTAACTTAGAAAATGATATATTAATATTATCTATGTTTTATTGCCTTTTTGTTTGTTTTGCTAAGTATGTACCAAATTACATTGAAATCTGGTTTGAATCACACTGGGAGTGCTGTGGGCTGTCTGCCAGCCATGGACCGCGTGTTTGAAACCTCTGGTCTAGAGATTAAGTGGCACACTCAGGATCACACAGCCTACGTGAGACAGATTTGAACTCAGGTCTTCCTAGATTTGAGAAGGACTCTCAATATGCTACTCTCAACAATACCTCTCTTTATTTTAAAATAAAAGGGGCAGCTAGGTGGCACAGTGGATAGGGTACCAGCCCTGGAGTCGGGAGGATCTGAGTTCAAATCCAGCCTCAAAGACATAATCATGACCTAGCTGTGTGACCTTGGACAAGTCACTTCACCCCACTGCCTTGTAAAAAAATAAAATAAAAATAAATTTAAAAAAACAATAAATCCTTCGATGACTATTTGGGCCACCCATTTGACCACCAAAGTTCTGATATTTCCATAGATAAGAGACCCACTGAGGATCATTTTGGTCCAAAAGCACCTATCAGAAAGCAGATGCAGTATCTAGAATAAACACTGACTGGTTAGGGGGCCGGAATTGGGGGGAAGGCAGAGCAGCAAGAGAGGGGTCTGGAGTCTATCCAGGAAGGGTCTGGATTTTAACACCATCCATCAGAGCTGACTGCCTGTCCCACTTTCTACCTTTCCCCGCTATCTCGGGGATACCTTCTTCCATCCTGTTTATGTCATAAGGCCAGAAGACCCGACTGAGAAAAATAAACTTCCTTCTCCTCATCCGCCCTTTCCTGTCCCTGTTCCTGTCCTTCCTCCAGGACCTGTTAGCATTCACATTGTCAGAAGAGATCGCTGATGGGAGGCAGGAGGGCAGAGACAGCTGAGACAAAGTGGACCTTCTCCCATACACCAGAGCCCAAGTAGAAGCCCCTCCAACAACCAACAACAGACCAGAGAGATGGGAAAGGAACTTTAATTCTCCTCCTGTTGGTTGGGCTTATACCAGAGAGGCATGTCTAGATGGGGATAATCCTAACCCTGATGGGTCCAAACCTCTCTGACCAATCTTTAAGGACTTACACAAGTCAAGTCCACCCTATGGCCTCAGCCTCTACAGGACTGTATAGTCATAGACCTGGAGCTAAAACGGAGACTACCTGGTCCAACTCTCATTTTACAGATGAAGAAACCGAGGCCCAGGGAGGTTCACTGACTTGTCTGAGGTCACACAAGTATAAATTTGGTATAGATTTAAGTCCAGGTCCTCTGACTCCAGAGATAGTCCTCCTTTCACTGCCTCAAAGAATGAGAGAGCCTTAGACCCAAAAGAAACCTTAGGACATAAAATGTATGTGCCACAAGGGAACCTTACAAAATAGAGCCAGACCATCCAAGCTAGAAGGAATCCTAGAAATGAGTGTCAAAATTGATGGGAGCCTTAGAACATAGAATGTCAGACCTAGAGAAAGAGTTTTATAAAAATAGACCAAAGGATATCTGAGTAGAAGGAATCCTAGAACATAGAAGGTCACACCTTTTGGGGACCTTAGAACACTGAATATGAAACCGAGAGTTTTATAAAAATAGACAACAGGGCAGCTAGGTGGTGCAGTGAATAGAGTACCGGCCCAGAGTCAGGAGGACCTGAGTTCAAATCTGACCTCATACACTTAATAATTGCCTAGCTGTGTGACCTTGGGCAAGTCACTTAACCCCATTGCCTTAAATAAATTTAAAAAAAAATTTAAATAAACCATAGAATACCTGAGCTAAGAGGAACCCTAAACACAGAATGACAGAATTGATATAGAGACCAAAGTATACAAAATGTCAGAGGAAGAAGGGGCCTTATCGACTTCTTATCCAAGCCCTTCTCCAGTCAGCGTCCTAACAGAACTCTTAGCCTCATAACTCTCAGTAATCAGCATTTCCTTGATGTCTCATGCAGTCCTCTCCAGGGCATGGAAGACCATGTCAGGTGGATCACAAGACTCAGCTTGGATCTCTACCAAGCTAGCAAGCTTGGACTCAGCCTAGTGATGGTCTGGGCACCGGCTCCAAAGCAGCAGCCCAGATGAGCTGGGACGGAGGGGTGGCCAACAACGATACCTTCGAGAGCCCATGGGAGTCAGGCGGTTAGTGAATTTCCAGGTCAAAATGTTGACTGCAGGATCCTAGGAGCAGGCTCCCTACCCTCCTGGGCCCTCGCCCTGTCCTCCCCCTGCTCCACACAGGGAGGGCCCAACCTTTCTGAGAGATCCCATCACGCCCTCACCTGCCAATGATCCTGCCTGAGCCCTTCCAACTTCTTCTGGTTTTCAAAGTTCTCCTTCAGATTATGTAATTCTGAGCAAGCCTCTAAGGTGTGGTCCACCTAGAAAGGAAGGGGTTGGAGGAAATGGAGAGAAAAGAAGCAATTGAGGCCAACAGTGAGGGAGAGAGAGAGAAGAGAGAAGGGAAAACCACTCCTTACTCCCACCTTCAACAAAGTGAGAGGGGCCATGCCCCTAGCTTCCATGGTCCATGGCCCCCCACTTTCCATGGTCCATGGTCCTTCCCTCCCAACCCCTCAGCCTTCAGGGTTCCCTTACCTCCTCCACAATCTGCCTCCCCTTGGGTACCATGCGGATGAAGCTCTGCACCACCTCCAAGTGCTCCGAGAGCCGGGAGTCAGTTTGTGGGGGTGCTGCCCTGCCAGGAGGAGGGGAAAAGTCAAGGTGATACACACACAGCAGAGATGTTGGGTTCATGCCCAATTTCTCCTTTTCATGTAGTCATGAAAGGGGTGAAGTCTAGCTAATTAAGCCTGAGGCTTCCTCACACCATCAAAGTGATCCCCAGCTCTCACAGACAATGCCAGTGAAGGGGAAACTGGTGACTGGCCCCCAAGCTGGATAATCTCAGCAGGAGGTTCCTGAAACCCTCTACCCAAGCTCATACTACAAATACTAAACTGCTCCAGAGACCAGCAGTTTCTTTCCCCCCAAAAAACAGAGCTTCTCTAAGACTTTACTACTATCTGTAAGAGAGAGAATATGTATGACCTGTCAAAGGGATCCTATGGTAGCAATATGACATGTTCAGGAGCAGCCTTTATTTAGGCCAGTATGATCCGATATGATTATACACAAAAAATAGCAAGGGTCCCAAAAGTCTTATTGCAGTTTGATGCACTAATGCCAGGCATCTTGCTTCCCAGCCTAAGTTCCCACTAGGACCAGGCCTGAAAGCCAGGGGGAACTTTCAGGGTCCCACAGATAGGTGATGGTAGGGCCAGATCCCCCAGACACTAATCCAATGCCCTCTTTCCATATTTCCTTTGCCAGACCCCTGACTCATTAGGATTGCTGGTAGGCAACTCCCAACCCCATCCTGCCCTCATCCCACAGGTCCCTTGTGACAAGTTCACGTACTCTGGTTTCTTGGTCATCTTCCTGAGGTGAGAAAGCACTAAGGTACCCAGGACCATGCCCAGATTGGTCCTGCCGATTCCAGTCTGGCAGCTGAAGAGAAGGGCCGGGGGTGAACCCAAGGGGTCCCGGAGTGGCAGCAGACTTGGGCTCTCCTGGAGGTAAGACACTGTCAATCATGCAACGCTATGGTCTGAGCAGCCCAGGGAAGCAGGACCCCATCCTGGGCTTGATGGACCAGGCAGATGACCCAACTATCACCCACCATCCTTCATAACAGAACAAGTCAACACAGTAGCAGGGTAAAGGGCCCTGAGCTATGGCCTGGTTAGTGGGGATGGGTCTGTGGTGCCATCCACAACCTCTCACTAGTCTGTGTCAGTAAGAAAGGCATGAATTTGGGAGAAAGCTGACCATGGTCAGAGGTAAGTCCATAACCAAGGGTGGACTCAGCTCAAAGCCAAAGCCAAAGGCAGAACCCACAGCACCCACTCTGACCTTTCATAAAGAAATGGAGACTTGAGGAGGAACTTCTGAGGTTCAGGCCCCCCAAAATGGCTGCCCCAACCCCCATCCATCCCACCACTCTTGCTTACCCGGAGGAACTTGATGAAAGCATCAAACTGGGCTTCCAGGGGTGCCCCATCCTCTGGCAGGGGCAGTCGGTGGTACCTGGTAAGTCAACAATGGCTCATCAGTAGGAGACCCCAAAGGTGGGGAGAAAAGGTGTTAGTGGAACCAGAACATTGTACACCATAACAGCAAGATTGTTAAGATGATCAACTATGAAAAACTGGACCCACGCTGAAAAACATTACCCACAGGGGCAGCTGGGTGGCACAGGTGATAGAGCACCAACCCTGGAGTCAGGAGTACCTGAGTTCAAATCCGGCCTCAGACACTTAATAATTACCTAGCTGTGTGGCCTTGGGCAAAACACTTAACCCCATTTGCCTCGCAAAAAAAAAAAAAAAGTTACCCACATACAGAGATGGATCTGATGAACTTTAAATACAAAATGAAGCACATCTTTTGTTTTTATTTTTGTTGTTTTATTTTGTCCATGTTTTCTTTTGCAACATGGCTAATACAGAAATGTATTTGGCATGTTTTCACACTATCATCAAAATCAAATTAATTGTCTCCTCAGGAGGGGAGGGGGTGTTGGTGAGGAAGAGAATTTGGAACTCAAAATGAAAAGAAATGATTCTTTAAAATGATTTTTCATGTAATTGGGAAATTTTGACTGAAATAAAAATATTTTTTAAAAAAAGAGAGACAGAGAAAAGGGCTCAAGGTAAAGACCCCGCTGGGAGAGAAGAGGGGACCGAGATCATATTGAACTGAAGCCCCACCCAGTCCTTCCCTTTAGACCTCAATCAGTTAGCAGAACTAGGGACAAAAGTGATCTCGGAAACCATCAAATCAACTCCCCCACCACCATTTTACAGAGGAGAAGACTGAAACCCAGAGAAGTAATGTGTCCAAGGTCACACAGTCTATAACTGACTAGCACCAGTCCTCTGGCTCTCCACCCAATGTTCCTGCTTCTCAAGGAGGTAAGGCCATCCCTAAACAGAAGGGCCTGGCTTGCCTGTCATCCTATGGGATAGACAGCAGCAAATCCAAATCCTGTGGAAAATCCCGTGAATGGGGAGAGGAGAAACTCAGTGAGATTCATACAATCAACACACTGAGAGTTTTGACTGCAATCATTCTCTTCCTTCATTTATTCCCCAATGGGGATGGAAGGGGACAGGGACACCTTTAAGAAAGACAAGACGAGGGGCAGCTAGGTGGCACAGTGGATAGAGCACTGGCCCTGGAATCAGGAGGATCTGAGTTCAAATCCAGTCTCAGACAATAATTACCCAGCTGTGTGGCCTTGGGCAAGCCACTCAACCCCATTGCCTTGCAAAAGCCTTTAAAAAAAAAAAAGACAAGACAGAATCACTTGGTAGGAGAAGGGAGGATAGATATATTTGAAAAAAGAATGTATTAAGATTTTTCAGAATTCTGAAAGCATCAGGTGCTAAAGAATATTCCATTCTCTGTCTCTTTTATCCCCCTCCTAGACTGTAAGCTCCTGAAGGCAGAAACGGAGTCTCATCTAAATTTTATAGATTTCCTAGGATCTTGGAGCAAGCAGAAACTTAAAAAATGAGTTGGAAGTAGAATAATGGCTCTGAAGATGGTGCTGATAATGCTAGAGATGGTGATAATGGTAGGGGGATGCCCATGGTGACAGTCAAATAAATAAATAATAAAAGAAAAGAATAGCTATAAAAATAAAAAGAATCAATAAAAATCTTATATGAAGAGAGGAGGAAGACACCATCAATTCCCCATATGTCTAGGATATTTTCCAGCAATATGACCCCATGTGTGTCCCCATACCATCATAAAGGAGAAGGCAGAAATAAATCCACCCAATATACAGGTAGGGAAACTGAGGCCTTGGATAGGAAAAGACCCTGCCTAAGGGTCTTTCCCAGTGAATCAGAGGTAGAACTCAGGTAAAGGTCAATGGCCAGAACCCAGTCTGGAGCAGCAACCCCTGAGGCTGTTACCTCTGAATTGTTACCTGTAGGATGGGAGCAGAAAGATGGGACGCTTATACACCTCCTCCGTCACGTGGATGTCATCCTCGTTCTGGACCTGGACCAAGTGCGGCTCCCCCTGGAAGTGCTCAACATCATGGTAGACGTGGTACGTGTTATCACTCAGCTGGGCAAAGTCATGGATCTGAACCAGAGAGGGTCAGAAGAGCATCACCTTTGAGAGGGGCAGCTTAGAGCCAGCGGGCAGCCAGCGGACAGAGCTCTAAGTCCGGAGTCAGGGCAACACGAGTTCAAATTGACCTCTTATTTGCCCCAGTTTCATCCATGATGATAAGATGGAGATAATAATAGAAACCACCTCCAAGACTTATTGTGAGGATAAATGAGATAAAATTTGTAAAAAAAAATATATTTGTACTTGTACTTAGAGGGGTTTAATGATGCACGGGAAGATGATACTGATAATACTCATGAACCTCATTTATTAGAGCAGTTAGAAAGAGCATGTATAGACAAGGCTCAGGAAAGAACTGGAGGTATAATATAGTATAAAGATGGAGTTAATGGGAGAGAAAGGAATATACTGGGAGCAAGGGAAAGGAGAGGAAGGATGGGTGAAGTTAAAATGGTCAAGAAAAAGCTTTTGCAGTGGAGTGGAAGGTGAGGAGGAGTGAGTGAGCCTTCATTCTCATTGGAAGTGGCTCAGAAAGGGAATAACATACACACTCCACTGGGCATAGAAATCTATCTTACTTTTGAGGAAAATAGGAGAGGAAAGGAATGGGAGAAAAGGGATGGGGGGAGGAGGGTATAGGTGATAGAAGAGAGGGAAGATCATAGGAGAGGGGAGTCAGATATAACACACTTTTGAGGAGGGACAGGGAAAAAGGAGAGAGTGAACAGAATAAATGGAGGTGGGGAGGGATAGGATGTAGGGAAATATAGCTAGAAAATAGCAACTGTGGAAAAAAACACTGAAGCAACTTCTCTGATGGAGTTATGATAAAGAATGCAATCCATCCCAAAGACAGAGTCCATGGTATGTGAACACACATTGAAGTAAACTTTTTTTTCTCTCACTTTATTTTTCTTAAGTTCTCTATCTTTGTGGGGGCATGGGGGTTATGTTTATTTCTATAAGACTACTGTAGTGATGTGAAAATAAATAAATACTTTTTTTAAAAAATATGCTTGGCCCATAGTAGGAACTAAATAAATCCCCATTAAATCCACCATCCTCTGATGCTTCAGATGAAAAAAATCCTGCCTGGCTAACAGAAAGTTAAGGGACTTGCCCAGGGTCACACAGCTTGTGAGTATGTGAGGCTAGATTCACACCCAGATCTTCCTGACTTCAAAGCCCTTGGTGGAAAAGTGGATACATTTGGGAGTCATAAAGAACCAGGTTCAAATCCTGCCTGGTACATTTACTAGTTGTACAGCCTGGGACAAGTTGTTTAACCTCGATGGGTCTCAGTTTTCTCATCTGTAAAATGAAAGAATTGGGTTCAGTGACTTCTAAGGATTCAATTCGATGAATCGATGACCCTTGCACTAAGCATTCTATTTCCACAGGTCCCCAGGGATATTCTTAGTTGATTATCTACCCAACAACAAGGCAGCCACCACCCCACCACAGACTCCCTCCCCTGCCCCTACCATCACCTCTTTCCGAATTGCCAGCTCCAAGCTCTCCACCTGGTCACCTGGGCCCTGTCCATGGAGATTCTCACATAGGTTCTGTTTGTCCCGAGGCGTGTAAGACACAAAATCATCATCCATGCGCAAAAACAAGACAGGCTCCTCACGGACACAGAAGAAGATGCACTCCTGTGGAGAGCCCAAGAGGAGGGACTCATTACTATCATCATCAACACCATTACTATCACCCTACCATGATGGCCATCATCCCTGCCATTATCACTCTCATCACCATCACCCTATCATGATGGCTCCACCCCTACCCGCTTAATCATCCTATCAGCATGAACATCACGCCTGCCATAATCACTATCACTATCATCATCATCATCATCCTACCACCACAGCCATCACCCATCCCTCACCCTATAATCTTATCACCATAAGCATCACCCCTACCATTGTCACTATCACTAGCATTATCATCACCATCTTAAATGTCATCATTCTACCTCCATCAATGACATACACAATAAATGCCATTGTCATCATGATCTTTCTACCATCAATCATCACTCTCACCAGCTCAGTCATTAGCCACCTACACAATATTACCATAAGACTAAACTATCATTGCCTTTATCATGGATTCATTAAAATAGATATTTACTGAATATCTTACATGCAAGGTTCTGTACCATGGGGGAGTCTAAAGATGGATGAGCCACAATCTATACTTCCAGAAGCTAACAATCTAAGCAGGAAGATGAGGCAGAGCCATACCACAGATTTGAAATCCATTCCCATCTCCTGTCCCCTGCCTTTCCCTTAGGATCTCAACTCCCCTCCTTCTCCTTCCTTCCCAATCCCTATCCTCCTTCCCCTCTAATTCCTAGGTTCTTCATGTAGGGGTCTCCCATGATGACTGGGCAAGTCCCCAATATAATTCTAGCTCATGTGTAGAAAATACCTAGCCTTGGGCTGCTGACACAGTCTTATCATTTAATAAACATTAAGTATCTACTGTGTCTAGAGAGCTATACTAAGAACTAGGGGTGATAAAGAAGACAAGGGCCCTGCCTTCTAGGAGCTAACAATCTAGGAGGCCCTATGATATTCCATTGTCAAGGAGTTAAAGCCCAAAGACCCTGGTTCAGCTTCCAAGACCATCCACAATCTGGTCTTGCCTACCCCTCCAACCCCTCCCCCATCACTATCATCATCATCCCACAATAATCCACATCACAGACACTTAACCCTTGACCACATCAGTTTCCTCTATCCTCCCCTGAGCATCACCCACTCCTCTCTGCTCCAAAAATTTGCCTCCATCCTTCCCTCTTTTTGGTTCTTTCCTCATATCCAACCCTGAAATCAATTTCTTATATGGAGCAAGGGAGTCAGTTTCCACCCACCTTATGGCCATCGCTCTGGAGTTTCTGGAGAACTCTCTTGAAGCCCACAAGACTGGGTTGTCCCATACCAAACACAGCATGCCCACCTCGGGCCTGGCGGAAGTTGGGGGCCCCACAGCTCCCTGTAGTGTTCAAGATGTCCATTTTCCCCGATACATCCCGAACCATGAAGTAGCGTCCCTAGGAAAATAAGAGGGAGGGGGTAGAGTCTTGGGGAAAGAGGTCAGAGCCCCTTCATCCTACCCCCCCACAATTTCCCATTCATGTCAGGACACAAGCTTCACCAAGAACACCATATATCAGCTATGACTTATAGTTTCAAGGGGATCAAGGTGGAATGAAGGCTGAGAGATCCACCTTTCAGTTTACAGATGAAGCCCAGAAAGGCAAATAACTTGCCCAAAGTCACTCAATGTTTAAGTAAAAGAACAAAATTCGAATCTGAGTCTTCTGATTGTAGATTCAGCTCTATTTCCACAACTTGGAGCCCCTATGAAAATGGACAGTTCTTAGGAATAAGGAACCCAACAATTGGCCCCCTGGGTCATAACCTGGATCAAGGGCCCAAGATGGAACACGGCCACGAGAAGCTAGGGATCTCAGATGGCTCACGTGAGCATCCAAGAGGAAAGGGGGCAGGGGACCTAGAGGAAAAAGAGGGGAAGGAGAAGAAAAAGAAAGGAGAAGGAGGAAGAAAGAGGAAGAGGCAGGGGGAGGGGAGAAAGAAGATAAGAGTTCCCCTTACTAGGGAGATTTTAAAGGAGATAGAAAAAAATAGCAAGAGGGGAAAGAGGAAAAAGTCAATGGGATGAAGGGTAAGAAAAAGAGGAGAAAAAAGGGAGGAGAAAAAAGAAGAGAGACAAAGAGAAAGGAGATAGGAAAAAAAATAGGAAGAGGAGGAAAGAGGAAAAAGGATGGTTCACCAGGGGTCCTCTTCCATTCTGAGAATGAGCCTGTAGACAAGTAAGTATAATCCAGAGCAGATGATAAGGAAAGAAGGAGACACTGGAGGAAAATATGAGGCAAGAGGGAGTGCGGGTGGAGTAGGGAACTGGGCTAGGAGACAGGAGTCCGATAGAGGCGATAGCTCTGAGCTGGGCCTTGAAGTCAAGAGACAGAGATAAGGAAGATGGCAATCCAGGCATGGGAGATGACAGAGTCTAATTCATCAAGACCTGAAGGGGCAAGAAGATCAGGGAGCGAGCTGATTCAAAACTAGGATTAGTAAAGGAAGGTGAACAGAAACAAAGGAAAGGAAACAAACAAAAAGAAAGGGGAGCTGGAGCCATAAAAGCAGAATGAAAAGGGGACAGTCTGAGGGTCAATTAGAGCCGGGCAGGCTGGACCCACCCATTTGTCCCATCTCTAACAGCAGAGGTAGATGGACACTCCCACAGGAAAATGGTCAGTGAGCCAGGGAAGAGAGGAAAGTGTCAGCGGGCATTCAACCAACTTAACCTCTATCTGGGGACCCTCAGGGACCGGGAACATCAGATCATTCTCAGGCTGGAAGAAACATTGAAAGGTTATCTCCTCCATCCCCCCCTCCCCATGGATGGACAAAGTTTGTTCCTTTCCAGATCTCCATGAGGGTAAAAGGTTAGGAAAATTCCCAACTGTGATCATTTTTTAAAAAATTAACAGAACAAGCTCCGTCACAGAGAGGGTAGCCAGAAGGACAATTGGACAGTGAGATTCCCCAGACACCTGAAGAACAGAAAGGACTGGAGGATAAGGGCGTGGAAAGATTGGGGAAGAATCAATGCATCTCCCTAGGGGGACACATGGCTAGTCTCAGTCTGGCCCCTGTAGAGCTGTGTGATCTTTGGCAAATGGCCTAACTTCTCTTTGCCCAAAAGTGGTCATCTATATAAAAAGGGATTGCTTC
The DNA here is from genome assembly GCF_037893015.1 of Macrotis lagotis. Taxonomy (NCBI): domain Eukaryota; kingdom Metazoa; phylum Chordata; class Mammalia; order Peramelemorphia; family Peramelidae; genus Macrotis; species Macrotis lagotis. Next base: position 32,077,725 of record NC_133661.1, on the reverse strand, counting down.
TAGGGACTTTAAGGTCCTTTGTGAGTTGTGACAATCTATTAAATAGTCTCTCATCCTGGTTAATCCTAAATGATTGGGTCAGAAGATAGAAATGAGTAAAGAAACAGTCCGACAATTCACTCCCTGCATTATAACTTGCATCAAGGACCCAAGATGGAACAAGGCCACAAGAAGCTAGAGATCTCAGATGGCTCACGTGAGAATCCAAGGGGAAAGGGGGCAGAGGACCTAGAGGAAAAAGAGGGGAAGGAAAAGAAAGCAGAAGGAGGAAGAAATAGGAAGAGGGAAGGGGAGGAGAGAAAAAAGATAAGAGTTCCCCTTACTAGGGAGACTTTAAAGGAGATAGAAAAAAAATAGCAAGAGGGGAAAGAGAGCAAAAAGTCAATGGGATGAAGGGTAAGAAAAAGAGGAGAAAAAAGAAGAGAGACAAAGAGAAAGAAGAGGGTAGAGGAAGGGGGAGAAGGGAAGAGGTTCTGAGAGATGAAGGAGAAGGTAAAGGGGAAAGAGAAGGAGAAAGGGGGAGAGTAAGCTAGATGAGGGGGAAAGAAAGAGAAAGGAGAGGTTCAGGTGATGTGGGAGGATAGAGGACTCACCTGGACCAGGTAGTGCTCCTGGGTGGCCTCTGAGATCCGGCCCACTGTGTAATGGGCCTTGAGTACCTCATCATGGATCTGGAACTCTTCTCTGCAGTTGTACCTGTCCCAGGGAGCAGAAAGAGTCAAGGGCAAAGTCCCCCATTGCCCCAAGCTGCCTCAAGCCATTCCCAAGAGTCGATGTACCCCTGATACTCGGACATCCCCTCTTCCCTTCTCCTCCAACCCTTTAATTTATCAATACAGAAACCCTAATCTGAGAGGGGGGCTGCTGCTTCCTGTTACGAAACTTGTACTTCCTACCTCTCAAGACTGTTAGGGATGGATGGCAGACCTATCTGGACCATGTATAAACTTTATTTTTTTAATTTTTTATTTATATAAGGCAATAAGGTTAAGAGTGACTTTCCCAGGGTCACACAACTAAGCAATTTTTAAGTGTTTGAGGGTGGATTTGAACTCAGGTCCTCCTGACTCCAAGGTTGGTGTTTTATTTACTATGCCACCTAGTTGCCCCCATGTATAGACTTTAGCATTTACTTCTGACTACAATGTAACCCATATTACCAATGAGCATAATAATAAAATGTAATGATGCCACATGAATGACTTTTACACCTGCTCTAAAGAAATGGGACAACAACCCTTCAACAAGCATTTGTAAAGGGACCACTTATGTCCTAGGCTTGGTATTTAAAGAAAAGAAAAATCAAAACCAAGCCTTGTCCTCAAGGAGCTTACATTCCGATGGCCCATCTTTTACCGGCTGGCAGACTCAGAGGCAAAATGACACACCTACTTTAGTTTGCTTGGCTCTGAATATTATTACAAGGGTTTTCTTTTTTGGCAAGGAGTAAGGAAGGGGAAGCAGAGAAAAGAGGTGGCAAAAACATTACATCCAGTTTTTATTTTTTATTTGAAATTTAATTTAATTAAGGGACAGAAATAGGAATATGCAAGATCTATAGAAGTATGTGGAAGATCCTTAAGGATATGATTTTTCTCTCTCATTACATTGAATTTGGATCAATGTATACCATGGAAACAAACTGCCTTCTGTGGGAGGTGGGAGGAGGGAAGTAAGGTTAGGAAAAAATTGTAAAACTCAAAATAAATAAAATCTTTATAATAAGTGAAAAAAAGCAGTGGAAGATGAGCATAGAATGAAAGGCAACAGCAGCTAGAGGACAGGGAAAGGCCTCCTCACAAGGTGGGATTTGAGTTGACTCACTACTACTACTACTACCAGCACTTCCATCCTGCTTAGGCCCCTCACTGAGTGTGGGTAACAGTAGCTCTGGTGTTCCCCTATCTGTCTAAATGTCTTTAACAAATAGAGGAGAATAAAGGGAAAAGAGAGGAGGAAAAAGAAGGGAAAGAAGAAGAGAGATAAAAGAAAGTAGAGGAATAGACAGAAAAGGGAAGAGGAAGAGAGACAAGGGGAAGGTACAGGCAAGAGAAGGGGACTAACCTCCAATGATTGTTAGAACTGGTCCACTTTATTTTTTTTATAAAAGAAAGATTTTATTTATTTTTGTATTTTACAATTTTCCCCCTAATCTCACTTCCCTCCCCCCACCCCCCACCCCCGACAGAAGGCAGTCTATTACTCTTTACATTGTTTCCATGATATAAATTGATCTCAGTTGAATGTGATGAGAGAGAAATCATATCCTTAAGGAAGAAACATAAAGTATAAGAGACAGCAAAATTACATAATATAACAAGTTTTTTTATTAAAGGTAATAGTACATGGTCTTTGTTCAAACTCCACCATTCTTTCTCTGGATACAGATGGGATTCTCCATCGAAGATACCCCAAAATTGTGCCTGAATGTTGCACTGATGGAATGAGCATGTCAATTAAGGTTGATCATCAGGAACTGGTCCACTTTAAGGATAACCAGATGGATGAACACCCAGGAGTCACAGCAGTTCCATAAGGAAGGGACCTGGATATCTGGTCCACCAGCCCTTTGCTGAGGGTCTCTTCCCCCACCAATGCCTCAGGTTCTCAAAAGCTTCACTAACCTAGAGGCTACTATGAGGATCCCACTTCTGCTAAAGTGCAGACACAGGGTAGATGAGGATGCGACTCTTTTGGTGATGAGCCTAACTAATATGAGGTCATCCAACACCAGCTTGTCTATAAGCACATGAAGTTTTTGGCCAAATTAGATCAGGAAAACAGATCTCAAGACTTGGAGGGGCCTGGAAGCAGCTTCCCTCAAGGCTAGTTTCACAAATCTTGTAAAGTATTGAATCTGCTGACTGCCCACCACCACCACCAGCAGTGGAAAAGTTCCTATGGTTGGTTCCACAGGAGAAACCAGAAGGGATTAGGAGCAGGACTTCCCTCTCTGCCCTCAGTGGGCTCACAGCCTGCTTAGCTATTCCCTTTTCAGAAGCAGTCTCTGCAAGATCCTCTGAAATATCAAAATTCTTTTCAGTAGAGGGGAAGGAGCAAATCAATGCCAGTTATTTGAACAGGATTTGAACTCAGGTTATGAATTCAAGTCTTGCACTCTATCCACTATGACACCTAGCTCTGTCTTAAATACAGAAAACATGTTCTACCAGTTCCATTGATCCAAAGCTTCGATTTCCTATATGAGGTTAACAAAAATTTCCATTACAATGTTTGTAGTAAAGGCTCAGGGAAAGCGACTGGTCTAAGGTGAATCTGCTGGGTCACTGGGAAATCTTGCCCTGGAAGGGGGGCTGCCATTTACCTCACCTAGGATTCTGGGATTTGAGAATTCAGACAGAACACAGAGATCTATAATCAACTACCATCATATTTTAGAAACAGAGGCCCACAAACGGGGAGTGGTCTGCCCAAGGATAGGTTCCTCAAGAGACAAGTCTAACCACCTCAGTCTGGGTCTTCATACTGACTGTCCCCTCTCTAAGACCCTAAAAGTCTTTTCCAAGTCTTCTACCTTGGCTCCATCCATTGATGTCAGGTAGCATTTGCTCAGAGTTAGGGACAAGCATTGCCAGAGGCTGTCAGGTGAAAGGGTCACTCACGTGATCACAACTGGAGCTACTTTGTTGGTGATGATGGACTTGGCCCGACTATTATGAGGGCCAGCGGTCTGGAAAGAGTGGATGCTGAGTGAGTGGCGGTCTTCCATACCGCCGCAACCCTGGAGGCCTTCAAATGGAGGGCCCGTCACCGCCGACACCGTCTGCTGGGCGGTACTGGCTGTCGTACCCATAATCCAAGGCTTACGAAGTGATCTGTCAAGAAGGAAATGGAAAAGGGAGATGGAGAAAACCAACAGTCTGAAGTTCAATGGAAGCTAGCGTCAAAGGGGTTAGAGCTGAAAGAGCCCACCAAGGCCTTCATCTTATACATGAAGAAACCAAGACTGAGAGGGGTCAAGACAATGAAGTGTCCAAAGCTAGATTTGAACCCAGGTCTAGTCTAGAACTCTTCTGACACCCAGTTGCAGTCTTATGGGATCACAGATAGGCTAGAAGGGAGCCTAAAATAATAATAATAATGATGATGATGATAATGATGATATATTTGGGCAACTTATAGTCTCAGAAAGGTACCCAGGTATCAGAGGAAAAATCTAAACCCACATCTTCCTGAGTCTAAAATCAACCACCTGTCCACTACCCCAAGCTAAAGGGCCCCCACATGATCAAGTCAGAGAGTTCAGCCTCCTTTCCAGAACCGTAAGCCGGGTTCATCAGCTCCTGGGCTCTGGGTTCTGCCTTGCAAAGTCTCCTTTAGCCAAAGGCAGGCTGGGGGGGGGGGGCTGTGACCATAATTCATCTGGCTCCCTCCCCACACCTCCCCAAAACCTCAGCCAGTTTCTTCTCCAGCCCTCTTCCTTGGGTCCCTGTCAGAGCTGACAACTTCCAGAGCCTTCCAAAGACAGCTTTGTTAATACACCCACACCTTGTGTTTATGAAAGCCCCATCTCCAAGGGACTCCAAACCCTAGCCAAGCTCTCTCTCTCTCTTTCAGGGTAAAGGCAGAAGAGATGAGTCTCCACAAGCAGGAAGTGCAGGAGTTAGATGGGGACAACCGTGGCACAGTGGGAGAGAAGCTATCAAAGGATTCAGGTTTAATCCTAGATCAGCCACTTACTAGAGTTATCATGGCCAAGGACACTTGCTCCCTCCCCTAAGCCTCAGTTTCCTCATCTGTAAAATGAGGTGTGTAGGACACTATACATGTTCTAAGGGACAACACTGAACTGAATGATCTTGTAAAAAAATCATCATGGTATCCCTGAATATCTAAATGAATGGGACCCCCAGAGACTGAACAAGTCCAAGCTATACCTGAACAAGGGATCGCCTCAATAATGTAACCTACATGGGCTTCTCCAGTCTCTGCTTGAAGCCCTCCAGTAACAGGGAGCTCACTACCTGCAGAGACCACACAATCCACCCTGGCCTTCTTCTGATTCCTCCCTCTCCCCCCTCTCCAGGACTCCTAACTGTGGTCTCTGGGGTCAAGAACAGCAAAGATCATAGGGTCACAGACTGAGTGCTAACAGATCACCTAGTCTGACCCCAACATTCATTCCTCTCCCCCCATGACAGGTCCTAGAATATCTCAAAGACAGCCATCAAGCCCCACCCCCACGCCCAGGCTCTCCTGCAGACTAAACATAACCGTAAATTCAACCATTCCCATGTGGCATGGGCTTGTCCAGGCCTCTAGGCTGGTCACTATCTCAGTCATCCCCGATGACAGTGTTGGGGCAAACACTAAGTCCTCTGCTTCCCAGGCCAGGACATCCAAAGTGCTGATAATCTGCCTCCTTGGGCTTCCCAGCCCCCTAACACCTGGCAAAAACCAAGAAAATAGGCAAGAGAAAGCATTGCCAGGCAGAAGGGTGAGCACTGAGAGAGAGAGAGAGAGAGAGAGAGAGAGAGAGAGAGAGAGAGAGAGAGTCCCAGAGGAAAGCCTCAGTACCACAGGGGACAGGGAAGAGGATGGAGGAGGGAAGGCAAGGAGGAAGACTGTCCAGAGGAAGTTTCTGGAAACTACAGCTGGCCACAGCTGCTCCCTGGCAGACTCAGTCTCTTTCTCTGAACTAAGAGAGAAGAATCTCAGTCTCTCCCCCACTCCCGCCACCTGCTTCTCCTGCCGGGGCCTTGGCTGGACCCCCACAACTGGCAGCCAGCCACTCAGAGGGGGAACCCAGATGTTTGCAGCTGTGGCCCCAAGGCTGGCTTGAGGAAATCAGACCCACTAGAAAGATAGTTTCTAAATAGAACAGCTCGGCAATGCCCCAAGTCTGACCCCATGGCCCCAGTGCCCTCCGTCTGGAAGGAAACCAGACTCCTTTCCTGAAATCTCCCTGTAGCTCCTCCTCCTCCTCCTCCTCCTCCTCCTCCTCCTCCTCCTCCTCCTCTTCCTCCTCCTCCTCCTCCTCCTCCTCCTCCTGCTCTGCAGGGGAGGCCCGTTCTCAAGGCCTCCAGGGCTCCCTATCAATGGCTTCAGTCTCTTCCAGACCTCACCAAACAATACTGCTGACAACTCCCATTTCTTTTCTGTTTTATGGCCCAGAAAGATTGCCTCATACCAACCCCATGCAATAGACAGGAGGGAATTATCGCCCAGAAGCAAAGCAACGGAGAATTGGGAGAGACTTTGGTGGCCAGCTCAACCAGACATACACAGCAGGAAACCCCATCATGAGATCATAGAAGGAGATGGGCACACAATAGCTATGCAGTGGTTGGGAGTCTTATCCAACTCTTTGTCACCCATTTGGGATTCTCCTGGCAAAGTGTTTAGCCAAGTCCTTCTCCACTGGATCTATTTTGTCAGAGGGATCAGAGGTTAAGTGAGTTGCCCAGGGTCACACAGTTAGGAAGTGACTAAGGCTAGATTTGAAATCAGATCTTCCTAACTTTAGGCCCGGTGCCCTATCCACTGAGCCACCAGTTGCCTCTAAATAGGCAGACATAATACACATATACACCTCTATACATATGCCCATGCTACATGTTATGGGGAGCCGTATTTTAGGAAGGCCAGTAACTAGCTCATGAATACCTAGCCATAGGAGAACCAGATGGAGAAAATGAAGCCGTGCCTTCTAGAGAAGAGGACATTTAAAGGGAATTCAACAGCATGGAGAAGGGCTGAGGTGTGGAGAAGGGCTCAGCCCATTTCTGCTTGGCCCCAGAGAGCAGGGGCAGAAATTGCAAGCAGATTTCAGTTCAGGAGAAGGGAAATCTTCTCTACCATTAACCCCAAGGCAGGCCAGGCTGTGGAAGAAGCTGATGAGTGAGTTTTCAGTCATCAAGTCAAATTTATATCCATTTCTACCTTCTGCCTTAATAGCCCAACACAAGACACTCATCCTCTCTGTGCCTCAGGGCAGAATGGACTAGAAAAGACCTTATAGAGGTCTGAATCTGAGCCACTTGTCAGGGTGCCGCTCAAGGTGGCAAGCAGGCCTCAAGGTCACTCTCAATTTTGAGATTCTGAAATACCTCCAGGCAATCCTTGACCTATAGAAGGACAAGACTTAGCTCACCAAGTAGAGATCACCACCACCCCAGCAGGAACTAATAGGGAACAGAGGGGTTAGAGAGTTCAGAAGGTCTGGCTTGCGTGATCATGGACAGACGTTAGGTTTCTCTCTATGTCTCAATTTCTCCATCTGTAAAATGGAAATAATAATACTTGCCTTGTCTAACTCATGGAATTTTTAAGAAGGTGTGAGAGAGAGGGAGAGAGACAAAAGAAGGGAAAGGAAGAGAGGGAAAGATAGATAGCATGGAGAATAGTCAGAGAGCCTGCCTCAAAGTCAGGATTCAAGGCCTGCCCTAACAGGGAGACACTCTCTGTGAGACCCTGGGAAAGTCACTTCTTGTCCTGGTGCCTCAGGCCAGTCTTTAAAACCATGACTGCCCATCAGATGTCAATAAACCCTGATTCCCAATAACTGCTAACAAACACACACACAGACACCACAGACACAGACACAGACACACACACACACACACACACACACACACACACACACATGCCCCTTATAAAGGAAAAAAATAAGGGTTATCAACCAACTTTTAAGACCCTAATAATATTGTAACAATATGGTATAAAATCTCCTTCCTTCCCTAAAAAGCTGTGAAAAAGCTACCAAGTCAAAGAAGCCAAAGATATTACTAGATAAAGGCAAAAATGGATTTGGAGAGAAGGTTCTAATCCTGTCTCTACTGAATGACCTTAGGTAAGTCAGCCAGAGTCAATGGGTCTCAACCTCTTCCTAACCAGGGCCTGGAGTTAGACCTTGGCTTCTCCACACCTGTAGTCTTGTAGGTCAAACTCCTGGATAATCTGTTCCAGAATCAGTCACCCGGGGCCAGGGAAGGGGCCAGGGGCCTGTCCTGGCAACTCCGGGTTCCTGGACAATCTTAGTTCCGACTATGCCGAAGAGAACAGCAGGCCTGCTCCCTGGGCCCAAAGTCAGTCACTTCCTGGGTCCAATGCCAACTGCTCGCTGAGCCCAGTGGCAGCTGCGTGCTGGGCCCTATGGTGGCCATTTGTTGGCTCCGATGGCAACTACTTGCTGGGTCCAGTGTTGGCTGCTTGCTGGGCCCAATGGTAACTGTTCGCTGGGTCTATGCTCACTGGACCCAATGGCAGGGGCTCGAGGGGCTCAATGGCTGCTGCTCTGGCCGCCACACCTGTAACCCCCCTACCTTGCCTTCCTCACATTGGTGCAATCTCAGAAGGTTAGGTCATAGTCCAATTCAGGTTTCAGGGAAACCTCCCCGGTTTCAGTCCATGTCAGATAGGGTTCTTTGCTCAGATGCTAGCCATCAGATTCACTGAATTTCGGAATCCCAGGTGTTATCTACAAGAATGAGGGAGTACAGGAGATGCTAGAAAGACCGAAGATCATCTCAAGCCTCAAGAGGCTTACTAGCCTCTGCACAAAAAGGGGAGTGGATTAAGTGCCCCAGGTTCTTTCAGCTCTAATTGATGAGTTTGTGACCCCTGGAGGAGCATATTCAGGACTTAGGAGTCCAAAGCCAGAGAGATTTTGTATACAAATGGTCTAGGTAGCTTAGCTCTCTCTCTCTGCTCCCCAGCCACTGACCAAACCTCAAATACCAGTCCACCAGATTGAAAAGAAAGATAGCTCAGTACAGTCTGAAGACTCAAGAGACCAGAGCTCAGACTTCAAGATACGTCTCTGAGCTGTGTGACTTGGGCCAAGGGAAGAAAAGACTTGAGGGAGGAGGGAAGGTCCTCCCTCCCTCTGTTTGACTGCAGAGAACAGAACCAGGAGGGAGGGAAGGAAGTTCTGATTCCCTCCCAGAAGAGGTCCTCAAGAGAAGGCTGATGATCATATGTTGTGGGAGAGACTTAGATCCAGAGGGTCTAAGTGCTCTAAAAGACCTTCTACTACCCCTGGGATGATTCGAAATGTCAACCAGACACTGGAGAGCAGGAAGACATGCCTCAAGAATGGGGAGGGCCAAAAGGCAGCAAAAGAGAAGCCTGAGCTGGAAGACAAGACTCTTCCACCACATCGCTGGATGACTGTGGACAGTTCATGAGACTCAACTGGCTCATCTGTAAAATGGGAGAGGTAAAATAGCTTCTGTTCCATGAACCAATCAAGGCCTAAGGGAAAGAGTGGTCTCTAGGGTCCTGGTTACCATCCAAACTGGGCTTCCTTAGAGACCAATAAGAAATAGAGAGAGAACAAGAATTTGCTAATGCTTACTGTATAACAAAGTCAGAACTAAGAGGTGTTATATGATAACAAGAATAAGAAAAATATTTGCCTAGAGCCTTAGGATTTAGAAATGTCTCAGTGGAGTCTTACACTAACCCTGGAAGGCGGGTGTTATTATTATCCTCATTTTACAGATAAGGAAATTGAGGCAAACAGAAACTATGTGATTCACCAACTCATAAATGTCTGAGGCAGGATCTGAACTCGGGTCTTTCTCAATCCAACAGGGCACCACTTAGCTGCCTTAGCAAGGGGGTGGGAGAAGGGGTGGGAGAGGCTGAGTCTGCAGGGAGTGTTCTGGGAAAGGTGTTCACGGCCTCCACAACCTCATGGGGAAGACAATCTAAGTCTTATTTGGAAGAGTAGTAGGGGGGGAAGGGCACAATATCCAAGACAAGAGTGCAAGATCCAGAAAGAATGGAGACGCTGCAGGCCAAGGGAGGGAAAAAAGATGAGGCAGAGAAAGGAAAGAAAAGATAAGGAAGGGGCAAGACAGGGCGAGGGAGAGGAAGAAGAGGAGGAAGGGAAGAAGAAAGAGAGAAATAAGAGAAGGGAGGTGAGGAGAGAAGGTCGGAGAGGGAGGAGGGAGCAGAGGAAAACAAGAGAAGAGAGGTGAGGAAGAGAGAAGATTGAGGAGGAAGGAGGAAAGGAAGAGAGAAAGAAAAACAAGACATAGGAGGTGAAATGGAGAGAAGATAAGGGAGAAAGGAAAAGGAAGGGAGAAGAGAGAGAAATAAGAGGAGGGGGGGGGGCAGCTAGGTAGCACACTGGCCCTGGAGTCAGGAGTACCTGAGTTCAAATCCGGCCTCAGACACTTAATAATTAGCTAGCTGTGTGGCCTTGGGCAAGACACTTAACCCCATTTGCCTTTCAAAAAAAAAACTAAAAAAAAAAAAGAAACAAGAGGAGGAAGGGGAGGAGAGAAGACTGGGGAGAAAGGAGGGGGGAGCAGGGAGAGAGAGAGAGAGAGAGAGAGAAGGGAGGGGAAGGGGGAGAGGAAGACATTTGCATAAGAAAAAGGACAGCGAGAACACCAGAATCCAGGGCAGAGAAATCAAGGGGCCCCCAGGCTTTGAGGGGAACTCAGAGAGGAGGCCTCATCCTCTGAGAAACAAGGGAGCTCCCAGTTCAACCTGAGGGGCCCAGGATGATGAGTGAAAAGAAAGGCTCAGCTGTCCCAATCCCTCCCTTCAGTCCCCCTCCCACCCATGGAATTCCAGAGGATAAAGGGACCGTGTCAAGAAAGAGCCCTCCACCCCCTCCGCCTCCAGCCCCATCCCTTGCCAACCTGTCATCCCGGCAGCCACTTCCCTTCTCAAAGGACACAAAGGAGGCAGAGGCGGGGGATGTGCCTGGCCTGCAGATGAGGGAGGGAGTGGGGGCTGGCAGGAAGCCAGAGACCCTGAGGGTGACCAGTCAGATGCCACCTGTCAGACCCCTGAAATTCCCGGGCGATGTGGGAACTGAATCCGAAACTTGTACCTTTAGAGAAAACCAGAGGCAGAAAAGATTGGCAGCTTCACAGAATTATAATGAATAGCTAGTATTTTGTGAGCACTTTGCAAATATCTCATTTGAACCTCACAACCCTAGGAAGTAGAAGCAGCTATTTAACCCATTTCACAGATGAGCAAACTGAGGCTGAGAAGTTGTGCCGTCTCCCAGGCTACAGAGACACAGAGGGTTCAGAAGCCAACTCCTGGCATAGTCTCTCCACCTCGCCATACTGGTTGGGTGTTTAATTAAACCCTTGTTGACCTACAGAGCACATCTTAGACCAGAGTCCAGCACCACGGACAGGGCTGACCAGGCAGGGCAGAAGTCAGCAGAATTCTCATGCCTCTCCCTATAGCTCTCATGTCACCCTGTTGGCTCACATCTGTCTGACCCAGGGCAAATTGCTGAAGGAGTCAGAATGAGGACCACCCCCTCTTTCCCAGGTCAGGTTCATCTTGGTGGGCTGCAATGCATCATGGTCAACTCTAAATCCAAGCAATGAGGCCCTGATGGAATTCGGGAAGGGTAGAAGGGGGATGGAAGGACAATCCCACCCCTCCAGTTTCCTTCCCAAAGGACTCCAAGGAAAAGTTAGTTGTGCTTATAGAAGCAGAGAAATAATAAGATTCTAGAGCTGGAGCACTTCCAGGTCACCTTGGCCTATGCCCTCGCTGGACAATGGGGAAATCACAGCCCAGATCCATCGGAGCCCAAGCTCTTTTCACTCCCTCAAATTGCCCAAGAAGATGACTTCCAAAACTAGGAAGATTCCAACAAATCTCAGTCTTCTCTTTGCCAGAGGAAGACGAGAAAATAAAAGTCCCAGGCAGCATGCCCCGCAGCAGCATGAGCCTATATGGTCGCCCTTCCCCTCTCTGGGGTTCAATTTCCTCATCTGTAAAACGATGGGGATGGACTCGATGGCCTTTGAGGTCACAGACCCCTATGATTTCGTCTACCATCTATAAAATGGAGAGAAGGATCCTTATAACATCAACTCTCCTAGAGTTTCTGTGAGACTCAAAACACACACACACACACACACACACACACACAGTGCCCCACAAACCTTTAAGTCCTACATAAATATCAGTTATTACTATTATTATTACTTGTTACTTCCATTGGAGGGGGGGGCCTGTTTCCTCTTCTGTTAAAACAAGGGGCTGAAATTAGACAATCAGTACTTAGTACAGCACCTATCATAGTGGATACTCCAAAACCATAGATTGACTGAGTTCTAGGAATCCAGGTTTAAGGTTCCAGCATCCCTGCAAACTCCAGAAAGGAGAGGACATCCAAGGTTCCATGTGCCTCCCACCTACAATGCTCAAGAACCTCAGAACCAAGGCAGCCAGACCAATCTAAAGCCCTCCTTGGGGTCTTCATGGAAGACCTTGGCCTCTAATCCCTCCCTTGTGCAGAATATATATAATAAAAACCCATCCCAGAATAATCAATACAGACTTTAAAAATCAAAATACCTTATCTTACTTGATTCTCACAATGACCCTGGCAAGGAGATGACCTTTTAACAGAAGAGGAAACTGAGGCTAAGAGAGGGTCAAGTGACTTGCCCAAGATTTGAACCCAGGTCTTCCTGATTCCAAGACCAACATTCCATTCAATGAGCTGCCTCATTTCCATCACCCTTTAAGATTTACAAGGCTTTCCCTCACCACAGACTTCTGAGGTGTTGGAACAAATATTACCATCACCCATTTTACAAAAAAAGGAGACTGAGGCTTGGTAGACAGATAAAATTACTCGCCCAAACAATAAGCAAGAGGCACAAATGGACTTGAATACTGCTTCTCAAACTCTAAATCCAGTGTTTTTTTGCCTTCCCCCTACTGCCAAGTCCCTCCTTTTCTAGATAAAGAAACTAAGGCTCAGAGGCAGAAGAAGCCTGCGTACAGGTCACACAGGGCCAGGGGCCAGACTAGAATTCTGTCCTCCACTCCCAGGCCAGGGTCCTTTCCATTACACTTTTCCCTTACCCTCCACTTGACTACAAATTCAGGACCCCCCCAGGAAGGAGCTTCCCAGCTTCAAAAACTGGGGAGAATGAGGGAAGTCTTCTGGCCTGGCCAAGCCAAGCACAGGGCCCCAGGCTCCCTGAGTCCCCAGCCACTCACTCAGCTCTCATTTGCATGCCCCTCTGGGCAGGAGGAGGCCAGGATGGCAGGGTGCCCAGGGCCCCTTCACAATAGGGCTAAAAATAGGGCAGGGTGTCAGCTCAGGAGTGGGAGAGGAAGAGGTCTCCAGCTGCAGGATACATCTGTCTTGGGCAGCCACCAATTAAGAGGAAACACAAGCATGGCTCCCTCTCCTATTGTGTTGCCGGGAGAACTGTAAACCTCTCTGGGACGGTACCCCACCGAGGGGAGTAAGGCCGGCCCTTCTGTGCCACAGCATGAATGTTCACTCTCCTCCTAATTACCAATATTGTTTCATAGAACCCTTTAAGGCTCACAAAGCCCTTGTTACCTCTTCTCTCTATTTGATCCTCACGACAGTCCTGCAACATAGTGTTGTTATATTATTCTCCCCACTTTACAGATGGAGAAACTGAGGATCAGAAAGGTAAATGTCTAGGCAAGATTAAAACTAAACACTAAAAGGGATCTAATGCAAACTCTTTGTTTGAAAGATGTGGAAACTGAGGCCCAGAGAAAGGATGCTTCTTGGTCAAGGTCACACAGCTAACGGGTATGTGCCCTCCCTTCCTTTCCGTTACCTCCACTCACCAAAGTCAGTAAATGTACTCGGAGCCCTCATTCAGAGGACACCTAGTAACTGTGGGTCAGTCTTAGTTGGGATGGGTTGGACAGCTGGTAGAAGATTCATGATGTCTTGACTGGGCCATGAATTGGATTTAAGTGAGGCAAATGGCTTAGGATGAGTGCAAATAGTGGTTGGCAATAGTTCCCAAGGATTGAAGAGAAGTGGTTCAAGGGGAAGAATTTCCACACTTTGAAGCAACATCTCCCTTCCTATTAGGGAGTCTCAGAGAGGTCAAGCCCACCAGCCGAACAGGGGCAGCAAAAAGTCCTGGGTTCCAGTTTTGGTTCTACCACCCATTATTGGCCTTGACCTTGAGCCAAAGGCCTCAAACTCTGACTGGTCCATTCCAAGTGGGAGATGCCCAGGAGAAGGGCCCAGCAATGGTCTGTCTCTAAACAGTTACAGAGTACTTTCAAGTTGGCAGACAGCAGGCCTAGAAGGTTCCAAGCTCTCACTCCCCAAGTAGCCCAGCCAAGCCAAAGAGAGTTGGTCAGCCCCGCCACAGATACCATCTTCAAGAGCCCAAGTGAACAGACAGGGCAGACAGCTAGTCCCCTATGAGCACCCCCAGTCCCTCCTCCAACTCATGGTCCCCTCAAGGTTCAGCAGAAGAGGCATCCCTATTCCAGGAGGTCTTTCTTGGTCCCATGCATTGTTGGTGCTATCATACACACACACACACACACACACACACACACACACACTCTCTCTCTCTCTCTCTCTCTCTCTCTCTCTCTCTCTCTCTCTCAGATAGAAATCTGACCTTGGGTAAGAAGCCTTCAAACATTCTAGACCGGGCTGAGACACATCCTGGCTGTGTGGTCCTGAGCAAGTCACAGAACCCCCAGATGACTCCCTAACACTAGGAAATGCCAGGCAGAGTGGATTCTGCAAGTGTAGAGGGAGCTTCCAATTCAGGCTCCTGTTTGACAAAGAAATCATCAGTCTGGCACCAGAATCTAGGACTATCACTCTCTAAAATCATTTAATTCAATGTTCTGGACAAATGAAGAAACTGAGGCCCACAGAGATTGACTTTTTCAAAGACACCCAGGGAGCAATTATCAAGACTTGAACTTCCAAGACCATGACCTCCTCTCTCCACCACTTACTTATCTGCCTGTATACAGTAGTTAAGTTCAACAAGTCCAAACCCTGGCTTGGCTAGGTAACTCCCAAGTCAAGAAGACCTGAGTTCAAATCCAACGTCAGACACTCTACACTTAATAGCTATGTGAACCTGGGCAAGTCATTTAATCTTGATCACCATACAAAAAAGAAAAAGTCCAAAAAAAATTAGAACAAAAGTCCAAACCATTCATTTTACAGATGAGGAAACTGAGGTCCTATCTTAGTTAAGTGACTTTCTCAGGCTCATACATCTGATGCCTAAGGTGGGACTCCAACCCAGGCCCTCATGACCCCAAGTCTTAGCATCCTATCCATTAGCCCACACCAAGTTTCTCTACTGATTTTAAAAATGCTTAGAGTACTAAGGTAAAGTGAGGAAATTTGAATTCTTCATGATCTGCCTCAAGGCAGGAGGCTGGATCAGATGACTCCTAGGATGCTCATTGAATCCTTCTCAACTGTGCTACAGCCTTGGACAACTGGGTGGATAAACAGCAACAGCTGTATGGAGCCCAGGAGTCGAGGGGTGCCCTCCTCCTCCTCATCTCCTTCTGGGGGAACCCTGAGCCCCCAAGCTAAGGAGTTGGGGGTAGGAAATCCCCCGAGTGAGCTGCGGAGCTAAGAATGGCAGCTCCATCCACACCCCCTGAGCTGCATATGGACAACAGATGGAGGCCCATCCAGATCCTTCCTTAGCCCTCAAAGGGAAGGAATTTATTCCAACTAGAAGGACTGGGGATGATCACAAACTCCAGACCATAGTTTCCTCCTTTTCTGTGTCCTGGACCCCTTAGGAAGTATCTGATAAAGCCCATGGACTGTTCTCAGAATCCTGTTTTTAAATACATAACACAAAATACACAGGATTACAAGGGCAAACAATTTCATTAAAATGCAATTGTTAAAATAGTTTTTTTAAATGGTCAAGGACCTCAAATTAAGAATTCCTGGGCTAGACCATACCCTAGAGGTACACATCACTTGATTCCTACCTCCTTGACAAAAAAATACTCGTCAAAAAAAAATCCCACAGGGCTCAGACTCATGCAGGATGTGAAAACTAAAAGGGGCCTTAAAACCCTCATTATCAGAGCTAGAGGGATCTTTAGAAAGCAGAAAGTCGGAGCTGGGAGAAATTTTGCAGTACAAAATGCCAAAATGAAAAAGACCTTCAGACATTGAATGTTGTTGCTGGAAGGGACATTAGAAAAAAAGAATTCAATTTGTTAAAAATGCATTTGTCAAATATTGTGCCAAGCATATTGCTAGGCATTTGTGGATCCACAGAAACAAATGCTACATTTCTGCCAAGACAGTGGCCTTGGGGAATCTTCCACTCTCTTGGGGGGAAGGGGAGAGATAGAATAAGGCACTGATCCAGAAAAGGAATACAATAGAAGATAATACTATGTTAAAAAATGATAGGGTCAAAGGGGAGATTCCAGCAAAATGCCCTAGGAATTCTTGAGAAAAGAGGAAATTTAGCTGAGCTCTCAAAGATGTACCTACGAACTGTGCCTTAAAAGGATCCAAGTTCTGAAATGAAAGGGGGAGCAGGGTTTACATTCCCAACATGAGAAATTCTTGGAGCAGAAATAGGAAGACAGGAGGTGGGATGCTGAGGATGATGAGGGACAAGTAGTAGAACATTTACCTCTGTCTCTGAACATGCCACGGGATATGAATATGGTTGGAAAGGTAAGATGCAATCAGGGTAGGGAAGAGACTTAGAACCCCAGGAGCCATGGAAAGCTGATTCTGGTGTTCGAGTAGGAGTCCTAGTAAGATTCCCAGTATTTGAGATCTTGAAGTGATCTCAGCTACTATCTAATCCAACAACCCTAACAACAAAAAGAATCCCTGATAAAAAATAACCCTGAGGATGCTAGTAAACATTTAACAACCAACTCTTTTAGGTTTAATCTTTTCCATCACCTTCTCAAATCTAAACAATCAACAAAACAATAAGTCAAGTCCCAAGTTGTTTGGTTTTTTCAAGATTTTCCAAATAAAAATGCTCACACTGAAAACTTAACAATCTTTTGAGCTGGTATGAGCTGGTTCCAGCACCACCCTAGAGCCAACATGAGATCATCCAGACCATGGTCAGATCTGTGCCTTACTTTGGTAGCTGTGCAAACAATGGATTGAAGACTGGAAAGATTGAAACCAGAAGAGCAGATGCTATTTTAGATATGGTGAGTTTGAATGTCACAACAGAGAAGTCTAGTATCTGGAGTTCAAAATAAACAATAATTGAAGAAATAGGAGTCAATAGGGGGCGGCTAGGTGGCACAGTGGATGAAGCACCGGCCCTGGAATCAGGAGTACCTGGGTTCAATCCAGCCTCAGACACTTAATAATTACCTAGCTGTGTGGCCTTGGGCAAGCCACTTAACCCCATCTGCCTTGCAAAACCCTAAAAAAAAAAAAAAGGAAAAAGAAATAGGAGTCAATGATCTGAGCAAAGAAGACATGAAAAGAAGAGCAGAGAGAGGGGCTGGAGAGGTAGGGGACCTCTTGATGAGGAGGCAGAAGACCAAGGGAAACTAAAATAAGAGAGATAGAAAATGAAATGAGAAAAGATTCTACAAAAACCTGGAGGGGAAAGATGGACGTAGCCAACAGAGTAGGTAAGAGGAGAGAGCTCAAGAAAAATGAGGACCTAGAAAAGGACATTGGATTAAGCAATTAGATCACTCACGCACAACCATCAGTGGAGCATTGGGGTCAGAAGTCACACTGGAAGGGGCAGAGTGCACAGTGGTAGAGAGAAAACTGAATAGTGCAGATAACTGACAGATGAGAGGAAAGATGGAGGAAGATAGCTTGAGGGGATGGCAGGGAAATTTTAAGGGAAAAACAACATTAAAGCATATTGATAAGTAGTAAGGAAGCAGCCAGGAGATAGGAATGCCAGAGGAAGATTAGGGAGAGGGGCTGAAGAATGGTTGAAATAAGTTCACTGAATAGGCAGCCAGACTAAGAGGGGCTGCAGAACATTAGACATATGTCTGATAGAATCAAAGGCCACAGACCTCAGTTTAGAGAAAATTGGCTCAGAAAGATGAAGCAAGCCATTGATTTCCCCACAGTCATACAGTTAGCACATGCTAGAAGTTTGACTTCAAGTCTATGATTTCATTCTGGAATTGAGGGACACTGAGTCAAAAACCACTTTCCCCATTCATGCCCTGATGTGATTTTCAAGGTAAGAGATTGAATATTATTATGTTCATTGTACAAATGGGAAACAGACCCAGACCCTGTCTTGATCAAGTGGTAAAGAACAGGGCTGGGATTCTTTCTCTTAATTCTTTGAAACCTAGTTCATTATTTTTTCCATAATTCTTTTTTTAATATTTTATTTTATTTTTTCCAGTTACATGCAAAGGAAGTTTTCAACATTCATCCTTTTGCAAGCTTTTCAGTTCCACATTTTTCTACCACCCTTCCTGCCCTCCCCGCTCCCCATGGCATCAAATACTCTGATATCATGTATCAGATTGTATGATGTACAATTGTGTTTCCATATTAGTCATGGTGTGATCCTTTCCATAATTCTAACATATTTTTAAATGTTGATAATAAGAGGAAATTGTAACCATCAACATAAAAAGATTTTATTAATATGTTTTGGTTTTTCCATCACATTCCCAACCCATTAACCCCATCACCACTCTCTGAGAACATCTCTTTATGATGGAAAAGTAAAACTTAGCAAAATTAAACCAAACACTAGAATTAGGAGATAACTGATGGCTCCATCTCTGTGGTCCACCCCATCCCTGCTGAGAGGGGTGTCTCAGCAGTGGCGCTCTGGACCCATCCAATCAGAATTCTCCTTTGGAGCATTTCATCATTGTGTCGATTTCTCCACCACACAATTATGGGGGAGCAGTGGATAGAGAGGTCTTAAAGTCAGGAAAATCTGAGTGACCCTAGGCAAGTCTCTGAACCACTGTCTGCCTCAGTTTCCCCATCTGTAAATGAATATAATAATATCACCTATTTCCATGGTCATTATGAAAATCAATGGAGTTAACAAATAAAATGCTTTGGAAACATTGAGGTGCCATATAAATTCTTATTATTACTCTAAGTTCATGTCATATATCTTCCCATATTTTCCACGCTATTTACTGGCGTAGATACTCACTACAAATGACCCAGAGCATGAGAAAAGTAATTTGAATTTGAAGGACCCTAGAAACAGGGACAATTTTTCCTCTTTTAAGACAGCAGCTGTTACACTGGTAAACATGGCCTAATTCTCAGCTGTTGAACCAGGGCCGACTCCCAGAAAGTAGCAGGGAGGGGCTGTCTTTGGACGGGTGGTCGCTGGCCAAAAAAACAGAATGTCTATCCTGGCTCTGAGCTTCCTGCTCTCGCCGAGGGGGCCCTGCCTGGTGGGCTCATGGCTCAACGTGGAGTCAGAAACAATCAGAGGACTGAAACTGAGAGGATGGATTCCAGCTTCATCACATTCTTTTGTGCTGGGGAGACACAAGACCCGAGCCCAATCTGTGGGGATGAAATCAGACCTTAGGAAGAAATCTGGCCTTGCGAAAATGCAAAAACGAGTGCTGCCCGCTCTGCCACCATCCTCTATATTTTCTATTCTTTTTCCTTTCTTTTTTTTTTTTACAAGGCAATGGGGTTAAGTGGCTTGCCCAAGGCCACACAGCTAGGTAACTATTAAGTGTCTGAGGCTGGATTTGAACTCAGGTACTCCTGACTCCAGGGCTGGTGCTCTATCCACTGCACCACCTAGCCGTCCCTATTCTTTTTCTAAAAAACAATGCCTTTCATTCTAGAAGGAGAGAGAATGCACCAATTACCAGTATCCTTGGGGGCACATGGATAGAGACACCTGTATCCTTGTGGCCCCGTGGTCCATTGCTGCCCCTGAGAGTTGGGGTCCACAGGCTACCACCTCACAGCCAGTCTCCAAGACAGTGACATCCTGTCACACTACAGGTCACACAGTCGGGATCCGGACTTGCATAATGACTCCTAACAACACTAGGTCTCAATTTTCTGCTCTGAAAAGGGATGAAGTTGGACTCAATATCCCTTCCAGTTCTGCTCTGGGGATCCAACTGATGGCTCAGTGGAGAGTGCTGGGCCTGGATTCAGGAAGACCCAAGTTTAAATCTGGCCTCAGACACTTACTAGCCATCTAACCCTGGGCAAGCCTCTAACAGCTCTGGCCCTCCTTCTATCAACTGGTCCATAGAAGAGAAGGAGGCTCAGAGAGGGCAAACGGCTTCCTCAGGATCACCCAGCACACCAGGCTCCAAGGCTGCCCAGCCTCTGGCTCTCCTGCTGGCTCGGCTTTACTCTGAATTCCTTTATCATCTTGGAATCTTCATAGGCCCTGCACCTGGATCCTACCTTATCCTTCCCCGAAACCCCCAGTGAAGGAACTCGACAGGAAGGGCAGGAGGAGATGGGGAAAGCTTTCCCAACAGGAAGTGAGCTCAAGGGCAGACAAAGCGACATTCCATCAGGAGCCACCCATCTGATGATGACCCCGAGGGTCATGGGAGACTAGCGAGGGCAGGAGCAGGGGGACGACCTCATGGTCCGGCGGAAGCCGGATTTATTGTGGAAACTGAGGAGCAGCCGGCAGACCTGGGAGGGAAGTGACTTCACCTCACATTCTGTTCTGGCCATTTCCTCCCTTGCTTCCTACGCAGGACAGGGAGCAGTTAACCCTGTGGAGGCTGCCACTCCGCCCATCTACTGGGCAGGGAGCCCAAAGTCCGGCTGAGGGCCATGCTCCTGACTTTGGGTTCTAGTATCCATCCTCTGCCCCACTGACCTCTAAGGATAATTCAGCTGGAGACAGTTGGATAATAAAACCTGAACCTCTTGTTCATAAAACAAATTGGCAGATCCCCAAGGACAAAAACAGCCTAGGACCCCTTGTTCTATGAAGCCTCTAAGGGTCCTCCCAGACCCCAGGTCCTGTATCAAGCAGCTACTAGCTTAGTGGAGAAAGTACTGGGCTTGGAGTCAACAAGACCAGAGTTAGAATTCTGCCTCATTTACTGGGTGACTCTGGGCAAGTCACTTAAGCTCTGCCAACCTCAGTTTCCTCTTCTATAAAATAGGAATAATAATAGACCTACCTTCTAGGATTTGTGTGTGTGTGTGTGTGTGTATGCATATAGATAGACATAGAGATAGAGATAGAGATGTAGATAGATATAGACATAGATATAAATATAAAGATATAGATGTAGATGTATACAGATAGATGTAGATATAAATATACATATATAGATATAGACACAGACATAGACATAGACATAGATATAGATGTAGATGTAGATATATAGATATAGAGATAGAGATAAAGATAGATATAATTATATATACTATATATGAATACATATATACATCTATATACTTATATGTGCATATACAGACATAGACAAAGACAAACATACATAAAGTATAAACTTTAAAGGATTATAAATACTAGCTGTTGCTGTTATTATTATTATTTGAAACATTATAAAAACAGACAATAAAACAAAAGCCAAATGCTCATGTTTTCTAATAATTCACCGGCCAAAGTCCTTAGAGAACACTAATATCAAATTTGCAGGTTTAGAGCTGGAAAGATGTTTGGGTATCACCTAGTCTTTATCTTAGTAAGGAACTAAGAAATCTGGAAAGGCCAAGCTTCCTCTGGAATGACAGATAGGATCAAGGAAAAGTAAGGGGTGACTTTGAGAAATGTGGGGACCAAAGGAAGTTATCAGAACCCGCAGGATCAATTCAGGACTCAGCTCTCAAAGATGTTTGAGACTCTCCTCAGTGAGAACAGATGTGGTATCAAAGAACTAGCCTCTCCTGCCCCACCCAGTCACTCCAAACCAAATTCACTTTTCCCATTTAGAAAAAAAAAAACAAAAAAACACAGTTGAGAAGCTTTGGCAGCCAATGCTTCGAGGACGCTTCCTGGCAAAGGGGGCGTTTTCCAGTGTCCCCAACCTCAAAGCGGCAAAGGGAAGAAGGAGTCTTAAGAACAGGAAAATAAAATATTTCTCCCTCTTCCTGTTTATCTCTCAAGCTGATCCAGAAACTCCTGATGATTGTTTGCTAAGGGGACAAGCCAGGTCGAGAGAGACACACTTTGGTCCCACCAACCCCATGGACAGCCACCCCCCCCAAGTCCAGTCCCAAGGGGCTTCTGCCACATAAAAAGGGCTAGTCATCAGTAGGAGGGCTGGGCTGGCTCTTCAATCACACTGGACCAATTCAAGTCCTGATCAAGAGGGTGGTCAGTCACCCACCAAGAAATGAATTGTCATGTGCTACCCCCACTCCTGGGGTCCTCTGGTCATTTCTCAACTTCATCACTCCGCCTCTCAAAGAAAAAATGCATATGGTTAATGGTTATCATATAAGAGCTAGTGCCACCAAGGCAATAGAAAACTGGCCAGGAAGACCTAGGTTCAAATCATGTCTCTGATACGCTGGCTCTGTGAGCCAGGGCAAATCACTCAACCTTTCAGTGTCCTAGCCCAGAAATGTCAAACACACCCCAATGACACAGTCAGATTAAATTGTCATTGTACAATATTTACCAAAATAAATATAAATACAATAAAACCTAGATAATGTTAATATGTGTTTTTTTTTTTTAACAGAGTAACAAGGATTCTTGGGTCTGGTTCTAATAGAATTGCTTTAGGCAACTCACCTAATACAGGGATTCTTCACCTGGGGGTCTATAGATTTTGGGAGGTCTGTGCATTTGGAAAAAAAAATCCCATCTCTGTTTTCACTCACCTTTAGCATTTATTTTATTATGTGCATGCAGATGTGTTCTTTGAGTAAGAAATCTGTAGAAATCGGGCATCTAAGGCATGATTGACAGAAAAGGTGCCTACCTACATTAGAGGAGGATGTTTCCTCACCTGGAAGTTCCCTAGACTAATGAATCACAGGTCCAATCTTCCCCCCCATCTCAATATACACATGAATAAAATGTTTTACATAGGATCTTACTTTGACAGAATAACTAAGGAAGTACCATCCATCCATTATCTCATTAAATTCTCAAAACTATCCTGTGAGGTAGACATAATAAGAATAACATAAAGATAATTGCAACTGTCTAGCTATTTGCCTTTGCCTGGGGTAAGCCACTATCCTCAATAAAATTCAGTTTGTCCATCTGTAAAAGGAGATAATAATAGCTGTGGTATGTACCTCACCCGCCAGGTTGTGTGTTTTTAAGTCTTAGAGTATGATCAAAACAGGACCCCTTTGGATCCTTGGTTTTGGAAGAACTCATAGCTAGGCAAGAGGCAGAGGCCATAGTTGAAGATAAAAAGGACCTATCAGAGTACACCGAATTAAAAAGTACAAACAAAATCAAATCAGAAACAGATGAGGAAACAATTAATGGGGGGTAAAACCTTTGCAGCCAGTTTCTCTGATCAAAGACTGGTATCCAAAACATGATGTGGAAATCGACACAAATATGCAAGAATAAGAGTCATTCCCCATATATAAATAATCAAAGGATATGAATAGAAAGTATTCAAATAAAAAAAGGCAAACCATCAAGAAGCATATGGGAAAAAACTCTCAAAACTTAATAATCAATCAACAACATTTATTAAGATCTATATAGAATGAACCATGGGGATAAAGTACAAAGAATGAAATGTCCCCTTCTAGACAGGAACAAACATTCTAAGAAATTGAAAACTGAAATAAGTCTGAGGTCCCATTTCATACCCATCAGGTAGACAAATAAAGACTATAAAAGAGGAAAATGGACTTTCATAGGAGGACAGGCACACTAATGAGTCATTACAGGTGAAGCAGTTCCATCGGTTTGGAAAGCAAAAAACGTCACCAGAACTATGAACACTCTTCGATATAACAATCCACTACTATATCAATGTACCCCAATAATGGCAGAAACAAAGGGAAAGGACCCATATGTACAAAAGTACAAACTTTTTATTATAGCAAAAAACTAGAAACTAAAGAAGTTATCTATCACCTGGGCAACAGATGAACAAACTATGGTATGTACATTGAATAGAATATTACTAAGCAGTAAGAAACAATTCAGAGAAACTTGAGAAGATTTATATGAACTGATAGAATGACATGAGCAAATCCCAAAGAAAATTTGACTTTAGAATTTATTTTACAATAGTGTTTGAAAAAAAAAGCTTGAAAGACTTCAGAGCTCTAATAAACATGGTGATCAATTATGTCTTCCAAAGATGTTTCATGAGGAAGCATGTTGCCACCTTTTGGCACAGAAAAGCTAGACCAGAGGTGCAGAATGACCTAGTGGCCAATGTGTTGATTAATTTTGCTTAACCATATCTATTTATTAGGAGAGACCTCTATGAGAAAAGGAAGAGGAAAAGAAAGAAAGAAAGAAAGAAAGAAAGAAAGAAAGAAAGAAAGAAAGAAAGAAAGAAAGAAAGAAAGAAAAAGAAAGAAAGGAGAAGAGAGAGTAAGAAAGAAAGGAGTGAAAGAAATGAAGGAAAGAAAGAGAAAGGGAGAAAGAGAAAAAGGAAGGGAGAAGAGAGAGAAACAAAGAAGAAACAAAAAGAAAAATAGAGAAAAAGATAAAAGAGAGAAAAGAAGTGAGGAAAATGAGAGAGGAAAGAGAAAGGAAAGAAAAAGGGAGGGAGAGAGAAAGAGAATGGGGAGAGAGAGAGAATGGGGAGAGAGACATAGAGCGAGAGAGAGAGCGAGAGCGAGAGCGAGAGCGAGAGCGAGAGCGAGAGCGAGAGCGAGAGCGAGAGCGAGAGCGAGAGCGAGAGAGAGAGAGAGAGAGAGAGAGAGAGAGAGAACCTCAAAGTGTTTTTAAAAACACTTAATTGATTAAGTGATTAAAGGAAGACAGGAAGGGGACAGCTTCAGATGGCAATTGTATTACTACCTTGTTAAATTTAATGAAAGCTTAAAAAAAACTACACATAATAAAGGCTTGCAGTTTCACAGGAACTCTTTTGTTCTTATTTTGTACACTGAAATGTTTGTCGATGACTAAATTTATAATAAAAATTACAAAAATATTTTAATAAATTTTTTTTAAGTCTCTAGGGTGCTTGGTTCCCATCACCTTCTTCAGAGTCTCTCCTGGCCCCCAGGCTGCTCCTTCGTCTTCATTCTGCACAAATGGACATGTTGTCTCTTTGACATTTAAGGATAGGGACTGTCTTTATATTCCCAAAGCCTAGCAAGGGGCTCCAACAGACAAAAACAGTAAAAAAAAAAAAATAAAAAAAAAAACTAGTTGATGGGTTTTTGCATAAGGTTAAAAAGCAGGAGAGGATCACTGCGAGTGTGAAGAGTTGTGAGTGTTTCTCCCTTCCCCTTCCTCACCCCTCCACCTTCATCATGGCTCAAATCAGCCCAACCCAACCTGCTCAACACTTTCCCAGGCTGCCTGGAGCTGAGACAGCCCTCAATACAGTGCCATAGTGCCACAGGGGGCAAACAGAGGGACGAGAGCATCATGTATCTCCCTCACAACCACAGAGCACAAACTATCCCTTGGGCATGGACTCCAATGCCCTCCCCAGGAACTCAGAGCAGAACCTGGACACTGGCTCCACCAGAAGAGGAGTCAGAGGTCCAAGATACCCCCAGCATCAGAAAGAAGAATGAGGTCCCAGAAGATCCTTGGTGACTACTTGTCAGGATTTAAGATTGAAAGGGGCCTTAAAATACATCCTGACTCCAACTCCCTCTATTAAAATTCCAGAAACTGAGATACAGGGAGGAAACTGAGTTAGGAATTAGAAGAATCATGATTTGAACTCCTAGAACTTTATAACTAGGTCTCTTTCCACTTTCTTCATTTTTCATTTTGTAATTTTTATTCATAGAACATTCAATTTCGAGCTAGAAGGGACTTCAGAGACCATTAACTACAACTGTTTCATTTTTACAAATAAGAAAGCTGAAGTTGATAGGTTAAATGACTCGTCTGGGGTCCTACTACCATTTAAGAGTTGAAGCAGTCTCTGAGATACCACCTCACACCTCTCAGACTGGCCAATATGACCAGAAAGGATAATGATCATTGTTGGAAGGGTTGTGGGAAATCTGGGACACTATTACACTGTTGGTGGAGCTGTGAACTCATCCAACCTTTCTGGAGAGGGCAACGCCCCAAGGGCAACAAAAATGAGCATACCCTTTGATCTAGCAATACCACTACTGGGTCTGTACCCTGAAGAGATGATGAAAAAGGGTAAAAACATCACTTGTACAAAAATATTCATAGCAGCCCGGTTTGTGGTGGCAAAGAATTGGAAATTAAGTAAATGTCCTTCAATTGGGGAATGGCTTAGCAAACTGTGGTGTATGTCATGGAACACTATTGTTCTATTAGAAATCAGGAGGGATGGGAATTCAGGGAAGCCTGGAGGGATTTGCATGAACTGATGCTGAGTGAGATGAGCAGAAACAGAAGAACATTGTTCACCCTAACAGCAACATGGGGGCAACCTTGATAGACTTGCTCATTCCATCAGTGCCACAATCAGGGACAATTTGGGGCTGTCTGCAATGAAGAATATCATCTGTATCCAGAGAAAGAACTATGGAGTTTGAACAAAGACCAAGGACTATTCCCTTAAATTTGGGGGGGGGGGGGACTGATATCCTATTGTCTGATCTTGCTATCTTGCTAACAGACTTTTTGTCTGTTCCTTAAGGATGTGATTTCTCTCTCATCACACTCATTTGGATCAATGTACAATATGGAAACAATGTAAAGACTGACAAATTGCCTTCTGTGGGGAGTGGGGGAGGGAAATAAGATTAGGGGAAAAATTGTATAACTCAAAATAAATAAAATCTTTAATAAGAAAAAAAGAGTTGAAACAGGATTTGAATTCAGGTCTTCCTGGCACCACCTTCTCAGCACCCAAGCTGGTTCTTTCATTCTGTTGGTCCTACCTTCTCCCACCTACATCTATTCAAACAAGTCTTCCGATGTTTCTCTGCCATATTTACTGGCACCAACATGTACCCTCTATAGTGCTGCTCCAACGTACGGTTCCCCCAAAGCATAGTCTCAAGGCTGCCAGGGTGGAGGCCCCAAAGGATCCCCCTAATTCCCATGAGATTGGGGTGAGAAGAGAATCTTCTATTGCAAGAGAAGTAGAATGAATGGCTGATAGGCTTAGAGTCTTGCCCCAGCTCTGTCATTCCTTGATTGCATGACTTTCTAAGGTAGGTGGCTAGACCCAGTGGGCCTAAAGTTGGCAAGACTTGAGTTCAAACTCAGCTTCAGACACTTACTAGTTGTTTGACCGGAAACAAGTTGCCTAACTTCGATCTGCCTCAGTTTCCCTATCTGTAAAATGAGGAATATAACAGCAACTCACCAGACTGTTGTGACTTATTATAAAGTGATTGGCACAGGGCCTAGTACATCAAAGGATTCATATAAATGTTAGCTATTTTTATTATTAGTCCCAGTTTCCTCAACTATCAAATGAGAGGATGATACAAGATAAGTTTCCATGTCTAGAACATGTTATGAGTGCTTCGTCTCACAATGGGTCTGGTGAGACAGGCAGTGAAGAGATTCATATGACAAATGGGAAAACTGAGAACTGAGGCCAAGAGAGGGGAAGTGATCTACCAAATGACTAAAGGATGAGCGGTACAGTTAATCTACGGTGCTATTGTCACAGCTTCTCTAGACCTCCAAGTTCTTCAGGGGTCTGACTGTAGGTCAGAATCCCTGCCTCTGGTCATCTGGAGTATGGGAGCAGCATCTGGCTACAATGACCTTGGGCCAAATGTCCTTCGGCAAGTCACTTCCTCTCTGGGTCTCAGTTTCTCATCTGCAGAATGAGAAAGATGACTTCCAAAGTCCCCATGATTCAAGAAAACATTTATTTAACACTTACTAAACCAGTACTGAACTAAGCATGGGTCCAAATACAGGCAAACCAGACAGTCCCTAAAAGGAGATCATGTTCTAAAGGACAAGAAGAGGTAAGCCCACGTTCTTCTTGCAAAATCAGTTCCTGGAGCTTGAGGTCCTTCATACATGCTCTAGCCAGGCACTTATAATCTCCAAGAAGTCATCCCCAAAACTTCCAGAACCCACTTTAAAAAATAGCCATAGGATCACTCTGGAAAACAATTTGGAACTATGCCCCCAAAATTACTAACTGTCCACCCGGCTATCCCATTCCTGGCTCTATGGCCCAAAGAGATCAAAGAATAAGGGGAAATGGCCCATATGCAGGGAGACCCCAAAGTCTTAGTTAAGTCATTAAACCATAACTCTGCATGATTTTTTTGGAGACACCCCCATACTCAAAAATACTTATGGCAGTTCTTTTTGTAGTTTTTAAAGAAGTGGAAATTAAGGGGATATCCATCAATTGAGAAATAGTTGAAAAAATTCTGGTAAATAAATATCTTGTTGTGCTATAAGAAATGACGAAAGAGATAACTTTAGAGAAACCTAGAAAGACTTATATGAACTGAGGCAGCAAAGTGAGCAGACCCAAGCAAAACCATTTATACAGCTCTAACAACATTGTAAAGACAAATAACTTTGAAAGACTCAAGTCTCTTACTGATGCAATGACTACCATTCAGGATCTGGAGAACCAGGGATAAAGTATACTATCCACTTCTCAATAGAAAGGTGATAGATTAGGATGGGGAATTTTTGGACATTTTTGGATATGGCCAACATGGGAATCTGTTTTGCTTGACTATGCATATTTCTTAAATGAATTTTGTTTTACTTTTCCTTTTTTTCCCAGTGGAGAAAGGAAGAAAGGAACAAGGTAGTAGAAGGAAAAAAGGAAAGAAAAAAGGAAAGATGTAAAGAAAGAAAAAGGAAGAAAGAAAAGGAAGGAAGGAAGGAAGGAAGGAAGGAAGGAAGGAAGGAAGGAAGGAAGGAAGGAAGGAAGGAAGGAAGGAAAGAATGGAAGAAGGGAGGAAGGCAAGGAAGGAAAGGAGAAAGGGAGGAAAAGAGGGAGAAAAAGGAAATTGAGTCACTGAAGCATTTTCTAAATGTATAGAAGAGAACAGGAGGATGGAAATATTCCATACAAACAGGACAGCTTTGTAAGTTATATGTTGAATTTATGATTTACAGGGTGTCCCAAAAGTCTTAGATAGTTTTAAACTGTTAAGGCTTAAATAAAATAAATTTAAATTAAAAAAATTAAAACTTCAAGCTATCAAAGCAGGATATCACAAAGTCCAGGAAATTCAATTCAGAGACACAGAAAGTCTTTGTTTGCTATTTGTAAGACTTATTGGGTTTAGAAAAGAATTCCTTAAGGACCAGAGAATGGCTTGAGAGTAGTTGGTGTGCCAAAGATCTGGGAGTTTTCATGGTCTAGTTTCCTTCTTCTCTGCCTTCTTAGACCTCATTAGGAATACTGTATGCAATCTGAGGTGCCATAGTTTAGACAGGACATGGACTAACTGGAAAGATTAAGATGAAGGTGACAAGATTGTCAAGAAGACAGGACTAGACCTTCCTAGAATCAATGGAAGGACCTGGGAAGACTTTGATTATAGAAGACTAAGAAAAATCTGAGAGCTGTTTTCAATTAGCTAGACCATCGCTCCTGTGCACAAGAAGTTTGAGTCATTCTGCTTGGACTGGACAAATGGTGGGAAGTTGTAGAGAAATGCATTTCTGATCAATTTCTTTAAAAAAAATTCTAACAGGGCAGCTAGGTGGCAAAGTGGATGGAGCACAGCCCTGGAGTCAGGAGGACCTGAGTTCAAATCCCACCTCAGACACTTAATAATGACCTAGCTGTGTGGCCTTGGGCAAGTCACTTAACCCCATTGCCTTGCAAAAAAAAAAACTAAAAAAAAAATTCTAACAGTTGGGGCAGCTAGGTGGTACAGCCCTACAAGTCAGGAGGACCTGAGTTCAAATCCAGACTCAGACACTCAATAATTACCTAGTTTTGTGACCTTGGGTAAGTCCCTTAACCCCATTGCTTGCAAAAACAAAAAACAAAAAAAATCTAACAATTACAGCTGCTCAAAGGTAGATGAGTTAGTTATCCTGTGTGGTAGAGTTCCCCATTACTGGAACAATCAATCAGAAATTAAGTAAAAGGGTTGCCTGCCCAAACACATAGATGACCTCAAGGATCCCTTTCATTTAGAGCCATCAATGGGAAATGAGAAGGGGCAAAACCAAGAGATGCTAGGCTTCACGATTTTGACCAAGGCCCTGACCACCCAACCCCCACCAAACTTTCCTTCCACTAACTCTTGTCCATAGGGAGACTTGGACCTTTCAAACCCATGCTGAGGCAACAAAATGGGTTGGAGAACTTACTCTAGCCTGGGGGCCAAGGGGCCAGCTTCCTCATCAAAGCAGAGAGCCCCTCCGAATATTCCAGACATAACAAGCAAGCATCAGCTTCTCTGTAGGCAAGCTGACCACTGAGGAATAGTTCAAGCACTTCCACCTCCCCCTCATAAATGTGGGGAATTCCACTCCTTCCTCCTCCTCCTCCTCCTCCTCCTCCTCAAAAGAGAACTGGATTTGGTATTTTTGGACTGAGTTCAAATGAAGTCACTTGCTCTCTGGACCTCCTTTTCTTCATCTGAAAACGGCAGGGTTGGACCAGATTGTTTCTGAAGTCCCATCTGGCTCTTGCTCCATCATCCTGCTTCCCTTTTGTCTGTCTGGGTCAAGAGTTCAGAGCATAACTGGAGAATCATAGAAGTTTGTCTTAGGGGACACTCAACAAGTGTTGGAGCCAACCTAGCACCATGGGGGAGACTTCCTATATCAGTAAAAGGCTGGATGCTTCGGAGGAGTCTGGGACTTAAGAAATAGACCCCTGACCACTTGAAAGACGGAAGGAAGGGAGCTCAGATTGTTACTTACTATATCTGTGTGACTTTGGGCAAGTTGCTGTCCCTCTCTGGGCCTCAGTTTCCCCATTACATAAAATACAGAAAGTTGAAAAAGATCCAAGGTCCTTCCTGAATCCATAGACCTGAGTCCTGTGTCTCATTTAAAGCCTCAGCCTTCACTGAACTGAACACTAAGGGAGCACCTACTTCTCTGCAGGGAGTTGTGCTTATCCCTGGTGGGGGGAGGCTGACTTCATGGGGCTCCCTGGGCCTAGGCTCTCTCACTGGTGCCTTCTACTCCAGATCCTCTGCTCCAGCTCTCTGCCCCTCTGCCTCAGGAAGGGGGGAGGGGTATCTGCTGGCTCAACCCAAAAGGAAAGACTCTCCCCCTCAACTCCCCCCTCTTTCATTTTCAAAGGCTTCAAAGCTCCTCCGGCTGGGCTCCGTTTCTCCTCTGGAGCTCAGCCCTGGGGAAAGAGCCAAAGTGTGTGGCCCAGGATCAGGAATTTCGCGTGTTGTCCCCCACACAGGTATTTCCCTGTTGGCTTTGGAAAGTGTGGAATGTGGGATAAGAAGAGTCTCAGAGGTCCCTTCCCCCTCTCCAAAAAGGGGCTGCCTCCGGGTCACTTGAGGTGACACCCTATCCTCTTCCCCCCCTGCCCACCAGTCACTGGAACAGGGAACAAGGGGACGGAACAGGAAAGAAAGGCCTTGATCCTTGGAGAGTCCCAGCTGCAGGACAGAAATTCTGCCAGGACCTCCATTTTTTGATCTAGAATTGCCAAAAAAAAAAAAAAAAGACTCAGGATAACGGCAGCCGGGCACAGGCCTCATTATTATTATTATTATGATTACAGTTGTTACTAAATAATAATCCACCAAAGTCCCTTTTTTGATAGTTCCACACAAGAGCCAAAGAAAATTTTCCCATAACACAATCTGACACAGTCATTTCCTAGAACAATTAACTACAGTAGCACCCTATTACTTAAAACGATCCAATACACACTTCTGTTTGAGACTCAAATCCGATCCTGTCTTACCTTTTCAGCCTTGCTGTTGCTCAGTTGTGGCCAACTCTTCATGATGCCATTTGGAGTGTTCTTGGCAAAGATACCAGCACGTCTGCCATTTCCTTCTCCATCTCATCATATAGATGAAGGAACTGGGCCAAACAGGGTCAATGACTTACCCAGAGACTGAATTGGAACTCAGATCTTCCTGCCTCAAGGTCTGATGCTCTCTATCCATTGCATCACCCTATTTCAGCTACATTACTGATTATATTATTCCTTTGACTTTCTCTACAGCCCAGTCACTCTGGTTATTTCATTTTCATTTCCATCCCTTGCTCCTGGCTGTCCTCCTTGAACTCCTTCCCAAAACTCACCTCTAAGAATTCCCAAGAATTCCCTGCAAAATTCACAAGGGCCACCTTCTACAGGAAGTCTTTCCCAGTCCTTCTGGCTGCTGATGCCCTTCCCTGCCTCCCCCCACAAAAAAATAGACCTGTTTTTATTTTGTACACATTCTTTTTTTTTAGGTTTTTTGCAAGGCAAATGGGGTTAAGTGGCTGGCCCAAGGCCACACAGCTAGGTAATTATTAAGTGTCTGAGACCAGATTTGAACCCAGGTACTCCTGACTCCAAGGCTGGTGCTTTATCCACTGCACCACCTAGCTGCCCTATTTTGTATACATTCTACCTATAGTTTCATAAGCAGACTAAAACTAGAATAGATCTCATGTGGTCTGTCCCCCATAGAATGGAAGCTCCTTGAAGGCAGGGGATCCTTCTTGCCTAGTCTTTATATGCCCAGAGCTTGAAACACAGACATGATTTAAGAAATGCTCTTCAACTTGAGGTCCCTTGTCCCCTCTCCAAAGACCGTCCTAGACTCCAAAGATATAAAGACAAAAATGAAACAGTTGCTACCCTCAAGAAGCTTACATTCTTACCAGAGGAGACAATATGAACACATATATACAAGGGAAACTCTGGCACCTGAAAAAAGATCTGGAGGTTCTGATGGGCTACAAGCTCAACGAGTCAACAGTATGAACCAATAAAAGAAATAATCAGATCCCAGGCTGTGTCAAGAGAGACTTGCTGCGGTTAGTCTCGTTCAATTAGAATCTGGGTGCCACCTGGATAAGCTAGCTAGGTAGCATCCATGGGAAAGCACAAGGATGGCAGGGTGACTGAGCTCCATGCTGGCCAGCCAGATCAGGAGAGGAGATTTCCATTCAGGTATAGGTTGGGCCAGTTCCCTCTAAGCTCCCCTTTGTCACAGAGGCACTAAATGAAGATGTACTGAGGGTAGGGAGAGTGTTTAGATGGCCAACATGCCAACAGGGAACCCTTGGCTTCCATGGCAGCAGTTTTGTGGGCCCCACCCCTGCCTACCCCTCACTGGTGGGAAAGGTCAGAAGCATAGGTCCATGAGGTCAGTCAAAGACTCGACCCTTTCCTCTGCAGCAGGGAGCACCCCAATTCTACTGCCAGAAAGGGATGCTCCCAGAAATCAAGGCTAAGGAAATAGCTAGACCCTGCCCCAGAACTAAGCAATGGTTACAGGAAACATTAAAAACTGCTTCACCGAAGGGCTTGGTTAGAGGATGGGCTCTGGTGAGGCCAGAGGTTGCCTGTTTCAAGACTAGAGCTATGATTTGGGGTCTATTCTTAGTAAGCCTCTGGTTCTCCTCCCAAAGGGCCCTATACCAAGCCAGGCCTACATTCCCACACCCCTGCCCAGAATGCCCAGATACTACCAAGGGAGTGGCACTGTAACCTGGAAGACAGATTGCCAGCTGGGGACTCGAGAAGGGAGGAGACACCCAGCATCTTCAGAATCCCCAAACCCACACCAATCCCTCTGGTTTTGTTCTAGCCACCTGAGGGAACCTCTAGGTCTCTGGGCCTCAATTTCCCCCTCTATAAATGGGGACATGGGGCAAGATGACTTCTAATATCTCTTCCAGCTCTGTGTTCACCTCCACTACTCGCTGTACTTTGGAAGTCCCTCCCCTCTCTTCATCCTCTCCAAAGTCATGACTGTCTTTCAACAGTCTCTTTGAAGCCTACCTGTTCTAGGAAGAATTCCTCAGAGACATCCAGGCTTCCCAGAATCACACAAGTGGCCATCTCCCCTAACCCTGTTCTCAGAAAGCCTCCAGTCCTGATGCTAGTCTCCAAGTTAGTCTCCTGAGTTAGCCTCATCTCCTCCGCTACAGAAGGACGATGCCATGCACCGCCATAGTGGGAAAGCCAGTGGAACATGGGAGACCCCAGGTTAGCAATCGGGGTCGAGAGCTTTAAGGAGCATGAATTTAGAGTCATTAGAGACTTGAGGTCACCTTGTCCAATCACCATATTTAAAGAGAAAGAAGCCAAGGTCCAGACTAACCCAAGGTGATGTAGGTAGTAAGCATCCAAGGCACAATTTGAACCCAGGTTGTTGCTCCAAATCAAACAAATTCTTCACCACATTATGTTGCCTCTCCAGAGGTTTTCTGGTCTCTCTCTCTCTCTAATTTTACACAGGGTCAAACTGAGGCTCAGAGAGAGGAAGGGACTTTCCCAAGGTTACAAAGAAGACCCAGCCCTCTGGACCCACTCAACTGTCTTCCCAAAGAAGTCTCAGAGACACACACTTCTCAGAATCCAGGGCTCCCATGGGGACCCCAAGAACAAAGGCCTGAGCCATGAAACTCATCCACATGGGCAGAGGCACACAAACATTGAGACCTGGGACTGGACAAAGGTACAGAGGAGAAGATGGACCAGCAATCTTTAACCCCTTGGAGAGACTATCAGGACACAGACACATGCACATACATCACATAGACATATATAGACATATATATACCAACACATACATAGAAATAACATGCAATATACATGCATGCATCATACACAGACACATCACATGAGCACACAATACAACTCACAGGTACATATACTCCATATCACACACCAAATACACAGGATATACATAACACACACACACACACACACACACACACACACACACACACCCTCCAAGCCTTCTCCTGAGTTATCACTGTTATCCAACATGGCAGGAATTCCTGGAAACTTTTCCTCCCTCCCATGGTAGGGAGAGTATTTTGTGGGATGGCCGCCTTTTCCTGGAATCTCCATCTGGGGCCTGGAGAAAGGAGTGCAACAAATTTGTGGCCTCAGAGAGAGAGAGAGAATGACTGTTGGTTGTGGGAAATGAAAAAAAATCCTGGATTTGGAGTCTGGAGACCTGTGTTCTAATCCAAGCTCTGCCCCTGCCTACAGGGGTGACCCTAGGTCATTCCCTTCCCTGGGCCTCAATTTCCTTCTCTGTAAAATAGAGTAGCAGTTCTTTGCCTTGGGCAATCTGATGAAGTCTATGA
Organism: Macrotis lagotis; assembly: GCF_037893015.1. Lineage (NCBI taxonomy): Eukaryota > Metazoa > Chordata > Mammalia > Peramelemorphia > Peramelidae > Macrotis > Macrotis lagotis. Next base: position 32,042,698 of record NC_133661.1, on the reverse strand, counting down.
GCCCCTTCCCAGAATGATATTTTTAAATTCTAAAAATAAATACATGCGATTACAAAGGAGAACACATTCCACTGAAATACGGTTCCCAACATAGACATTTTTTTCCAATTTTTCATTTATTTAAGGTAAAGGCATTTAATTAAGTGTCTGAGGCCAGATTTGAACTGAGGTCCTCCTGACTCCAGGGCCAGTGCCCTATCCACTGCACCACCTAGCTGCCCCCAACATAAACATTTTGTCAGTCAAGCTCACAGGTCTACATGCTCCGAGGTCTTGGTCCCGGGGCTCACTGGAGCTTCCTCAGGCCCCAGAAGGGCTCACCTTTCCCAAAACTCTCAGGACTGCAATAGTGTCACCCACAGAGCTGCACCTCTGGCCTGAATGTAAGTGTGGGGACGGCTCTGGATAGAGACTCCTGGTCAACAGCAGTGTGGGTCAAGAGCCTACTCCGGGTCTCCAGACAGAGCCCAGGGCCAGGGTCAGGAAAAACAGAAACTGGTGAAACATTTCTGAAAATCAGTAAACACCTGAAGGGCAGGAGGGGAGGAGAGTACCCAAGGCCCAAGGCTCAGCGCCCCTGCCCAGGGCCTAGCACTGCTGCCTCAATGCCACCATGCAGAGACACTGAGGCCAGTCACACACACCAGGGTATCACAGAGCATTCAGACAATTAGGTCTGCCCTCACTCACCGGAAACTGTCTAGAAGAATGTTTCCCAGACTTCCCCCACCACTGCAGGCCGGCTCTTCAGAAGGGAAGTGAAGACTTCCTTACCACCTGCCCCAGAATCTCTCCTTTATGCCAAGACCCAAGGGAGCCACAGCAGCTGAGCCCTAGGCCTGAAAAAAATCAAACGGCCCTCAAAAAAACAAGTTATTTGGGGCCATCAGGACACTGGCCTGGGAATCTAGAAAGGAATTGCTTCCAGCCTGGGCTTGGGGTTGGGACTACCATGAAGGCTGGTAGAACTATCTGCAAGGCCATATTAAAAAAAAAAAATCTGAAATGTCATTCCTTTCATTGTCAGTCTCTTTCCCTCAGCCATCCTTCTTGAACTGGAGATGTGTTTATCTCCTAACGCCCCAGGGACATGGAGTGAGAGGAAGCTTGAGGTTCAAGACAGCAAGCCCTCAGTTTCCTCATTAGTAAAAATGAAAGGGTTTGATTTCCTTTCAAGCTCTATGATCCTAAAGATAACAACTGAAATTCTAATCATAATTAAAAGTAGACAGAGCCCTCGGCTTACCACAGCCCTGTGGGAAGTCTAGAGGATACCAGCCCCATCCAACAAATGAAGAAACAGTCCCAGAAAGTTGAAGAGATCCATGTTCACAGTTTTTCTAGATTGGGGGAGGGGCAAGTGAAGAAGTGGGGGAAAGGGGGGAGGGAGAGTGAGGAGATTTCCCAGAAATGATTATAAGGACAAAATATTTATCAAAAATGTTTTTTCAGAGATGAAGTGACCAAGAAGAGCTTGGAGATCAGTTAAGATGACTGACTCTATTATATAAGTGGTCTCAGAGCAAGGGCAGCCTACGTCTTAAACTTCTCTTTGTACCAGGCCAATCTATTTGGGAAATTGAGACCAGTGAACCCCGATGCTCCAGAGTTCTGAGTGGGGCCTACTGGATGTCCCCCCTAAGATTGGGACCAATAAGGCACACCCCAGGATGGGAGCAGAGAGGTTTCCTAAGGAGGTCCAAACTAGCCTAGGTCAGAAAAGGAGTCAATCAAAACTTCTGTGCTGATCAGTGTTAGGATGAGGCCATGACAGCTCCAGTCTCCAAAAATAAAATCCCAGACCTATATTAAATGTCCTCTCCTGATCCAATATGGGCTCCTTGGAGACCAGATCTATCTTCTTCAGTGCATACACAGGGCCAGGAAAACAGTCAGTACTAAATGAATGCTTGTTAGTCAACTGTTTACGACCTAAAGAAGGTATATCCCAGGGCTAACTACCAGCCTCAGACACATGCCACTTACTTAGCTGTTTGACCTTGGGCAAGTCACTTAACTCTGGTTGCCTCCCATCCAGGGCCATCTGTGGTCGTCCTAATCCATATCTCACCACTGGACCCAGATGGCTCTGGGGGATAAAGTGAGGCTGGGGAGTTAGCACAGACCCTCTTCACAATTCATGTGTTTGTCATGTCATCACCTCCCTGATGTCATGGTGTTCTTTGAGAATGAAGGAGAAGCATTACCTCACAGTGGATGGCATCTACTGATTTCACTTGAAATGAACCCCAGTAAAAAAATTAGGCCCCCTCTGAATATGCAGGAACTATTTCTAAGGTAATTCCTGCCCCACCCCAATAACAATCCTTGGGAAGAGCGAAAGGATTATGATCCTAAATCATAGGATGTCAATCTGTAAGTTAATACACATTTATTAAAGTACTGCCCTAATCGATGGGTAGAAAGAAAGGTAAAAGACAATCCCTGTCCTCAGAGAGCTCCCAATCTAATGCTGATGCTGGAAGGGTCATCTAATCCAACTCCCTCATTTTACCAAAGGGGAAACTGAAGTCCAGAGAAGGAACACACAAGTTAGAAAGTGGCAAAAGCTGAAATATAGGATCTTGCCCAAGATCCCACAGTGACCCATTTCAGCTGCTAGGCTGAAAAACAGGGAGCCCCATGGTCAAGAGTCACAGAGTAAATGGAAGTATCCTGGCCCACAGGGAGGAAAAGTCAAAGATTTGAGCCTTCAGTCTCATGCCAACTTTCATCAACCCCCAACATCGCTCCCAAGTCTCTCTTCTGTGGAATCACCCCAAAACAAATGAGGCATCTCTCAGGTAAGAAGAGGACTAGTCTAGGTCAGATGACTACATCAGAGTCTCACCTCCCAGAGTGGACCAACTGATAACCAAGTCCAGAAGGAACTTAGAAATTCTCTTCCAACCCCCTTGCCCAATAGAATGTAAACTCCTTGAGGGCAGGGCCTCTTTCACTCTTACCTAGGCCCACCTAGGACTTAATAAATATTTATAGGACCAAATCAGACCCAGCAGAGTGGCTAAGAAGGTACCCTTCTAATATGAGAGAATCATCAAGATTTTAGAGCTTAGAGAAAAGATGGATTTTACAGACAGAGAAACCAAGACTCTGAACTTGGGACTTGCCCAAACAACTAGTAAGACTTCCAACTCACTGATGAGAGTATTAAATTAGAGTAGGAAGGGACCATAAAAGAAATTTAGTCCATCCCCTTTATTTCACAGAAGAGGAAACTGAGGCACTCAATGGGACCATGCCTAGATTAATGTATAAAGTCAGTCACTGATTTGACAGCATTCCCCTGGGGGCTTAGCCGGAGGAAGACAAGCCACAAGACTGGTCCACATCCTGTGGCCTGGCCAGCTGGTAGTCACAAAGCTCCAGGGCCCTGGCTTCCCTAGAGAATGAAGTCAGCCTCCAGCCTGTCCAAGGGAACCGCCAGAGCTGGAAGCAGTCCAGCAAACAAAGTCTGCTGGCGAAGATTTCAAAGCACTTAGTAAAACAAGACTCAGCATTCTCCTGAGGAGATAACATTCCTAACAAGGTTATGAGTGAGGGGCAGGCTTACAGCACACCATGTAAATGCTCAAAAATCAGAACAAATAGTGACTGGAGTAAGGAAAATCTGAGTTCAAATCCAGCTACAAACATCTACTAGTCATGGGATTCGGAACAAGTCATCTAACCTCCCTCGGCCTTCCTGCAAAATGGGAATGATATAGCAATACCAAGCAAAGAAATCTGTACATCTTAAAGAGATATACAAATGTTAGCCATGACTATTCTTATAAATGAGGAAGCTGAGGCTCAGGGATGGGATAAAGCTTTCAAAAAGGGAAGGGATAGCCAAAAGTACAAATCTGGCCCTTCTGCCTCAATCCTCTCCCCGCCCCAAACACTGCAGGAGAGGGGAAGAAGAGAGGATCCTCAGCACTGGGGCAAAGACACCAGCTTCCTCCTCACTCCTGGTCTGGACTTCTCTCTCTCTACATCTCAGATCCCTCACCTTCTTTCCAGATCCTTTACCATCCCCTCTTGGCAAGGACAAACCACAAGCCACCTTAGCGTGATGGAGATGGGAGAGAAGAGACAGGAAAGTGTGAGACAGAGAATGTGGGCTGAAATCTGGGCTTGTCTCCTTAGTACCTACTCCTCCATTTCTCCATCTCAGCTTCAGATTCCTCATGTATAAAGTGCAAGGGTGTGTGGTATGTGTGTGTGTGCGTGTGTGTGTGTGTGTCTGTATATCTGTCTGTCTGTGTCTGTGTGTGTTATAAAATGACTCTATGAAAGCCCACCGAGGCAACTAGGTGGCAGTTAGAGAAGAAAGCCCAAGGCATGAAGTCAGGAAGATCTGAGATCAAATCCTATCCCTTATGTTTATTAGTTAGCTTGGTTGAGTGGCTTTACCTCTTTATGCCTCAGTTGCCTCACCTGTAAAATGAAAGGGTTGGACTTTGGCCTCCAAGTTCTAAATCTTGATCCAATCATCTTATGAACCCAGACAAACCAGATGTCAGAGGGAATAGCAGATGCCCTGGTTCCTGGGGGACCTTCTGCAGTCATTTGGGGCAGGGAAGATGATGCTTCAGCTTCCAGAGGAAGACATAGCAATTTTTTCCATCTCACTAAGAGAGCAAATTGGAAAGGACAGAGTTCCTGCTATCAAAGAAAAGAGACCCGGGCAGAGCCCGTGAAGGGCAACGTTGCTGGGACTAAGACAACTTTAATATGTACCAAAATCTTCTGGCCTTTTTCTATGAAAAACTCATATTGATGAGTTTCTAGTTCACAATAATTTTTTTTAAAGGAAAAAGGTCTGGGCTCGAAGTAGTAATCCTAGGGCTACGACTGAGTAGCTAATCATTTTGGGTGCCAAGGTCCCTTCCCTTCTCTGGGCCTCAGTTCCCTCCCAGTAACTGGCCTAGATGACATCCAAGGGTCATTCTAGCCCTTTATGCTGCGATTTCTCTCCCCATGGTTTCCTGGCCCTTCTATAGAAGGGCTCCGATCCTAGAGCTCGGCTCATCCAAAGCCATTCTCTGATAGGCAGTGCTTTTCTGCGCCCAGAACAGAAGACCCCCCAGAACGGCTTTCTGAGTCCACTTGTCTGGGTCCCGGCTCCACAACAATTCCCTTCTGCAATGCACCAAGGACAGGACCCCACGGCCTCTCCAGGCCTCTCCAGACGGCCCATTTCACTCAGTCAGATCTCCCAGTGCCCAAGTATTTCCTGATATCAAAACAGTCTGCCTCTTGCACGCCCCCACCCCCATGCCCACCTCAGTGCTGCCAGGAGGAGCCAGGACAAGGCCTTTCCAGGGACTGAACTCCAGTCCACCCCCCCCAACCTTCTGCCAGCTGAACACCCCTTCTTTCCTTCGATGAAACTTCACCTCGCAGGAGTCGCAGAATGCGTTCCAGGCCGCTGTGCCCCCCCCACAAACGGTCTGCCATAGAGGGTCCTACTGCAAAAGGAAACCGAGGAAGAAGGTGGTAATCGTGGGTAGCCGGGATGTGAGGCTCCAAGAGACCCCAGGGAGGAAGTCCAACCACCTTGTGCCACAGAAGGGAAAACTGAGGTCCAAAGGGAAGGCGGCTTCCTCAAAGTCACAGACGGCCAGATTCCACTGCAGCGGGTCGGCCCGCCCCTAGTCCCACCCCGGCCCACGGTCCGCTCCAGGAAAACGGGGAAACTGAGGCTGGGAGGGGTTGCAGGGCCACTTTCCTACCTGCCTGTGGGCTCGGCTCCGCGCGGCGCGGACGGCTCCGGCCGGCCAGGAGCCCCGCTAGCAGCGGCCGCTGGGCCCGGGGGAGCCCCTGGCGCCGCCGGCCGCTGCCCCCCGGCCGGGGCCCTCCATGGGCCGGGCTGCCCGGTGCGCGGGGCGCGGGGGCGCACGGCCGGGGCCGCTCTCTCTCCCCGGGGCTCGGCTCCGCCAACAGCCCGTCCTGGGCGCGGGGGCTCCGAGGCGGGTCAGGGTCCGGCACCTCCGGCGCGCGGGGAGGGGGCAGCGCCCGGGCCGTCCCCGCCCGCTCCCCGCCCCTGGACTGACCGCCGGCCCGCCTCCCCGGCCCGGGCCGGCCCCCGCAGCCCGCCCGCCAGCCCCGCTCCGGCTGCTCTCTCTCTCGGGTCCCCGACGCCTCCGGGAAAGACGGGGTGAAGGCAGGAAGGAAGGGCGGAGAGGGGAGAGGGGGATGCGGAGATACGTAGGAGGGAGAGGAGGAGGAGGAAGTTGAAGGCGGCCAAGGGGAGGGGGAGGAGGGGAGGAGGGGGAGGGAGGCAGGAGGGAGGGCCTGCTGAGGCTCGTTGCTGGGTAAGGAGTTTTTTGTTTGGGGCTTGGGGGGGTTTCCCAAAGATTGCCCAGACACGAGAAATCTGTGTGTGCATGCCGCCCCCAGCCCCAGCTCTGCCAGCTCCGGGGTCCACCCGAGTCGCCAGACCGACCCTAGCCTGCCCGGGAGGCCAGCAGGCAGAAGGAAGCTTCTCTCCGCCCCAGGAGGGTCCGGCCTCCCACCCCACCCCGGCGGCCGCCCCTTGCAGAGCCGTCTTGGGCCAACATGGGCTCTCCAAAGGAGAGGCAGGCCTCCGCCAGTCCAGCTCGGGCCTCCCCCCTTTTCTGGGAAGCCAGTTCATTCCCCACCACTTGGCCTCAGAAGGGAGGCCGGAGTCTGGCCCGGGCTCCACTCCCTCTTCCCCCGCGGGCCCCCAAGGCTGGCCGCTGAGACCCTAGGGAAGCCCCTCCACCCTCTCTGGCCCCCCAGTTCCCCACGGTGCATGGAGGGAACTCTGATAGAACTAAGGACCATCCCGCAAAGAAAGATGGGTTCTTAAATGTGATTTGTGGAGACAGAGGCACATTTGGCCTCACTTTCCTTATCAATCAAAGGAACCACATTTATTGTGCCAGCTTGGTAAATTGCAAATGTTACTGTATTTCGGTGAAATTGGGATGACGAGATTGGCTGGGTCGACAAAGCCAGTGGCCCCAGGAGACCTGGTTTCAAATCCCAGATCTCCTTCTTATCAACTGCTCGTCCCTCCTCAAGTCACAGGCCCTCCTTGGCCTCAGTTTCCTCTGTAGCAAGGAGCTGCTTCTAGCTCTAAACCTATGACCTTCTTCCACAGTGTTGGTGGGAAAAGAATGAGAGAAATGCAATCTCCACCTCTTTGAAATTTCTGTGTATCATTTTTTAAAGACTTTGTAGTGTTTATCTGGCTCTGTTATTTCCTCCCAAGAGCTCCTTGAGAGCAGGGCCTTTTCTTTTTATTTGTTGACATTTAACACCATTCCTGGGGCATAGTGAACACTTCCAAAAGTCTACTGAATCGGGAAGAACCGATTTACATTTTGGAATCGCCAAGCATTGGAAGCAGAGTAGAGGGCCATTGACTGGGAACTGGCCTCACCCAACTGTGGTCTGTGAACGGACTGGCATGATGACTGGGGTGATGACCGAGAACTATAGGGAGTCACAGAGGAGCTGATAGCACTGAAGGAAATACAAACCGAAAAAGCAATATACTCCAACCCAGGGAAGGGCAAAAACTAAAAAGTCAATACTATATGTTTATAATACTCGGAAAAGAAGCAGTGTGAGAAACACACACACACACACACACACACACACACACACACACACACACACACACACACAAACTTTGCAGAAATAAAAGAGTGTGAGGGTAGAATGCTGCAGAAAATGTTAGATTCAGTTAGTGTGTTGGCTAGTTTTGCTGGATTTGCCTTCTTTTTTCCATTTCCTTAAAGTGGCTCCCAAGAAGGGAAGGTGCCTAGCAATGGAAACAAAGGTTTGGGGTTTTTTTTTCATTTCAAAGAAAGAAATGGGAACTTTTCTTACTTTCATTTCACTGGGTGTTCAGGAAATCTCTCAGCCCCAAAGGAAGAAGGGGCAATGACAAAAAAGAAGACATTCCTTCCATTCCAGAGAAGGAGACAGGACAGCTGTCCCAACCCCCTTGGTGAAAGGACAGTCAGCCAAGAGCCAAGGTTCCCAACAGCCAACAGGAACCTCCCTGGAGGAGAGAGCCACACTTGGGACCAGGGAACTTCATCTGTCTGCCTGCTCCAAACTAGACTGGAGTCAAAAATATACTCAGAGGCCACAGCAAGGCCAGTCTAGCATCCAGTCTGCAATCCCTCTTCCTTTTAGCACAGACTCAACACTATAGAATTCCAGATTTGGGATCAGATTCAACTACCAACTCAGCTCCTTATTAGTTGAGCGACCCTAGGCCAGCACCTTTCCTCTCAAGACCACATTATCTAAAAGATCTTTAGCTCCAAAAGCCCCTGAGGTTTCAATCCATAAATATGTTTGAGGTTGCTTGGTTGGTGTTTGTCCTTCATTTTTGAAAAAGACCCTTAAGACCTGCTAGGCCTTGGAGAAACAGAGGGGAAAAATGCAATATCATATATACCACCCTTACACCTCAGGAATGTGCATCCACACCAGACCCATACCACCCCATGCACATGCTTATGTAGGGCAGATTTGCATAGGGTCATGAGTGGGCATATGCATACATGTGCATGCATCATGAACACTGTGTACATGTCTACATCCATGTGCATGCACAGATCATATAAGCAAATGTTTGTACATGCCTGCCTACGCATCAGTCATGTCCACACACTCAGATTCATTCTTCTGCTTGTCTCTCTTTCGTGCTGCTTGATCTACGATCAAGCTTGATTTGGTTTTCGATCACTGAGTCACTTCCTGTGCTTGTCCAGCCCTTCATGGGAAAGGGCTTCTTCCCTCAACTGAGTCTGAGCTGCAATGGAAGGTCCCCTGTGCCCCGCTCCAATGGACTGTTCTTTAGGAAGGACACAAACTGCTCATAGAGAATCCACAGGAGGAATACTGAAGCAGAAAGATGAGTGACTCCCCATGGTTGGGCTCCCACAGAGGGAAATGGAGACATAGGACCCCCGTGGAGGGAACTCATATGAGTGACTAAATGCCATCATTCATTCATTCAATAAACATTGTAGATGCCTACTTATTAGTATCAGACATTGTGCTAAGAGCTGGGGAGACAAAAAAAGGAAAAAAAACAAGTTCAAGGAGCTTACAGTCTAATCATCGACATAATGACCTCAACTGCCCATCCTTCCATCCAAAACCAGCCCTGAAATATCCAGCCTTCACACACCCTTTCCTTTAAAGTGGCTCCCTCACCCTCAAGCTTGGAGATCATTCTGGAATCCCAGACATTGGGGAAACTGGATCTTGGATCTTCAAGCACCTTTAGGCAGGGCTTAAGGCAGCTGTGTCTCAATCAACCAGGGTCTGCTCTGGGCAGAATGGAACAGGGAGGAGAAGAGAGGTGAACCCTGCCTCCAGTGAGCAGGCCAGAGATGGAGCGCCAGCTCAGAACCCAATTCTGTCTGAGGCAAACGGGATAAAGGTGAGAGGAGAGGGCAGAGCTGTGGCAGCCCAGAGAGGGGAGAGCTAAAGGCAGGGAAGGAGGGGGGGAAGGGGAGAAGGTGTCCCTGGAAAGGCCTTCAGAAATGGAAGGGTACAGCCAAAAGAATCGAGTTCAAGTCCAAGCTCTGGGCAAATCACTGCACCTTTCTGAGCCTCAGTTTCCCCCCTCTGTAAAACAGGGACTGGATCGAAGGTTCTTAATCTGAGACCCAGAAACTTGTTTTTTTAAGGTATTTTGGTAACTCTGTCTCTAATTTGTTTCCAGTGTATTTTATTTTTTGTATTTAAAAGCACAGCTATGAGAAGGGCTTCCCCCAGATGGTCCCAGGGATCGACAACACAAAACAACACAAAACAAAAGAAGTCCTGGACCACATGGTCTCTCAATTTATTCCTTTATGCCAAAGGCCCATGAGGCTTATATAGCCTTATATTGTCCTTGGAATGGGAGCTGTGAACCCCCTCCCTGCTCCGGTAATGACTGACTGTGTGTCCCTGGGGAAGTCTCCCAACTCTGAGCTAGGCCCACCGAGGTCACAAAAGGACACCAAAATATTTATAGCAGTCCTTTGTGGGGAGCAAAGAATGAGAAACAAAGTAGAAATCCGTTATCCGGCCAGGGGAAAGGAGTTGTAGCAGAGAGAGGGGTGAATGAATAATTACTATCCTGCTCTGAGAAATGATGACTAAGAGAAGCATCCCGAAGAAGATGCAGACTGTGGAAGAGAACCATGGGGACATGGGGATTGCTGTCCTGTGGGTCATGTTTATGTTATCCACAACAATGGAAATGGGAAGAAAAGCAACTGAGAGGGAATGTCACACAATTACAAAGAACAGCTTGGCTTCAAAGGAGAGCCTGGAGACCCCCCACCCTCATCAGATGCCTTTGCAGAAGCTAGAGGTCTGGGGTGGGTGGGGGTGGGAGCAGGGGGGAGAGAAGGTGAAACTGCATCTGTAGACAGATGTTTCCAAAGCTTGGGTTGGTTTTACTGATTTTTTTCTTTTTTCTTTTTTCTTTAAAATTAATTGGGAGGGGGCAGCTAGGCACAGTGGATAGAGCACTGACCCTAGAGTCAAGAGCATCTGAGTTTAAATCCTACCTCAGACACTTAATAATTACTTAGCTGTGTGACCTTAGACAAGTCACTTAACTCCATCGTCTTGCCCCCCCCCAAAATTAATTCTTTGATAGGTTTGACATGATTGTACAAGTGTAACTTCTATCAGATTACTTGCTCTCTTGGGGAAGGGATATAGAAAAATGTGCAACTCAAAATATTACAAAATGAAATAAATAAAATACTATTAAGACTCATTTTCTGTTGTAAATGAAGGCTTTCTAAAGTGAGAGGGAGGGCAGCTAGGTGGCACAGTGGATAGAGCATTGGCCCTAGAGTCAGGAGGACCTGAGTTCAAACCCAGCCTCAGACACTTAATAATCACCTAGCTGTGTGGCCTTGGGCAAGCCACTTAAGCCCATTTGCCTTTCAAAAACCTAAAAAACAAAAAACAAATAAAATGAAGTGGGAGAGGAGGGATACAGGGGCAAGTTTAGGGGATGTAGAAATAAAAGATAATAAAAATGTATTTTGAAAAAGTAAACAAGCTGCTGTTTTTTAGCACATGGCAACCCCTTTAATAAATGTTTGTTGGTTGATTAATTAATGTAATTTGGTGGAGGGCAGGAGGTCTGGGAAGATCAGGACAGGCTCAGGCAGGACCCCAGGGTGCCTAAGATAAGCTCTCCAACACCCTCACGTACCCTCCCAAGCCATCACCCCAGGACTCCTCTAGTGGAGGAAACTTTGAGGCCAAAGACCCCCCCGCCCCGTTGTCCCTCCTCAGGGCCGGCCCCAGAGTCCAAGGAGAACACCTGGGTCACCAGGAGACACCAAGAAGTGACGAAAAGCAATGTCACTGACGCCTGGGAGAGACCCAACATGAGCAGGCCAGAGGCCAAGGGTCTCTTCAAGCTGCCAGGGGATGCCCAACTAGAAAGCAGGTGAGTCGTGCCCTCCCACCCCTCCACCCAGAAGGGATGGCTCCTAGGCAAGGAACTGGCAGGGAGAGCCCTTAGAGCCCTGCTCATCCAACCTCCTCACTTCCCAAAGGAGGAAGCTGAGGCCCAGACAGAGGAAGTGGCTTTGTCAGAAATGGTACAACCTCTAAGCTGCCAAGAAGAGCCCGCAGCTTCCGATTCTGGGCCAACTCTGGGACCTCTTTTACACTCCTCTGGAGTCAGCCAACACAGTAAAGCATGCATTAACCACCTGCTGTGTGCCAGCACAATGATCAAGAATTAAGCACCTGCTGTGTGCCAGCACAGAGAGCATGAATTAAGCACCTGCTGAATCTGGGGATGCAAAGAAAGGTAAAACACAATCCCTGCCCTCCAGCTCACAATCTGATTTTGCAGGCAATATACAAACTTCTGTACACAAGCAACCAAGCAATAGAACAGAGAAACTGAAAATAATCAAAGGGGGATAAAGAAAAGTTCCTTGGAGAGGACAGGATCTTAACTGGCTTTTGAAAGAAGCCAGAGTTGGGTTGTGAGTCCAGGAAGCTCCTTCCAGCTCTGACATCCTATGATGTCCACAGGCTCCGTCACATCTGGCCCAAGGAGATGAGCTGCCATTCAGAATCTTCAGTGGGGGCTTTTTAAAAGTCTAGGGGAAGGGGGACTAAGAAATCTTTGATACCCCCTCCCCCTGGCCATCAGATCCTAGAATCTCAAAGCTGGAAAGAGTTTCACAGACTTGCCCCACCCCCAAATAGCAGCAGTCCCCTTTGTAGCATGGCTTGAAAGGCAGCAAGATGGTTCAGAGGGCCTCTAGCTGGGAAATTGGAGTTCAAATGTGGCCTCAAACACTTACTGTGTGTGGCGCAGTGGATAAAGCACCGTCCCTGGAGTCAGGAGTACCTGGGTTCAAATCCGGTCTCAGACACTTAATAATTACCTAGCTGTGTGGCCTTGGGCAAGCCACTTAACCCCATTTGCCTTGAAAAAACCTAAAAGAAAAAAAAACACTTACTGTGTGAGTTAGCCCTGTTTGCCTCAGTTTCCTTATCTGTAAAATGAGCTAGGGAAGGAAATGGCTAAAACCACTCCAGTATCTTTACAAAGCAAACCCCAAATGGGGTCATGAAGAGTCAAAACAACTCTACCATTTAGTCTTATTTAGTGTTGGATAAGATCTCAGAACCCATCAGCTTCACCCCCTCCTCATTTTAGCAATGAATAGGAACCCGAGGTTGAAGAAGGCTGAGGGCCTTGCCCAGGCCCTGCACAACTAATTTGAATTCAGGTCTTCCAAGACTCCACAACTTGACTCCCCTGCACCCCCTCGTGGTCTCTTCTGGAAGATTCTCAGGAATGAGAAGCTTTCTATCTCCCACCCTTTGGGGAACAGCTCTGGTTGTTAGGACACTATTTTTCCATGTTGACCTTAAGTCCATCAACAAACACTTAATAATCACCTGCTGTGTGCCAATGACTGTATTAGGCCCTGGGAATACAAAAGCAGAAATTAAAACTTGTGTTCTCAAAGAACTTACATTCTATAAGAAGAGATAAATGTACTCATTTACGCATAAATAAGAAAAATAATTAAAATAAATACAAATTATGTTGCTAAAATAACAAAATAAATAAAGGGTATATAGGGTTTTTTTGCATTATTGCTTCTTGCCATGTCCACTGAAACCATGCTTAAAATTCTGAAGACAAATATCCTGTTCCAAGGATTCCCTTCCATTCATCTTCAGTTCAAGCTCAATATTCCTGGGTCCTTATCTTTATCAAGGATCCTTATTTTATCAGGAGTCCTTATTTCTCCCAAGAGAAGAGATTCAACCATCCCCAAGCATCATTTGAAAGAGTCCTGGTGGGCAGCTAGGTGGTGCAGTGCATAGAGCACCAGCCCTGCAGTCAGGAGAACCTGAGTTTGAACCTATCCTCAGACACTTAATAATTATCTAGATGTGTGAACCTGGGCAAGTCACTTATTCTCATTGCCTTGCAAAGGGAAAAAAAAGAAAGAAAGAGTCCTGGATGATCACCCTGAAGAAGGGAAGGGCTAACTGGACCAGAGTCCTTAACTTCAAGTAACTGAGAGGTTTGAGCAGCTTGGCCCAGAAAACAGGACCAGAAAAAATAAGTAGAAGTTACAAGAAAGCAGATTTTGCTCCATTAGGAAGAAAGGATTCTTAAAATTCAGACATGTCCAAAAGTAGAATGGGCTTTTGGGGGGTCCAAGTTCCCTGCCACTGGAGATCTTTGGACATCACAGGATAACCACTAGTCCAGAAGTTGTGACAAAGATTCATGGCCAGCTTGGAATTTGATAGGTTGGTTTCTGAAACTTCTGTTGACTCTGAGATTCCAGGGGGCTGAAAAATTTCAGAATGAGTCCTTTCTTTCTCTTCCCTGCCTCCCCCCTTTCCTTACATCTCAGTAAGTCTTTCTGTCTCGTTTTACACACAAATGATATTTCCCACACTAAAACCTGTGAATGCCTCCTGTGCCTGCCCTCTTACCTCCTAGGTAGAGTGGTCAAATCCACAAGACCCCCACCCCCACCCCCCCTACAGAATTCCCACGGGCAGTGAATTAGGGAAATACGACCTAGGGAGGGAAGAGATCAAGACTGGGAGATTGCTCAGGAAAATAAAAGAGACAGATAGAGAAAGACAGAAAGAGATAGAGACAGAAAGAGATAAAGACAGTCACAGCCTTGGAGTCAGGAGTACCTGGGTTCAAATCCGGTCTCAGACACTTAATAATGACCTAGCTGTGTGGCCTTGGGCAAGTCACTTAACCCCATTTGCCTTGCAAAAACCTAAAAAAAAGATAGTCACAAAGAGAGATAGAGAGACAGACACAAAGAGACAGAGATAGAGAAAGACTAGGCTAGACACAGAGAAGGGGGAAATGTGGAGTTTGTCTTGTGAAGAACTCTGTCTCATGGAAGATCATTTCTGAGATTCCAGTTTTATGGACGTAATAAAATATTTTTTTAAAATCTCCTGTTTAGGGCTCACTCTGGTTTATAAAGTGTTTTTCACAAATCACCCTGAAAGATAAGGTTCAAGCATGTATTTTTATTAGTCTGTTTTTCTAGAAGAGGAAACTGAGTCTCTGGGAGGTTAAGTGATTGGCTCAAAGTCACAAATGTTTGAAGCAGGATTCAAACCCAGATCTCTGAGCTACAAGTCTAGCACCCTAGTCATCATACCAGGCTGTTTATAACATAGTGGAGAGAATGAGGCTTGGGTGCCCATCAATCAGGAATGGGTGAAAGACTATGATGGAGAGTGACATGGAATATTATTGGGTAGTAAGATATGATGACTAGGAGGGATTCATGGAAAGTTAGGAAGAGGGGAGGCTAGGTGGTGCAGTGGATAGAGCACCAGCCTTGGAGTCAGGAGTCCCTGGGTTCAAATCCAGTCTCAGACACTTAATAATGACCTAGCTGTGTGGCCTTGGGCAAGTCACTTAACCCCATTGCCTTGGAAAAACCTAAAAAAAAAAAAGAAGAAGAAAGAAAGAAAGAAAGTTAGGAGGAGCTCTTTGAATTGATACAGAACAAGGACAGGAGAACCAGGAGAACAACAGAGGAAAGATGCAATCATTGATTGAAAGGAAGCCTCAAATTCATCCATATCTCAGAGAAGAAACAATGATGAATCTCCTCGGCTCAGCAGAGAGATGGGGATGGGAGCTTTACACCAGATGAACTGTGTAGACCTGCTCTCTCAGTGCTCCCTCAATGATATTTGCTAGTTTGTCTTTCTTTGTTACCAGGTAGGGTATAGATCCATGGTTTACATGCATAATTATTTGATGTGGAATGGGGGAGGGAAAAGGGAAGTGAGGTCTAGAAATGAGAGTGATGTGAAAGTTAAATATATTCATGACTTACTACTACTAATCCTTCAGTATTCAAGAGCAATACACACAAGTAGAATACACCCAAACCAATCAAATGATTGGAGGCATGATGCTGCACAAGGATGTTATTATGAAAAAAACTGGGGCTTGGGGGGAAATTAGACTAGAGGATTTCCAAGGTCTTTCAATCCTCAGATGGCCCTTTGTTCTCTCTCTCCCCCATCCCTTGTGGGAAGGGGGTGCTTTCCTCTCTCCTCCTTCTCTCCAAAGATCAACAGATAAAGTTCAAACATAGCAGAGGCTGAGAAGATGCCAACTGGGGAATGACCCCTGTGTGGAATTAGAAAACTCAAACAATCCCACGGGAGAATCCTGGGAGCGCTGCCTCTTTTCCTTGCTTCTTCCTTTCCCACCTTCTTGTTTTTCAAACCAAAATATCTCCATGATGCCACCATCATATCATGTTGGCTACTCCTGTGCCCCCCAACATCCAGCCCCCACCCTCATGGGGCTAGCCGTGGTGGTTTACCAAGGGTTCAGAGTTGTTCCAAGTAGGAAGCCTGGGGGTCATATATGTCGGATGGGAAGAACCCTTAGAAACCATCTTGCCCAGTCCTCGCCTTTAAAGATAAGGAAGCTGACACCCATGTAAATTAAGAGACTTGCTCAAGGTCGTGGCATGGTTCCAGAAGTAGAATTTGAACCAAGGTCTTCTGAATCAAGAGTGAATTCTCTTTCTACTTTGAGGCAGCAAAGGGACACTGTAGTGAATGCAACCCTAAACCTGGAACCAGGAAGACCTGAGTTCAAATCCAGTCTCAGACACTGACTAGCTGAGGGACCCTGGGGAAGTCACTTGACTCAGTCTGCAAAATGATGATCCTAATAGCACCTAACTTCCAAAATTGTTGTGAAGATGAAATGAGATAATATTTGTAAAGATGTTTAACCCAGTGCTTGCATACAGTAGGCACTATATAAGTGCTTATTCCCTCCTTCCTCCCCTACATTCTAGGGTGCCTTCCAACTCCATGTTTCTATTCCCTATTTCCATTCCAAAATACAAATCCAAAATACAAATAAATTTCCATTCAAATCTCTCCTGGTCTAAGTCTATGATGCTAGAAGTCATTTAACTTCCATGGGTTTCAGTTTCTTCATTTGTAAAATAGCAAAGTTGAATTCTGTGTCCAGTATGCTCCATTCCAGTTTTAAATCTAATCATTCTACTAATCCTATTAGGACCTGTGTTGGCAAAGACACTGGCATGAACAGAATTATGGATCTTGAAATAATAATAATTCCCATTTGTACAACAGTTTAAAGTTTGCAAAGCAGAGTCTTCACAATATCCTTGTGTGACAAGGAGTACAAGTAGTACAATCCCTACTTCACAGAGGAGGAAACTGCGACTCATTCTCATAGATTAATACTTTTGTTATATAATTGTAATTGCTAGATTTATTTAATTATATAATATTGATGTATAATAATAATATAGTATTTTTAATCTTCCAGGCACTCAAATCCCTGGAGTCAGTACAAACCTCTGGACATCTGGACACATGGGAAAGCAAAGAGCCAGATGAGGATTCATTGGAGCAAAACGTGATAGGTCTCTGTCCTAGGTTTTGCAGAGTGTCCCTGTGTTGTAAGGCCCTAGGAAAAATTATTATATACCAGGTTGTAGAAACCATCTCCAATCTTGGGCGCAAAGACCACCCGGGATCTACCTAGACCATGCCGACTAAGGACTATTATCTGTATCCTCAACCACACACTCTGAGCAGGTCCCTGCTCTCATGCTCCACTTGGGCCAGAGATCATGGACACCAGCAGTCACTGATTGGGAGACCTCAAGATGGGCCTTGTCATTTGGCAGGTGTCACTACTGGTCACTCTGTGGGAACTTATCTCTCTTGGAAAAGCCTGGAGTCCCAGCCAAGGTCAACTACAGCCCCAGACTGCTTCCAAGGCAATGTGTTCCAGTGGTTTGTATGAAGTGGGCATGCCTTGGCATGGTCTCAATGGTATTCCCAGAACCCTTGATTTATACATATGTGCCACAAAACCAGATCAAGAACCCCTTTGTGGACTTGATATTTAAGGGAGGGACAGTGAAAAAATAAATGAGTCACAGAATCATATCTTAGAGACAGACTCCAACCTTTTCATTTTACATAACTAAAAACTGAGGCTAGTCTCAGACATTTAATAATTATCTAGCTGCGTGGCCTTGGGCAAGCCACTTAAGCCCATTTGTCTTGCAAAAACCTAAAATAAAATAAAATAACATAAAATAAAATAAATATAAAATAAAATAAAATATAAAGTAAAATAAAATAAAAACTGAGGCACTGAGAAATGACTTGCCCAAAGTCACGCCTCTGATATTATGGATATGACCAAGGACAAGTTCTTCCTTCTTCCTTCTGAGCCTCAGTTTCCCCTATATAAAATGAGGACTAGATGATTTCTAGGTGTGAAAGACCCTTTTCAGCTCCGACATTTGGTGCTCTGGCAGCCTTCCCAGCTCTCCCAACTCACACAGTCTTTTTGGCTTCTCTTACATCCCCCTCTTCTTGTTTCCAGCAGGAGGAAGATGGCAGACTCTGGGGGCTGCTCCTTTCCTTCCTGAGGGGGCTCTGTTGTCCTACACTGTCACCTGGTGGTCACAAAGCATAAAAACCCTGGTCACCCCTCAACTCCTCCCTTATTTTAAATTTCAACTTTAGGTCATTTCCTATAAGGTGGGGATTATCAACCTCACTTTAGAATTGGTAGAAACTGAGATTCAGTGAGTGACCTATCCAAGAGGTCAGACAAGAAATAAGACCTAATCTGTCAACAAGCATTTGTGCTAAGGGCTGAGGAAATAAAGACAGACAAAAACCCAGTCCCTGTCCTCAATGTCCTTCATGGCAGTATAAGTAACCAGGTACCTAACAACATAATGCAGAATAAATGGAAGACAATCTTAAGAGGGAAGGTTCTAGCAACAAAGGGGACCAGAAAGGCTTCTCGGGAAAAGGTGGGGTTTGAACTGAGCTTTGAAAGAAACCAGGAGGGGAGGCGAGGTGGCGCAGTGGATAGAGCCCCGGCCCTGGAGTCAGGAGTACCTGGGTTCAGATCTGGTCTCAGACATTTAATAATCACCTAGCCATTGTGGCCTTGGGCAAGACACTTAACCCCGTTGCCTTGCAAAAACTTTAAAAAAAAAAAAGAAAAGAAAGAAAGAAACCAGGAGGAAGAGTACAACCAGCCAATATCAACTGGTCCAAATCCCACATTTTAAAGACAGGGAAACTGAGGCCAGGAGCTGGGAAGGGACTTGGTTAAAGTCACACAAAAGGTAGCAAAGCCAGAACTTAAGTCTTCAAACTCCAAAGTCAGGGTTCAATATCTGTCAACTCCAGGAGGATCAGGGAGAGGGGTCAGGAGCTCTCCAAAGTTTATTAGTGTTGGTGGACAGCCTCAAAGAAGACCAAACCCAAAGGTCCCTCCTGGAAATCTTTCCTTCAGATATGAACTGATGCAAAGTGAAGTGAACAGAATCAGGAGAACATTGTATACAGTAAAAGCAATATTGTGTGATGATCAGCCTTAAAGAACTTAACTATTCTCAGGAATACAATGATTTGAGACTATTACAAAGGACACCTGTGGAAAATGCTATGCACAATCAGAGAAAGAACTGATGGACTCTGAGTACCTATCAAAGCATACTAATTTTACTATTTTTATTTTAATGGTGTATTTTTGTCTGTTTCTTCTTTAACAACATGATTAATATGGAAATATGTTTTACAAGACTGTACATATATAACCTATGTCAAATTGCTGATTGTTTTAGGAAGAGAGGAGGGCAGGCAGCAAGGGAGGGAGAAAAACTTGGAACTCAGAATTTTGTAAAAATGAATGTTAAAAATCGTTTTATGTATAATTGGAAAAAATAAAATATTATTTTTAAAAGAAGTATTATTTCCCCGTCTTGACTAGCCTTAAGCTATGGTCTACCTGCAAACCATTTGGGTCCTCATCAAAGGTCACCTCCTTCTCCAATGATGGCCAGCCCTGCCCAGTCAGCAAGAAACTAATTGCTTCAGTGACCGACAGTTTACCCATGTAGCCCAATTGCCATGATCTCCAGACTTGTCAGTATTTCTCACTGTGGACCTCTGCCCCCATGCCTACAATGCACTTACTTCCACCTCTTCCTTCTGATTGCAGGTAAAGAGCTACCTCCTCCAGGAAGCCTACCCTGACCCCAGAAGATCACTCCAGTCACTCCCCCAAAAGGACAAGGCCAGGGGTGATGGCCCCTCAGGCTCTAGATCCTGCCCCCTGGGGTCTGCCTCAGTTTACTGAAGCTCCCAGATTCTGCCTCTTTGGCTGTCACAGCTGGGAGGAACCTTAGAAAACACCAGTGCCCCCCACCCCACCCCGTACAAGCGCTAGAGAAATAAGAATTATAAAGATCACTCATCAAAGCTGTCTGATACTGGGCTAAGATATAGAGCCATGGATCACTGGACTAGATTAGGTACAAAAGAAACAGTAGTAAACGACTATAGTAATGTACTGTTTGATAAACCTAAAGAATCTAGCTTCTGGGATAGGAACTCACTATTTGACAAAAACTGCTAAGATAGAGACCTCAGAGGCCATCTCATCCAACCTCCCTCATTTTATACACAAGAAAACAGCAGCCAAAGTGAAGTGACTCGAACAAGGTCACCTAGGGCAAAAATGTCTGAGGTCCAATTTGAACCTGGCTCCTCTTCATCGAGAGCCTAAGTTCCTTCCCCTCTGCTCTGCTGCTCCAACTGATATTCTTTATTAATCTCCTATTACATGGGGAGCACCGAACAATGAAGACATAGCAACAAAAGAGAAATAGTGTCGACCCTCAAGGGGTTCATGTTTGTTCCCAGGTAAATATATACAGGATAAATCCCAATGCACCATGATTGGGGGGGGGGGGCAGGTAGGAAGGAGTGGGGAGGGGAAGAGAGCCCAAAAGGGGATGAGGGGGAGGTGTCAGGAAAGGTCACTGAGTTCATGAGCTTCAAAAGAAACAAGGCTCTTAAAAGCAGGAGGAAGGAGAATGAGCAATCCTGGCAGGGTATCAGGAGATCAGAATTGCAAAGTCGAAGGAGGCAAGATGTAGAGAAATAGAATAGGTAAATAGGGCCTTCAGACAGCTGAGTGACTCAATGGTTTAAACTCCTGGGCTTGAAGTCAGAAAGACTGGAGTTCAAATCCAGCCTCAGACACACACCAGCTGTTCAATCCAGGGAAAGGCACCTAGCCTCTGCTTTCCTTAATCCCCTGGAGAAGGAAATGGCAGACCACTTCAGTATCTTTGCCAAGAAAACCCCATATGGCATCATAAAGAGTAGGCTGAATAACAAAGGGGCTTCTGAGTCTCATCTCTGCCATTTACCACTTAAGGGACCTTGGAGGATTCCATTTTTTCCTCTATGGGACTCAGTTTCCTTTTCCATGGAATAAAGATGTTGGACTTGATTTATTAAGGTCCTCCTATGATTAGGTGCTGGGGATTCAGATTGATATGAATGAATCAGTCCTTACACCCCACCAAGATCTCCTATTCTGATGGAGAAAACAAAGACACCCAGATGTCTGCATGCAGGGCAATGAATCCTCTACATGATCCTGATCAAAGCATTTTCCTGAACTAAGCCTCAGTTTCTTCCTATGTAAAATGGGAATGGTAATTCTTCCACTACCTACTGCTGGGGACAATTGGAAGGAAAGGGCTTTGTGAACCTTTAAGGTCACAGAATGCAAAGTGAAGAACATCAGGACAAGACTATACCCTCCTCCCCCCACCCAGGCATTCACACACACATACACACACACACACACACACACACACACCTACTCACTATATCATAGAAACAGAAAAATGAATGAGGATGAATACTGGCCTCCAGTAGGAGGGATCAAAAAAGAGTGATACTTTAGGCATTAATATTTAGTCATTTTAAAATCAGCACTAAGCAATGCTAAATTGGTTGTATTGATAACCATTTCCATTTATAATGTTAACTTTGTACTAAAATATTTTAAAACACAATAAGAATATGAGGAATTATTCTAACATACCATAATCATCAAATCATAAAATATAGTATATATATTCTCATACTATATTATACTATACTGACAAAATGATATGCTATTTAATATTAACCTATTATATATCATGTTGTATAATTATGTTACATAATTATAATAGATAGACTACTGCCCTGGAGTCAGAAAAGACTAGGTTCAAATCTTACATATGACTCATTTGTATTATATGATATTATGTGACTCTGGGTAAATCATCTAATCTCTCAACCTTAAAGTCTAAAATGTGAATTTGAAACTTTGAGACCCACAATTTTAGAGGGCTGTCAGGAGACTGGGATAAGGCTTTAATTTTATTACTCAATTTGTGATTACTACTCTAAAACTCCCTCTGTCTGATAAGCGACCTCTCCACTATGAGCTATATTATCCATCTGTAAATAGACTCACAGAATCTCCTCAGTTTTCTCTCTTAGAGATTCTACTAATAATGGAGACTATGAAACCCACTGAAAAATTCATAGGTAAAGTTACTTCCAAGACCCCAGCTCTTACATAATTGGCAAGAACTTTCTGCCCTCCCAGATCCTGCCACTTAATCATGTTAGTCCTTCTGAGGAACCCCCTCTATCAACACACAGCATTTGAATGGTTCTCAAGAAGCTGTGAAGTAGCCCCTTTGATGTGAATGGGGGATATTGGCTCAATCCTGGGCTAAAAATAAGCAAGTCCTGGGCTGAAGGGTCAGTGGGGTCCTGTCCTCAGTAAACTTATACCCCAATTGGGAAGTAAAACCTGTGCTCACAACCAAGAGACCTGGATTGGGAGTCAGAGAATATAAATTCAAATCTTGACTAATACTGTATGATCTTGGCCAAGTCCCTTTTTCTCCTTTGTGAGAAGAAATTAGTAGAACTATATGGTCACCAGAATCCTATAGTCAGCAAAGACTTGGGATAGATACCAGGGGAGCAGATTGCAAGGGCAAAATTACAGGGAACTGTTGTTCAGAGTTCTGGAAACAGTCTTGAGTTGGGAGGTAGGATACACTTCTCTACAAAATGAGCTAGAGAGGAAACCAAATGAGTCTAAAAATCCAAATACCTTGGATAAGACACATGATTAGGTGGGGCTAACCAAGGAAGGATTCCTGGAGATGGTGAAAACATGGTTAGATAGATGAGACGGGTATGGTCCACTGCCATTCATAAGTAGGAAATAACTGGCAGCACCTTCTGCCTATAGCATAATTATTTAATAATTTTAATAATAATTTATTCTTCTTCAAAAGAATATTTAATATAAGGGTTCTAATCTGCAATCTGCCTTCTACTATCTGAATGATTTGGGGCAAGTGACATAATCTCCCTGGGTCTCAATTTTTTCCTCAGTTTAAGGATTGGATTGGCTCAGAGGATAGAGAACTGGGCCTGGAGTCAAGAAGACTGAGCATACAATCCTGCCCCAGACCCTAGCTGTATGACCCTGGGCAAGTCACTCTGTGTACCTTAATCCACTGGAGAAGTAAACAGCAATCATTCCACTATTGGTGTGCTATGGTCCAAGACTGAACAAAAAACTAAGTCTATGTTTCAATAATTGTTTTATTTCAAGCCATTTAGGATGCTAGAAGAGGTAGTGAGTTTCCCACCACCAAAGGTGAACACATGTTAGAAAGAGCCCTACTTGGTTGTCCTGATCTGTATCTGGCCCCCAGCCCAGATGTCTCTGGAGGGAAAAGTGAGACTGGTGATTTATCACAGGCCTCCCTCACTCAAACCCAATTCATGTATTTGCCATGGTATCACCCTCCAATGGCAAGGCCTACCTCCAGAACAAAGGACAGACCACAAAAACTAAACTAGAGTCTGGCTTCTAAGCTCCCATTGAGCTCTGAGCATCTGGTTTCTAGATGAGGAAGCCAGAAAAGAAGAAAAGTTTTACAACTATCCAGATTCAAATAAATAATCATGGTAAGAGTAATAATAACTGGCATTTATAGAGGGCTTTTAAGTGTCAAAGAACTTTCTCTATGTGGTCTCAGTTGATCTTACAAAGATCCTATTCTTTTGGCTTCAAGGGACTGATAGAGAAACATCCTAAAAGCTCCCTGTCTTTGGCAAAGTCTTCCCTGATAACAAAAGCCTGGCCTCTTCACTGCTTGGAGCAGTGCAACCAAAGGGAGGAGGGAGAGAAGAGAGAGCCCTGGTCTGTGCATCCACTGGGAATCTGAGGTGGGACCTCCAGACTAGTTTGACTTTGCATTTCTCTAACCAAAATGATTTAGATTAAGTGACATCTGCCTGGGGAGGCTGGAAGTAAGATTTTCCTTGCCCAGGGAAGATGCTCAGTATTATAAAGATTCTAAAGATCTCAGCCCAGGGATCTCTCTCTCTCTCTCTCTCTCTCTCTCTCTCTCTCTCTCTCTCTCTCTCTCTCTCTCCAGGATTTGGGCTATTTTATCCTTCAGGTTCCTCCCTGCACAGGTTAAAACCCGAACTGGGAAAGTTGTTCAGAACTGAATATGAGAAACTGCCCTTGCTTCATTTCATTTCAATAACTACTTAGACCCTGATATTGTACCAGATCAAGCTAGGAGATAGAGGAGATCATATAAACACAGCACCCGGGCCCACTCTCCTTGAGCTTACAATTTCATAGGAGAGGAAAATATTGAAATATTCCACTGGATATGGAATTTTTTCAACCAATTGGAATTATGTAGATCAAATCCATTTGGTCCTGTTCATCCTTTGCCCCTTGGCCTCCCATAGATGGCAGGTCCACTCAATGGACTGAAAGTCTCAATCAATGACTGCCCTGGACCTGCTTCAAGTTACAGCTCTGACCATTAGCTAACTATATATTTAGATCTATTAACCAAGTCCCAGTTTCCTTACCCAGAAAATAAAGAGCTTGATAGGCATGGCCTGAGACATTACTTCTAGGCCTGGTCAGCAACCCAGTTTGGTTTAGTTATAGTTCAGTTTACTGGGGTGGAGTAGAAACAGTTCAGACCAGGAGACCTGATTGTTAAATTCTCTGTGTGAACATTTGCACCCCAGAAATCAACAAATACTCCAAATCATGGATCGATTTGTTTTGTTGATTTGTCTGATTTGTCTTAAGAAAGTGATGGAGAACATGTTAGCAATGCAACTTTAGCTTCATGAGCTCCAAGCTCATTATCAGAAATATTGAGTGACCGGCTAAAATGGACTCAGCAGTACAATGATCAAAGATAATTCTAAAGGAATTGGGATGAAAAATACTATCCATACCCAGAGGAGGAACTATGGAGTTTGAATGCAGACCCAAGCTTATTCTTTTCCATTTTAAAAATTGGTTTTATGCATTTTTTCTCTCTTGTGTTTTCTTCTTTCACAGCATGATTGAAATGAAAATATGGTTAACATAGTTTTATATATGTATAACCTATATTAGATTGCTCTCTGTCAAGAGGAGGGGAGAGGGAAGGGAGGGAGGGAGGGAGGAGAAAAATGTGGAACTCAAAATCTTACCCAAAAAAGGATTGTTGAAGACTATCTTTATATGTAGTTGGAAAAATAAATGCATTTAATTAAACTTTTTAAAAAAGTGTGTCAAGCTTAGGTTTTGTTTTGTTCCTCATCGGCTCTACCCCCAGCCAGTAGTTAAACATATACCAGTACACCCTTGACTATGTTCTTCTGGGGGCGGGGGAGGTTATAAGGAAATGAATTATTCCATCAATAAAAGAAGGGTTTATGAAGTGACTACTGTGTATCACTGAGTTGGTTGGCTGGGGATGTAGAATCAATGTTAAAATAAATTATACATAAATCTATTATTTTTAAATGAGGGATTATGCCAGATACTAATCATTAAGGCTCTTCCCCAGCTTTGTTCTGCGCTTTCTGATGTTCTCTGTTCTAGGGTCCCCTGCAGCTCTGACATTCTAGGTAAAGGTTCCCAAATCTTTCATGTGTTATGAAATCCCTGGCAATTTGGGGGAAACTCATGGATCCCTTTTCTCCATCAGTTATTTTAAATTCACAAAAATACAAGAATGACAAGTGAAATCAGTGAAAGTGAAATATGAAATACTGAAATCAAGCTATGAAAACAAAAACACATTCATGGACTTCAGTATAAACTAGATTCTTTTTTTAAAAAGTTTATTTAAGGCAATAGGGTTAAGTGACTTGCCCAAGGTTACACAGGCAATTATTAAGTGTCTGAGGTCACATTTGAACTCAGGTCCTATTGACTCCAGGGCCAGTGCTCTATCCACTGTGCCACCTAGATGCCCTATAAATAGGATTCTGATCCCTTAAGGGCTCCTTCCAGCCCAGCCATTCTGGGTCCTATTGTAGTCAAATATCCCCAGCTCAGATATTCTAAGATTTTTCTGAAGGTCTCCTTCAGTCTCAGCATTCTATAGTCCCTTTCAGTGGGCATTCTGTGCTCTCTGAGCAAAGGCTCTCTTGGCTCTCATCGACAAGCCCTCTGTGACATCTAACACATTAGATCATTGTTTGACTGCAAAAAAACTGGCCATCTCTGCATCTCTCAATATGCCCCACACAGGGCTATGGCCCTGGTGGCCTCTCAGTCAATATTGATCAAGTGAATGAATGAAGGACAACTGGAAACCCCATTGGCTTCATCAAACATCCTCCTCCCTAGAGCAGTTGACACCCCTCACTCTAGGGGTAGGTCCTTGGGAACCTCATCATATCTATCTCCCCACCACAAGGGCAAATCAAAGCAGTTTGAGGAAGAGGAGAACTGTTCTGGTCAAGGCAGGAAGTAACAAAATCAATGAAGGGCACCTATTTGTTCCTTTGGTCAACTGCCCTGAGCCCAACTCCATTCTGCTTGATGAACTGACTAGAAGAGGAGGTTTTAGGCAGACAGACAAACAGACAGTCAGTCGGTCAGTCAGTCGGTCAGTCAGTCATCCAGTCGGTCAGCTAGTCAGTCAGTTAGTTGGACAGACAGATAATCAGTCACTCAGTCAATCACAATCATCCAGCTATCCGGTCATCCAAATAGTCACCCAGTCAGCCAACCAGTCACAGCCACCCAGTCATCCAGTCAGTCAGTCAGTCAGCCAGCCAGTTAGTCAGTCAGTCAGTTGGACAGTCAGATCAGTCAGTCAGTCAATCACAGTCATACAGCCATCCAGTCATCCAAATTGTCATCCAGTCAGTCACAGCCATCCAGTCATCTAGTCATCCAGAAGTCATTCAGGCAGTCTGTCAGTCAGACAGTCATCCAGTAGGTCATCCAGTCAGTCAGTCAGTTGGACAGATGGATAAACAGTCAGTTGATTAGTCATCAATCACAGTCAGCCAGCCCTCCAGTCAGTCAGTCAGTCAATCAGTCATTCAGTCAATCAGCCAGACAGTCATCAATCAGTTGGTCAGTGAGCTCATTAGTTAGTTGACTACTTTGCCAGATTCATGATAGCCTGGTTAGCTGGCTAGTTAGTTAGCTGGTCAGTAAATGGGTCAGCTGACCAGGTACTCGTTCAGTTGGTCAGTCAGCCCATGGGCTGGTTGGCCTATCAAATATTGTCTTCATTAGTGAGACAGAAGTGGTTGAGCCGCCCCAAGGCAACTGATCATGGGGTGAACCTTGGAGCCACCATGACTGATCCTCCCCTGGAAACGGAGCTCAAACCAGTCCAGAGCCGGGGCTGCCCTTGTGCTTCTAACAACATCCTTATCCTCAAATGTGCATTAGGAAGTCACCAGGGTCATTTGAAGTCTGAAAGGGGAAAGGAGTGTGGACCAGAAAGAACAATTGTTCATTCCCAAGGAGGGCAGCAAAGAGAATGATCCCAGGGCCAGGATGCCTGCCAGGCCCTCCTCTTTGGAGCCTCAGATTCCATCCCTGATACCACATTTGAGCAAGGGCAGCAACAAGCTAGAATAAGCCCCAAGTGTATAGTGGTAAGGGGGCAGATGAGAGACCCTAGAGTCTCACTCCTTCACTTTAGAGTGGAAGACACTAAGCCCCAGAGAGTTGAAGTGATTTGTTCAAGGGGTTCAAGACTGTGAACAGTCCCAGGATCAAGCCATCCAAGGACTGGAGGAAAAAAATGGAGATGTCAGAAGGTCAACAAGCATTTATTAAGCACCTACTATGTACTCAGATGGGGCAGTATTAAGTGTTGAGATCTAATACAAGGCAAAAGCCCAGACTCTGTGGTCCCGAAGTTCACTAGGGGTGGATGCCAGGCATCTAGCCACAAATGCTTTAATATACATAACAGCTTAAGTGAAAGACAATCTCGGAGGGAAGGCAGGAGCAGGAAGATCATCAAAGACCTCCTGCAGGAGTGGATCCTGTAGTAAGCCACAAGGTTCATTCCAGTCATCCCTGACAAACAAGAAAGAAGGAGGAGCACTAACTTAAGAGGTGAGGGGCCTTTGGGGGGAAGAGGGCTTATCCTTCTCTGCTTGGCCCCAGTAGAGAGATCAAGATGACTCTTGAGAGTCAGGAGAACTCCTAACAATCAGAGCTATCAAAAAGTGGAAGGGGGCCCCTTGAAAAGTAAGGCATCTCCTCTCCCTGGAAGGGTCCCAGCTAGAAAACAATGAATGGGTTGGTTGTAGAGGGAGGTTGGAAAAGACATAGTGTCTTTTCCCGAGTTTCTTCTCAATACCTAGATTTTGATGGTTTGGAGAGTTCCTGCTTTAAATAGGTCATATAGCATTAACTCACCTCAGAAACTTTCCCTAGCTCTTTCCTCTGTAAGGAATAAGTCTCCTCTGTGAGGACCAGGGAAGCCAAGGCTTCCAGAGTTGGGAAGCAGTGAACCAGGTTTGGGCCACACCTACCAAGAAAGCTGGGAAGAGTCCCCCTAAATCCTCTACAATGTTTACAGGGGTTCAGACTACTATCATTTCCATTCCAGCAGGCCCTTAACCCAACACAAAAGGACCCAACTGCTGGTAAATAACCCATTATCCCCAATTCCAAATGGGGAATCCATCTTTCACTTGTCTCCACTCATCCTCTCTCTACTCCCTTGTCAATCCATTCATGAGTCATTCTACTGAACTCAATAAATATTTATTAGACCCCTAGTGTATTCAGGGACAATGCTCAAGGGAGTCACCAAGATTTTTGTACTGACCTCATGCATACCTGTTTTGTATTAGGGGCATTCCTGTATGTCTCATGTTCCTGTACCCATGTACTACTATTCATTTTATCTGTCCCTTCTGGACGTCTCAGATTTCAAATCTGTGTGATCCTAGATTCCTGAGGTGGAAGGAGAACAAGCCATCTAGTTCAATCCTTTTATTTTACAGAGAAGATATATGACTCCCAGCAAGATTAAGAGATCTGACCAGGGTCATGTGGCTAATAAATGTCCGAGGCAGGATTTGAACTCATATTTGAACCTAGCCCCTGCTACAGCATGTTGCCTCTGAGGGCTCCTGGACCACCAACCAGCTAGTGGGAAAGCGTGGTGGAAGGGGGAATTCCAAGCTCACATCTAGGCCAGCCAGGAACTCTCCCAATACTTTTCAGAATTTTAGTTATGAAATGGGCAGGGATTATGAAATATAATGTGGAAATCCTAGAAAGTATCTAAGAGCCACTGAGGCCCAAAGACACCTCCATCAGATCCATTCAGAATTGAAGACTACCTACCTCCATTTGAGAGCAGGTCTACTTTGCATAGAGGACGGACTCAGCCCAGTGAGGGTGGTCATTTTTTCAAACTCATTTTCCCTTGGAATGTGTTTCTTGGTTATTTTGATGGGTCATAGCTGTAAAACTGGAAGGGACTTGGAAGGAGTTGGAGTTAAAGATTTTCATTTCACAGATGAAGAAATGGAGCTACAATAAAAGTATTGTGTGGTACTGTTGACTCTGAGTCCAGGCCTATATCCGTTACACAAGGCAGGTATGTGACTAAGGAGGCGGGAGAGGAAAACTAGGCCCAGACCTTGCTTAAGAGAGACATTCTGACCTTTGTTGTTCATTCTTAGTTCTTAAAGAAACCAATGACATCAGGAGGAAGATGGCTTGACTTGTATATGAATTGTGTTTGAATGAGGCAAGGTTGTGTTAGGTTGTCAGTCTCACTCACTCCTTCAGAGTCATTGGAATCCAATGACAAGACATAGCTCAAGACGACTGGTGACCTCTGAGAACTAATCATACCTCCTCCTTTCATAGAGGAAAAAGTGAAGGTCTGGAGAAAGTGAGCCCTACCCAAGAAAACAGAGGTGAGATTCAAAGCCAAGAGATTCTTTGACTACAGTTTTCCCTGAACCACAGTAACTTCCACGCACCTTCCTTTGATCTCCTTCACATACTTATTTTATAGATGAGCAAACTGAAAGAAGAGAAGCCAAGTCATTTGCCAAGGTCTCATACTCTGGGTCATGACTGAGACAAGAGTAGAATCTAGAATGATTGAATTTCAAAGGGGTCAGAGACCTTAAGAGCCATGGAGCCTAGCCTGGAGAAGAGAAACGCTCTCTAATATCCTTGACAAGGAGTTGACTGAAGTTAGTCCTTTGTTCTCAAAGAGGACCAAGATATCAAGGGAAGTGATGTCAAGATAAGCACATGAATTGGATTTGAGTGAAGGTGAGGCTGTGCTAAGTCACCAGCCTCACTTTCTCTCCCACTCCGGGTCCAGTAGCCAGATATGAATCAGGACTACTGGAGATATCCCTGGATGCGAAGCCATCAGGATTAAATGACTTGCCCAAAGTGACTTGCTAGTGTCAAGTGCCTGCAGCTGGATTTGAACTCCTGTCCTCCCAATTCCAAGACCAGTGCTCTATTCACTGCACCATCAAGGAGTAATCAAACAGGATAGGATGGGAAGGGAAGGAAGGCAAGGAAAGGAAGGAATCAATGAAGCATTTCAAAGTATACTTATAGAGGAGAACAAAAAAAAAACACAGAAAAGTCTTGAAAGTTACATTTGTTCTTGTGAGTTGAAAGGAAAAGAAAGATGTTCCGTAATAGGGACAGCTAAGTGGTACAGTTGATAAGAGCACCGCCCTGGAGTCAGGAGGACCTGAGTTCAAATGTGGCCTCAGACACTTAATAATTACCTAACTGTGTGATCTTTTTTTTTTTTTAAGATTTTTCAAGGCAATGGGTTTAAGTGGCTTGCCCAAGGCCACACAGCTAGGTAATTATTAAGTGTCTGAGGCTGGATTTGAACTCGGGTACTCTTGACTCCAAGGCCAATGCTCTATTCACTGTGCCACCTAGCCACCCTAACTGTGTGATCTTGGGAAAGTCACTTTAACCGAAAAGATGTTACATAATGGAAATTCATAGTCTCACTTTTTTCCTCTTTTTTTTATATTCTACTTTCTACATGGAAATCATCAAATTTTATGTTTAAATTCAGAATAGATAATTTTAAATAAAAAAGTAACTAACCCAATTTCTACTGCAGGTCTCATAGTTGAAAGGTGCTTAATGCTCAAGTCCCATTTTTATAAATAAAGAAACATAAATGCAGAGATAAAAGTAGACCTTCCCAAGGTCACAATTAAATATCCTTGCCAGGGGCGGCTAGGTGGCGTAGTGGATAAAACACCGGCCTTGGAGTCAGGAGTACCCGGGTTCAAATCCGGTCTCAGACATTTAATAATTACCTAGCTGTGTGGCTTTGGGCAAGATACTTAACCCCATTTGCCTTGCAAAAACCTAAGAAACAAATCCTTGCCAGGATTCAAAGTCACTATCTCCTGGGGTGGACCATTCCACATTGGGATGGCTCTGATCCTTCCAATGTAAGTTTTTTGTTGTATGGAGCCTTACTTTGGCTGGACCTTCCATAAGACATAAACCATAAATCATCAACCCAATCCTTGAGAAAATGAATATAGCACATCATCTATTAATTCCCTACCCAGGGTCCCTTTCAGTCTCTACTAGCTGGTCCTAGACATGAGACTCTGCTTGAGACTTCACATTCCATCCAGTCACCCAGCTGTGCCATCTCATCATCCACTTGTCAAGGGGTAGATACCAGCTCCACCCCTTCCTACTTCCAGAAAAAAATGTTCCCTTTTCTGGTCATGATTCCTCTATAAAATATCCTTTCCAATTAGAAGATAAGCAACATGAGTACAAGGAAATAAATTTAAAGAAGAAACAAATTTGAATATTTTGCACCCCAGTATTTTTAGCACAGTATAATAATTAATTAATTTTTTTTCATTCATTCAATCCCTGAATGTTAGATACAGCTATTCCCCTTGTTATTGTGGAGTCATTTTTGTTTGACTCTTCTTGACTTCATTTGGGAATGGTTTGGCATTTCTTTCTCCAGCTCATTCTACAAATGAGGAAACTGAGGCAAACAGGGTGAAGTGACTTGCCCAGGGTCACAGAGCAAATAGGTATATGATGTCCTCCTGAGTTCAGGTCCAGGGCTGAATCCACTGTAATAGAGAATAAAAGAAAATTGACATTCCAGTTTATTCAGATTATAAGTATAAAGAGTTATCACAAAATGAGATTATTCCTAGAAGCTAGGCAAGAACAATTTTTCAACACCTATTGTGTGCTATGGACTGAGGACTCAAAGAAAGTCTTTGTCCAGGAGGAGTTTCCACCCTCATCACTGGATTGTGGAGTACACCTAGGGAAGTAAGGTGTAAGAAGACTGGAAAGGTAGGAAGGGACCAGTTAGAAAAGGAAATGTATCTTCCTTTATATTCATACCTCCCCATAGCTCTGATTCTTCATTGACTTTACACCTTCAATGTTGTACCTACCACCTCCTTAATTCCTTCCTCACCTTCTCTCTTCATTTCATTCTTCCCACCCTAGGCCCTGCTGAGTCCCGCCTCCCCAGTCAGATTCCAGGATACTCACAATTAGAAGCTTGTCAAATAGGTGCTCAAACGTTAACAAAAGCATCTGGAAAGTGTCTGAGATGGCAGAACTCACCCACTGTCAAGCTCTCATCCCTTTGTCTTCCATGCTGAGGTTGTTCCTTATGCACAGTCTGAATGTTTGAGGGTCTGGAGAATTACTTTGAAGTCAACTAATTTGCAACAGATTGTCTCTTAAAAAAGAAAAAGAAAAGTCAGAAAAATAGGGAAGTTAAGAATAAAAGGCACAAGATGTGGGGGGAGAAATGAAAAGAAAACTCAGCAAAAGAAGTCAGGAGAGGGATAGCTAGGTGGCGAAGTGGATAGAGCACTGGTCCTGGAGTTCAGGAGGATCTGAGTTCAAATCCAGCCTCAGACACTTAATGACCTAGCTGTGAGTCCTTGGACAAGTCACTTAACCCCGTTGCCTTGTAAAAACTTAAGGAAAAAAGTCAGAAGGCTAGTAGAAAAGATTTGAGTGTGTAGATTTGGTCTGAGAAGTTTGAATCATCCAATTACAAATTCTGAGATCCTAAGAGAACTGGTCTTAGAGAATGAAAGTATCTCCTTGAGGAAGGTGGACACCTGGGTTCTCTCTGAGATCCTTATTTCTGAACCCTGGCTCTCCTGCCTCATCCCCAGGCTTGCCTCCTTCCCTTTGGTTATGCTATGTCTAAGATGCTGCCCTACTGATGCCAGTGAGATAGGAGACTCCCTTCTCAGTCTCACCCTTTCCTCCATAAGTAGGGGCAGTCTTTGTCCCTCACGCCTCACACAGTTGTTTGAAGGCAACACTTAAACCTCAGAAAAAAGGACTAGAGAAAGTCAAGGATTCTAGAAGGAAACATGGAAGTCAGCTGGTTCAGGGGTCTACACCCAGGGTCCTTGAATCTCCAAAGGGTTCATAGAAAGAATTCAATGGGATTATGAACTTGGGTGGTGAAAAAATTGCATCTTTATTTTCAGTAACTTTTCATTGAAATATTCCCTTCAGTTATGAATGTAGAAACAAATAATGGTATCCCCAGACTGCCAAAGGGTTCCGTGATACAAGAAAGGTCATTTGGAGCTCAATCTCTTTGGTTTACAGAGGAGGAAACCAAGGAAACCAAGGCCCAGAGAAGTTAAGGGACTTAAGTCACTGTCAGTCTTAGTTTTCTCCTCTGTAAACAGGGGAGTGATAACAGCTCCTGCTTCCCAGGGTCTCTCTAAGGATAATAGGACATAACAAATAGAAAATACTTTACAAACCTTAGAGACTTCATAAGTGCTAGCCATTGTGATGATGGTGGTAGAAGGATTGGTGGAGGGGGCGGAGGAGGAAGAAGATGAAGAAGAAGAGGAGGAGGATTAGAAGAAGAAGAAGAAAAGAACAAGAAAGAGGAGAAGGAGGAGAAGGGGATGGAGAGGAGGAGGAAGAGAAGAGAAGAGAAGAAGAAGGAGGAAGAGAAGAGAAGAGAAGAGAAGAGAAGAGAAGAGAAGAGAAGAGAAGAGAAGAGAAGAGAAGAGAAGAGAAGAGAAGAGAAGAGAAGAGAAGAGAAGAGAAGAGAAGAGAAGAGAAGAGAAGAGAAGAGAAGAGAAGAATGTTGCCGAGAATGAGAGATGATGCAGCTTCCATCTATAATTCTGGATCCTCCCCTTTGCTTTTCTCTCCTCCCCTCTCCACCCCCCCCCCCCATCACCCTGCAGGTCTCCTCTCCCATGCTCTGGTGACCTTAGCCCTGCCAAGCAGAAGAGAGGGAGGGAGGGAGGAATTTTAGGAAGATGAGAAAGGGCGGGAAAGGAGAGCATATAAGGGGTGGAGGAGAGCCAGCTCCTGCAGCCTGAGCTAAACCAAAGTTGACCCAGCTCAGGAGGATGGGAGAGTTCCAGCTTAGTCTCGTGCTGGTGGTCTGGGGGACAGCGGTGGCTGCAGTACCTCTGGTCATGCCCTCTTCACCTTCTCCTCTGGCGTACATGCTGAAGCTCTACCACGGTCACCAATCCCGTGCCCATATTGTCCGCAGCTTACCGGCTCAAGGTAAAAGCGAGGAACCCAGGCAGAATGGCATGGGTTGGCTAACCTTAGTGAGGGCAGGGTCCTGGGGGGGGTGTTCAGCATTAGAGGGATCTCCCAGGATTTTGGGGGGTGACTCTGAAATGACATGCATCAGCATCCTTGGCATCTCTGATATGGGGGTGCTTGTTTAAGGAGTGTAGGGTCCTAGAGTCTGATGGCAGCCTTGAGCATCAGGTGGCATAAAGAAAAGGGTCTTGAAGAGCCTGGGCACTTGGAGGTGTCTTTTTCAAGGATGTCTCAGGAATGGGGATGGATGTCTTGGAGTTGGAGGGCTTCTGAGTATCAAGGTATCCCAGGATTTAGAATGATCCAGCATTGAGAGCTCA
Organism: Macrotis lagotis; assembly: GCF_037893015.1. NCBI lineage: Eukaryota > Metazoa > Chordata > Mammalia > Peramelemorphia > Peramelidae > Macrotis > Macrotis lagotis. The sequence goes on along the minus strand of NC_133661.1, from coordinate 32,007,994 downwards.
GAAATTTGGGAATGTTTCTTTGGGGGTGCCTAGGTTTCTGGGGGATCCTGGGGACAGGAGTGATCCTTGGACAAGGGTGTTGCACTGATAGGGGATAAATTCAATGACATAGGATTAGGACTCTCCTCAGATTTGTGGTGAATATTCTAGGGGTGTTGCACAATTTGGGGAACGTTATAAATTGGGAGCATCACTGGAGTGATGTCCAAGGTTTGAAATGTCCAAGGTTTGAAGTGAAGCATGGCAGGGGATCAGGGGTCAGGTCCTCACAGAAGAGCATACCCCAGATAGGCCACCTCCTGCCACCTCTGCTTGCCAGCTCAAGGTAAAGACAGGGAACCCAGACAAGGTGGCATGGGCTGAGTTAACCTTAGTGAGGGCAGAGTCCTGGGGCGGGGGGGTCCATTGACAGGTACCCAGGGAGAAAGTGATGGCTGAAGGCAGGAATCCAGGACTCACACCATGCCCACAGTCCAGGATCCCCTAAAGTTATTTCAGTCCTAAGATCCCAATCCACATCCTGCCGCCACTGGGGGCGGGGCACTGCCCATTACTGTCCAAAGGCCCTTCCTTCCCCCCCTGACTTTCTCTTTGGCCAGACACAATCCACATCCTCTAATCTGAGAGATAGCAATACCTCCTGTCACGGCCCCCAGCTTGGCTCTTTGTAAGGGAGGGTTGGAAAGGGGGAGGTGGAGAAGGTGAGAAAAACTCGTTTCCTCTCCCCAGTCATCCTGCTCCCTGGGTCGGAGAATGCCAGGATCTTTTCCTAAGGTCATCTGTATTTGGCAACCAATACAGGGGAAGAGTTCAGGGATATGGGGGGGCGGGGGGGAGAACAAAAACCACTATTCCCTTTGGAAAACTTGGAGTCAGTTCAACTGTGACCTGGGCTAGTCCTTCTGTCCCAACCCATGAGGCCAACTGCCCCATCTGTACCCAGGGAACCTTTTTGCCAGCCTTTTCTATAGACCCTCAGGAGCTGGGAGAAGGGGGTTCAGGAAGGCTGGGAACCCATCTCTAAGTTGCTGTTTGATCTTGGGGTAAGACATTTGACCCCCACTGGGACTTGAACTGTAAAACTAAGGGGTTGGACTAGAATGGCATTTCCAAGCAGTTTTCTGACTCCACACACACCATATATGTATGCATGTATGTGAACATATATGCATAGTAACATAAAATTTCACTCACACACAGAGTCAACCTTGGGAGGCTATGTGGTATGACAGAAAATCTATTGGCTCTGGAACTGATAACTTGGGTGTGCTGCTTATCACCCTGGGTCTCAGTTTTCTCACCTGTAAAACATGGAGGTAGGACAAGCTGATCCTTTCCAGCCCCGATGATTCCAAATTCTACTACAGCCAACTCTGAATTAGCATTAGTTCATGGCCAGTCAAGTCATTTCATGCCCATGAAGTGGCAGACAGTAGGCAACCCGCTGGAAGCTGAGGTTCCAATCACTATGAATGGCATTGGGTGAGGAGTTAAACAGAGATCCCTCTGATGCCCTTCTCTGAGCCTGCCTTCTCCCTCCTTTGTAAAATTGCTTCCTTCCTTTTTTGAGAGGTGGGGGCATTGCTGTCAGATGTACTGCACCACTGTCAGATGTGGTGTGTCAATTTTGCTTCCCATTTTATTCCTTTGTTACAAAGAAAAGCTTATTGGGTAGGGGCAGAGGTGGAGATTTCTGGAAATAAATGGTGAAAAATAAAAGGCATCAAAATAACTTTAAAAAAAGAAACAGAAAGGAAAAAAATACAGGCATTGCACTGGACTCTACAATCCTTTTCAATTCTGAAAGTCTATCTATCTAATCTATCTTCTAATATATCCTCTTAGAACTCTCAAATTCTATGACTATCTAATTCATCTAATTTCACTAATAACTTTATCACCCTTAGGAAGCACCTTCTCCCCAGGTACTTAAATCATTATCACTCCTGGAGGTGCTAATAAGGAGGGAATGAGATTAAGTGAAAGGGGAATTCTAAGTAGGGATGGGGTTGAGGAGAGGAAGAGCAGCTGTGGGTCAGTAGAATGATAGGGAAAGAATTCAGGCTTCCCAATTTCCCTAACCAATTTATCTCAGACCCTGAGGACTTGTCTCATATTCTTTCATCTGGGGATGGGCTGCTGGGATTTCTTCTGATGAGGGAGTGTCCCAAGCAGGAGGCAATTCCTTTCCATCCTGCACCCAGCTTAAGGACAATGCCAGTGACTTGGATGCAAAGTCTTGACTATGGTGTCTCCGAAAGATTGGGAACGAAGAGTCCTTGGTTCAAATCCAGTTTGAATTTCCAGTTTGAAAAAGAAAAAAGGTGGGGTGGCTAGGTGGCACAGTGGATAGATCACCCTGGAGTCGGGAGGACCTGGGTTCAAATTCGGTTTCAGACACTTAATAATTACCTAGTCATGTGGCCTTGCGCAAGCCACTTAACCCCGTTTGCCTTGCAAAAACAAAACAAAACAAAACAAAAAAAAATCAGTCAGAAAAAGAAAAATGTGCAGAGATTATAACCTGAGCTCACCTTGCAGTTCTAGCCTTCTATGAAATATAATCTGGGTAATAGTTAATATGTGTTTAGGGCTTGGTTTAACAGAGTCCTCCATTTGATCCTCCGACAACTCAGAGGTAGCTGCTATCTTGGACCCCATCTTATAGACATGGAACTGGAGTTGTCACTTGATGGGGGGGGCAGTCTGAGGCAGAACTGAAGCCCAAATTGTACCAACTCACATGGGGTTCAGAGTTCTGAAATATTTTTCTATCATTTTAAGAGCTACAAAATCTGTTCACCAAGACGGAGAGGCAGTCCAGTGGAGTGACTATATCATTGCAAAGATAGTCACCTAGGCTACCTATATGGCTGGACAAAGCATTTCATCTTTCAGGTATATTTCCCCATTTGTAAAAATGTAAAAGGTGTTGGAGAGGCTGGTGGATTCTCCAGCTCTGAATCTATGAACCCTATATAGGTAATGCAAGCATTATCATCTTTATTTTAAAAAGGAAGAAACTGAGGCAGAGAGGAGCTATGACTTGCCTTCAATGATCCGACATTTCAAACTGGAGTTCTTCCAACTCCGCAACCAAATGTGGCTTTTCCCCAATAAGGGGCAGGGGATTATAGTACCACTGCCCCTTTACACACCTGGTTATACTATCTGCAATGAATAAAGGCGTGTCCGTGGGCTCTTCAGCCTTCCTCCTTCAATCTGGAGGAGACCTCCCCCCTCACCGCATCCCCTTCTCTCTGCTTTTCTGCCTAGATGTGGCCATGGTGGGCCAGCACTGGACTTTTGCCTTCGATTTCTCCTTCTTGAACCAAGATGAGGAGTTGGAGACAGCCGAACTTCGAATCCAGCTCTCCCCCTTGGCAGAGGCTCCTGCCGAGGCTCCCATCCTCCTGGAGGTCTTTCACCAGCCAAGGTGGGAGGATGAGAACGACCCCTCCCTCTGCCTGGAGCGCCGTCGGCTGGCATTGTTTGTGGTCACCGCCTCCCAGGTCACCTTCTCCCCGGACGGCATGGTTCTGGAGGTGAGCGAAGCCCTGGCCCAGGGGCTCAGGCCCCTGAGCGGCCCTCCCATGGAAGGGACAGACGGACCAAGCCCGGAGTGCCAGCGCCGGGCCCCGAACCCGCCTGTCTCCGACGTTCAGCTCATGCTCTACTCCAAGGAGGCCAGGCGCCTGGGGAGCTCCACGTTGCTGTGGGAGGCCGAGAGCTCGTGGAGGGCCCGGGAGGGCAGGGTCTCCCAGGAAAGGACCAAGAAGTTCCCCCGACGCCGGAACGGGGTGGAGAACCGGCAGTGCAGGAAGGTCACCTTCCAAGTGGACTTCAACCAGCTGGGCTGGGGCTCCTGGATCATCTACCCCAAACAATATGAAGCCTTCCGCTGCGAGGGAGAGTGTCCCAACCCCATGGAGGAGAGGTTTCAGCCCACCAACCACGCCTACATTCAGGTAAACCTGAGAGTGTGAGTGTCTGGAGTGAGATGGAGAGGAGAAGAGTAAGAAGTCCTTGGGAGGAGGGGGTTTCTAGGGGGAATAGCCCCAAGGAGAGTGGGTATGCAGTGGAGTGAGATGGGGGGGCACAAATGAAAGTAAGAAATCCTGGGGGTTCTAGGGGGAATAACCCCAAAGAGATAGTGTATAGAGTGGAGTGAGTTGGGGGAGGGAATGAAAGTAAGAAAACCTGGGGGGGGGGGGCGGGGTTCTAGGTGGAATAACTCCAAAGAAGAGGGTTACAGTGGAGTGAGAAATTCTGGGAGAGTTCTGGGTGGAACAGTCCCAAAGAGAGTATGTGGGGAGAGGCTAGTGGCAGTGGATAGAGCACCGGCCCTGGAGTCAGGAGGGCCTGAGTTCAAATCTGACCTCAGACACTTACTAATTACCTAGCTATGTGGCCTTGGGCAAGTCACTTAACCCCATTTGCCTTGCAAAAAAATTTTTTTTAAAAAGAGAATATGTGAATGGGGTGAGATGGGAGGGGGGAGGGAATGAAATAAGAAAGGGGGGCAGCTAAGTGGCACTGGATAGAGCACCTGCCCTGGAGTCAGAAGGATCTGAGTTCAAATTCAACCTCAGACACTTAATAATTACCTAGCTGTGTGACCCTGGGCAAGTCACAACTCCATTGCCTTAAATAAATTTAAAAAAAAAAGAAATGGGGGGAATATTTCTGAGTGGGAGGCCATTGTTTGAGACCACAATCATTCCTTTTCCTTCTTAAATTGGGGATTATCAGTCCTTGAGTTCTAAATAGTTAATAGAGCTGATCAATGGCCATCCCCCCCCCCAATATCTAAATTATCGTGAGGAGAGAACAGAAAAGAGTAGGTAAAGAAATGTTAAGAAAGATGGACCGAGGGGACAAAAGTTTTTGCTTGTTTTTAGTTTTCAGTTGTGTCCAACTGCAATTCCTTTGGGGGTTTCTTGACAAGAATATAGGCAAACAAGGTTAAATGACTTGCCCAGAGTAATACAGTTAGTAAGTGTCTGGGCCACATATGAACTCAGGTCCTCCTGAACTCCAGGCCTACCTGGGGACTCTGTTTACTGTGCCACCTAGCTGCCCCATGAATATGATCAGGTCAAATGGGACCACTCATTTTTATAGTGCATTAACATTTCCATACAAAGTGCTGTCAAACAACAACTTAATGAGGCAGATAAGAGGGAGCATTCTTTATCCTATATAAGAGATTAGGAAACTCATACTCAAGGGGCAGCTAGGCGGCCCAGTGGATAGAGCACCAGCCCTTGAGCCAGGAGGATCTAAGTTCAAATCCTTCCTCAGACACTTAATAATTACCTAGCTGTGTGACCTTGGGTAAGTCACTTAACCCCATTGCCTTATATAAATAAAATTTAAAAAAAAAAAGAAATTCATACTCAGACAATGTCCAAGGTCACACAATTCAACAAATGTTAACTTGGGGCACTAAAAGTTTAAGTGACCTAGGAATCACTCACCCGGCTTACATAGCTAGTCTGTGCAAGATTGACTGAGGCAGGCCCACAATTCACACTGCTTCCCTTTCCTCATTAATTTTTGGGGATGAAATTACTGTTAAAATTTGCCTCAAAGGGTTGTTGGGGTGATGACCCAAAGGGAAATTGCCATTCAGTAGACTGGTTGGGTTTATCTATAGGCTGGATGGAACTCCTTTCCCATTCCACCTCCCCAAATAGCAACTAGGTGGTGCAGTGAATAGAGCACTGGTCCTGAGTCAGGAGGACAGGAGTTTGAATCCAGCCTCAGACAACTGACACTTTCTGGCTATGTGACCTTGACCAAGTCACTTAATCCTGATTACCTCTCCTCCAGGGCATGTCCAGTCACCTTGAGTCATATCTGGCTCTGGAGGAGAAAGTGAGGCTGTGACTTAATACAACACCCCCTTCCCCTCTCTCAAATCCAATTCTCCTGCTTGTCATGGCCTCACCTCCCTGGTGTCATGGCCGTCTTCAAGAACCAAGTACAAAACAACACCTCCCCAAATGGACGGATAATTGATATTCCCCTTCCCAGGGAAATGCAAACCCCATCACAAGCATTTTTGGCAATGTGGAATAATGAAGAGAAAACTAGCTAACCTCAGGAAGACCACTGACACATGCTGGCTGTGTGACCCTAGTCAAGTCCCCACTTACGGTTCAGGGTAATCTGATAAGACTGTAAGATGCAGAAATGGTACTGATATGTGTTATTAGAAAGGAGCTTTTCTCAATTGGGAATCCCTTATCTGGATGAAATCAAAGATCCAAACCCTGTCCCTAGTTCTGATCACATCAGAAATTGTTTGGGATAAACAAGTCCCTTCCAGTTCTGATATCCATCAAACTTATCAATACAATTTAAGTTATTTTAAAAAACTGAAAACCAAAGTCCACAGGCTTTGAAAACATATTAGTTCCTTCTTAGTAAAATGGAAGTATTCTGATCTTTGAGTATCTGGTGCCAATCTGAATGGGTCGATATTCTCCTGAAATCTAGATGGTTGCCCCCTTCCTGCTTCTGCAAGTGACATCTGGTAGCTTTACCTGCTTCTATACTTCTCATTTGGGTTTATTTGGTCTAATGTAATGATTACTATTACCCACCTTCTCCATATTCTGTCTTACCTCCCATGAAACCAATATATAATTCTGACCTGTCCTGCCTTCCTCTCCCTCTACAGAGTTTACTGAAGTTCTACCAGCCCCATCTAGTGCCATCCACGTGCTGTGCTCCTGTGAAGACCAAGGCCCTCAGCATGTTGTATTTGGAGAATGGCAAAGTCTTGCTGGATCATCACAAGGACATGATAGTAGAGGAGTGTGGGTGCCAATGAAAAGACCATGCAGAGACATTATGTTTATAAGGCAGTTCAATTCAAATCCCAACTCTCTGCTCTTGGTGGGGTTCAGCTGAGTTGCAGAGATGGCCAGGTGGGAAGAAGTAGCACAAAAAGAATTCAATGCCCACCAGAGTTGAGATGATTTGAATCTGGCTTAAGAGACAATGTTTGGAGGGAGAGAATGGAACGTTTAAGTTCCAGCTTCTTAGTAAAATGGAACTGTTCTGATCTTTGAGGCTGGTACCCCAGAATGATGCTACAGCAGGCAGGTGTGTGAGCAGAAGCTGGTCTCTGCTACTGAACTGTATATATTATATATCAATAAAATTATTGCATTTTTCCCAGGTGGCTTTGGCATTTAAAGGAAAGGAAGTTTTCTAGGAAGTTTGGGTATCTCAGGAGACTTTGGAAGAAATCCGAGTCCTGTCACTAACTTCATCGTGTGGGGTTACTTGAGAAACAAAATCCATACCTATACAAAGCTAACAGTCTAAGTATTTCTTACTGTATCCTGTAAGTTTGTTTCCTAAGTTTCCTAGCTGGTAGAAGTCAAACAACCCTGGCCTGAGGTTCTGATGTCCTAGGTTCAATCAGCTCTGATACTTACTAGCCACATTTTCCCTATAGGCCTCAATTTTCTCATTTATAAAATGATAGGGCTAGATCATACTATTTCCCAGGTCTTTTCTGGTACTGTGGCCTAAAGAAGTGACGTTTGTAATGCAGGGCTGAAAAGGACCTAATGGGCCAAGGAATATAACCCCTTCTTTTTAACTTTGTGGATGGAAATGGAGGCCTAGAGAGGTTAGATGATTTGCCCCATGTTATAGAGCTAAAAGGAAAAAAAGGTGCAATGTGAACTTTTAGCACCAGTGGAGCTAGAATGGGCAACTTGCCTTGTGAGTTGAAGGTAGCCTACATTCCTAAGACCTTAAAGATTTACAAACTGCTCTTTTCTCATATCCTTTGAGGTACACACACACACACACACATATGTATACAGATCAAGCATTTTCCCCATTTTACAGATGAAGAAACAGAGGTGAAGGGTAATATTGCCAATAAGTGGTACAATCAATAATTGCCCCAGACCTCCTGACTTCCCAAGGTCAAGTCTCTTTCCACTATATAAGTTTTATTTTATCTTTTTCCTGGGTCCTTCAACCTTATTCTGTTCTTTTCCACTGCTTCCCATGGGAGGTATGTTTGTAAAAGCAAACCCTAGGTCCTGCCTCTCCCTTAGTCCCATTGCCAGATCATGGTTGGTCTCAGTTTGGACCAACTTCATGAAACCACAGTTGAACTCTCTCACATTGGCACCATATGGTAGTGGCTCCAACACTTCCACCAGACTCCCACCCCAACCCTTCTACTAGCTCCATGGAAGGGCAGCTGCTCCTCCTGGGGGGGGGGGTAACTAAATCCCATAAACCCTTTGTGTGAGGGTCCAGGACCTTCAATTAAATCTAACTGCAGGGGAGGCTGGGTGGTGCATGGGATGGTGCATAGTGGATAGAGCACCGGCCCTGGAGTCAGGAGTATCCAAGTTCAAATCCAGCCTCAGACACTTAATAATGACCTAGCTGTGTGGTCTTGGGGCAAGCCATTTAACCCCATTTGCCTTGCAAAAACCTAAAAGAAAAAAAAATCTAACCACAGAATAATTTCCCCTGGGGTGTTCAAGAGGCCAGCTTAATTAGGTGTCAGCCCCAGTGGGAATGATCTGGAGGACAGCAACCCTAGCTAAGTAGGGCCTAGAAGGAGATTGGATTTTCATCTGTCTGGCTGGAGGGAAACTCAATACCCCAGTCATAAGCAGATCTGATGTAGTCAGCTTCCACCTGGACTAGATGGAGATGGAGGCCAAGGCCAGAGAAGATTTTGTATCTGATACCACTCAGCTCATAGGTCAGCCTTCGTCTCTGCTTTGGCCTGGCCTGCTGTCAAGAATGCAGGTATCTGGATTATTCTCATAAATAAGAGCCCAAATTATGCATTTGAACTCATTCCCAGCACTCAAATGAAATAATGGGGTTGAGAAGGAAACTCACCCCAAAAGGTTTCACTACTCACAGCGCTTCCAGAGAAGTACACTGTGCGAGAGGATAATTTAGCAGCAGCTGAGGGTCTAGAACAGAGGAAGTTAAAGGTCAGTCTATTTGTAGCCACACTGAACAGTTCTGACGGCACATCTACTCTTTAGGGAAACTTAGGAGATAGACTTTCATAAAAAACTGAAACCCTAGCTGAAGATGACACCACCTAAGCTGTCTGGTAGACTCACCCTTGAAGTGGGTCATGTCCTGCTCTTGGGTGAGATGGTCAGAGAGGGAGCCCAGACATCAAGAATCCTCTTCCCAGCAAAGCTGTCCTAGTTCTTCTCAGGTTCTTTCTCAAAGGAGCTGTAATGGGTGCTAAGGGTCTGCCTCAAAGAGCCATTTCGTGTCTTACCTGGGCAGCAAAAGGGCCACTGGACATAGAGCAAGGCCAAGACTGGCTAGTGATTAGCAGCTAGCAGAGTCCTAGAGGCAATCAGCTACAATCTTGGTTCCAAGCACCACCGGTGGAGCCAAGCAATCTCACGGAGTGCTTGTTGGCAAGCCTGCAACATGCACATGGGAAGAAGGCAAGAAAGAGAATGGGACCAAAAAGGCATAGAGAAGGGGTACCCAAGGTGAGGAGCGATAAAATTCCATTCTGCCCCAAGGCCCCAGGTAATGCTACTCCTCTAGAATGCTCCTGCTGGACATCTAACAATCTGACACTGGGGGTTGTAAACTTCAATGAGGTAATGACAGAGGATATCAGTTATCAGGAAAGCATTTGCTCCACCCACCAGGTTGGCAGCCTGAGAAATGTGGAGGATCTGAGGTCAAATCCCACCTTTACCACTGTGTGATTTGGGGGAAATTAGTATAAGAGATGAGATAAAAAATGTCAAAGGTTCCTTTTCTGGCTCTAAATCATTGGTGCAAAATTTAATGATTATTTCCGTAGTAGTTATAAGGTTTACAAAGCACTTGATGACCAAGCCTAAGAAATTGGTAGTGCCAGAAATAGCTTCATTTCCAGGAAGGGGCCAGAGGTTCCTAGAAGCAAAAATAAATAGCCTTGTGGTAGGGCCCAGATTCAAACCCAGGTCTCCAGAGTCCAAAGTCCAATGCACCAATGCACCATCTGCTTGCTGAGCTTCACAGTAGGGTGGGAACAAAGATCTGAAACCCCTCTCCATCCACCACTATATTTTAATGTCCTATAAAGCACACCAAGGTGAAATAATTGTGCTGATCCTCATTGAAAATTCTCAGAAATCAAAGGCTATGATTCAGGTCTTTTACTGGGATCCATGGGATCATTTGGACTTAGCTAAACCAAAAAACTCCTGCTGACGAGCCTCATTCCCAATACTAATATCATAGGATATGACAACAGTAAGCCCATGTTAAAGGGAATTCTGAGTTAGCTGGAGTCCTCCCCCAGCCTCCAGAGATGTCCCCAAGCATACACTTGTGTGAAGGGCAGAGGCAGCTTTAGGATTAACCCTAAATCAGGTTTCAGTCTCTAACTGTTCAAGTGAGGAACACCTGCAGTAAAGAGGCACTTGACTTTTTTTTTAGGTTTTTGCAAGGCAATGGGGTTAAGTGGCTTGCCCAAGGCCACACAGCTAGATAATTATTAAGTATTTGAGGTCGGATTTGAACTCAGGTCCTCCTGATTCCAGGGCTGGTGTTCTATCCACTGTGCCACCTAGTCACCCCTGCACTTGACTTCTCAAAAAGATGACAATTTAAATTTTACAAGGTGCTCTTCCTCACAACAGGTACTGTGATATTATCCGTTTTTAAAATGAGAACATCAAGGTTCTGTTGCAAAAGGATTAATTTGTTCATTTATGAGCAGACAGTTAATAAATTTTGAGATGATTCTTGAACCCAGGGCTCCTCACCCCAAAGACCTGTGCTTATTCTCCAATCCTGGCTGGCTTCTCTGGAGCCACAGTGCAAATTTAAAGGCTCCGCTAACGTGACTATTTTGAGCAATAGGCTCAAAGAAAGTTGTCACTTTTCCCCAAACACCTTCCACATTCTAATGAAGGATCCCAAGATGCTAAAAATTAATAGTGAGAAAGGAAAAAAAAAATTCAAAGCCAAGCTTTTAGTCAAGATCTTTATTGATCTATCTAACAGCAACCATTGGTGAGAGTTCTCCTATGTTTCCAAATACCTGTTGGTTTTGAAGAACAATTACAACCAAAGCAAAAACAAAAGAAAAAACCCACAAAACCATAGAATTATACAGAGTGCCTAAAGGGCTTGGCTAGAAGCCTCTGATTTTCATCCAGAATGATAATGAAAGGGAAAGGAATGGGAAGGATGAGTGGGTAAGGAGGTGGCCAGGGGCAGGAGAAGGTGATCTGGACACAATTTCTAGCTAGCCATAGCTTATTGTTTCAGAATGGCACTGAAAAGAAAAGGACAAAATGACAAGGGGGTCAGCTGGACAAGGTGAATGAGCATTTCTTTATAAAACATTATTAAAAAGACAGTTAAAATGGACACCCAATATGTAAGTGTCCTTTGGGTTCTCCAAGACATCTTCAAGGCCTACCTCACCCCCCTCAGGAAGAGAGTGGCTTCATCAAGGTAGAAAATAGATGGATTCAAGGTAGAACATGGGTGAACCTTGGGTTCTCCATGACACCTTCAAGGCCTACCTCACCCCCCCTCAGGAAGAGAGTGGCTTCATCAAGGTAGAAAATAGATGGATTCCATCTTGAGGTGAAGGAAAGGCACTGGCCCACCAATGCCCGGTGATAATACAGACATGGGGAAGTTAGTCAGTGGGATGGACCATTCATCCTGCTCATCTAATCTGATCTCTATCCTACAGATAGGATGGGGCTAGTCCCATAGTTTCAAGTAAATTATTCTTGGCACAAGTGGGTTTATTTTGCTTTTAAGATCAAGACTAAAGAATAGGGAAAGAACATGGGTGTTGGAAATGGGCATGCCACACTTGCTGGCTCCATGGAGTTTTCCAAGTCTGAGATGTTAAGAGACTTCAGTTTCCAGAACCAATGCTTTCTGATACTGAAGAAGAGACTTCCCTTTCAAGGACCCCATTTGGGGTCCTGATGATGCTCAAGCTTCCAGGCATCTCTCCACCTGCTCCAATAGCTAGGAAGGGTTTAAACACCTTAGAGAACTTGTTTCATCTTAGTCACAATCCCCAAGGTCTTGGGTTTTCCATCTGCATCCTAGACATAAAATGCAGTTTGCCAGGTCTGCAGAGTTTAAGGGAAGGGGAAGTATAACAAGATTCACATGAGAACCAAAAGACCTTTCTTGTATTTGAGCTTTAACAAAAGGAAATCAACTTCCAGGACCAGCCCATTAAAAGCAGTTAATATTCCCCAAAGGAATAAATGGGAAAATAAATAATCATGTACCAACCAAATCCTCATAGTTTTTTGGGAAAAATTATACAATTTTGACTTGGCCTCCAGTCTAATGTCAAAAGAACCTTAATTCTGAGACAAAAACTATGAGCCAAACAGTGACAAGACTTAAGTCCCTGGGAAGTGGGGCTCATCTTCTCTTGGCTCTGAGTCCATCTTCATTTAGGGAAAATGAAAAGCAACACGTTAAAGGGATGGTCAAAGCCCCTCCAATCCCAAATTCAAACAGATTTCTAAGACTGAAGCATTCGTTTCCAAAGAATTTCTTCTACCCTTCCATAAATGTGATTGGGTTACGCAGATTAATAAAGAGCCCACCAACTGCCCACAGACCTATGGTCCAGAGATGTGCAAAGTGGGGAAAGCTCTGAACCAGTAAGAAGGGGGCAGAAGTGCTCTGCCTTACTCTGTAGGATGATTGCCAAAGGAAGGGGAGGTGCCAATTCCAACTCTGCATTGGGGGTAAGACACTGCCCTCTGCAGGCAAAACACAGGCAACAGGACAAAGTTCCTGCAAGGTGCTTCCTAATGCCTACCAAGGTGCCTACCAGTTCTATAGTTAAAAGCACAAGGCAAAGTGCCAACAAAAATTTGAAAAACAAGGAACCCCAAAGCAATCACTCTAACAGTTAAGCATCCAACTTGGGGGAAAAAAAAGAAGGAATTTGAGAGAGGATTCCCATCTAAATAGTCACAAAGATACTGCTTCCTGAAGCACGTTGGAATTTAAAATGAGTGGAATTCTTGGATATAGCAGACAGTGAATAAATCAATCTCTTACTGGCTGATTGACCCACTGACCGACTGACTCTGGGGACAGAAACCAGGCAACTCTGCAGCAGGCAAGGGTGCAACCTCCAAAGGAAATGCTGTTTCAGTCCAACTGCCCTGCTGGGAAGAGAGAGGGGACCTAGGTCCAGGCCTAATAAAAGGCTCCTCTTCCAATACAACATTAAAGGGGGTCATTGGGCAACATGGAATTGATATTATTAAGGCCTTCTTTCCCATAAATGGCAGCAGATGCTAGATATGATTACAAATGATGAAAGCAAGGAATAATTAGAAATCATAGAACACCTGTTCCAACCCTTTAGTAATTAAGATACCCAAAATATGTAAAATACTGCATTTTTAAGGCAGGGATCTCTAATACCTATGGGGGGGTTGTCTACTAAGAAAAGCAAGTACCTCATAAAATTCAACCTCAGTAAAGAGGCTGGTCTCACTTTAAAAAGGCATACTTACTAAAACAATGGAGGAGTTTTATTCGAAAACCAGGCTAAGGCAGAAGGGGGTCTTCAGAGATAGCCAAGTTCTTAGGGACTCTACTCTCTTCTTGGCTAATATAGCTCTTCTGCCCCAAATCCTACCTGATTTCAATCTGAATTCTAGTTGGGGACTTCCTCTATCTCTGCCCATTCTAATTTCAGATATTCTTGCCTCAGTCTCCTACATTTCTGACCTGGTTTCTTGTTTGCCATGTCTACTTCTCCTCAGATCCTGATCTCTGGTTAAAAATCACCTCACATCTCCCAACTGGGGTCATTGCTTAATGATTCTGGTATGACCCTGAACTATTCCCTCAATCCAATCCTACCACAGCTCCTCAGAAGGAATGGCCTGAGGCCCTTGACCTGGCAATTCCTGAGTCATGGTCATGAGATCTAGAACTCGAAGGGACATTAGAGGTCATCTGGTCTAGCACTTTCTTTTACAGATGAAGAAACTGAGGCCAAGAGAAGTTAAGTGACTTTCTGAAGGTTAAGAGATAAGATTCTAACTTAAGCATCAGATATGAAATTTGGGAAAATGAGGAGGAGAAAAATGTAAGCCACTATGACTAGGATAGCTCAAAAAAGGGTCAGGCAGAAATCCACACTTGCCTTCTTCATAAAGGGGTAGCCCCTTCTTAAACACCCATTCTTTCATTCCTTCCTTAAAAATGTTTGACACTAGATGCTCTTAGAGAAGAGACAGTTTTCTAAGACTCAGAACTTTCTTCTTTCCACGTTAAGTTTTTGTTAGTCAATCATGTTCAATAGCAATAAATCAGAGAGATATGGCTTTTGTTCACTGCTTTAGGTCTTAATTTCATTCTTTATGGGATGAAAAAAAAAGCACAAGATTCTTAACAATAGGTTCCTGAAATGGCCATTTCACTTAATCCTAGTGGTCTTCAGCATCTGGATCATCTACTCAATGAACGAGAACATTAAAACTACATTTTGGATCCAGTGAAGCAGATTTGGAAGAAATTTGATTCTTGGAAGAAATTTGATTCTTGACCCTCCCCAGATGTTGCTGCCAGAACCGACAGGGAGAAGACCACAACAAGAAATATAGGCTGTCTCCAGAGGCACAGAAAGGAAGGGTCTACAATATATAAAGGAAGATGCAAATGACAGATCACCAAGTTTGCAAGGGCCCTCTCCCTACAAGTTTCTTAAATGTTGCCTTAAGGACTTGCAACCAAGGAACTGCCAGGAAAAGGACAAATCAGCCCCCAACATCTGAACACCAATCCCCTCTCCTGCCCCCTCCCCGATGCACTCTGGGAATACTGATCTTGGTCATGGCAGAGTATATAAGCTGGTGAATTAGCCTTGTTTAATTAAAAACATTTAATGCTGGCCAGATCAAAAAACTTCTTGGGACCAGCATCAGAAGAGCACTGCTCACAGTCTCACATGGTTTTGAGGAGACCTTCAGTGAAGGGGGAGGGTTAAGAGAGGAATTGGTTGCAACTTCCACCCCCCAGAGAAAACAAATTACTGCAACAACTCCTTGCTTCAAAATTGAATTTCTAATCAAGTTTTCCCATATCAACAATGAAGCTCAAACTCATTAATAAGATTGGCTCCCTGGGTATAGTTCACTCAATGCCAATTTCTGAATTGAACCAAATTTTCTCTTGAACCAAAGAGATCCCAAGAGGGCCCATTATGTATGAAACTTAAGAAAGTATTTTTAACATGGAAAATCACACTTTAGAGTTTAATTAAAACCAAGAGAGGGATATAATTTTTTTTGGTATGGCCACTTTTCTCATCTCCAAATTTCTATACACAAACATTTCCTAAATGCTGCAGATGCAGCTTATTCCTGAGAAACACCAATAATTTCCAAAGTTTTCTGCTCCTTTATTCACATTTTGTAGTAGAAAACAGAATCAAATTCCTAAGAAATTTTTTCTGCCTACCATATGAAAACAAATTCACCATCAGGGTCTTTTCATTGATCAAAATGAAAACAAACAACTTTTTTTTAAAGCTGCAGAGGCTTGTGACTTTCACAAAGGGAGCTCACTCCTAGTATCAGAGCCCCAAGAGCTAAATAACTCCCAGAAACTCAATCACACAAGCCAAGAATTCTTTAGAAGGATGGGCAAGGACAGCAACAGGCAGTAAGTAGAGGAGTCTAGGATGCAAAGGGGAACCAACTGTTTGCTTAGAGCCAAGGAAGAGAAGGAAAAGGGAAAGACAAAGGAGGCTTTAGCCTTTGGCAAAGCGCAAGGTAGAATGGTCTGGTTACACAGAATTACCCACTACAAACCCTAAACATGCAAACACACGGTCATGAAGGAAGGAACCAAACTATCTGTCAAAACTATTGGTTAAAAACAGAAGATGATGGAATGAGAACAACAAACCTGTTCCACAGAGACCTCTCACTTTCCTGATAGTGGAAGATGTTTAATGAAAAAGTTGCTGTTCAGAATTTGACTGAAATCATTTCTAGAAAATAGGTCTGTAGTCATCTTAAAAATAAAGATTCACCCCTAAGTTAAGAGGGTCAGATGTTATCAGATACCACTCAGATCAAGGTACCTTTGATGCCAGACTGCAAAACAGACTGGCAGAGAAACGAGAAAATACAGGACAACAACGGAGTATAATGGGAAGACTGGGAGCAGGAGAGGAAGACGGCAAGGGTGAAACTAAGCCATGGTGATCTCCAATTCTACCTCAGTCAGCCACAGAGGGCAGTGACTCCAGGAACTTTGGGTCCATTTTAAGATTGGTTTTAAACTCTCCTCCCACCTCTCAATTGCAGAATACAAGACCATGGCAATGGAGAGAATGGAAAGCTCATTTGCCAATCTGAGAGAGGCTCTCCCAAGCCAAATGGGATGAAGTCATTTTTCAAGTTTAAGTCTAGGATCAATGAAAGAGCAACAATGTTATCCATCCACAAAGTAGATGCCAATGATGCCCTTTACCTTGGGGTTGACCAGTTCTTCTGACTGATGGATTCACTTAAGACATTTGAGAAAAACAAGGGAAATTATTTTCTGGAAAGAGGAATTTCAGGGGAAAGGAATAAGAGAAGAGGCACAATAGCTGTGGACTAATGGCTCCCTCTAAATACAAAGTTTAAAAAAGTTTAGCTCAAATAGGTAGGGAAGGGCAAAGGTGAGTGGGTTGGAGGTGGGTCCTGGACAGAGGAAGGGACAGGAACGAGGCAAAGGAGCATTTGAGGAGGCAGAGTCAGAACCCAGATTTCACAGAAGCATTTGAAAGAGAGCTCCTCCCCTGAGGGGTACCCAAGGTCAAGGTAACAAGAAACTCCCTTCTCACCCTGGACAACTCTGAAAGTCAAATGGCAGGTAACTTGTCTTTTGACTCTTCAGTGCTGAGACATACAAGGGACAGAAGGCCAAAGGAGAAGGATAATGGATAACACTGAATCCAACAAACCTCCCTCTCCTTCCCTCCCCAGTCCTGTAATGGCTGGTCACTGACATCTAGTTTGGGACAGAAGTGAGCTTTCTGGCTTGATGGAAAGATGACAAGGAGAGCCAAGATTCAATTCCCTTCCTATGTGGGCTCTTCTGCATCTGCAGGAATCTCCAAGGGGCCTTGATTCAGTCAGACTGGGGCAAGGGACACGGAACAGAGGAGAGGTTGATGAAGGGAAGCTAGTCTTCGGATCCTTTGGCACCTGGAGGCTGAGGTGGAGACTGCAATGGAGGATGCTGCTACTGCCTCTTCTGTCTTTTCCGTTCTCAATTCTAGTGGTCAAATCAGGTACATGAAGGTATCGCAGCTGATGCTTCTCCTGTTGGCTGGAACCTGATCAGATATCCATCTCAAACTGAGCATCATCCCCTGGTTCAGAACAAACCAAAAAAATCAGTCTACCCTAGATACACACAGGAATAAGATAATTCTCTGTCCCCTGAAGGGCAATGAAACATCTACTTCAAATCAGGCATCAGATCGTTGTTCAAAACTAACAAATGACAAATGAAGACTGAACAAAAAGAGGGAAAGGAAACATAAAGCATGTTGTCTTTAGTCTCCCCTAACACATCCTGTCAGCTTTCACCTGGCCTTCCTGCCTCAGAGTCCTACTATAAAGCCAGCTGACTTGGACTCTACATATCTTCTGACCTCTTTTCCCCAAACCACTCTGCTTTGCTTTGACTGAAGTTAAGATCAAGAGGCCACTTTATAGCATGGGTCAGAAAATATCCTGGCAGCCCACTTACCCCACAGTGAGGAGCACAAGTCCAGAATTTTCTCAGTGACCCTTTGTTCACAGGTTGGGAATAAAGGCTGGGCAGGGCCCAGGGAGTACTGAGACACCCCACACATCAACAAGCTCCTCCCAAGGCTCTGAACTCTGGCTCTGCTGAGAATTCTAACTCTGGTCCATTAACAACTAATTTGGAACCTAGAGTCAGAATGGTGGCTAAAGTTCAGAGGTGATCAGCTTGAAGGATAGACAATTCTGCCACCTCAGGGACAGGGTTGAAGGAAAAAAACTTTCAAGATCATTTCCAAAAACCTAATAGAGGTACAATAATCAACTCTTAAAAGAATAAATCGTATTTCACTGCTGCCTAACATTTAACTGCATTTTAACCCTATTAATCTTCCAAATGTCCCCCCCACCTTTCCTCTTACCTACAGTAGGTTTCCTGTCATGATTGTTCAAATTGTTCACTTCTACTTTGGAGTCTTCAATCAAGGCACCAGGACTGGTGACTCCTGGAATATTGGGGAGGTGGCAAGGCGGGGTTTGAGCCATGGGAGAATTTCGACGATCCAACAGGAATTTTCGGTCATAGATAATTCGGGTTCCTAAAAAACAGGAGGTGACAGTGGAGGGAATGGGTAAATTAAAAGCAAATTGTGTGTTTATCAGCAAATTGCTACACCAGATGAAAAAAACTTTCAAATCAAAGATTAAGTCATTAGCTATTTAACCTCATGTTACCAGCTGCCAGAGAAACTTTTAAGAATTTCTTCTGGGGTGGCTAGGTGGCGTAGTGGATAAAGCACTGGCTCTGGAGTCAGGAGTACCTGGGTTCAAATCCAGTCTCAGACACTTAATAATTACCTAGCTGTGTGGCCTTGGGCAAGCCACTTAACTCCGTTTGCCTTACAAAAACCTAAAAAAAAAAAAACAAAAAAAAAAAAACGAATTTCTTCCTTTTCCTACTTTCAAAAAGAATTGGCTTCTCTTCCCCAAAGGTAAAAGTCCAATTGTCCAAAAAGATGACAAATACAATTAAAAGAAAATTTGATGGAAGGCAAAGAAAATTCTGCACCCATGGGATGTGACTATATAGCTTTTCTGAAGTCATCCCTCCCAAGTCCCTAAAGGTAATACAAAAAAGGATTCACAAGAAGTTCCTGAATCATGGTCTCATCAGGGCCCTCTGCGCTCTTGATCTTGCGCTCTCTCTCTGTCTCTGTTTGTGTGTGTATGTCCTTTATTTTCAAAGAAGACTACAACATCAGGAAGGTGATATTATGACAAGCACATGAATTAGATTTTAGTGAGGAGGAGTGTGCTAAGTCACCAGCCTCACTTTCTCCCCCAGAGTCATCTGGGTACAGGGGCCAGATAATGAATCAGGATGACTGGAAATGGCCCTGGATTCGAGGCAATCAGGGTTAAGTGACTTGCCCAAGGTCAACCAGCTAATAAGTGTCTGAGGCTGGATTTGAACTCCTGTCCTCCTGACTCCAAATCCAGACTCAGATGCTTAGTAATTGCCTAGCTATGTGACTGGGGGCAAGTCACTTAACCTTAAATTAAAAAAAAAAGTAGAAGTGGGAAACTGGATCAAAAGGAAAAAAGGCACAACAGGTCAAAATATTCTTGTCAGACACATGAAATACAGTGCTACACCAAGAACTTATCCTCAAATTTCCATACCTCACTGTCAGGAAGGTGACAGGGGTCCTGGTAATAGAACAAAGAAAGTAGTTCAGTAGCAAAGAACCTGAAAGGATAGGTATCTAAACCTAAGATCAGGATAATAAAATACTATGAAAAACATAACAGATACCTTAATATTAAAGGACAATAAAGATAAAGTCTATCAAGAGTATAAACAAAATTTGATTCAACCAGATTTCTTCAGATGAGTGCAAAGGGTAGACAGAATAACTATAAAGTACACAGGAAGTTACATAGCCAATTAGAAGGCATTTGTTAGAGAAGGAAATGGAAACTGTAGACTTTGAAAGGCAAAATTAAAAAACAAAACTCAAACTATACAACTGATCACAGGATCATAGATTTGGAGCTAGAAAAGAGCCTAAAGGGCATTCAAGTCAAACCCCTTATTTCAAGATATGGAAACTCTGAGGCTGAGATTGAGATATGTTCAAGTGACTTGTCCACAGTCACAGGACAGTATTTGAACTCAGGTCTTCCTGACAAGCCATACTATCAACTAAACCATCTGGATGAAACTAACCCAAGTAATATGGAAGTAACTGATTCAACACAAATCATAATGATGCTACAATTTTATTTTTAAACAAATGCTAGTAAATTAGTTTTTGTTTAGATTTAAAAAAATTTTATGAATCTACTATACACATGGCAAGATGTTTAGATAATATAGGGGGAAGAGGGGCAGATAATGGAAGATAGAGCCAAATAAGCAAAGTTAAAGACCTTTATCAGACCCTATGAACAACCAAAGTAGATCATTAATTCCATTTTCAACACACTGAGTTCAAAATGTCAACTGGACATCCAAGTTGAGAGATCTGAAAAGCAGCTGAAGATGTGAGACAGCAGAGAAAGTGGGGCAGGAAAGGAAGATTTAAGAATCATCAGCATATGGGCAGCTAGGTGGCACAGTGGATAAAGCACCGGCCTTGGAGTCAGGAGTACCTGGGTTCAAATCCAGTCTCAGACACTTAATAATTACCTAGCTATGTGGCCTTGGGCAAGCCACTTAACCCCATTTGCCTTGCAAAAAAAAAAAAAAAAAAAAAACTAAAAAAAATCATCAGCATAAAGAAAGTAAGTAATTTTATAAGAGCTGATGAGAGCACCAAGTAGTAGCATAAAGAGAGAAGAGAAGATATCAGGGCAGAACTCTAAGCTAGCCTGCTGCTACTAGCCTCCTGTGTGTTCCATGAACAGGACCCTCCATCTCTCAGTTCTGGGCATTCTCTCTGGCTGTCTTCTGTGCTGTGATCCTCTCCTTCTTCTATTCCATCTATGGACCTCCCTGGCTTCCTTTAAAAGTCCCGACTAAAACCCACCTTCTTCAAGAAACCTAGCCTTCTTAATTCCACTGCCTTCCCTCTTTAATCTTATGTATAAATATATAACAATATTAGACTGTAAGCTCCTAGAAGGCAGGTCCAGAGTTTGCCTCTTTTTTTGGTAGGCCTAATACTTGGCCTGTGCCCTTAATGTTTCCTGAACTGAAAGCTCTTCTAAGGTGTCCTCACTAGTGAAGATGGTACTATGACTCCATTTTACAGAAAGGAAGTTGAAGTGGACGTAGATGATCTGGCCAGACACCCATGGCAGGATGTGAAATTCAATGCTCCAGCCTGTCCACACCTACCTGCCTCAGCCTCCACTATCACTGCTTCTGAGAAAGGACCAGCATTCAAAGTCAGGAGCCAGGGATGGTTTTCACTCCACAAGTTTCAGAGATTCCAAGTAGTTCTAGGGTCTAGTCCCTCACTTGCTACCCCATGTGTACAGACATTTGAGGGCAGGGGTTTTAGGGGGGTTTACTCCTGTGAATTTCTGGAAGTGTCAGCTATGATTTTTCTTCCTTTTTATAATTTATCCTTTATAGTATCTAACTGGGAAATATTCCTAAGCAGTCTTCTTCCTTCCACATCTTTTTACAATTAAAACTTAATGCTTGGTGTGGCTAGGTGGCGCAGTGGATAAAGCACCGGCCCTGGAGTCAGGAGTACCTGGGTTCAAATGTGGTCTCAGACACTTAATAATTACCTAGCTGTGTGGCCTTGGGCAAGCCACTTAACCCCATTTGTCTAGCAAAAAACCTAACCCCCCCCCCAAAAAACAACTTAATGCTTAACCCTAAGCATTTGCTCATTTTAGCAAATAATTTAGTATAAGAGGGAAGGAATAACTCACCCCCATCACAGTCCAGATAAATGCTAAGAACAGAAACATCAAGCAAGCTAAACTGGATTTCTTCTAACCACTATATTATTCTAGCAGTCAATGATAAGGAGCCAAAGACATTGAGCTGATCTGAAGTCTGCTAGTATTAGAAGAAAGATAATAATTGGAAAAAAAAAAACAGGTGTTATGCAACATTTCCCCTCCATAGGGGAACTACCCAACATGAAAAACAGGTGACAAGGTCCAGCTAGTCCTTACAAGTTTACCCAACAAGAATTAAGAACTTATTATGAAATGCCAGGGTAGATAACAAGTTTTCATAAGCCATCTTGGTAAGTCAATCTCGAGATTAAGACAAAAACAATAAGTGGTGTGATCTAAAAATGGAACCCAACACACTGGAAAGGGACAAGATAGAAGATACAGTGCTTAAATTCCTAGCCATCCTTTAAATCCCAATTCAACAGGTAAAAAGAAGGATATTATAGGAATCAATATAAGTAAAGATATGTAGGTGGGAAAGCACAAGGAATTATCTGGGAATATTATGTCATCCAACTTAACCAGAGCCTAAAGTCCATGAAAAGGAATTTGACCTTGATTTTGACAGCAACAGCAAATCCCTGAAGAATACTGAATCAAAGAAGGTGATGACTAAATTCTGTGAGGAAGACTATTCTGGCAAGAAAGAACAATAGGAGGAAAAAGTAGAAGAAGGCCATTGCAGTAGTCTAAGTGGATAGCAACCTGAGACTAGACTGCTCCAAGGTGACAACAGTGAGAAGATATGCAAGACCTGGCATGGAAAGAATCAAGAGAAATTGGCTACAATAATAAGCTCTGCTTGGGAATATGCTGAGGTTCAGAGATTTACTGCTAAATGGGACCTCAGAGGGTCACATTGTACTGAGATCCAGAGAGGTGGAGAGTGACTTGCCCAACGTCACAAAAGATGGAAGCAGCAAAGCCCCACCTTTCAATCCACCACTTGGTTTAGAGCAGGCTGCAGAGGGAGAGCTCACTGTCTACTGGTAGACACTTGAGGTGGCACTGGGCAGCTCTTGATGGTTTCAGCAGGGCAGTGACCAGCTCAGAACTGATGGAGTCATGCCACTCTTAGTGACCACTAATTACCTTTCTTAGATGATAGTGTGTCTTCTACCTTTTTGGATCCCCAAAGCTTAGATCATCCTCAAATGTTTACTGACTAATTACTAACTGACCAGAAAAAGAACAAGTTCTTTGACCTCCATCATGTAACTCCATCCTGACCATTTCCCATTATCTAGGTTCATGAAACTGAAGTCCAACCATAACTGTCTTCTTCTCAGCCCCCCCCCCTTGCCCTTTTCCCATACCTTATACAATTTAGGATTCTATCAAAAACTATTCCACTCATTTGGGACGGTCTTACTAACCCCAACCAGACTAAAGCTTGGCATGAATGGTGATCTTGTTGTTCCAACCAGACGGATGTCACATGCCACCTCCCACACACAGAGTAAACACTTAAGAAATATTTACTAATTGGTCTTAAAAAGTTGGTCAGTGAAGGAATACAGTGGAATTTTCGGTCATATATGATCCGGGTTCCTAAAAAACAGGAGGCAACGTGGAGGGAATGGGTAAAATTAAAGCAAATTGTGTGTTTATCAACAAATTGCTACACCAGATGAAAAAACTTTCAAATCAAAGATTGAGTCATTAGCTATTTAGCTTCATGTTAACAGCTGCCAGAGAAACTTTAAGAATTTCTTCCTTGTCCTACTTTTTAAAAGAATTGGCTTTTCTTCCCCAAAGGTAAAGTCCAATTGTCCAAAAAGATGACACAATTAAAAGAAAACTTGATGGAAGGCAAAGAAAATTCTGCACCCATGGGATGATGAATGACTTGTTCAGGGTCACACAGCTAGTAAGTGTCTGAGGCTAGATTTGAACTGGGCCTTGAGTTCAAATCTAGTCTCAGACACTTACTAGTTGTATGACCCTGAGCAAGTCATTCAACACTGTTTGCCTCAGTTGGAGAAGGAAATGACCACCCCAGAATCTCTGCCAAGAAAACCCCAAATGGGGTCACAAAGAATCAAACACGACTGAAAAACAACTGACTATGTTCCATCCTTACCCTGATCATTCATCAACACTGTGGCCAAGGATATCAGAAGACTGGGATTCTGTCATAATCATCCTCATTCACAATAACAAGTTATTTTCTGCTTTAATAGCAAAGCCAAGGATGTCCCCATCACTGCTGAACTGCTGAGCACAGTGCTTCTCTAAAGATACATTCGTAGAGCAATTAATTCCATTTAAAGATCAGTAAAAATGAAGCAAGTTCAACTGCTAGTTAGTCATCTGTTAAGAATAAGACTGAAAACCTCAGGGATCAAGCGTTCGAATGTCAGCTTTGCCTGGGCTTGCTCTCTGATCTTGGAAAAATCATTTCCACACCTATGATCATCACACATTTATGCAAAAAGAATGACTCCAAAGGTAAAACAAGGATTGGGGGGAAGTCCATCATTGACCTCCTGATGAATCTTACTTTATCTGTTTCCAGTTACTATTGCCTGGGATGACTTTCATAAGCAAATATCCAGGGCATTTATAAAGACACTTGAGCCTTTGTTTCAAGAGAGATTTTCATTATAATCCAACACCAAAGGAGTGCAGTGATGAGACCCTGAATTGAGAAGAATCAGGAGACTCAGGTCTAGTTCAGGGCTTGGCTCTGATGATGCCTGAAGGGAAACTCACCTCTGTTACTCAGATTCCTCCTTTGAACCAAGGGGGGGGGGGGGGTAGGGGAGGATGGAAAAGATATGCAAGAGATGGTGCAGAATTAAGAGAACTTGGCAACAATAACCTGTCTAATAGCTTACAATTCTGCATTTCATAGTTGCAGTATAAATAAGGAGGGCTAGGCTAACCCCACCTCCGTACTGAAAAAATCCAAAGCAGGGCAAAGCAATCAACTGTACTCACTTCACTTTGGACTGGGAAACTTTCTCTAGGGCAAGAAATTCCTGGGCTCTGATTCCAAGAAAAGGCAGTCTAGAGTTGCCAGGTGACAGCCTGCCTCCCAGAATCTGTTTGGCTGGGCTAGATTTCACAGATGAGGTGCTATAGGCATTCTCAATCCCATCAGTTATTAACAGTGAATCATTAGGATTAGTCTGAGGAAATTACTCAATAAAACTCTCTTGCAATTTGCTTCCATCCTCTGTGAATTCTCTCACTCAGAGCTTCATCCTAACTTAAGCCCTTTTTGTTTAGTACTCCTAGAAAAAGAACTAAAAAATAAACCTCTTTCAGGCCCCCACAACCTTTCAAGCCCCATGCTCTCCAAGGTCTTTTAGAACTCTTTACTTGAAGCAAGAATAAGTGATTTTAGCTTGAGCAGTCTCCCCTCCTCCATCATCTCTGTGGTCCATTCATCCTGGGCTGCTCCTATCTGTACAAACTGTCAGCCCTACCTACCTCTTTGGTTGGAGTCTTGCTCATCCTTCCCTCTTAACCACAATGTTCTGAAAGAGGCTCTTCCCTTGATCCTCTCTTTTCTTCCATAAATCCTCTTCTGGGAATGTCATCCACACTAGTCCTCCTTCTCAACCATCTTCCTCTAACCTTTTACTCTATCCTCTCCTCCATCATCCAATCAGCTGCCTAAATTCTATTAGTTTTATTTAGAATGTTTTTTCACTTAACAAAAATCTTTCTCCTTCCCACTTCCCCTTCACTGAGGAAAGAAAAGAACCTTTAATAACAAATATGTGTAGTTAAACTAAAACAAGTTCCCAAATTGACTTTGTCCACAAAATGTCTTGATCTTGCACCCTGAGTCTGTCAGCTCTCAACAGGAAGTGGGGGGTTGGTTAGTGCAGTATCAGAGTATACATCATTTGTCTTTAAATGTTGTTGTCTTTGTGTCCCTTGCTCTCCTGATTCTGCTGACTCTACTCCAACCTTCTTTCAGGTCCTCATCTCATCTAGACACCACAATAAGCTCTTGTCTGTCCTCTATCCAGGGTATTCCCACTCCCAAACATCTTCCCACCGATGCCCAAATGTCCCTCATGCACTGCTGTGATCATGTGATTGCCTTTACTCCAAAATCTTCCCTGGTTTCCCCTTGTCTAATTAAGCCAACTGAACAGCATTCATTACGCACTCACTATGCTGCCAGCCCCACCCTACTCTGCCCCCCCCCCCCCAAAGGCAAAACCAGCCTGTCCTCCAGGATCTGACAACATGCAAACAACTACATACAAGACACTGCCAGGAGAAACTGGAGAGAAAAAGTACTAGCTTTAAGGGAGACAGGGAGGGAGCTTCGAGTTGGTACCTGAAGGAAGCCAGGAAAGACACTCAGAGCCAGGGGTCAGAGACAGGGGCACACAGGGGTATGGAGGCCACAGAGTCAGTTTTATACTTATTCCTGGAGATCCTAGGAGCCTCCCCTGGTGGGAGAGGGCAGAGAGGCTTGTTCCCAGGTCCTCTGGGATCTATCTCCAGCCCCTCTCTTCATTCTTCTCTCCTACAGATGCCTCCATACCCATGACCTGATCCTGTCAACGGAGCAGTTCTCTGACACCAATTTCTAGTCTGTTCTCCAGGACACCTTTCTAACCTCTCTTCAGTCCAGTCATCCTTCCATTCTCACTGCCAACATTAATCACACAAGCCTTCACAGGTTTTCCTATACTTTCTCTTGCCCCTTCCAATCTATCTTATTAAACACCTACTAAGGTCCTAAACATTGCTTCTTTGCTCAAGTCTTCAATGGCTTCCTATTACCTCCTGAGTAAAGACTGCAAGGCCCCAACCAACTTTTCAAAGACTCTCAAATTACACATGGATAGCAAATGCATTCTATTATATATGTGTATATATATATATATACATATGTGTGTGTGTGTGTGTGTGTGTGTGTGTTTACACACACATACAAACACACACACACTACAACCCAGGGAACTGAAATTGGCAGGTGAGACTGCCAATTCATTGTCAATCATCATTAAAAGATCCTAGAGAGGTACAAGTATTTTCCTGATTTTCAAAAGAAATGGGAAGAGGATAGAGCCTGCAATAAACTTGACTTCTATTCTTGGAAAATTCTAGAATACAAAACTAAAGGGAATAAATATATTGCTAAAGTCTATGAGCATCCAAAAAACAAAGAACCAGGATTGGTTCATCAAGAATAGGTCCTTTCAAATAACATTATTTCTTTTTTGGAGTCTAGCCATTCAGGAAAATTTGATAAATTATAGATTAGTTTGCCCAGATTTGTGAAAAGCATTTCACAAAATGCTGCTTTCCTGCTATTCTGTAAATGATTAGAGATGTGAATCAGAAGTCAATATAGTCAGGTAAATTGAGAACTTGATGATGCAAGGCTGGTCCTGAAGAGTAGTTTATTAATGGTTATTTGCATCTTGACAGGAGGTTAGTCCACAAGAAAACTGGTAGTACTTTTACTGAAATTTACCATAGAGTCCTGAAACCTAACTCTACTTTTGTTCAACTTTCACCCACTAAAAAATACTGTTCCTATGAAACCAGCAGCCCCTTTAACTTCCCTTCCATATTAATATGTGTGAATAAACTTAACTGTCATTGTTGGTCAGGGCACAACTGTGTTTGCCATTCCCACAAACTGACCCCAGGCTTTCCTGATTCTGACGGTCAACAGACATCCCATTTGCTCTTCAAGGTTAACCTTAATTTTTCACCTCCTCCCCACATTTTCCCTGATCTCCCAGGATCAAAGAGATTTTTCCTGCATATGACCTCATAGCACTTAATACTCTTCACCTGTACTAAGGTTATCATGTTCTAATTTGTACTATACTTAGCTAAATACATCATATTTCTCATATATTATAGGCTCCCTGAGTTTAATGGTCTGGAACATAGTACAAGTAAGTCCTTAATAAAAACAACTAAATAATTTAGACCTACGTTTAGCATGATTACGCACGTACAGCCTATATTAGATTGATTGCTTTCTGTCAGGGGGAGGGGAGAGAGAAGAGGGAGAAAAATGTAGAACTCAACCTTGCAAAAAAATGTTGTTTATAAAAACAACCAAAAAAGACTTATTTATACTCTACTGTATAACAGGCACTATTGTAAGATCCTGAGGCTACAAAGGCAAAAATGAAACAATCCCTGCACCTAAGGAATTTATAATCTGTCAGGCAAGACAATTCATGACACAAAAGATATGCAAAGGCCTTCTTAAATAAGTGCTTTGGGCAGCCTGGAAAAGCAAGGCAGTAATGTGGAGAGAAGACTAGAGGAGGAGCATCTGACATGGGGACCCAGCTGGCTGCTTAGGTGAGGCTCTGGGTAAGTCACTACATTTCTATTTCCTCCTCTAGAAAGACTAGTTGACCTTTAAGCACCTTTCCAGCTCTCAATCGAGGCCTCTCTGATCCTCTATACATAGAATACATATTTCTTTCACCTTAGAGTTTCCCCCATTATACTGTACTTCTTTAAACATCAATTACAAACATTTATTGTGGTCAGAGGATATGAACAAAAAGTTCTTAAAAGCACCAAAAACTCTTTTAACAACCACATGAAAGAAGGCTTCAAATAGCTAATAATAAGACAAATGCAAATCAAAACAACCTAACAAATTGGCAAAGATAACAAATGATAGGACTTGCCAATGTTGCAGGGGTGATGGGAAGATAAAACTTACTGGAGCGCCAGAGGTGAAGCTGTGAATTAGCAGAACCTTCTTGGAAATCAATTTGGAATTTTGCTAATGTGACTCAAATGTCCCCATCCTTTGACCCAGAGATTTCCCTCCTAAGTTTATACCCTAAGGAGGTCACTGATAAGAAGAAAGTCTTCATGTACATCAAAATATTAACAGCAACACTTTATGACAACATACTCTACTATATACGAGGCACTATGTTAGATCCTGAGGCTACAAAGGCAAAAATGAAACAATCCCTGCACCTAAGGAATTTATAATCTGTCAGGCAAGACAATTAATGACACAAAAGAGAAGAGTTACATGATCTGACAAAGAATGAAGTAAGTGTAGCCAAGAAAATAGTGTACAAATTAATTACAACAATATAAATGTAAAGAATCACCAAAGACCTGAAAGAAGAGAACTGAGAAAATACCTCTACACTATTCCTTGGCAGAGGAAGGTGGCCCGTAGTTGGGGTAGCCTGTATATATTTTCAGACTGTTCAAATGGGGGGGGGGGGGAGAAGAGGAAGAATAATTTATTAAGCACATATTATACACTAGGAACAGTTCTAAACACTTTACAAAATTATTTCATTTGATACTCATAAGAACCCAGCTGAGGAAACTGAGGCAAACAAAAGTTACATAGCTTTTAATGTCTGAAGCCAAATCTGAACCTTGATCTTCCTGCCTTCAACTCTAATTCTGTATCCATTGTGCAGAACAAAGCAGAAGTCCATAAATTTGAGAAGCTAACAAATTGTGGTAATGATTATAATGAAATATTACTGCATTATAAGAAACAATGTATGTGATACATTCAAAGCACAAAAGGATTTCTACAGGGGCAGCTAGGTGGTGCAGTGGATAAAGCCCTGGAGTCAGGAGTACCTGAGTTCAAATCCAGTCTCAGACACTTAATAATGACCTAGCTGTGTGGTCTTGAGCAAGCCACTTAACCCCATTGCCTTGCAAAAAAAAAAAAAGATTTCTATAAACTGATACAAGGTAAAGTTAGCAGAGCCAAGAAAACAATATGCATAGTGATCACAATAATGTAAAGGGAAAGTACAGCATACCAAAAACTCCAAAGTGAATGTAAGTAATGGAATCAAAAAGGTCCAGCTGGAGAGGATACACCATTCTACCCCTTCATGGAAATGAGAGGATCACAGATGTTACATACAATACAAGGGTTCAGATTTTTTCTGTTTTGATCAGTTACAATCTGTTTTCCTTTCTAAAAAAAATACTATTTGTTATATTGGATGGTTCTTTTGAGGAAGGAGAGTGAAGACTACTTAGGTTAATCAGTATGAGGTAAGAAATCAAAGACATTAAAAAAAATTAAAAATATTTTGTTATGTGTGGAATGATTCCCAGGGTAGTTGAAGGGGGTAGGGATGTTGGGAGAAATTCTGGTACTAATGAACAAAAAGATCTCAAAAATTTAGTCAAAAAAACAATCTTTTATTAAGGGTCTATTCTGTGCCATTTACTCACAATATAATGACCAAAAAGTTTCCCATATATTTATATACATATATATGCACATGTGTGTAAATATGTATATACACATACACACACACACACACACACACACACACACATATATCTCCCTCCAATATACATATACCCAAATGATACAAGTTGGCACCTGAGTTGAACCCTGAGCAAAGATAAGGACTTCCTGAGGCAGATACTGAGAGGAACTGTATTCCAGGCTTGGAGAGAAAACCTGTACAAAAGTGAAAAGGTGGGAAATAGAAGTGTTTATGAGGAACCGTGACCTCTACACCCCAAGTCCAGAAGTCAAAAAGTTTACACATGGTCTCAAAGCCAGAAGGTCAACAGGAGGTTAACGAAAGTTTAAGGAAATGGCTGGCAGCAGTTAACCCAAAGCAATTGAAGGTGACCAAATTCCTTTCTGTTCCTGGTTTTATTCCTCAGGCAATTTGTGTAACATGGAAAAGAACTCCCTTTGTCAACAGGAACAGCAGAGCTAGAGACTTGAGGTTCATTGGCTCTGGAAGAGTAGTTGGCATAATATAAACTTACACTAAATGACTTTATCCAAGGTCATACACAAACTTCATGGATGAGCAAGGAAAAGAGTCCTATTTTTCCTTCTCTTCTATCCATAAAATCCAATTCTTTACAAGGAAAGGAACTAAATTCAAAACAGAGATCCTCTAGAAAGGTTGTGGTTTTAACCTTTTCTCTCTCTCCTTATCCCAGAACTGTGCTGAGGGCCTTGCGCACACAGAACATGTATGTAATAATGCTTGTGGAATTGAAATGTGATGCCTTCCTTCTGTTTCTTATGCAATTCCTTCTCCTTCCAAATAAACTCACATAGAATCACTGCCAACCCTAGGTGGGACAAATAGTCATGGGTTTTTAAATATTGGTTGTCCAAAGGAAAAAACAAATAGGAATATAGCTGTGGGGGGAGAACATGGTAGTATGGAAAACCAGCCTCAGATCCAAACTCAGAGTTGGGTTGGAGTACCAGTGCTGTTGTTTATTAGCTGTGCCAACCTAGAACTAGTCCTACAAAATATTTCCAAATGTGTTAAATGGTCCTAAAATACATAAGTCATAACTAAGAATGGGGCAGAACACCGGGACCAGAGTCACACTGTATAGCTGTTATGGTATGAAGAGAGAACTAACGGTAGCAGAAATGGTTTACATGATTTTAGTCAGTCAGTAAAACACCTTTCAAAAAGAAGGCTTTGTAATAATCCTTTGGCCTAAAGATAACACTTCCAGAGTAAAAAGGAACAGGCAACATGCAGAAAATGCCAAAGTATATTTAAAATTTAAGACCCCAGGGCCAAGTGACTTTGGGTAAGAAAGGCACTTCGTTTCCCTTTAGGCCTCAATTTCTTCCTCTGAGAGATGAAAGCGTAAGCAAGTATCTTTTTTATAGTCCCACTTTCTATTTCAAATGAACGGTTCATCCCATTCCTTCTAAAGGAAGGAAACAATCTTGCAAAGAATTGAAAACAAAATGAACACTAAGGAATACTATTGTTCCATAAGAAACAACTCAACATGAAGTTATCAGAGAAGAATGAGAAGACTTCCAAGGACTGATGCAGAGGGAAGCCCAACCAGGCAAATAAACTACTTTAGAATTACAACAATGTAACTGCAAAGAACAAAACACCAAAAACAGAGGTCTTAATCTGATGACCAAGCATGGCGCTAGAGCAGAGATGAGAAAAGGCAGCTCTCTCCCAAAACTGCTTCTTTTTCTCTCCCTTCTGTTCTTTATATCTGGGAATGATTAGCTAGGGAAGGGCAGGGTAGGGATATATTTAGAAATAAAAGCAATGTAGAAAAAAAATCAATTAAAAAAATTTAAAGGAACCAAACATTTTTACAAAATTGGATAGATGCTATATTGTAACACTTTCCCTAGGGTACATAACCATTTCAAAAATAAGGTTTTGAACAGTAGATGTTTGACAATCTTTCCTCCCCCAATTCTTATGGGGGTAATTTTGTGAAACTTCCAAAACAGGATATTTTACTCTGATCACTGGCATATCAAGGCTCCCTAAAGGGAAAAAATATTATGAACAGACTAGGTTGTGAATACCCTTGCCTTGTTTGATTTTTTGGCAAACAGAGTTCATCAATTCTCAGATGTTTTCTACCATGTGTAGGCCGTATGACATTTCTAAAGAGTGAAACAGGAGATTCTTATCCCTTTCCTTCCCACAAAGCCGTTATTTTCAGGAAAAAATCCAACAGATCAGTTAACTTTATGAATTATTAACTGATACTTTATTTATATTTTTTCTATTCAATGTTAAGTTCTCAAAATTATACATTCTCCTCCTTTCTAGGCTGTAGTACACTGTGCTACATGTATACAGAAGTCAATGATAATGGACTTGAATTCAATTTTGGGGGAAGGGTGGTAGGGAAATGACAGAAAGATAAAAGGAAGAAATGAAAAGACAAAGAAAATATTCAAATACATTTTTATAAAGCATGCAAAATATCCATGCTGCCTTAAAACTATTCTATAGACAGACTGGATAAGAAAAAAAATGATTATGTATTTTCTTTAATCAAAAAAACCAGTAGCAGCTATCTAAGTCTCTACTTTTGCCTTCCAATCTAAAATGAATAACTCCAACGGAGTTATTCCTCCAAAGAAGGAAAATAATATCTACAAGTATTTATTTCGATGTGTTTAATTCACTATGCTAACTGAAGTAGAAAGGTTCTCTGGATTAAATTTAGTGTGACTGACTCTTATGAACACCTTACTTGTAGCTTGAACCTCTCTACTGAGCTCCACTTTAACATCAACTGCTGTTTGGACATCTTGAACTTGACATCTTAAGGTCAGACTTTCCAAAAATGAACTCATTATTTTTGCCCCTCAAATCTTTTCTCCCTTTCAAACTTTCCTATTCCTGCTGAGGGCATTACCATCTTCCCATTCACCAGACCTCCTCACTTTTTCACATCTCCATATCTAACCTATTTTACATCTCAGGTACATACTCTCTTACTTCTGATATTGCTCTGGAGCAGGTCTCTAGATGACTCCAACAGTCTTCTGGTTGGTCTGTCTGCTTCTAATTCTTTCTATTCCATTCCATCTTCCACTCAACTGCTTCTAATTCTTTCTATTCCATTCCATCTTCCACTCAACTGTCAGTGACCTTCCGAAAGTTCAGGTATGACCAAGTCCCTCCCTGCTACTCAATACACTCTAATAGCTCTGTATCGTCTGCTGGGATCAAACAGAAAAAAAAGGCATCCAAAGCCTTGTGTAACCTGACTCTCCACATTTCCAGTCTTCTTATACTTTCTTATGCACTGTCCTCCAATACTCCTCGATACAATGACACTGACCTCTTTGCTGTTCCCCTGACCCTTCATTTTCATGGAGTCCTCATGCATGGAATGTTTCCCTTTAGGCAAGCCACTTGACCCCATTTGCCTTGCAAAAAACCTAAAAAAAACCCCATATATTCTACCAGAAGCCTTTTTCTGATCATTCTAATTCTAGTGCCTTTCTTGATATTTCCAATTTATCCTATATATTGCTTATTTGTTCATATTTTTTTGCATGTGGAGTTCTCCCATAAAATAAAACTTTTAATTTAAATCTTTCCTGGTCTAGACAGTCCTAACACAATGCCCTGAAGAGAGTAGGCACTTAATAAATGTTAATTGACTACTGACTTCCCTTCATT
Organism: Macrotis lagotis; assembly: GCF_037893015.1. NCBI lineage: Eukaryota > Metazoa > Chordata > Mammalia > Peramelemorphia > Peramelidae > Macrotis > Macrotis lagotis. Next base: position 31,974,366 of record NC_133661.1, on the reverse strand, counting down.
TGAAGAGATGGACCTAAGAAGACTATTAAACACAAGTCTCATTTGACAGATGAGGGAGTTGAGGAACAGATTAGTTAAGATTTGCTCATGTTCATACAGCTAATAAGTTGTCTTGAATCTACAATCTTCTCAATTCTGAGTTCAGAATTCTATTCACAATTCTCAATTCCTTTGTCAAAAAACCCAGAAATGTCAAGAGACTAAGAAACAATTGACCCTGAAACAAAAAAACAAAACAAAACCAAATGAGTTGCAGGATATACCAAATACAGGTGATATAGTAAGAAAGAACCCTAGTCAGGAAACCTGTATTTAGATTCCAGCTGTGCAATTCATGATTTATGACCTCAGAAAGACAACCAATAAGCCACAATTTACTCATCTGTAACATGAACAGGTTGGAATTGATCTCCCAAATCCCTTCCATTTCTAAATCTGTGATCTTAACTCACAACTGAGCAAAGGAAGAGAAAAATGAGTTAACAATTCTAGAAAAAATGTCAGTGAATTTTAGGAACGAACAGGGTCCTCCATCTTTAAAAGCAACTCTTCAAGGGTATTTAAAAACAAAGTAACTTGACTTTTTAAAAGTGTCTTCCGCTTTTGTCCTTTTAGTCCTGATTCCAAAATGGAAGCATGACCAATATTTTAACTATGGCATTTTTCTCTCTACCCAAATCCATTACCATATCACAGAGCAAGAACTACAAGGTCTGTACCTCTATGTTTAGAAAGAAAAGATATTAGAAAAGACTAGAACATAATGAAAGAGGAAGCTGTAAAATCAAGGTCAAGCTTTAGAAAACAATATCCATTGTTTTAACAGATATCATTAGATCAAGTCGGTAGGGAAATCACTTTGATTTCCTAATGATTCCCGATTTCAAAAACGTTGACAACAGACAATCCAGTCAATAGGCAGTTTTTGAAGGGATTAAAGCTAGGAGCCAGGCCCGGCAAACAACTCGGCTTCCCTTGCAGCATAGCTCAAAGTCAGCACTTCCTCAACCCCAGCCCTCAATGCGTGGGACATTTTAAAGCCGGAGGCGGCTGGCTCTACAGCTTACTGCCCCAGAACCTCAGCTCCTGCAATGGTCCCCCCATAGAAGACTTTACAATATAGGTGGAGCTTAAAAATGGGGAAAGTTTTGCAAACCAGAAAGCTTTCCCTGTCTGTTACTCAGCTCTGGGATGTTAGGTTGGACCTGGGATCCAACCGCACCCACCCTGCTGGAGTACAAAGAGACAGTGCCAGGACTGGGCACCCAGGACCGTCCGGGAGACACAATCAGAAAAGGGGACCAGGTCCCCCCCCGGGGGCTGCAAGTCTCCCCAGGACACACGGCAGTCCGGCGACCATCTCTGTAAAGTCACAGGCGGCGTCCCCCCAAGGCCTCCCTAGGGAGGGCACGGCGCCCCTCCGCCACCCACCCAGCCCCCCGGAGCTACGCGGCCCCCACCGGCCCCCACCGGGACGCATCCGGGCCATGTAAACAATGGTGCGGCCAGGCCGGGCGGCGGCGGCCCGGCCCACCCCGGCCCAGGCTGGGCTTCCCGGACAGCCGAGAGGGGCCGGGGCCGGGGGGCTCGGGCAGCTCGGCCTCCCGGGGCGGCCCGGTCCCGTGGGGAGGCGCCCGGCCCCCTCGGGTCCCACCGAGGCCCGAGGCGGGGGGCGCGGGGCGCGGGGCGCTCACCCCCCGGCGTGGTGGAGAACAGCGTCCCCCCGGGCGTGGTGCAGTAGTCGCGAGGTAGCTGCGCGGCGTCGCTGATGGCCACGGTGCGCGTGGGGATGGCGCGGCTCTGGCTCCGGCTCTGGCTGTGCTGGGGGCCGGGCCCGGGGCCGCTGTCCGAGGCCGAGGCGGACATGCTCGGGCCGGGCGGGCGGCGGCGGCGGCGGCTGGGGCGGCTCGGGCCGGGCCGGGCGGGGCCGCCGCGCTCGCTGCGCTCTCTCGCCGCTGCCTCCGCCTCCCTCCGCCCGCCCGGCCCCGGCTCCGCCCCTCGGCCGCCGCCGCCGCCGCCGCCTCCGCCCCGCGCCCGCGCAGCGGCCACCACCGGAAGCGGGGGGGGGGCGGCCGGAAGTGACGCTGGCGGCCCCGCCCCGAGAGCGCGAGAGGCGGGGCCGCCGTGCGGGGGGGGGAGGGGGAGGGACGGGCTGCCCCTCCCCCCGGGGAGCTGAGGCGCAGGAGCCACGGATGTGGACGCGTGTGTGCGTGGACACAGGGCCGCCGTGGGCGGGTGTGCGCATGCGCCCCGCCTGTCACAGCCTAGACCGCCGTGGGGGCGGGGAGAGACGGGCTCGTGTGTGCACGTGGGGGCGAGCGCGCCTGCGCGGTGTGCGTCACCTAGCAGGCACGCCCCACGGACTGCGCGCCCCGCGCGTGCACGTCCACAGAGGTGTGCGTGTGCGCTTTCACACCTGAACATTGTGGCCACGAGTGTGCACGTGTGTCCACACGGACATGCGGAGGTGCGCGTCTACAGGCAGCTTAGATATGTGTGTGTATAAGCGTGTTGCCGACAGAGACCGTCCCGTGTGGCACACGTGTGCCGTGTGTGTGCATGCCTGTGCATGGGCGTGCATCTGTGCGCACACACATATATGACAGCAATACTAATAAGGATGCCCACCTTCCCTTCCCGACACCGCCGTGCGGGAGGTCAGGCCGTGACCAGCACCCGAACGGGGCCCGAACCAGCCTCACTTTCTCCTCCAGGGTCGTCCGTGCCGGCGCCCCGGCTGTGGGCAAGCAAGGGCGCACACTTACTCATGCCAAGTGTGTTGCTGGAGGCGCCCTCCGATCCTCCCGACTCCAGTGCCAATGCCCCAGGTACCGTGCCACCTAGCTGCCAGGGTCGTCGGGAGGCCCGGGGCTGGAGCCAGGCGGCTTGGAGTTCCCATCTGACCCAGGACACTTCCTAGTTGTCTGACACCGGGCAAGTCACCTTGGCATACATGGGTTTGTTTCCTTATTCCATGCATAATGATCCTTTCCCTTTTTTCCTATACTTTCTCTGGGATACACAACTAATAGTGACCATCCCGATCAAAGAGCATGCACGCTTTTAAAGGCCTCCAGGCCAGATCATGACTCCACCAAACAATTAGTGTCTCAATTCTTCCACATCCCCTCTAGCATTTATCATTTCTGATAAGTGTGAGCTGTTTTAATGCTCATTTCTCTAATCATTAAAGACTTGGAGCTTTTTTCTTAGCTTTGATTTCTTCTGAAAACTGCTTATTTATAGCCATTTACTATTCATCAACTGGGAAGTGGCTCTTATTCTTCAAAATTTGACCCCCTTCCCTATATTTTTGAGAAATTAGACTTTTATGGAAGTATTTGCTATAAATCACCCTCCTTAGTTTCCTGCTTGTCTTCTAATTTTGGCCACATTGGTTTGTTTCCACAAAACCTTTGTAATTTATGAAATCAGCATGATTTTTTTATCTCCAATCATAAACTCTTCCTTTATCCAAAAATTTAAGTTAATTTTTCTCTGTGTTTCTCAAATTTGCTTATGAGACCATGCTTTATGTCATGTACCCATTTTGAGCTTATCCCAACATTTGGAGAGAGATGTTGATTTCTACCTAGTTTCTGCCAAACTGCTTTCCCAGTTTTCCCAGCAGCTTTTGTCTAATAGTGAATTCTTGCCCCAATAATTAGGGTTATCAACCACCATGTTGGAATGGTTATTCTATATATTGTAAATCTAATCCTTTAATTACAAACTCTATTTCTTGCCCAATACCAAACTGGATTGGTAATTACCACTTTGCAATGCAGAGATTTATATTGTTAGTAATCTCTTCTTTCACATTTTCTTTCATTGATTCCCTTGATATTCTTGGTCTTTTTTCCTCCAAATAAATTTTGTTATTATTTATTCCAAATCTATAAAGAAAATTTCTTAGTAGCTTGATGATATGGTACTAAATAAATAAATTGATTTGGTTGCATTATTGTTTTTATTATATTGGCTTGGCCTACCCATGAACAACAAATATTTCTCCAATTGTTTAGATCTGTATTTGTGTAAAAAGCACTTTGTAATTGAGTTCATATAACATAATTTATAGAAATGCTGTTTATTTTACATCCTGCTATTTTGTTAAAGTTGTTTCAACCAGTTTTTTAGTTGATTCTTTTAGATTCTCTAATTAAACCACTATATCATTTGCAAAACGTGACAGTTTTGTTTCCTTATTTTCCTTCAGTTTCTTTTTCTTGTCTCATTGCTATTGAATAACAACAGTAATGGCATCCTTGCTTCACCTCTAATCTTATTAGAAAGGCTTCTAGCTTATCCACAGATAATCTAGAATTTCCAATAACATATCTTTTTTTACTGTCCTAGGGAACAGCCTAGACACCATGAGGTTGAGAGAAATGAAGCAGTCCCTGCCTCTGAGTGTTTAAGTTCTTAGAGAAGACAACCCTCCTGTGTGTGTGTTTAGAGAAACTTGTGAGTTTCAGAAACTTTTAAAATTACTGGGAGTTTCTCAAAGCTCTTTTGTTTATAGGGGTTATAGTTGTCTGTTTACTATATTAAAAAATTAAAATGTCAGTATTGTTATGAAAATTGTTCTGTTGTCTAGGACTCCCTGAAAGAGTTGAGAAACACGCTGGGATATTAAATGACTTGGCCAGGATCACACAACCAGTATGAAGCACAAGAGGGAGACAAGCCCAGGTCTCCCTAAGCTTCTGAGCATTCCTATTATTTTCTATGCTGCTTCTCAGGATGGGTCCTTTATAACAAGAAATTTCAGAGCTGGAAGAGTTTTGAGAACATAGAATGCTTCCTCATGGCAGTCCCCTAGACAGCAAGAGCTGGAAGGCACCTATTCATCCTTAAATTATTTCACACAATTCCTTCATTTACAGAAGAGAAAACTGAGCCACAAAGAATGGGTGTAATTTACCCAAGATCAGAATTAGATCATCTAAAAATATTTAGTGCCCACCTTGGGCCTGGCATTATGAAGGTCAGGACAACCATGAACCCTCCCCCAGAGAGAGCTTACAGTTTCACTAGTGTACATGAAAAACAATTAGATCAGCATTATGTACTGATAAGCCAAAATGCTAAATTGTGCAGTGTGGATAATTAGAGATCAGAACAGTATATAATGAAGGGTAATGATGTGGGCATGAAAGATATCATCAAAGAGCTAGAAAGGGAGGTGAGTGAGTACATGTATCAAGTTAAAGATAGTAGGTGGCCAACCTGTACAATCTCCTGGTAGACCCTGCTAGGTGTCATAGAAGATAGAGGACTGAATCTGAAGTCAGAAAGATCTGAGTTCAAATCCACCTTGAGATATTTCTTGCATGTATGACTCTGGGAAAGTCATTTAACCTCTGTCTGCCTTAGTTTCCTTCTCTGGAAAATGAGAGTAATGATCACCTATCTACCAAGTATATATCCTCACTCCTTTGGGAATCAAATGAAATAATATTTTAAAGTGTTTTGTATAATTTAATGTGCTATAGAAATACTAGCTAATATTATTAGTATGTACTCACTGATAGGAGCTGGGCAAATACCCCCCCATCACCCTTGACTGGACACTGAGGAAATTTCTCAAGAGTTTCGTGGGATAATAAAGCATAGATAGATTGGTATCTGAACCACTGAAAGCAGTATGGGATGGCCATGTTTTTGATAAGGTAGAGATAATAATCACCATAGAAGTTAGAGAAGGGAGGGGTTAATGTGGACTAGTCCCATTCCAGAAAGCCAAACCATAGAAGGTCAGACTTGGGCGTGAAAAAGCTGAAGCAAAGAGAGGTCTTTGTTCTCTGAGCATTTTAGAATGTATATAAATGGCAAAGTAAGGAGGGCAGCGGGTATAAGGAAAAGAGGTCCAAACTGGGTGATTTGGGTTTGAATTTTGTTCAAGACATATGTTATATGACTGTGAACAAATCACTAAACCCCTCTGAGTCTTAAGTATCACAGAATCTCAAACCTGGCAGGGACCTCAAATGGGAACTAATTGAACCAGCATGGAAAGCAGATATCCCTTTTATGTAACCCAGACAAATATTCAGCCATCATCCAATAATAGAGCAATTATGGTCTTCCAAGGCAGAACAATCCACTTTGGAACAACTCCAAAGGTTAGGAGATGGAGCCTAAATCTCCCCTTTGTGATTTCTATCTGTTCTCCCGGTTCCACCATCTTGGATTAAGCAAAATGAGTCTAAGCCCTCTTCCAGGTGACAGTAATTAAAGGAATAATGAAGGCAAAGTCCTGAGATCCTTAAGTCTCGTCTTCATTTGAAGGAGCCCTCATTCCTTCAAAGGATCCTCCTATTTTCTCATCTCCAGACTCTTCAACATTCTTTTTTCATGTCTCTCTTCATATGAGGTGCCCAGAATCAAACACAGACTCCACAATAACTTGACAGGATGGAGACTAAGATAGACTATTGCCTCCCTTCTCTGACTCTTCCTACACACCAAAAACCACTCCAAGATCTATGTTCAGAAAAACCCCCATGGATAACAAGAAGGTACTATGGTCCATGGAGTCAAAAAGAGTTGGATGTGACTGAACAACTGAACATCAAATCTTAAAGTTCTCCATTCTGGAGTAGAGCAAATCATTGCTGTTCCCTCTAGACTGAGTCAGAAAGATGTTCGTACAACAGAAAGGAACAACAGTGTGAACACCTTGTTAACACATTAATACTTCATCTTCTCATTCCTTATTCTTTTATCCAATTCATCATTGTGATTATTCAGTTGAAATGAGTTGTGTGTGTGTGTGTGTGTGTGTGTGTGTGTGTCTGTATGTATTCTGATTATCCTCTCCCTCACTTTGGAAGGGACTGGAGATATTTGATCTGGTTTAGAGAAGGATTAGGAGTTATAAATTAAGTTTCTTCAAGTATTTGAAAAACTGTTACCTAAAAGAGAAATTAGTTGTATAAATATGGGAACTTTATAATTATACATAATTATATTTCTTACCTTTTCAATAAGTATAGAGAGTAGAGGAAAGAAGAGAACTTGGTACTGAAAATAAAAATTAACTTTTTAATAGAGGGATAAGCTTTGGTCTTCTTGGCTCCAAAGGGCAGAATTGGGAACAATGAATGGTTGGTGCAAAGAAGAAAATTTACACTTTAGAATATAAACTAATGAAGAAAACTTCCAAATTGACTGAAATGTGATGCTTTGGAGAACTGAAGTCATTCATCTCTGTGTCTAGACTTCTGTAATAATTCTAACCATATCAGCTTCAATTCAACTTGGGCAGGGCAGAAACAACAGGTACACGGATGAGTACAAATTCAAAAGACTCAGTCATTTAAAGAGATTTCAGGAGGGAGAGATTGCAAAACTTGGGGTTTAGAGGGATCAGAAAGGACTTTATATTGTGTTTTTTCTTTTAAAAAATAATTTTTTACTTATTTTGTTTGTGCATTGTGCCTTGACTTGGGTTTTGAGCACCTTTTATATAGGTCATCTGTGAACAGAGCTCAGGATCTGGATTCAAAGAATCTCAGTTCAAATTCTGTCCCTATCTCTATTCTCAGTGGTGGGATTCAGCTTATTCACACATGTTCTGCAGAACCGATACCTAATCTTATGTTGAGTTTGGTGAACCAGTTGTTAAAATGGCACTTGTGATCAGGGTTCTCTCTAAGGTGGGTGCCTGGGCAGCTGCCCAATGTGGAAATCACAAATTTGCATTCCTTATTCTTTTATAAACTTCATCTGTGCAAAAGCATTTTCTAAGTTCCTGTAGTAATGTTCATTTCATCCATAGGTGGAAAAAAAATTGATGGAACTGTGCTAGTAATATTTATTTTATTAATCTCTTAAAACACATTATACCTTTGATGAAATACATTTTAATTCCTTTGTTTTTCTTACTTTAGTAAACAAACAAATAATGTAAAGAGAAAAAGTATCAAACAACCAGGGGGTGACAAACTGTCATTTGTTTCTACTTTGTGCTATACCCAACATTCCCCTGAGATACTACAAGTGTGCTGGTGTTCCCTAACTGGTGAAACCAATAGGAAGCTGGGAAACAATGAACCAAAGGAAATATAGATTTCAAAGTTTATTTTATTACCCATTTCAGAATCCATGGAAGTAGAAGGGAAAAAAAAAGGTTTAGAATAGGTAGAATGAGTTTGGGTTCAGCATATGTTCCAACTGTACTCACATGGCTGCTTTCTCTCCATAAGGACACATTTGCTTAATTAAAATAACTATCAGGGTGGCTAGGTGGCATAGTGGATAAAGCACTGGCCTTGGAGTCAGGAGTACCTGGGTTCAAATCCAGTCTCAGACACTTAATAATTACCTTGGGCAAGCCACTTAACCCCACTTGCCTTGCAAAAAAACCTAAAAAAAAAAAAAAACCCAAAAAACAACTATCAGACTGGTTAAGATGACCAAAAGAGAAAATGATCAATGTTGGAGAGGTTGTGGGAGGATTGGGACTTTAATTTATTATTGCTGGAATTGTGATGTGATCCAACCATTCCAGAGAGCAATATAAAACTCTGCCCAAAGAGCAATAAATCATACCCTTTGACCCAGCAATTCCAATTTTAGACTAATATCCAGAAGAAATCATAAAAAATGGGGAAAATCCCTCATGTTCCAAAATATTCATAACAGCTCTGTTTGTGGTGGCAAAGAATTGGAAATTGAGGGGATACCCATCAATTGAGGAATGGCTGAACAAGTTATGGTACATGAATACTATGGAATATTATTGTTTAAAGGAAATTATAAATGGTCAGACTAGAGAAGCATGGAATGAATTATAGGATCTGATGCAGAGTGATGGGAGCAGAACCAAGAGAACAATGTATACATTAGCAACAACATTGTGAGATGATCATCCTTAATGGAAGCAGCTCCTCTCAGCAGTTCAGAAAGCTAAGATAAGCCTGGGAGACCAGTTATGGACAATGCTATCCCCATCCAGAGGAAGAAAATCAAAACAAAACAAAACAACAAACAAAAAACCTTTCAGAATCTGATGAACACTACATTCACTTTTTTAAAAATTATCTCTTATGTATGTCTTTCCCTTTATCCTAATTCCTCATACCAAAAATGACTAATTTGTAACATGTTTAAATACAAATGTATATTACAATATTCACCTGACCGTTCACTGCTGACGGGAGGGGGTTGGGAAGGGAGGGTGGAAGGAAATTATGTAACTTCAAAATATACATATGCATATGGATAAGACACTGAAAAATCTTTCATAACATGTATTTTGAAAAGTAAAATAACAATTATGAATAAATAAATGTGTACAGCCAAAAAGAGATACATTTCCTTGCTGTAAAATAAAATAATCTAGTTTTGTGTACCTCTTTTTTGTTCTTATTTGAGTATTAAATGCATGAAAAACAAAACTACTTTTCAGTACATTTTTTGAATACTTAAAATCATCATTAGGGCAGAGAACTGGTTGTTAATTTATTTGAATCCCACCCCCGACTGTACTCATGTGTGAGCTGACACAGATTACAGCTTTTTTATCTACAAATTGTGAGGAATTCCTCAGAATTCCTTTAAATCTTTTAAATCGTTGATCCTATACAACAGTAGGATGCACTCAAAGTGGGGATGCAGACATGGTTGGGACACCTACCCTCAAGGAGCTTTCAATCCAATTGGAAAGAGATGCTTCTTACACAAGAAACTAGATTGTGGTGGAGAGCAAATAAGATAATAGCAGTGAATCTAAAATTATTATAAAGATGGAAGGTGTTAATTATTATAATTATTGTGAGGGTAGGGGACTTGGGGTCAGAAGGCCTGAATTGAAGTCTTTGCTCCGACACTTAACTCTAAGGGAGTCACTCCATCTCTCTAAGGACCAGTTTCCTCATCTGTAAAGTGGAAATAGTTACACTAATTCTACAATTCCATGACTGTGGCAAGGAAAATGCTTTGGACAATACTAATGAGCTACAAATATGGGAGTTAGTAGTGTTCTGTTCTCTTAGAGTCATCTTGGACCCCACAGGCTTAGAGAGGATCATCTATTTAGTCCAATCCCCTCATTTCCCAGAAGAGGAAAGAGAGGCTCAGATAGGAACAAGGGGACAAGCATTTGAACCCAGATCCTCCAGTTTCAGAGCTGGGATTTTCCCCCACTATGTAATATGGATCCTCAATCCCACCTTCAACAAGAGGTATTTGCTGATCCCTCTAATGCCAGTCTTCCCTCAATGGTTATTTCCAATTAATCCTTGCTTGGATCGTATTGTCTGCAGGTGGGGTTGTCTCCTCCAATAAATTGTGAACTCCTCTGGAGCAGAGACTGTCTTTGCCATTCTCGGGGTCCCCTGCACCCCTTAACCCCCGGGGTCTGATGCATTAGTAGAATTTGATAGATGCTTATTGACTTACTGAGTACAAGTTCCATCGGGTCCTTCAACACTTGAGGATGGGCCAGTCAGTGGCTGGTTCACTTCATAGAGGGACCTGCCCCATCGAGGGCAGAGGCTGATCCACCCCCAGCATCCTGGCCACCGGAGCAGGAGTTGTTTTTGGCTACAACACCTCATAAAACTGTCTACTAAGGTGTGGAGATGTGGTGATAGACACTGATGGCAATCCTTGATGGACCAGCATTTATCGTTATCATTGTTATCGTGTTTTTCCTCATCTTTATTATTATGATTATGATTATTATTGTGGTGATGATGGTGATGGTACAGTTTGTACTCAGGCAGAAAGGGAGTTGCCCATGCATCAATATAGACACACCCAAGGGAGCTTTGAGGATTAACTACTGAATCACTGCAAAGGCCAAGCAGAGGTGAGGATAATGGAAATGACCCAGAAGGACCCAGAGGAGCAGCTGGGGAAAATGGCCTGGGAACTGGAGTCCAGGGGGGGGGGGTAAGCTCCCTAGCCTGGGCAGTGCCAGGGCAATTGGGAGTCCAGAAGGAGCTTCTCCCCTCCTCTTCCTCTGACTCCCCCCCCCCCCACTCCCCACCCCAAATGCTAACATTGCTAGAGGGGAGGGAGAGAACACTTCAGCTGAACTTTTTCCAAGACTGGAGCAAAGCCCTTTGCAAAAAGAAACATCCTGTCATCATAAGAGTGGCAGATGGGCCACACCCCATGCCAGTCTGTGCCCAAAGGCAGAGCACACCATGTACAGTGGACTAGCCCCAAGAGCAGGCATCTGCCAAGAATCCTTGGGCAGCAACCTTGCCCCCTCTTGGAGGGAACCCAAGGCTGCCAAAGAAAACCCTGGCAGACCATTCACTTCCATCCTGCTTCTGATCTATGCCCATGTGAGCTTGGAAAAACCACCCTATCTCCTCAGGGAGAAAAGTGATGGCCAACATTTATGTGGATCTTTACATCTTTCATCTTACTGGTCCTTGCAACAGCTTTATGTGATGGGGGCTATTATTATTTCCATTTCATAGATGAGGAAACTGAGGCATAGATGAGGAAACTGAAGGCTAAGTGACAGGATGGGTTTGTGGTCTTCCTGGTCAAGTCTTCCTGATGGACTTTTATACCTAAAATCTTTTAGACTACTTAGCTGCCTCAATTTGTGATATCCAGTCTCTTCTGTAAAATAATTGGGATTTGGACTAAATGACCTCTGAGGTCCTGACCAGCTCTATGTCCAGGATCTCTTTCCAATGATTCCCTTAACAGTTTGGTCGTGTGGTGGATAGAGTCCTGGGCTGGGATTAGGAGGACCTAAATTCAAATCCAGACTTGTTTACTAGCTGTGGGATCCTGTTCATTCATTTAATATGGGTGCTGTAAGCACCAAATGAGATAATGATTGCAAAGTACATAGAACAATTTCTAGAACAGAAAGAGCATCATATAAATAATTAAATAAGACAGATTCAGAAAAGGCTTTTAACAAAACATTATAACCATTCATGTTTTTAAAAACCCACTAAAAAGCACAGGAATAAATGGAATTTTCTGAAAATAAGAAGTATCTATCTAAACCGTGAGAGCACTATCTCACTAATGGGGATACTGGAGAAATGCTATGGGGATTAAACTGGAAGCCTTTCCAGTAAGAGCAGGGTTGGTGAAGCAAGGATGTCCATTATCACCACTATTGTTTAATATTGTATTAGAAATGCTAGGCATAGCAATAAGACAAGAAAAAGAAATGGAAGGAATTAGAATAGGCAAAGAAGAAACAAAACTATCACTTTTTGAAGATGATGTGATGAACTATCATAAAGACAACATCTAAGAAAATCATCTTAGAATCAGTACAAAATCATCTTAGAATCAGTACTTGAAGAATTTTAGTCAGCTAAAAAAAACTAAATGAAATAATTAAAACTTCATCAAAGTTGCAAGACATAAAAAACCCATATAAATAATACTCATTTTTGTATATTACCGACAATTCCAAAGAGAAAGAGAAATTCCACTTAAAACCACTGCAGACATTTTAAAAAATTGGGGAGTCTAGCTACCAAGATATACACAGGAACTTTATGAACACAACTGCAAAAATTCTTCATAGAAATAAAGATGGATCCAAACAATTAGGCAAATGTTAATTATATATAGGAAGACCAAGCCAATATAATAAGAATAACAATACTACCAAAATTAATTTACTTATTCAGTAATGTGCCAATAAAACTACCAAATTATGTTACAGAACTAGAAAAAATAATGACAAAATTTATCTGAAAGAACAAAAGATCAAGAATATAAAGGCAATCAATTTTAAAAAAGTAAAAGAAAATACCAGATATCAAACTATACTACAAAATAGTAATCATCAAAACAGTTTGGTACTGGCTAAGAAATAGAATAATTGATTCGGGGAACTGACTAGATACACAATATGTAGAAGCAAGTGATGACAGTAACCTATTATTGGATAACCCTGAAGATTCAAGGTATTGGGTCAAGAACTCACTGTTTGACAAAAACTGTTGGGTAACTAGAAAGCAATCTGGTAGAAAATAGGCATACACCAACATTCATCCTATATATCAAGATAAGTTCAAAATGAGTATATCATTTAGATGGAAAGAGTACTATCATAAACAAATTAGCAGAGCGTGAAAGAAATTATAAATGGAAGAAGAGTTCATGACTAATCAAGAGATGGAGAGGTTTGCAGGAAGTAAAAATGAATAATTTTGATTACAAACAATTAAAATGTTTTTGCTAAAACTAAACCAATGCAGTTAAAATAAAAGCAAAAAGCAAGAAACTGGGAGTGGAGGCGAGCATGCAAGAATCTTAGTGGCAGGTTTCTCTAATAAAGGTCTCATCTCTAAGATAAATAGGAAATTGAGTCAAAATTTCAAGAATAAGAATTATTCCCCAATTGGTAATTGGTCAAAGAATATGAATAGGGAGTTTTCAGAGGAAGAAATCAAGGTTATCAGTTGTTATATGAAAAAATGCTCTTAATCACTAATAATTAGAGAAATGCAAATTAAAACAACTCAGAGATACCAACTCCTATCCATCAGATTGACTAAGATGACAAAAAAAAGAAAATGACAAATGCTGAAAGAACATGGGAAAATAGGTAAAATAGGCACTAATACATTCTTGGTAGAGCCATGATCTAATCTAACCATTGTGGTCTATACTTCAAAGACATAAAATAAAGAGAAAAAGGATCCAAATGTACAAAACTATTTTTAGCAGCTCTTTTCCCAGTGACAAAAATTTGGAAACTAAAAGGGTATCCAACAATTGGGGATTAGCTAAACAATTTGTGGTTTATGAATGTTATGGAATATTATTATGCTATAAGAAATGATGAATGGATAGACTTCAGAAAAACCTGGAAAGACTTACATGAACTGATGCTGAGTGAAATGAGCAAAACCTTTGAACACATTAACAGCAGCATTGTGTGATGATCAAATATAATGAACTTAGCTCCTCTAGGCAGATCAATAATCAAAGACAATTCTACAGTTCTTGTAATAGATAATATCATCCGCATCCAGAGAGAGAAAGTTTTGTTTTAAGTTTCACAGGGCTTTTTTACCCTCTAATTTTTTTGGTTCCCTTTTGTTCTTATTAGTCTTTCATATCATGACTATTATGGAAATATATTTAACATAGTTATACATATTTAATCTATATCAGATTACTCTCTGTCAAGGGGAGAGGGGAGAGAAAGGAGGGTGGAAGAAAAATGTGGAACTCAAAATCTTATAAAAAATGAAAGTTGAAAATTATCTTCACATATATTTGGAATAATAAATAAATTTAAATTTATTTTTAAAATGATGACTTCTGAGAAACCTTGCAAAACTTGAATAAATTGATGAAGATAATATTCAGTACAAAAAATTGTAAGGATAAACAACTTAAGCACTTTGATCAAGACAATGACCCACCATAATTCCAGAAGACTCATAATGAAACATGCTATCTACCTCCACATAGAAAACTGATTGACTCAGCAAAGTGAAGAATGCTTTTCTTCTTTCTTGTTTGTTTTTGTTTTTATTTTGTCCATGGCTAATGGAGAAATTTGTTTTTTTTTATTTAAGGCAATGGGGTTAAGTGGCTTGCCCAAGGCCACACAGCTAGGTAATTATTAAGTGTCTGAGGCCGGATTTGAACTCAGGTACTCCTGACTCCAGGGCCGGTGCTCTATCCACTGTGCCACCTAACTGCCCTGAGAAAATTGTTTTTCATAACTAACAACACATTTATAATGGGTATTTTACCTTGACTTTTCAAGGATGGGGAAGAATAAAAAAATAATTTGGAACTGAAAATATTTGGAAATAATTTGTTTTTTTTTAAATCTCCAGAACTGAAAGAACATTGTACACAACAAAATTATGAATTGATCAAGCTTGATGGAGGCAGCTCCTCTCAGTTCAAAGAGCTAGGACAACCCTGGAAGATGTGTTATGGACAATGCTATCCAATCCAGAGGAAGGAAAAAAAAAACCAAAAAACCCGATAGAATCTGAATGAACACTACATTCACTTTTTAAAAATTTCTCGTATTTTTTTCCTATTTCATGGTTTTCTTTCTTTTCCCTTAATCCTAATTCCTCATACAGAAAATGACTAATCTGTAAATATTTTAAACACAAATGGGGATGTATAACAGTGAGAAGGGAGGGTAGAAGGAAATTATGTTACTTAAAATTATGCACATGCATAGGGATGAATGGTGAAAATCTTTCAAAACATATTTGGAAAAATAAAATATCAATTTAAAAACTCTCAACCCCTCAAAGGTCATCCTACAATCTTCAGGGAGAGATGTAGTCAGTCTTACTCTGGAGGCCAGGCTGTCTTATCTGTGCATGTAGGAGTTGGGATCCAGTATATAGGCTACATGTATTTATCCTACATGTCCATCAATCTATAAACCTGTATCTCCTTGGTAGAACATAAGCTCCTTGAGGGCAGAGAATGGCTTGGGTTTTCATCTTTGTAGCTTCCTCAAATAGAACAGTGTCAAGCAAAGATGATCAACAAAATACTTCTTGATTGAATTTGAACATGGAGAGTGTTTATGGCTTACTCTGAGTCATACAACTACTGAAGTGGTAAAGATAGAGTCTGACCTTGTGTCCTAACTCTAAATCTGGTGCTTTCTCCTCAATGCTATGGTTTCCTTGGGAACTCCCAGAAAGGCTTCTGGAGATAAGGTCCCCAATGATTTTCTCTTGAGATTGTCAGAATAATGCATTATTCATTCTAAGATGGAAGAAGGGAAAAGGGAGGGATGAGGAGGAAGAGCCAAGCTCGCATCCTCTTTGAAGTCAAGTGACTTCAAGTGCAAATAGATGGTGAGTTGATAGGCCATTGGGGAGCTTTTCAGTTATTGAAGGCCTCTGATGGTAGGGAGAGGCCATAAAAAAAAAGCTCACTTTTTTTTGCAGTGGAAAATTAGCTGTAGATTACTGGGACAGAAATTTATAAGAAAGCAAAAGATTCTGTATTTGAAATCTGAGGAGTGGGTATCCATCCAACTTGGGGTTGTATCTTTGGGCAAACCATTTCTACTTCCTAGGTTTCTGTTTTCTTAACTGTAAAATGAGAGGATTAGACAGGGGGAAACATGGTACAGTGGGAAGGGAACTGAGCTTAGAGCCAGAAAGACCTAGGTTAAAATCCTGCCCAAACATTTTTCTACCTATGACCCTGGGCAGTCTTTGTGTTTCCTAAATCTCTAAAAGGGGGATAATAATGGTATCTACCTCACAGAGGTAGTAAAATAGACTGTTAACTTATGTAACATGCCTTGCAATCCTTAAAACACTATAAATGCCTATTATTATTATTATTATCTGTCAAATTAAAGGCCTGGATTCAATACTCTGAAATCTGAGTTCCATGATCCTATGATGTGAAAACTGTTAAGTCTCTTTAGCCTAGTTTATGCTAGGGCTCCCCCTCCCTTCCAAAGCAGCATGGTCCATTTGAGGAAACTCAGATTTTAGGGAAATTTGTCTCTCTAAAATTTCCATCTCTTACTCATAACTGCCCTTTGGGCAATAAACTTAATTCTCTAAAGATTTACACTAGATTTCCAGTTCTATCTAAGGTTAACTTTTCCTTCTGATATTTTCCTTCTCTTCCCTTCCCTTGACCTTTATCATAGTCTGGTTTTCAACAAACCAATTGTTCCATTCTCCCAGTTCAGATCATTCAAGAGCACAGAGAAAGAAACTAGAGAGAGACACAGAGAAAGTGGAAATAGAGACAGAGACAGAAAATCAGAGAAAAATAGAGAGAGAGAGAGAGAGAGAGAGAGAGAGAGAGAGAGAGAGAGAGAGAGAAAGGAAAAGAGAGACAGAGACAGAGGCAGAAGCCAAGAGAGAAACAAACACAGAGAACCAGAGATAGAATTGCCACAGGTGTGCCTTTAAGACCTAACCTTATAACACACCCAGCCTTGGGCTCTGGAAATTGGACTCAAGTCCTGTTATAGTCCTCATCTGAATGTGGAGTGGACGATGCCACTGCCCTCACAGGCCGGTTCAGTTACATATTGTTCCAAGCATTCCATTCATTGCATGTACTTCCCAGTTCCATGAGGGCATGTTTTGTTTTGTTTTGTTTTGTTTTTAGGGCTTTTTTGCAAGGCAAGTGGGGTTAAGTGGCTTGTCCAAGGCCACACAGCTAGGTTATTATTAAGTGTCTGAGACTGGATTTGAACCCAGGTACTCCTAACTCCAGGGCCGGTGCTTTATCCACTACACCACCTAGCTGCCCCACCATGAGGGCATGTAATGTAGTCTTGTGTTGGGCAGTTAGGTGGCACATTAGATAGAGCACTGACCTTGGAGTCAGCAGGACCTGAGTTCAAATTTGACCTCATATACTTAATAATTACCTAGCTGTGTGACCTTGGGGAAGCCACTTAACCCCATTGCCCAGGTTTATAACATTAATATTCCTCTGTTGCTCTCATTTGGCTCAGAACCTCCAAAGGGGTAAAGCTAGAGATCCCCAAAGGACAATGGGAAGATCCATCCAATGGGCATAAAGAGTCTCAACTCTGGGTTCAAACCCTGGCTATGTTACTATCCGTGTGACTTGGGGAAGGTGCTTCCTATAAAATGAGGGGGTTGGATCAGATGCTTCTGAAGATCCTGTGCAGCATGAAATCTGTGGTCCTACAACATGGATAGGGAGAGTGATATAAAGGATGTTAGCAGATATAAAGAATAATAGAGAATGATGAAGAGAAACTTGGGAAGACCTGTCTGAATTGATGCAAAGTCAAAGGAACAGAAACAGGAAAGCCTGTACACAATAGCATTAGTGTAAAGATAATCAACTTTAAAATATTTAGTAACTGCGATGAGCACCAGGACCATCCACAATTCTGAAGGTCTCATGATAAAACATACTGCCCACCCCCAGATAGAGAACTGATGGATTCAAGAGTGGAGCTTGAAAGGTATTTTCTTCTTTTAGGGGATGGGGCTGTGGGGTGGCAGTAGGGTGGTTGGTAACATGGCTAGTAGAGGAATTGGTTTTGCATGACTATTTGTAAAGGTTTTGATTTTCTTGCTTTCTCACTGCATGGGGGAAGGGAGAGAGAGAATAAAAAAAACAACTTACAAAAAATGTCAGAGAACTCACAACAATTATTTCGGGTTTTTTTAGGGGTTTTTTTTTGCAAGGCAAATGGGGTTAAGTGGCTTGCCCAAGGCCACACAGCTAGGTAATTATTAAGTGTCTGAGACCGGATTTGAACCCAGGTACTCCTGACTCCAAGGCCGGTGCATTATCCACTACGGCACCTAGCCGCCCCCATCTCACAACAATCATTAAGCACTTTACTGTAAAGGAGGCCCATTCTGCTCCTGTCCTCTATAGTAAAACGAGGGGGTTGGATTGGATGGCCCAGATCCCTTCTGGGTCTAAATTCATGACCCAAGAGCTAAAGGCCCAGGGTACTGATACTTGCTGAGGAGTTGGTCCAGGCTTCTTCCTTGTGAACTGGGATCATTTCAGTTCCAGCAGTGTATTCCTAGTGTCTCCCACAGTGCCTGGCATGTCTTTTTTTTTTTTTTAAGATTTTTCAAGGCAATAGGGTTAAGTGGCTTGCCCAAGGCCACACTGCTAGGTCATTATTAAGTGTCTGAGCTCAGATTTGAACCCAGGTACTCCTGACTCCAAGGCCAGTGCTCTATCCACTGCGCCACCTAGCCGCCCCATTAGTGCATGTATTCTTAAAAGACATTTGTTGAATTGAATTGATTCTCTCTTCTAGAAGAACCGAGATATCTGATTTCTGAGAATGCCCAGTTTTGGGAGGGCCAGCATCCTTTCCTTTGGTCTTCACAATCCCATATAAAGGTGACCTGGAACAGAAAGACTCATGGTGGAGATGAGAGGGTGGGCAACTGAGACTTTGCCCAGGACACCAGATTTAAACCACGAAAAGACTTGTAGTCCTTCAGTGGTGTAGAACATCCATTTAGTAGGAATAACTAATTAGGAAACCACCAAGTGGTGGGCTGAGATTCTCTTCTCTCTTTTCTTCTTCCTTGTCAGGTCTAAATAGAAGCATTGATCTCCCTCCCATGGACATGGTCCTGCTCAAAACACACTATGGTGGCATTATGGTAGAGGAGAAAGAACATGGGGCTTGTAGGCATCAAATTCCACCCAGGATACTTCCTGCATGGGTGATCTTGGTCAGGGAAACTTCTCTAGGCTTACTTTTCCATAGCTAAAAAATGAAGGGCTTCCAAAATCCCTTGCAACACTAGAGCTCTGATCCTACAAAAGAACTTTCTGCAGATTGTCCGGGTATAAAAATTCCTAGTCTGATCATGTGGAGTCTATTTCAGCTCCAGTGTACTAGTAGTCAGAAGATAAAGAGAATGAAAATGAAGAACAGTGGTTAGGCTCAAATGAGAACGTCTCCTGTTTTGTTTTCATTCTAAAGATGGTTCAGTGGGAAGCATCTAGAATTTGAAGTCAGAGGGTCTGGGTTCAAATCCTAGACCTAGTACTTACTACCTATGTGATGCTAAGTAAGCTATTTAACATCTAAGCACCTCAGACTTCCCATCTGTAAAATAAGGAAGATCCATGAAGTGCCTAAGTCTTTTCCAGCTCTAGTTAGATGCTTCTGTGTCCAGTAGGACCAAAGAACTTAGTGGGTTTGATGTAGACAGGGAATTATGGTGCAGAGGGGAATCTTGTTCAGGTGTATGTTGGCCTCCAAGAAATCCAAGAAAAAATAGATATTTTATTTGAGCTTTGGGAAATCTTTCAGTGGGAAAGAACCCTCATCTCTGACCTTCTCTGTCCAGTATGTCTGCAGCACACACAGCACATAGGACTCCTTCCCACTCTGGCATGTAGTTGTGCAAAGTACCATATTACCAGATGACCTGTACAATCTCTTCCAGCTCTTGAACCATGATCCTATGTTAGAGGTTGGGACATACTGAAATAAAGGAAAAATATTACTTGGCCTTGAGAGGCTTACAGAAGGGCCTGTATATATAGGTAACGCTATACAAGATAATTTTAAAATGTAAACCATTTATTTTCCTCTCCTTACCATCTCTTCCCCCAAATTCGGATTGAAAAAAAGGAGCAAAAACAAACCTTTGTTAAAAAAAAAAAATAAGCATTGTCAATCAAAAAACTTCTTACATTGGTCAAATTAAAAAAAATGTAGGTCTTATTTTTCACCATGAGACCATCACCTCTCTGCTATCATCAGTTCTCTTTGTTGTTTAAAGTTCTTAAATCTTTCAAAGTTGTTTGTCTTTACAATATCACTGTTACCATACCTCTCCTGGTTCTGCTCACTTCACTCTACATCAGTTCATACAAGTTTCCCCATGTTTCTCTGAATCCCTTTCTATCCAAGATGCTTTTAAGGGAAAGAGGAATACTAGTCATTAAAATAAAGACCTTTTACAGAACATGGTCTCTTGAAGGAAGGTACAGATTTGAAGAGGTTGCAGTGAGGAGGGAATATCATCCAGGAATAGCAAAAATTCAAAGAAATCATAAGTAGGTCAGTTTGGCAGAATCCCAGAGTGTGGGATTCCCTTCTCCCGGGCCATTCTGTAAAACTTAGAGTGGTCTAACTCATATAAGGTATTGCAGGGAGAATGAATGGTTCAGTGTAACCCTGATGCTCCAGAGAGAATAATACCAACAAATCACACTCTTGGCTCTTTATTTAGTTGAATCCTTGGTGGCAAAGTAGATAGAGAGCAGTACTAGAAGTCAAGAAGATCTGAATTTAAACTCCAATATTAACTAACCTCTCCCAACCTCAGTTTCCTCATCTGTAAAATGGTTATATTCACTGCAATCAGATGAGATAACTAATGTAAAATGCTTCGCCAAACTTAAAATGCTCTATAAATGCTGGCCATTATAACAATGCTAAACCTATAGTATGGATCCATATGGGTTGTCCCCTCCTTTAGAATATCAGCTCCTTGAGAGCAGCTTTGCACAGTTCTTTACACACAGAAACCACTTAATAATACATGTCATCCATTCATCTACCCAGGAATCTATTTATCTCTCGTTCCCTTTCTCCTTCCCTCCCTTCTGGCAGTTATGCATCCATCATTTCATACAGTCACCATTCCTCCATCCCTCCACGTACTCATCCATCCATCCATCATTGTAGTCACCATTCTTCCCTCCCTCCATTCCTCCACCCCTCTATCCATCTACTTACCCATCGGTGGAGCTATCATTCCAAAGAGTCACCATTTCCATTTCTCCACCCTTCCATCCATCTACCTACCATCCACCCATCCATCCATCATTCCATAGTCACCATCCCTCCCTCCGCCAGGGGGCGCTCGAGGCTGCCCCGGAGGGGGCGGGGAGGGGGAGCACGCTCTCCGTTCTCTCTCGATTCCTTTCTCCTCCGGCCCGAGGGGCTGGAGAGCGCCGATTGGCTGTTAGTGGACTGAAGGCGGGCCTTCCGAGTCTTTCGCGGTCGCGGATTGGCCGGGGCGGGCGCGTGCCCTTTACCGTTCCCCCGCCCGCCCGCCGCTCCCGCAGCCGGGGGCGGGGGCAGCGGGCGCCGGGAGCCGAAGTGCGGTTGCGCCGGGGCCGGAGCCGGTCTCGCTGTAAGTGGAGAAGGCGGCCCCTGCCCGCGGCCTGGCCTGAACAGACCGAACCACGCGGAGGGGGCGGGGAGGAGAGGGAAGCGCCGCGTGACGTAACGGCGCGGGGAGAGCTGGGAGGGGGAGGGGAAGAGGAGGGAGGCCGGGAGGAGGAGGAGGAGCGCCGGCCGGCCCCGCCCCGCCCCCCGCTCTGCGGGCCGGCGCGCCGCTCGGGGGCGGGGCCACGTGCTGGGGAGGGGCGGGGCCACGTGCTGGGGAGGGGAGGGGCCACGCGCTGGGGAGGGGCGGGGCCAGCCCCCCCCTCCAGAGCCGTCCGCGCCTGCGCCCGCCCGGCCCGGGCCGCGCTCTGCCCCGCCTCCGCCGCCCGAAGGACGCGCCAGGGAGCCGAGGCCCGGGGCCTGCGTGGGGCTGGGCGGCTCCGGCATGGAGCCCTGGGGGCCTTCCGCCCGGGGAGCTGAGGCGGCCGGGGCCGGGGCTGGGCCGGGGCTGGGGCTGGGGCCGGGGCCGGGACCGGGGCCGGGACCGGGGCTGGACCGGGGCTGGGGCCGGGGCCGGAGCTGGAGCTGGGCCGGGGCCGCGTTGTCTGTGGGCGCGGGACCCTCTTGGCCCGGGCTGGGGCGGCCCCCGGAGCCCGGCTCCGAATCGGCGGGTTAACCGAGGAGGATCTTCCAAGTGGAGTTCTAGAACATTCTCAGCGCCCCGCCCCTCCGGCCCAGGCCTGAGGGCGCCCCGGGAGCCTTCCTGGAGGGGAGGAGGAGGGGCCGGGAAGCCCCGAGTTCAAGTCCAGCCCCAGCCCTCCCTGGCTCAGGGAGCTGTGCCCACCCTCCGACTCGACGGCAGATCCCGGTGAAGCGAGGCTGGGCCCGAGGACAGCTAGGCCGCGTCAGCTCTGGGATTCGAACTCATGGCCTGGCCCCCAGAGGCAGGGCCCGCATCACACCAGGATTCAGTAGAGCCGGGCTTCTCTGCACTGGGAAGTAGGAAAGTGAGAAAGGAAGCCCGGAGGCGGCTCTGGGCGCCTCGCGGTGAAGTTCATTGACTTCTTGCTCTTAAAGGCGGGGAAGAGGCCCTGCCTGAGGAGAGATGGAAACCCAGGGAGCCGGAGGCATGATCCAGGGGCAAGCCGGGTGACTTGATGGGAGGGGACAAGGCCCCGGTGGGGGGGGCCCTTTGTAAGGAAAAGGACACCTGCCTCATCCTCTGAGACAGGAGCAAAGAGACTCAGACTTGGTAAACGTCATTTACTTTAATTTATAAAAATCTCTCCCTCCCGCGGCCAGACCTTGCCTCTCTCTGGGACTCGAGTCCATCGGCTTTTGGTCATGGGGGAGGGGGGGCTGTGAGCTGACGGGATGGGGGAGAGAAGAGGGAGCTCAGAGTGGGAGATGGTCTGCTCGAGGGGAGCAGGAATAAGGGGGGGAGGGGGTCCACCTTGGGAGTGGTCCAGGGACAATCCTAGTGTCATCACTAGGGAGTGAGTCAAGGTGATGAGCCTGCATTAAAGGCTTGCTACCAGCCAGTCATAGTATTAGTCACTGGGAAACCGCTAGCAATTAGAAAGATAGTCCCTGCCCTCTAGGGGCTTTTTCTTTTTTTTTTAATTGTAATAAATTTGTTTATATTTTCCAACTATGTGCAAAGATAGTTTTCAATGTTCATTTTTTTGATAAGGTTGTATGTTCTACATTTTATTCCTTCCCTACCCTTTCCCCTGGACAGCGAGTAATCTGATATAGGTTAGATATGTGCAGCTATGTTAAACTTATTTCTATATTAGTCATATTATAGAAGAATCAGGACAAAAGGGGGAAAAAAGTCACAAGAGGGATAAGCCATAAAGCATAAAACACATTTTTCAACGTGGACATAGTATGTTTGGCTCTGCCATCAGCCTCCAGAGTGGTTTCTCTCCCAGGTTTCTCAGGCTTGTCCTTGGTTCCTGAACTGAGGGGAGCAATGTCCATCATAATTGACCATCTCCCCATGCTCTGTTGGGGTAGACAGTGTTCCCTTTGGTCCCACTCCCTTTCCTCAGCCTCAGTTCACATAGGTTTTTCCAGACTTCTCTGAAGTCCAAAGGGGATTACATTCCCAATAGATAAGACCTCGACTAAGTCGGGGTGGGATGGGGAAGTCCACGACCTATGTCAGGAGAGGGAAGGAGGGAGCATACATGGCCCAGGCACTTCCTTAAAATGGAGGTTCCCCAATTGGAGCTGGGGGCAAAAGGATCATTGCAGGGAAGAAAGCCAAAGGGAAGGCCCAGCTGCAGTTGGATAATTGGGTAACAGTGGCCCCCGCGTAAGCCTGTTGCCAAGGAACCATGAGGGAGAAATTGGATGATGGGGGACACAGAGCCTGCCCTGATCCCGAGGCCAGCTCTCCCATCTGCTCTACCATGGTACCTTTTGTGGTAGACTAGTGAAATAACAAGCCACGTGAGCTGCAGTGGGCAAGGTCATTGTTCTTGGGGGGCTCAGAGAGCTGTGACCTCAGAGCCAGACTTAAAGGAGGGGGAAGAAGAACTAATAGGAACAGCAGGAACACAGGCACTAAGGTGGAGACGTGAGGAATTTGTATGGCAGATGGAGAGGAATCTTGTCTGACTAGAATGGAGAGTTCCTG
Organism: Macrotis lagotis; assembly: GCF_037893015.1. NCBI lineage: Eukaryota > Metazoa > Chordata > Mammalia > Peramelemorphia > Peramelidae > Macrotis > Macrotis lagotis. The sequence continues at coordinate 31,950,154 of NC_133661.1, read as the reverse complement.
GAAGGTTTGCTGTGGGACAATACTGACCAGTAGGGTGGAGCCCAGGTATGGAGGGCCTTGAGTGCTGGGGAAAGGAATCCTGAGCAGTAGTCTATTTTTGGCAAGGAGCCCCTAAAAGATTTTGAGCTCTGGCCTTATACCAATTGGACCCCATTGGGCACCAAAGGCAAGGATTCCATCTTGTAAGGATTCCATTAGCTGTGTGATCCTGGCCAGCTCACTTGACCCCATTTGCCTCGGTTCTCTCATCTGTAACATGAACTGGAGAAGGAAAGGGCAAACAATATCTCCAACATCTGCCAAGAAAATCCCAGATGGTTTTGTTTCACTAGGCCTCTCCAGAGGCCCAAAGAGAAGGGTCCAGATAAATCTCCAAGGGGCAGAGGGGGAAGAGGAAGGAAAAGACAAGACTGTTGAAAGAAATGCTTCGGAACCCTCCCCAGGGCAGCCAGGGCTGGGCCTCAATGGTCAAGAGACTGAGCCAAGAGGAAAAGTCCCATAAACTGAACAACCAATACAGACATCCTTCACTTTATTGCACTTTGCTTTATCACAATTCTCAGAGAAATTTTTTGTACAAATGAGTTGTAGCAGCCGTGCATTGAACAAGTCTTACAACGCCATTTTTCCACCAGCACAAGCTCCTGTCATTTTAGTAATTCTTGCCATATTTCAAACTATTACATTATAATTATATCTGTTATAGTGATCTGTGATCAGTGATGTTCAGTGTTCCATTTGTAATTTGGAGAGCCATAAAACTTGCCCATATTAGATGGTAAACTTAATGTTGGGTGAGGGGTGGCTAGGTGGTGCAGTGGATAGAGCACCAGCCCTGGAGTCAGGAGTACCTGGGTTCAAATTCAGTCTCTCAGACACTTAAAAATTACCTAGCTGTGTGGCCTTGGGCAAGCCACTTAACCCCATTTGCCTTGCAAAAACCTAAAAAAAAAAGAAAGTTGGGTGTGTTCTGGATAACTCCATAACTGGCCATTCCAGGCCTCCTGCCCACTCTTTGGGCCACTGTTCCCTGAAACACAACAGCAATATTGGAATTAAAGCAATTGATAACTCTGCAATGACTTTGAATTGTGCCAGTGAAAGGAAGACTCTGGCAGGTTTCATTGTTACCTTTAAGAAGTTGCCACAGCCACCACCACCTTCAACAACCATCATCCTGCTGAGGCAGCAACCAGAAGCATGGAGGCAAGACCCTCCCCAGGAAAGAGATTATGACTTTCTGGAGGGTCTGATGGGGAGCATTTTTTAGCAAAAAGTATTTTTCAATAGAAAAGTTCCACATGTTAAAAAATATTTATAGCAGCTCTTTTTGTAGTGGCAAAGAATCAGAAATTGAGGGGATGCCCATCAATTGAGGTTATGGTTATATGAATGTTACAGAGTAGTATTGTTCTATAAGAAACCCTGAGTAGTCGGACACTAGAGAAGTAGAAAGAATTACAGGAACTGATGCTGAGCTAAGTGTGTGAAACCAAGAGAACAATGTACACATTAACAGCAACATTGTGAGATGATCCTCCTTGATGGATGCAGCTCCTCCAGGCGGGACAACCCTGGGAGACCAGCTATGGTCCAGAGGGGAAAACAAAACAGAATCTGAGTGAACACTATGTTCACTTTTTTAAAACTTCTCTTATGGTTTTTCCTTCCTGTCCCATGGTTTTCTTTCTTTTCCTTTAATCCTAATTCCTCATACACAAAATGACTAATATATGAACCTGTGTAACACAAATGCACATGTACAACTTTTACCAGACTGTTTGCCATTGATGGGAAGGGGGTGAAAAGAGAGGGTGGTAGAAAGATGTATGACATATTTGTGCAAATGAACGAATGTTAAAAACTTTCATAGCATGTAAATGGAAAAATAAAATACCAAAAAAGTTACTTTAAATTAAGATGTGTACATTGTATTTTAGACCTAATTCTGTTGCACACTTAATAACCTAAATGTAGTATAAACATACTTTTAAAAATGCACCAGAAATCCAAACAATTTCCGAGACTTTTTTTATTGCAGTGATCTGGAACCAAATCCATGGTATCTCTGTAGTCTTCCTATGGAAATGCTTATTCCCCCGCGCCCCCCCCCCCCATTGACCCAAATCTGCTCATCGCAAAGGGACGATGCTGAGTCCTCCCGGGCGTTAGAATTCGGATGCTGCTCCTGCAATTTTTCTCTGGGGCCTCCCTCTCTAATCCCTAGGTTGAGGCCCCAGCCCTGGCTGCCCTTGGGAGGATAGATACTGAAGCATTTCTTTCTCCAACCTTCTTCCTTCCTCCTTCCCCTTTGACCCCTGGAGCTCTGGTTCATTCTCTGGACTTCTGGAAGTGTCCAAGCAGATTTGACAGTGGTAATGACTAGTAATAACTTGAAGTTCACACCAAATATTTTCATTTTACAGTTGGATACTTCAAAGGAATTGGTCTCATTTGGGTAGGGAGAGGCTTCTGTGGTACCAGAGATAGGGTGAGAAGGTAGAGTGGAATGGGTTGTGCCCAAGGGGCATCTGGGTGTCCTGCCCGGGGGCTAGGATCCCATTTCAGCCTAATGGCTTTCCTGCCCACACCCCAGAGGAGTCACAGAGGTGTGCCCTGCCTCAGCCAGCCCGGCTCCAACTCTGGGGTAGGCAGCCGGACTCCTCCGCCACACCCGAGGGTGCCAGCAGCGCCTGCCCTCGTCTTGCCGGCTCTGGTTTCACCCTGGCTCTGGCTGCTGGTGAGATCACAGTGTTGTCTTCTCAGCAGACTGGTATGACCCGACCTCCTCCTCTTCTCCCAAGGGAAAGCAGTGGGATGGTGCGGGTGGGCACTGGTGGCTCCAGTCCCTCCTGGGAGACCCCCCCCCCCAGACCCCTGTCTGTGTGTCTGTGGGTGACTTGGCCCTCAGAGGCTTGGGCCCGCATCGACAATCAATCCTCACGGCCTTCTCCTTTTTCCTCAGCAGTAGGTGCTCTCAAGGGCTCCCTCCCTGAACGCCCGCCCGACTGGCCAAGCTTCCCCAACAGAGAGGACTTTGTCTGCATGCTGAAGAAAATGGGTGAAGCCGTTGCCAGAGTTGCCAGGAAGGTGAATGAGACTGTGGAGAATGAATCAGATACTTTGGGTGAGTGAGGGAGTCTGAGTCAGGGGGGTTTTGTGAGAGAGAGAGAGAGAGAGAGTGTGTACAAAAAGAACTGGGAAACTGCTCCGTCTTCTTCAGGCTGCTTTCACAGAGGTTGTCCCATTTGATCTTTGCTATAAACCCACCATCCCCGCTCCCTGTGTTTCCTTAGGAAAGGAAAAGGCCTCTTTGGCATAAGTAGCCACCAGCTTGAGGGTCTGCCTGATGGAAACAGAGAGATCCTATTGATAGAATCTGATGGAAGGTTCTGAATTCTAGTCTGGCTGTAGGAAGGGGCCGGGGTCCTGAGGCACTGACTGCCAGGCTTTCCCAGGCTCTGACTGAGGCCAGTGAAGATCTGGAAGGACTCAGGAGCTATTAAGGATGCATTTGTGGGTGACCTTGTGACTTAGAGACCTTGTCCAGAGCATCTTTTGTGCCGCAGGCCTCTGGTATTTCTCTGGGGGAGGGGAGGGGGTGCCCAGGGACTGTTGCCAGAGCTCCAGAGATGTTTGGCTTTGCCATCAAGGTTTCCTGTGGGTCTCTCGCTCCCCCTGCATTCTAGTAATCTGAGATCTCCAGGGTAAGGACCTGCTTAGAACACACTCACTGGGGAGTCTGGGCTGAGAATGGGGGAGGTCTCTGGAGGGCTGCGGTTGTTTGACCTTTGTTCTGGAAGGAGTCCCCCAGAGTTGGGCATCCGCTACGTTGGAGTCCAGTTAGAGTAATGCAGGATATGCCTCCTGGAGAGAGTCTCTAGAGGAGGGGCTGGTAGGAGCTGGCCTGGTCCTCAGTGACCCTGAGGAGGAGTTATTTGGGAGTATGGCATCAAGCAGAGGGGCAGAGCCTGCAGAGGGAGCAGGAGGAACAGGCTCTCCAGGAAGATGGACAATCATCCAATTTAATTCAGCAGAAACGCCTTAGATGTCCTGCCGGGAAGTGGGATGATGGGCAGGAATTGGGGGGCGCTTAGCAGTGGGAGGATTTGGGAGACGGCTTTAGGGCTGAGCCCTGAAAGCTGGGAACGAGGTAGCCTCAGGAATGAAGAGGAGATGGACCACAGGCACAGGCCCCCGAAGTATCTGAGGAGGATTGGGGCAGGACTGGAGCCCTTTAGCCAGACCAAACTCTTTCTTGGCTGGTGTGTCTGAGGGAGCTTGAAATTCATTTAAGGTGCCCCATAGTCCAGGATGGCAAGGACTGGGCAGAGCCTTGAGCAGCTGTGAGTTTACGCTAACCTTGGAGAGAATAGCATCAGCTGAGGCCCGAGCTGGGGGAGCTGGAGCCCCCGAGAGGTGGGGAGGGGGCTGAGACCATGAAGAGATGGGCTCTTGGGGCTCAGCTGGGAAGGGAGGGGGGGGCAGAGTCGAGGGAGAAGCAGTTGCTGTGCCAGTACAAGTAAGTGAGGAAGAAGGAAGTCAGTGGGGAGACGAAGGGCCATGATCCAAGGGACCAGCCCAGGGGAAGAGGGGAGCAGCCTTGGGGAGGCCAGGGACCAAGCCCTGGAACCCATGAGAGAGGCAGGAGACAGGAGACGAGAGGGAAGCCCTCCCCTGTGAATGAGTGAGTTTTCAAATGAAAAAGCACATATAAAGCACTTACTGTGTACCATGCATTGTGCAGGCAGCAGAGGGGCTGCTCTTGAGGAAGGCCTGGGGTCAGAGCCCCCTTCCCCCTCCCCCCAGACCTGCTGCCCGGGTGGCTTGGGACAAGTCCTTTCAGTTTGCTCCCTTGTAACCCCCGGGCCTCCTAGGCCCCTGGCAGCTCTAGATCTTCACTTTGAGCAAGGTCAGGTGGAGGCTCCCCCAGCTCTGCTAGGGCCGGCTGTGGTTGGAGTGGTAGGGGGACAAGGGATGGGGCAAACGGGTGGACAGCTCAGAAATGACTGGCAGGAGTGGGGGGAGAGTGAGTGGGCCCTTGGGGCAGCCGAGGAGGAGAGTCTGGAGGTTTGGGGCAGTCACTGAAATAGGGAAGAGAAGCCTTGCTGGGCAGCAGGGTGGGCCCAGGGGTCAGGTAACCTAGCCTCTGGTGCTCTAGTCGGCAGAGCCTGGGACTTCCTTTTGAGGCCTCATTGTGGGAGAAGGAGCAGCGACACCAGATGGTGGGAGTGACGCCGGGTTGGGGGTCAACAGAACAGGAGGAGGAACCAAGGGTGGAGTGTGATGAACAGGGTGAAGGTGGGGAGGTCATGGAGAGGGGTGGGGGGACGGGAACTGGATGGTCCAACAAGGAAGAGGAAAGGGTGATGGAAAGAGGGGGTGAGCTTGATGGACTGCCACGGGGAGGGGAGTGCACAAGGATCAGTGGGAGGGTCTGTTTGGAGAAGAGACAAGGGGCTAGCCCAAGCCAGCTGGACCCTGGGTGGGTCAGTGAGCAGCGGCACAGAGCAGCCCCCAGCCTGTTGTCCCGTGCTGGGCGGCCACATCCAGAGGGTCAGGGTCTGTGCTGATTGTCACGTGGCCTCGGCAAGATGGGGTGGACTAGAAGGGCAGGACCTGCCAACGCCACATAGTGGCAGAGTAGATGGGGCGTGGGGACTGCACTTGCAGCTGGAAGGCCTGGATTCAGATCTTGCCTCAGTCACTTACTATTTCATCATACACACACACACACACCATTCCCCTTTCCATTGAGCAAATTTTAAAATATCCAGAAAAATAAAAGTCCTTAATATGACCTTATGTATTCTGACATCTCAAGTCCATCCCCTCTCAAGGTAAACGGGGGGGGGGGGGGGCTTCCTCTCCATTCCTTGCCTGACTGGAGGAAGGGACCGGGGTGCTGAGGCACTGACTGCCAGGCTTTCCCAGACTCTGATTTATCCTTGCATGGATCAGAGTTCTTGAGTCTTGCCCTGATGTTTTTCTCTTTAATTGAGTGAGCTTTGTAGCCTGCCTTGGGTCAGCCAGTCTCCCAGTTTCCTCTCCACCCCTATGCCCTCTTTTCTTGGAGCTCAGTAATGCAAACATTACCAAGGTGCTGCCCCAGGAGCCTCTTAGACTTACCAGAGTGATTGGTGTGAAAAGAGCCAGATGACCTCTTTGTAGCGGGGGCTTTTTTCCTTTGACCTCTCAGGGGCATGGGCCCCACAGGCATCTGTGACAGTTAAGGTTTGGTGCTTCCAGGTTGCTTTGGGCAGCCAGGGGTGCAGGGGGTCCAGCGCTGTGCCTGGACTACACTTTGGCCCCTGTCCTAATAGTGGGATCTGGGTGAGTATGTCCCTTAAGCTCTGGCTGCCCCCGTCTCCTTGTGACAGTGGTAACCCCCTCCCAGGGTGGTTGTGGGGATCCCACCTGACCACCTCTGTCTGGCTTTGGCTCTGGAGATTTTGGCTGCCAATGCTTTCGGACTTGGCTAAATCAGAGCCCAGCCTGGCCCCCTCTGCTGCCCGTTTTCCTCCAGCCCCTCCAGTGAGTGTTGTCTCTTCTTTTGTCTCGTTTGCCAGTTTATTGGGCACCAGGGGAACCTCAAAACGTGCATTTCTTGAATTATTAGTGATTTGGAGCATTTTTAGGTGGTTGTGGATCACTTTGGATCTCTTCCATCAAAACCTTTGACCTTTATCATTAATAGACACTCTCAGATTGGATGTGATCAGTGGCCTCCCAGGACTCTTTTAAACTGCAAATGTCCAATCCTGGGGTCCATAAGGGCCGACACAATGTCATGGAAGGACCCAAGGGGGAGGGTTGGGATTATTCCCTATTAAGCACTTGAAGGCTGCCTGGTGGAGGTGGGCAGAGTGCCCCAGACACTGAACTCTGATTAGTTGTGTGACCATGGGCAAATCACTTGACCCTGACTGCCTCACACCCAGGGCCATCTGCAGTTGTCCTGATTCATTTTTGACCACTGGACCCAGATGGCTCCGGAGAAGAAAGTGAGGCTGGTGACCTAGCACAGCCCTCTGCCCTCAAATCAGCTCATGTGCTTGTCATGGCATCACTTCCAAGATGTAGTCTTCAGAAATGAAGGACAGACATTATTATAGCCTGGCATTGAAAGCCAACTGTAGTCTGGTGCCGGGCTCCCTATCACACCCCCACATTGTGGCCCAATTGGCTGATTTGCCACTCCCTGGACTTGACCTTCTTCCTGGTCTCGGGGCCTTTGCCCAGGTGCCCAGCAGGCCTGGGCAGCATCCTCCTCACCTGGGCCTCAGCACAGGGCAACTCCTTCAGGAAGCTTCTCAGCAGCCCCTTCCCATTAGTCTCATTCTCTTCTCATCTTCTCATCTGCTCACGTGTGGTGGCCACACATAGGATGGAAGCCCTCAGAAGGCAGGGAGCATTGGTCATTCTGCCTTGGTGGCCCCAGAGCCCCCCAAGGTGCCGGCACTTCCCAGGCCCCTCCTAAGTGCTGGTGGGATTAAACTGAAACGTGGAATGGCCAGAGCTCTACAGCCAGAAGGGAGCCCAAGGCCTTTCTGTCCCCCTCCCATTCTATAGATGAGGAAGCCAAGGCCCACAGAGGGTCCGGGACTGGGCCACAGATGGATGAATGGATGGATCCAGTCTAGAATCCCAGACTCTCCGGCTTGGGAAGGAGTCAGTTCCTATAGGACAGAGGTGGTTTCCTTCTCTTCCTTTGTCTTTGAGAGTTCCCTAGGGCTCCGCTGTCTGGTGTTCTGCCAGGTCCTGTGAGGCGACCCCGACTGCTGTGTCTGGTGTGTGTGGGCATGTGTGTGCATGTAAATGATGTATACACATGTGAACTTGAGTGTACGTGTGTATGTGTGTGAGAGCTTGTGTGGATGTGCACTGTGAGCTTATGTGTGTGCATGGCTAGCTTGTGTGGATGTGTGAGCTTGTGTGCGTGTGTGTAAATGTGTGCACTGTAAGCTTGTGGGTGTAAATGTGTGTGCGCACTGAGCTTGTGGGTGTGCTTGTGCATTGCAAGCTTATATGTGTGCACTGCAAGCTTGTGTGCTTGTGTGTGGTTACTGTGAGCTTATGTGTGTGCATGTGTATAAATGTGTGTGCGCCCTGTGAGCTTGCGTGTGTGTGTAAGCTTGTGCGTGTGCATTGCGAGCTTATGTGTGTATGTGTGTAAATTGTGTGTGTGTGTGCACTGTGAGCTGGTGTGTGTGCACTGCGAGCTGGTGTGGGTGGGTGCAAGCTGAGCCTCACTGGGGAGAGGCTCCAATTCAGCACCACACAGGGAGGGGCTTCACCTGATGACTGTATTTCAGAAGAACTGATTTTCTTTTTAATCTGGGTGTCCAGGGGCTGCACCAGCCCCTGCCCAAGGGGGCCAGGACCCAGAGCAGGTAAAGAGTCTCTGGGCTGGTCTGAAATCAGGCCCTCTGTGTGTGTGCGCGAGCACGTGTGTGTGTGCCAGCCGGCAGCTGCCCCTGCATGAACCTCCCCAGGCCTTCTGGCTTCTCGCGGCCCCAGGGGCGGTGTCCCGGCCCGGCCCAGGCTTCTGGCTCTGGCTCTTGTGGGCCACCTCCAGGAGGCCCCAGAGTGGGAGAGGCTGGGTGCCCCCTCCAGACAGGGCAGCCTCTGTTGCCTTCGGGCCGCTTCTCCCACCTCCTAGGATGGAGCGGCATCTTGGCCCTCTGGGCCCCATCCAGGCAGGGCTCTGGGGCTCGGTATTGTTGTGGTTGCCTACATTGGGAGATCCTGCCCAGGGAAGGGCCTGCCCTCTGCAGCCTCCCTGGGTGATTTGGGGCAAGTTTGTAATAAGGGCTTTTTCTTAATTTTTTCCCCTTTCCCCTCTTCCGCCCCCCAAAAAAGAGACAGAAGACAAGAAGGAGCAGGAAGGCTCTGACAGCAGCATGCCAGGCGGTCAGAGACCACAGGAAGCAGCCCCACGCGGTAGAGGCTCGTCACTGGCCTGGCCGGCCTCTTCAGTCCTGTAACATTTTTGGAAACAGCCTCGTGATTTGCAGTTGGTTAGGGTTAGAATTTTAGGAATGGAACGACAGTCATTTATGAAGCAGCGGCTCCGTCTGGGCAGCTCATGGTGGATGAGTGTTGCCTGGCCCTCGGGAAGGTCAGGGTCCAAGCTCTGCCCCCCTGGCCTTTCTGTGGCCCGAGCCCAGTTCCCAGTTCTGCTTCTGACCCTTCCTGCCCCAGGGATCTTGGGGAGGGGGTCGCTTCTCTCTCTGGAAGGCTCCTGGGCCCCAAGGAGGGGCTGGGGTTGGACCAGAGGCCAGTTCTCCCCGGCCCTCCTGGGTCTTGACTGCAGACGACCAGCAGGTGGCGGCCTTCTCCAGGTCTCAGAGGCTGAGCTTGGCACAGATGTCAGTGGGGCTGGGGAGAGGAGGAGGATGGAGGAGGGATGAGGCTGGATGGCATCTCTCCTGCTGTGGCATAGGTTCCTTAGAGGGGGAGGGGGGAGGCACTGATGCTGTAGGGGTCGAAGGGCTTGCCCTGCTGACTCAAGCTTTAATGCTCAGGAAGAGTGCCAGGGCCGGCAGTGTCCACAGAGTGCCTGCGATGGCCAGGAGCTGTCCTGAGAGCATTGCCCGGGAGCAGGGGCTATAGGTGGAGTAGGGGTCCTCATGGGCCTCGAGGATGTCCTCTGGCTCAGCCCGTTGTGGTCAGACTCCCAGAGAAGTTGGAGATCAGAGGACAGGGAGGGAGCCCGAGGATCGGCAGTGGATAGAGGGCAGGGGCCTAGCTTGGATGCCTGCCAACAGCTTGAATCTTAACCAATTGAGATTCTCTGGTTCTATAAAATACAAAAAAACCCAGTATGACTAAGCTGGGTCTGCCATGGTGGCTTTGTGGCCCCGTCACGATGGTTCTACCCATCTGCAGCAGATCGCCCTGCTTGACTCTTGTGCCCCTCCCTCCACATTCTGAGCCCCCCCCCTTGACTCTTATCCCCCCCTTCACATTCTGAGCCTCCTCTTGGCTCTTGTCCCCCCCCCCCCATTCTGAGCTCCCTCCTCTTTGGGGATGTTGAGAGGCTATCGGTGGGATCTGTGGCCTGTCCGTTGAGGCACTCTCGCTCTTTGCTATTGGCCCAATCCCCCCCCCCCCCCCGAGAACTTTTGTTTGATGATAAGCCTTATGCTGCTTCTCCCTTGGTGATGTGTATCTGCTCGTGCTCGCCATTCCCCCATTGGGTCTCCCTTTGGTGAATAAACCCTCTTCTTCTTTGGAGACTGTCTTGATTGACTGAAGAGCTTCCATGGTGGAAAGATAGGCCTTTATTTTGTTTTGTTTTGTTTTTTTAGGTTTTTGCAAAGCAAATGGGGTTAAGTGGCTTGCCCAAGGCCACACGGCTAGGTAATTATTAAGTGTCTGAAACCGGATTTGAACCCAGGTACTCCTGACTCCAGAGCCGGTGCTTTATCCACTACACCACCTAGCCGCCCCAGATAGGCCTTTATTTTAGGAAAGTCTTGTGCTTTCCCCAGCGGGCTCACCCGCCCTCTTCTTTCTCTTCTCCAGTGCCCATCCAGGGGATGCTCAGGGACCAGCTCTGTGTGTGGACACACACCATTGTTCATCCACTTGGCATTTCTTGTGTGAATGATTAGATGAACTCAAACTCTCCTAGGAGGCTCCCCAGTTGTTCCGGGGCTGGATGTCATCTTCCCCGTCTGTGGGGAATCCTGCTTTCACTGGGGCTTGACACATTGCTGCTTCGGCCACACATCCTGAAAACCCTTCCCTGGATCTGGGCTGAGAATTATCAGGTTGCTCACCTGCGCTGAGGGGCCTGGAAGGCTCTGCAGTGCCCTTGCAAGATTGGAAATCCAAAGCCCTCAGCCCAGATTCTTCATCTGCCAAGTGAGGGAGTCAGACCAGATGACCTTTGAGATTCTGACAGTTTTAGAGCAAGGATGCAGTGAGCCTCTTTCCTGTGTGGTCCCCCTCGCTCTGTCTTAAGTCTCCTCTGTATAAGTCCCTGGACCCTCTGATTCTCTGAGATTCCTAGGGAGGAAGTGAACCTTGGTCCACTTAGAGAGCCATCCTAAGGAGGGAATTTGCCCCAGGCTTGTCCTCCTCTAGCATGGCTCCCCCAGCTTCAGCCCCTCCCACTGACTCCCCTTTGCTGGCAAGGCTACCCCCACCTGCCTGCGCCTCTCCCAACTTCCAGATCAGGGTGTCCGGCTGGCGGGCCTTCCCTGCCTCTCCCCCAGCCTTTGGAACTTGAAGCTTGGGAGGGGGAGCATGAACCTCATGAAGCCCACAGCTGTGACTCCTTCAGTGAGCTTTGGTTGGCACCCCTACTCGATGCTAAGGACAAGGTGATCATAGAGAAGTCATCAGTGTGTTGAGGGAAGGAGAGAGTATTCTGCTTCCGAGGGAGATAATTAGCTAGTTTTCTAACATCAAAAAATCCCATACCGGCCACAGAACGAAAATATTCTGTCGGAGAGAGAAAGGAGCAAGGGCGTAATTTGGTGTCATCAAAGAAGCAGCTGTTGGTGAAAAGTGAGAGGGTTCAGCCCAGCAGGGATGGCTTCAGACGTCTTTTAGAAGACTTCTTAAGATCAAGTCATGAGGTGATTGTGAGAGGAAGGCAGGCAGGTGAGGATACAGCCATGAGGACCACAAGAGGCCCCTGACCCTGCTGCTCTTTCCATAGGACCCCCCCCCAATTACAGGCTGATCTTATGTCCCAGACGAGCAAGAATTCTGATGATTCTACTTGGGGGGAAGTTCTTAAATTTGGCATTTGCAAACTTGTTTAAAAACTATTTTAATAACTCCATTTCACTATCATTGGTTTCCTTGGGAATCCTGTGTTTATTTTATTCATTTGAAAACATGTTCTTGAGAAGGGTCCCTTGGCTATCCCAGACAGCCAGAGGTGGGGTCCAGGGCACCCAGGAGGCCAGTGATCCCTGCCTTTAGGAACTGAATGAACTCTAGCAATTAGTGCTAGCCGTGGTCACAAAGCCCTGTCCAGTGAGGGCCACCTTTGATCCTCAGAACAGCCTTGGTGCTGTGGTTGTCCCCATTCTACAGGTGAGGATACTGAGGCAGAGAGAGCTCTAGCCAGGCCTGACTCCACATCTGGCACACTGTGCACTGTCCTGCCAGGTTGGGGCAGTAGATTGAGAAAGACTCGGGGTCTAGCTCCTGAACCTGCTCTGTCCGCACTCCTTGTTTTCCTCATCTGTAAATGGGACCCCTCCTCCTTGCCCCTGGGGGCCCCTACAACTCTGCTTGGCTAGGACTCCTCTGTGCCAGGGTCCTGCAGCAGCCCCACCTGGGAGTCACAGAAGGAGGGCACTGACAACTAGGAGGTGGCATGGGACCAGGGGGAGGGGGTGGTGAGTGGTGCCAGCTGGAGGTTTGCTTGGCCTGGTGCAGTCTTGGAGAATAGTCTCGTCTTCGCCATGTTGTTGGGGTTTTGGTGAAGGACCTCATGGCAAGAGGAGGTGTTTTTGTAGTTTGAAAATCAACTTACTTCCCACACTAATGTCCCAAACTAGATTTGATGCCCACCCTCATCTCTCCCTTTCTCCTGAGTGACGCCCAGGCCAGACTGGCATTTCTGGTCAGAGTGGATGTAGTTGATGGTGAGATTCCTGAGTCGATGGCTTGTTGTGAAGGAAGGGAAGGTAGACATGAAACTCTGGCTATGGAAGATGCCAGGCTCTCATTGCTGGGGACATGAGGAGTGAGACAGACCCTGCTCTCAAGGGCCCCCGCGACTAACGATGGCTAAAGGGCGTTTGCCGAACAATTCTCTATGGTCCCAGAAGGCAGACGTCATCCCCATTTTACAGCTGAGAAAACTGAGGCAGAGAGCAGCTCAGCGCCTTGCTCAGGAGCCACCCTTGGGCACCCAGGCTGTACCACTTCTCTGCCTGCCGAGGGGGTCAGCTCTTCTAGGGACCCCTAGCCCCGAGGGCTGAGCCTGGCACCTGGGGGGGCCAAGAGGACCTTGTGGCTGAGCTCAGTTTCAGGCCAGCAGCTTAGCTCCATTCTGTGTGTCTGTGGCGGGGGGGCCGTCCTGGGTCAGTCCCCTCCTCAAGAAGACTCTGTGGTTCCCTCTTGTCTTGGGATCGGTGTCCAGACTCTTCAGCTGGACGTGACAAAGACTTGCCTCCCTGCCAGGCTTCTCTAGTGGTGCAGGTGGGCAGGCGCACCCCCCATCTCTGGGCCCTTGCCTGGCTGCCCCAGACTCCTGGCATGCCCTCTCTGCTCTCCCACCTCAGAGTCCTAGTGATGTTGATCTGAAGGGCCAATTCCTCCTGGACCTTCTCCTGACTGCCCAGCTGCTGATGCCTCCTCCCCATTTGCTCACCTGCGCGGCGTCTCCTCCAGCAAGAGGTCAGACCCATCCGGGACTAGCTTGGGCCCCAGTGTTTGGTCACTAAGAGGATGGGTCTTCTCTGACTCCTTCCATCCTTGGACCCAGGCTCCAGCCCACACCCCCTCTACCATGTGACCTACACTTCTCTCCCATTCACTGAACCCACTAAGGGAACAAATAATTAAAAAGAGGAAAAACCTGCAGCCATTTTTAAAAAATAGATCTTTATGGCTCTTTTCTTTTGCCATTGCCTACATTTCCCTCTTTATCCCTTTTCTTTACCCTTCTCAGAGATTCACCCCATATAACAGGATTTTTCTTTTTAAAAAGAAAATTAAAAAAACAAAACAAAACCTGATTAGCATATTATAAAAATCTGGAGATTCTGTGATGTCCCATCCGTTGTGTCGGAGGGAGGTGCCGTCCTCTGGTCCGCTTTCAGGCCCTGCTTGTTCTCGGGTCCCGGGGACACGGGGGTGGTTCTGTTGACATTGCTGTCTTTGCCCGGCTTGTTGCTTTCTTGCTTCATTGCTTGGGGTCAGCAAGTCCTTCCACACGCCTCTCCTGTCAGCGTGCTTATGGCTTTTACTCCACAGAGCTGCTGTGTCTAGAGGCCAGAGTTTTCTTCTGCCTTACCCAGTGAGTAGTGCCAGCTCTTTCCAAAGCTTTGCTGTCCCCACCGATGCTGCTCTGAATAGTTGTGTATCCTCAGGACTTTCTTTTTATCAATGACCTCTTGGATATGGGTTTAGCAGGGGAAGCCTCAGGGCATTTTAGCCATTTGTCTAATTCCTGATTGCTTTCCACAATGGTTGTACGATTTACTATTCCATCAATACTGCCTTCATGTAGTCCCATGTGTTCTTTTTTCTTTTTAAAAAAAATGTTATTTAAGACAATGGGTTAAGTGACTTGCCTAATGTCACACAGCTAGGTAATTAAGTGTCTGAGACAGGATTTGAACTCAGGTCCTCCTGACTCCAGGGTGCTCTCTCCACCACAGTGGTTTCTTTTTTGTTTGTTTTTTGTTTTTTAGGGTTTTGCAAGGCAATGTGGTTAAGTGGCTTGCCCAAGGCCACATTAAGTGTCTGAGGCTGGATTTGAACCCAGGTACTCCTGACTCCAGGGCCAGTGCTCTATCCACCGTCCACCTAGCCACCTCCACAGTGTTTTTTGTTAAACATTTTTTACGTAAAGTTTTGATTTCTAAATTCTACCCTCCTTTCCCTCCCACTCCCTGAGGTGGCAAGCAGCCAGATAGAGATTATATGTGTGCAGTTGGTCATTTTGTCCAAGAAGCAGTGGCGGATGGGAGGTGCCATCGTCAGTCCCTCAGGATTGACTTGGGTCTTGTATTGGTGAGGAGGCTGAGACATGCACAGGCAGAGGGGGAGCCCCTCCTCTGGGGAAGATCAGGTCACAACACTGGGCCACGGGCTCTCCTTTCCAGGGAAGGCAACCTCCCAGAATTGGCAGATGTGGGGCAGGCGTGCCCTCTGGAGGGGCAGGGCTCTTGGGTCTTGTATTGGTGAACGTCTCAGCCTCCTCAGCAAAACAAGACCCAAGCCAGTCCTGAGGGACTGACGATGGCATGGAACGGTATCGCTGTGTGTTGGGTTTCCCATTCTGTTCACTTCACCAGCCTCAGTTCCTGTCTTTCCAGGCTTTTTCTGAAGTTGTCCTGCTTGCTGTTTCTTATAGCACCATAGGATCCCATTACAATCTCATCCTTCAGCCGGTTTAGCTGCTCCCTCATTGACTGGCAGCCTTTGATGCCAGTGCTCTGCCACCACACAAAGAAATGCATTTGTAGGGGCAGCTAGGTGGTGCAGTGGATAGAGCCCCAGCCCTGGAGTTAGAAGGACCTGAGTTCAAATGTGGCCTCAGACACTTAATAATTGTCTAGCTGTGTGGCCTTGGGCAAGTCACTTAACCCCATTACCTTGCCCCCCCAAAAAAAACCCAAACCCAACAACCAAAAAAGAAATGTGTTTGTACATGGACCCTTTTCCCTTTTTTTGTCCTCTCTCTGGTGGTCTTGCTGGATCAAAGGGTATGCAGTTCATAGTCCTTTGGACTCAGGTCCATATAGCTCTCCAGAGCCGCTGGATCAGTTCACAACTCCACCAACAGTGCGTCCTGTCCCAGTTTTCCCACCTCCTCTCCAGCATCCCATGTTTTCCTCTTTTTGTCACATTAGCCTCCCTGTGATGGATGGGAGGTGGTACCTTAGATTTATTTTAATTTACATTTCTCTAAGTAGTAATCTAGAGTATTTTTCCATCTGACTCTCGATAGCTTTGGTTTCTTTCCAGGAAACTGCTTATTTTTTAGCCTTTGACCATTTATGAATTGAGGACCTCCCATGTATTCTTAAGGGTTTAGGGGTTTTTGAACACGTAATGCCTCCTTTCTCCTTCATCATATTACAGACCCCTTAAGAAAACAACTTGTAGGGGCAGCTAGGTGGTGCAGTAGATAGAGCACCGGCCCTGGAGTCAGGAGGACCTGGGTTCAAATCCGGCCTCAGACACTTAATAATTACCTGGCTGTGTGGCCTTGGGCAAGCCACTTAACCCCATTGCCTAGTAAAAACTAAAAAAAAAGAAAACTTGTGACTTTGCTCTTGTCTCCTTTGCTCGGATCGGAGCTCGCCTCCTGGGGCTCCGGGGCTGCAGATCATCTCCCTGCCATCTGAGTTGGACAAGGCTTCGAGGTGAGAGTCTCCTGGCCTAGGGCAGTGGAGCAGCTGTGATTCCGGATCTAGGCCAGCGGTGACAGCTGCCCAGGTCTCCAGCTGGCAAGAGGCTTGATTTGAATCCTGGATATTGGGCTCAGGTTCCCGCTCTGCTTCTCAGGGCTCAGTTCTTTTCCCCAGTGCTGCTTAAAGAATTCAGACCCCAATCTCTCCATTTTCTCCCCCCTTCCCTTCCCTTCCTTCCAAGAGAGAAGTGTGTTATTAAGCACCTCCTCCTCCTGCCCTCTGGGCGCTCACCTTCCAAAGGATGAGGCAGTGTGGACCTGTGGGGGGGTCAGGGAGGAGTCAAAGGGAAGGTAGACTTGAGGTGAAGGGAAGGAGAGGGAGAAGGGAGAGCCTGGGGGGGCGAGCCCTGCCCCTCCAGAGGGCACGCCTGCCCCATGTCTGCCAATTCAGGGAGGTTGCCTTCCCTTGAAAGAGGGGAGCCCACGGACCAGTGTGTGTGGCCTGATCTTCCCAGGGTCCAAGAAGCCTTTGACCATCACAGCTCCATCTACTGGCTACTTTGGGCCAGCCCCCCTCTGGTTGAGGGGGGCAGGTACAGACCAGAAGTCATCCCTGTCGGGATCTTTGATTATTCTGATTGTTTGGGCCATGGCTGTTGTTGTCAGCCTGCTTGTGTCGCCCCGTGCACTGAAGGAGGGGAAGGAGAAGGGCTCCAGGGGTCTGGGCCTAGGGCCTCGCCCCACCTGGGAGCTTAACAAATGGGGGTTGTTGAGCCTCCTTGAGGAGGAAGGTGTCGAGCTTGCCCCTGCTGAATGCGAGGCTACACCTTGGCTCACGTTGTGGTTGTCGGCCAGTCGTTCTCAGGCACGGCTGACTCTTCCTACCACGCTGGGGGGTTTCTTGGCAAAGATCCTGGAGCAGTTTGCCATTCACTTCTCCAGCTCATTGGACAGATGAGGAAGCTGAGGCAAACAGGGTGAAGTGAGAAGTGTCTGAGGCTGGATTTGAACTCAGGGAGAGAAGTCTAGCTTCCATCTCCTCTTGGGGGCTACTGAAATATAGCTTATAGAAGGGTACGTCCTTGGCACCCCGGGTCCCCGAAGACACAATGACTCTGGAAGCTGCCATCGACCAGTCACCCCTCTGCCCTCCTTCCTGTCTCCCTGAGCTCCTGCCAGTCATTTCCAACCCTCCCGGCCCCCCATATCAAAGCAGGAGACCTCAGGTGACAGTGGATGGGACTTTGTCCACCTGTAGTCTCCACCTTCCCCTCCTGTGGGACCTGGCACCCCTCTTCCTCCTTTCCTCCCTCTCTCCTACACATTGGCCATTGCTCAGGCTTGCTCTGCTCTGTGGTCGCTGGGGGTGTGGGTTCTGCCTGCTTTTACCCTTTGTTGGCTCCAACAGGTTTTCCCGTGCTTCTTCTTTGTAGTCATTGTTTCTTAGGTCGCAGGCACATTCCAGTATGTTTAGATCCCAATCAGCAGACACCATCTTGTTTCTAGTTCTCCGATCCAGCCAGGAGAATCACCAAGGAATGTTTTGTTATTCTGGCACCACTCTTCCTTGACTCTACCTACCCCAGAGGTATATGCCCAGATTGCTAAGTGGAAGCGTGCTCTGTCCTGTCTGCCCTTAATGACCCCCCGACCCAGGCTCGCCGTGGTGCCGGGCCACCCATCCTCTTTTCCATTACTTCTCTGTAGAGATTGAGCCTGAGACTCATTTACTGGAGAAGCAGGCATGTTTAAACCGGTTCTCCCCTCCACTGCTGTGGAGCCTCAGCCCAACAGTGACTTCTAATTAGGTCTTCATTGGGATTACCAAGATAATGTTTGCCAACCTCCCTGCCCTTCTGCATCGAAGGATGCCTTTAATGATACGAAGCCTGCCGTTATTCAAGGTGTTAGGTCGTGCCTCTTGCCTGTCTTATAGTAACAATCGTGATTACAAGGATAACTATTCTTTGTGCTACTAGCGCCAGCCTCCAAGGACCACATAGTCTAATGTGGCAAAGAAAAAAGTGATGCTTTTAGAGGGAAGGGGCAGCCAGGTGGCCCAATAGACCTGGAGTCAGAAAGACTCATCTTCCCGAGTTCAAATCTGGCCCTGGACGTGTCCTTGCTGTGTGACCTGGGTGGGTCATTCACCCTGTTTGCCTCCAGTATCTCTGCCAAGAAAACCCCAAGTGGCGCAATGCAGAATTGACCATGACTGAACAACAAAAGAATAGAGGGCAAAGTCTTTGATTTAAAGTCAAAGGACTGGAGTTTGAATTCTGGGTTTGCTACCTGTACCATTGTGGGCAAATCATTTAATTTCCAGAGCCTTAGTTTCCCCTTTTGTAGACTGAAGGGTATGGAATATATCATTTCTGATAGTCTCTTTCAACCCTGCCATTTGTATCCTGTGTTCCATAGTCCCTTCTACTGCTGACATTTTGTGTTCTCAGGTGCCACCCAACCTGGTCCGTTGTGCCTCAGTGCCTCTCTCGACATTGTTCTAGATTCATCACCCTCGTCGTGAAGCTTCTTGAAATGTGTTACCTAGACCTGAACGCAGTGGGAGCACTATAAAGGCCTGTGCCCCTCCCAGGTCTTCTCTGACCCTAACCCCCCAAACACAGGGGCGCTTGGACTCTGAGCCTCTTGGACTTCCTTTCCTCCCTCGCCTCTCCTCCTCCCTCCCCTCATTCTTGTTTTTCTTTAAAGATGATTGCCTAGTATAGTGGAAGGAGCTCAGGACTGGAAAGGTGGGCAGCTAGAGCGCATGGTGGACAGAGTGCTGGCCTGGAGGGAGGAGGACTCCTTGAGTTCAAATCCTGCCTCAGACACTTACTAGCTGAGTGACCATGGGCAAGTCACTTCACTTTGTTTACCTCAGTTTCCTCATCTGTAAAATAACCTGGAGTAAAGGGCCAATTGCTCCTGGGTCTCTGCCAAAAGAACCCCCAAATGGAATCACAAAGAATTGGATATAACTGATACAGTAACATGAAGGAAGGGAAGGAGGGAGGAAGGAAGGAAAGGAAAGGAAGGGAGGAAGGCCGGCTGGCTTAACTGTCTCCCTTGTGCCCTTCACCCATATGAACTCATTTAAAGCTGTTTTGGTTCTCATTTACTTTTTTTTTTTTTTTTAGGTTTTTGCAAGTCGAATGGGGTTAAGTGGCTTGCCCAAGGCTAGGTAATTCTTAAGTGTCTGAGGTCAGATTTGAACTCAGGTCCTCCTGACTCCAGGGCTGGTGCTCTATCCACTACGCCACCTAGCCGCCCCTCTCATTTATGTATGAGAAAAATGAGGCAAACAGAGGTGAAGCAACTGCCTAGGGTCAATGCCTGAAGCTGAGTTTGCTCCCCGGCCCCCAGCTCTCCGGCCTGCAGTTTGGGCACTGCCTCCGGGCTCTTCTCATGGCCCTGACGGCTGCTGCTTGGGGCAGGGCAGGGGAGGGACTCCCTCTGGGCTCTGCCCCCACTCTCTGTGACTCCGGGTCCCACTGTCCTCTTGCTGCAGACTTGGCCGAGTGCAAGCTCGTCTCCTTCCCCGTGGGCATCTACAAAGTCCTCCGGAACGTTGCTGAGCACATTCGCCTCATCGTCTTGGCCAACAACGAGCTCCAGTCCCTCACCAGCAGGTTCATGACCACATTCAGCCAGCTCCAAGGTAGGTGCCCAGGCAGTTGGGGGAATCCTGTTCTCCCCTTCCAGGGTGCTTGTGGGGTGCCCCAGTATCTCAGGACTAGGGCTCCAGTCCTACCTCCACCACCTTCCAGCTCCATGAGCTTGGCTGCATCACTTTAGTCAGTCAACAATTTAAAAATTATTTTTGTTTCATTAAATGTTTCCCAACACACATAACACATTTTCACAATCATTTCTTAAAATTTTGAGTTCCAAGTTCTGTCTCGACCTTCCTCAGCCCCTCCTCCTCCTTCAGAAGGCAAGCCATCAGCTCTTGAACTCCAGTTTCTTGGGCTGACAAATGAGGGACTTGGATTCCAAGGCCTGGGGGTCCCTTTGGACTTTCAAACTGCTCCTGTGGTCATGATTTTCAGAACAAAGTTGGGGGAGAGCAGGGGGCAGAAGGGTGGGTTAGGCAGGCCAGCCTTGGGGACAGGATAGGAAGGAGCATGGCACAGACCATGGGAGCCCGCTGTCCCCCCACCCCTGGGCCCTCAAGTGGGTGCCCCCCCGGCTTTAGTCCAGCCCAGTGTCCACACGCCAGCATCCACACAGATCTCGCTGTGGACCCGTCATTGCTTGCTGTGTACTAGAGGATGTGGCTCACGCAGGGTCCCGGGGCAGCCTTGGACCCCTAGAAGAGTTCATTCTGCTTTGCTGGGATTAGGAAAAGCTCCCCAAGACTAAACATGGGACAGCCCGGAGGGGCTGCCGGGGCAGGGGGTGCTCCCTTCTGTTCTGGAGTCAGCCCTGGAGGCCAAGGCTCCTCTACAGCATCCATTCAAACTTGTTCTGTGAAGGGGCCTTGGCCCATGTAAGGTTTGGAGCTTCAGGTCATGTCCTAGATGGGGATGGCCCTAGCACTGGGAGGCCTGGCATGGACCCTGCTGTCTCTGCCAATTGGCGTCGTTCTTCTGCTGCCCCATTTGAATTCACCACCACTGTTGGGGGACTGGGGTTGTATGTAGCCTTTCTCTACTGTGGCCACTGAACGTAGGTGTTCAAGAAGCTGGGACTCGAACCTGGGTCCCGACTCCTGGACCTTGGCTTCACTGCAACCCCTGCCCTCAGTTCCACTTGCAGGGTTTCCATCCTCCGGCTGGGCCATCCATGGCCCTTGTTCAGGCCTTTGCTTATTGCTCTGTAGGGAGGGATGAGGCAGCCAGAAGGCAGGTGCTGCTTGGGATGCAGAGGACCCCAGATTGAGAGTGGGCATAGATTTGACAGATGAGGTGATGTGTCCAGGACTGCCCAACTAAGAAGTGTCAGAGGCAGGATTTGAGCCAGAGTCCTTCTACCTACAAGTCTACCACTGTCGCCTCTGTCCAGTTCAGCCTGAACACATGTTCCAAGCACTGAGTGGGATGCTCAGGATGCAGTGGCAGGAGTCAAATGACCCCTTTCTTCAAGGAATTCACAGAGAATGTCTGTAGGGGCACCTGGGCCTGGAATCAGACTGACCTGAGTCCAGATTTGGTCCCAGATACATAAGAGCTGGGGGACCCTAGGCAAGTCACTTCACTTCTGTTTGCCTTACCCTACCAGAGGAGGAAAGGGCCCCCCACTCATGAAAACCCCATGAGCAGCATTAGTTGATAGGGTCCATGGAGACAGCCACAGCTCAAGACCATGGGTGGCGGTTATTGCCTTGTACCAAGTTGTTCTGTCACACACATACATACACCCCCACACACACATACACACACCATACACATGCACCACATGCCTGCATGCCACACACACACATCACATACACACATACATTACAAACATACACCACACACACACTTCATTTTCTAGATGAGGAAGCAGAGGCCAAGATAGGTGAAGTTGTACCTGGCTCTCTATTTGGAATAGCAGTAGGAGACGGTGAAAGCTGCCTTGTATCATGGGCCTTGTGCCAGGACTGTCTGCCTCTTCCCAAATGCTCTCTCCATATTTGCCTCATTTTTGCCTGATGTCTGAAAACCCTAATTATGGCTAATTCCCTTGACTTTAGGCTCTGTTCTCTTTGTAAATGTCAGTGGTCCAGAGAGAGGCAGCTTTAAGCCTCATTATCTTCACATTAATGAATTGATCAGATTCTTTCTCCAGAGAGACAGTTTGGACGGTGGTACAGGGGAAATGCTCTGAGAGGATTGCACGCTTTCCACCCCTGATCACTTGGGGCTGTTGGGTCATCCACTTGTGGTGGCTGCAGGGGCCTAGTCCCGTATGTGGAGCCTATTCTGGGGCCTGGGGTCTTTGGGATAGAGGCTGTTAATTGGAACCAGTCCATTTTAAAAGAAAGTCATGATAGAAACTGCAGGGTTCCATCTATATGTATAAATTATATGTATAGGACACCCCCCCCCCCCAGGAAAGAGTGCAAGGGGCTGGCTTAAGAAAGGAAGAGTGCTCCTTCTCCATTAGAGAAGCTTTTCAAGGCAGCTCAGTGACAGTGCCCTGAGCCCTGGGCCTGGAGTACAGATTGAGCCAAATCACGCTTAGCTGGGCGACGCTTTACCTGCCTGTTTCTTTCTCTCAGCACCTGCTGCCCAGGGTTGTGGTGAGGATCACATGAGGTAGTAATAGTCACATACTTAGCGTTTTGGTAGTTTGATCTTTTGTTTGGTAGTTAGGCCTTTGATTATTTCAGTGCCCCCCTCCTCCCCTTGGTGGCTCCTTTTCATTCCCCTTTTGACTCTTTCCCTTTCAGAGGAGTTTTGCGTGGATAGACCTACAAGCTATCTTTCCCTTCTCCTGACCAGCCTCAGTCTATGCCTGAGGGGACTTTTGGATGCTGGGGGCTTCCCTTAGACCGAGTGGAACACCTCCCCCTGCCCACCTGCCTGCTGTCCCCCAGCTCCTCCATTCCTCAGATCTCTAGCTGAGTCCTGTTGTAGAAGCCACCACCTTCTGCCTCTTGGTTTTCCAAGGCTCTGGGAGAGGGAAGGTGGAGTAGAATCTCTTGGCCAGCCTTTGGTGGTTCTCTGCAATCCTGCTGCTTCATCTTATATTCACTGGGGGGGGGTGCCCACTGTTTTTCAGGATTAGGAAATTAGCCTCCTTTACTGTTAGGTCATTGAATTGTTGCATTGGCAGTGTTCTTGGTGCTCTACCACAGAGACAACTAAAATTGCTTTATATCTTGAGCATGGTCTCTCTTTTAGGCAGGTAGGTGCTTCAGTAGATGGAACATAAGACCTGGTATTAGGGAGACCTGAGTTCTGGGGCAGCTAAGTGGCACAGTGGATAGAGCAGCAGCCCTGGAGTTAGGAGGACCTGAGTTCAAATCCGACCTCAGACACTTAATAATTACCTAGCTATGTGACCTTGGGCAAATCACTTAACCCCCATTGCCTTGCACAAAAATAAATAAACTAAAAAAGGAAGACCTGAGTTTGGATCATAAGTTAGTTAATTATCTGTGTAATGCTGAGTAAGCAATTTCACCCTTATCAGCCTTGGTTTTCTCATCTTTAAAATAGGAACAAACCTACCATCCACCTGCTAGGGTGATTTGTGAGATGTTATTGATAAATGAATTTTAAAATTGTTTTTGCCTATAATTGGAAAAAATAATTTTTTTAAAAAAGAAGAAAAATTAAATTCACTGACAAGACTCCCTCAAAGACAATTCATAAAGTTTTCAGTCTTCCTATTAAAAAAAAAAAGAAGGTAGTGTCTAGACCAGAAAAATTGTTAGAGTGCAGGATGATTAATGGTAATGGTATCACCCCGGCCCCCTCCCAGGCCCAGAGAAGGGAAGAGCACAACCTCTAAGCTCCTCCATTTAGGAAAGAGTTCCTATAGCTTGTCCAGGGATGGCATTACCATGGTGTTGTCCCGGAATCTTCTCCCCCAGTAGAAGGCAGCTCCTGGGAAGAGCCTCAGCAGGGTCCCACAACTGTGGATCAAAGAAAGAACACCAGACCGAAGCAGAGAATCCTATCTGAATGCTGAGAAAGTGGAAAGAGAAAGACACTTCAGCTTCCTAGGGTATAGGTTGGTTTGTCTAACTTTGAGGGTGCCACAGAGCATGGGGCTGATGGGCAATGTTCTGGAAACTTAGGTGAGTGAAGCCAGACCTTCTACAGGAGGAGGAGGAGAGACTTGTTCCAGATGGAAGGTGGGATCTTCTGGAGGAATTTCTGCCTTGCAGCTAGCAGGGTTTGTCAGACTGAGAGGATGTTCTATGTTCAAAGACAAGAGGGAGGGAGAGGTGGCCAAATCCTTTCCATCTGTGAACGAACTCCTTGTGGACAAGAGTGGACTTGGAGCACCTTCAAACAGGCTGCAGATCTCTCCCAGCCAAGGATGAGGGGTTTTTAAAACAGTGGCTGAAAGGATCTCCTCTACAAAGTTCATTATTCATGTGATTCGTCCTCACTTTGTACTGCAAGGCCATCTGATGACTGGGGAATTTCTACAATAATGTCCAGATACTGTGAAATGATTGTGGTCCTCAATTTTTTGTCTTCAGAGTCAACAGAGTCAGATGACATTGGTTTAAATCTGAGTTTTTACCCCTGGCCAACTCTGTGACCTTGGACAAGTGACCTCTCTTTTCTGGGCTCCTTATCTGTAAAGTGAGGGGTTTATGCCGGAAGACCTCTAAGACCCTCTGCTAAATCTTTGATTCTTGCTCAGTTCAGAGATCCTTACCGACTGGGTGACCCTGGACAAATCACTTGATCTTTGGCTTTCCTCTTCTTTATAAAGGCCTTTGCGAACTGGAGTAGAAAGAACCCCCCCCCCCCCCCGCCAGATACTTTCTAGCTGTGTGATGTGGGCAAGGCTTCTGCTCTCTCGGCCTCAGTTTCCTCAGCTGTATGATGGGGATGATGGTAATGATAGTGTCTACTCCCCACCCCCAACTGTCTAGTCAGTGCATTTCACTGACCCCCAGTTACCTCCAGGACTCAAATCTAAAAATGCTCAGTTTGGCCTTCTGAGCCCTGGCCTGAAGTCCTCTGCCTCAGAGCCTTTGAGGTTCTGCTTGGGCATGGCCTTTGGCAGGAAGCCATTGGGTCTCCCCTACCTGCTCTTGTTTCCTCCCAAAATGGGCTTATTATTGCTCACAGGGAGTGTTTGTTTCTATTTCTTTCTCTGAAGGGTCTCACACAATGTAAGGGAATAGCAAGGGCTTGATGGATAGTATCTCTCCTTGTTCAGTCTCTCCTGTCCCCCAGGAATGCCATACTAATGGTAGCATAGAGAGGAACCTGCTCCCCCATTTCAGCTTCAAGCAAGTGAGTCCTACTCTGCACAAGAATGGGTGGGAACCCTGGCAAGGACAGATGTCATTTCCATGGTAGGAAGATATAGGCCAAATAATCCCACCCATTTCTACAGATCTTGAAGCTTGTCAAGCCCTAGGAGGAACAGCAGTTTTGTGGGGTAGGTTTGCACAAATTGGCATCCCTCTATTTTACAGAGGATGAAGCTGAGGCTCAGGCAGGTAAATGATGATGTACCTTTGATCACACAGCTAATCAGGTGTTGAGCTAGGCCTGGCATGGAGACGACCTAATGCTAGTGTGCTGCCTTGGTGGGCAGTGTTCTAGTGTGTGGGCACCATAGTAGAATTGCCTGAGTCTAGATTCCAGTTGGGAGTGCATATGTCCCCAGAATCTCATTGTGAAATAAAAATTTAATTTTTGACTTCTTTTCCTAAATGCAAAATAGATTTTTTTTCAGACAGGATGGACCATTAATAGCATGGGCCTAGCCACCACTGGCAATTCTCCATGAAGTGGTTACCCAGCTCACCTGACCTTTATTTCATTTTTTTATTTTTTAATTTTCCTTTATTGTTTAAATTTTATTTATTTTTTCCAATTATATACAAAGATAATTTTCAAAAACCAATTTTTTGCAAGGTTTTGAGTTTCACATTTTTCTTCCTCTCCCTTCCTTCTCCCCTCCCTCTGACAGAAAACAACCTGATATAGGTTTTACATGTATAACTGTGTTAAACATATATCCCTATTTAATGAAGTCATGAAAACAGAATCAAATCAAAAAGGGAAGGAAAAAGCTATGAGAGGGGGAAAAAAACATAATACATAAAACAAATTTTGAAAATTGAAAATAGTAAGCTTTGGTCTGTATTCAGACTCCACAGTTCTTTCTCTGGCTGTGCATGGTATTTACCATCAAAAGTCCTTCAAAATTGTCTTTGTTGAACTTCTGAGATGAGCAAGTCCATCATAGATGACCCTCTCACAATGTTGTTCTTAGCGTGTACAGTATTCTGGTTCTGTTCACCTTACTCTGCATCAGTTCATGCAAGTCTTTCCACAGTCTTCCTTCCAGACCCTACCTTTCTCTTTCATCTGGCCAAGCAAAAGTCAGGTGGCTGACTGACTCTGGTTCTAGTGAGCCACAACTCATTGACCAAACCCGGTGGGGAGGTGGGGGAGGCCCATCTAATTGCCAGAACTGAGTAAGGCTGGGTAATGTCAGTCATCAAGAGCTGGTGTCAATGACCTCTTAGTTTTGAACCTTCGTTGTTGGCTATCAGTGATAGCCAGATGGTCTTGGTTTCCCTCTTTCCTCATCTGGCTTACAGGGCCTGATTCCAAATGGGATGCCTAGGAGTTTGTTGAGCCAGACCCACATCTCAACTTCTTTGTGTATATCCAGGCAGCACACGGATATGGCTTTCACCATGGGGAACCCTTGGAGCCGAATGATGGCACTGCCATGTCCGTTAGCCTTCTTACGGTGTTCTGATGCCCTTGTCTGGTTTGACTTCTGTCCCTAATTTGTACTTGATTTCCCCAACTCTTCCTTCAGGTCTCAGCTCAAGCCCCACCTTTGGGAGAAATCTTTCTGCACTCCTCTTATGCTCAAGCCCTCCTTCAAGCTTGCCTTTGATTCATCCTGTGGATAGCTCTTGTTTGTACAGATCTATTCACTCACTACACTCCTTTAAATGAGGGACTCTTTTTCCCTTTCTTTGTACCCTTAGGACTTGGTAAACCATGAGACCCCCGGAAGTGACTTGCCCAAGGTCACACAGGAAGTGACAAAAGCAGAATTTGACTCAAACTCCATCATCTTCCCATAGCAACACACTGTCTCTTCACACTGGAAAATTCATGGTTATTTTCCATGTAAAGTTGTGATTGTGTGTGGAGAGCTCTGGGCTTCCAGCTTCCTAGGCGGTGTTCTTTCCTCTAATCCAAGCTGCCTCTCTCAGCAGGGCTACAATTACTTCTCAGATTCATATAGTGAGAATAGCCCTGAGGTAACCTTATGTCTTTCTTCTAAAGGCCTCTTCTTTTTTTATTTTTTGATTAAGTGGATTTTTTTTCTAATTAACAACCACTTATTTTTCTCTCCCATCTATCCCTTCTTTACTGGGGAAAAAAAAGAAAAGAAAAATCCTATTAAATACATGTAGCCAAGCAAAACAGTCTTCTATTAATCAATCAACAAGTATTGAGCACCCGAACCCCTGCTGGCTGCCAGGCAGGGTGCCAGGGTCTAGAGATAGAAAAACAAAGAAGGAATCAATCCCTGCTCCTAAAGAACATACCTTCTGATTGGGGAGGGACCATGGAAAGTCTCTATGGTACAAAGTTAATAAATACCAAGATAATCAAAGGACTGTCTGTTTCATCTTCACAATCTGAGTGAAGGAAGTAGCTCAGATACCATTGTCCTGGTTTTATAATAGTGGAAAATAAAGCATAGGTATTGAAAGGAAAATATTTGTTAGAGCTTCATCCTAATCAGGCAGACACAGGAAAATGAGGTAAAAGGTAATTTCTCATTATGTATAGTTATCGGCATAGTCATTGAATGGGCCAAAATTCTGACTCAAATTGATCTCAACCTTTTACGTATATGTGTATTTATTTTTTAAAGTTTTTTTAATGTCATTTTTTCCAATTTCATACAAAGATAGCTTTACATATTCTTTTTCTAAGCTTTTGAGTTCCACATTTTTCTACCTCCCTCCCTTCCCTCCTCCCTCCCCATGACAGCCAGTAATCTGATGATATAAGTTATACATGGGTAGTCATGTTTAACATATTTCCATTTTGATCATGTTGTGAAAGAAGAATCAGAACTAAAGGGAAAAAAACCCCTTGAGAAAGAAAAAAACATAAAACAAGTTTTAAAAAGTGAAGATAGTCTGCTTTGGTCTGCATCTCTGAATGTGTCTGGTATTTTCCATCCTAAGTCTTTTGTTTGCTTGTTTGTTTTTTAGTGGGGGGTTTTTCAAGGCAGTGGGGTTAAGTGGCTTGCCCAAGGCCACACAGCTAGGTCATTATTAAGTGTTTGAGGCCACATTTGAGCTCAGGTACATCTGACTCCGGGGCCAGTGCTCTATCCACTGTACCACCTAGGTGCCCTACAAGTTTTTTTAAATCATCCTTGATCACTGAATTTTAGAGAGGAGTTGTGTCTACCATAATTGTTCATCCTCTGGTGGTGTTGTTGTTATGGATGATGTTCTCCTGGTTCTGCTGACTTCAGCCAGCATCCATCCAGGCTTTTCTGAAGTTCGCCCACTCCTAGTTTCTTACAGAACAGTGGTGCTCCATTGCATTCCTATGGGACAGTTTGTTCAGCCATTCCCCAATGGATGGACATCCCCTCAATTTCCAGGTCTTTGTCACTACAAAAGGAGCTGCTGTGAATAATTCTGAATGTGTGAATCTTCCCCTTTTTTTGTGATCTCTTTGGGATACAGCCCTAGCAGTGGTATTGCCGGATCACAAGGGTTGTAGAGTTTTACTGCCCTTTGGGCCTTTTTATTGCCATTTTAAAGACAATTTTGTCTTTAAATTTCCAAGGGGTGGGCAATTGCTTGCATCTATGTGGAGTTTACTCTCCAGGAGGATGCTCATTTCTAAAAAAGGATCAGAACATGCTTGGGGCTTCTCTTCCCTGCTCTTGGTTCAACACCACTGTAGACCTCCTCAGGGAGAGTTGTTCCTATCCCTGTGCAGCCCCTCCCCTTCCAGAGGCCTGTCACCTCTCCTTGGTGGGAGGGATGGGAAGTCCTGCAAGTTCATTCCACTTAGCTCATCACCCATCTATACAATAGTGCAGTGGTTGTGGTTGAGTCCTTTCAGTCATATCTGACTCTCTCTGCCCCCATTTGGGGTTTTCTTGGCAGAGGTCTTGCCATTTCCTTTTGTTTTAGGTTTTTACAAGGCAAATGGGGTTAAAGTGACTTGCCCAAGGCCACACAGCTAGGTCATTATTAAGTGTCTGAGGACGGATTTGAACCCAGGTACTCCTGACTCCAGGGCCAGTGCTTTAGCCACCTAGCCGCCCCGCCATTTTCTTCACTCACTCATTTTATAGATGAGTAAACTGAGGCAAACAGGGTGAAGCAACTTGCCCAAGGACACCCAGCTAATAGAACCTGAGACCGGAATTAAACTCAAGGGGATGAGTCTTCCTGACTCCGGGCCTGATCCTCTGGCCACAGTGGTGCCAACTGCCGCCCTAATTCAGGAGTGGGAGAGGACCATAGAAACTTGACCAAGGTCACTCAGGAAGGAGAGGACAGCTTTGTCCTATCATCCAGCCATTGTGGGAGTGGGAGGAGCCTTTCTGTCTCCTCCTCTCAAACTGCAGATGGCTTTTAGAATTCATGGAAAATACGGAGACTTCCATCCACTGGGGTGTGTGGTAAATATATGCAAATACAGAGCACATGAGCACATGCCAATCAGCCCCATGGGACTGATGGGAGAAGGCACAAATCTCTGCAAAGGAGCACGATTAGGATGTGGAGAGGCAATTAAGATAAAGTAAGGATGGGAAATGAGAGTCTCTGGAAGAAGCCTGGGGAACGGCAGGAGCAACTGCCCCGTGGCTGAGCCTTCCTGCACACAGAGGCCCAAGCGCTCTACCCAGTGACTCTCTGACCTGGTCACTCCCCCCACTCATAGCACTAAGGGGGCTTTAGAAGATGGCAGGTGAGAGACAGACTCCTGTGAAGACTCCTCAACAACTCAATGCTCCTGGAGGTCATGCAGTCCAAACCTGTCATTTTATAGACAAGGAAACTGAGGCCTAGTGGGTTTGGGACTCCTAGAGATGGTAAGCAGTAGAGACCCTAAGGAGGGGCCAGTGAGCCCTTCAGAACTCTGGTTTGGGCCCAACTATCCTGGTTTCCAGATATGTGACTCTTGCTATGACACCATAGATGGCTTCCAAAGAGGAATCTTTAGGTGAATTCCTTGACCCAGCTTAGTTAGCCCAGCCTCCTGCTTGAAGGATAAGTGATAAATTCCTGCCACTGTAGCATTGAAGGGCCTC
Organism: Macrotis lagotis; assembly: GCF_037893015.1. Classification (NCBI taxonomy): domain Eukaryota; kingdom Metazoa; phylum Chordata; class Mammalia; order Peramelemorphia; family Peramelidae; genus Macrotis; species Macrotis lagotis. The sequence goes on along the minus strand of NC_133661.1, from coordinate 31,920,144 downwards.
TTTAATCTGGCTTTATTGGAACTTTTCAAACTTAGTCACTTTGAAAGTATTTATTCGCTAAAATGCACAAAAGGCCACCCCTTCCCTCATGGAACTCATGATCTGATGGAGGTGGCAAGCAAACACACACTAAATAAGAAATGATTAATAAAGGGAAGGTGCTGGAGTTGAGAGGCTGGGGAAAGCTTCCTGTTGAAGGTAAGGTTTTAGTTGGGACTTAATGGAAGCCAGGGAGGTCAGTAATGGGAGTAGAAAAGGGTGGGCATTGCTAGCATGGGGGATGGCCAGAGAGATGGCCCTTGACTGTGGACAGAGTGCAAGAGCGGGAAAGGGAAAGACAGGGTGGGACCAGGTTGTGAAGTTTCAAACCCCTGTGAGATAATTTTGAATGTGTTCCCAGAGGTCTTAAGGAGGGCCTCAGACTTAGGAGCTTATTAAGGAGGGGAGGGCACAGTCAGAGCCGAGGGTTGATTCTGTCCCTTTGGAGGCTGAATGGAAGATGGATTGGAATGGGGAAAGACTCCCCAAAGGTGAGATCAGTCATCTAAGAGTGAGGTGGTAAGGGTCTGCACTGAGTGGGGACCTGTGTTAGAGAAGAGTAAGGGATAGGTTCGAGACAGGGTGCAAAGATGAAATCCTCAACCCTTGGCCAAATCTTGGATGTGTGTGGGGGCAAGAGATGGTAAGGAGTCTAGACTGACTTCTTGGTTGGGAGCATGGGAGCCTGGCAAGATGGTGCTGCCCTCCACAGTCATAGGGAAGGTGATGGGGATGCTTAGGGGGGAAAGCTCCTAAGTTCTGGTTTGGGTGTATTGAATTTGTGATGTCTGAAAGGCAGCCAGAGGTGTGGAGTTGGAGGTCAGTGGAGAGAGTGGGGCAAGAAAGGCAGGCTTGAGAATCATTAAATCCATGAGAGCTGGTGAGATGAGTGACCAAGGAAAGCAATAGTGACAGAAGAGTCAGGGAGGGGAGAGGAGGAAGAGCAGAGGAGAGGAGAAGAGGGAAGGGGGAGAGGAGAGGAGGGGCCAGGACAAAGCCCTGGGGGACACCTACACCTTGGGTTTTGGGGGTATTATCTGGATGAGAACCCAGCAAAGGAGACTGAGCAGAAGCTGCTGGAGAGGAGAGAGAGGGAGTGGTGACCTGAAAAGAAGAGAGAAGAGAGTATGAAGTATGAGAGGGTGACCGACCATGTCAAGGGCTGAGGAGAATAAGGAGGGAGAAAGGCCTTGGCTTTGGCACCTAAGTGACCATTAGTAACTTTGGAGAGAGCAGCAGGGGGTGGGGAGGGAATGATAAGGTTGGAAGCTGATTTCAGGAGTTCATTAGAGTGAGAGGAGAGCTAGTCGAGGCCCCAACTGTAGTCAACTGGATGCTCGGCAACTGGAGTCAAGAAGATCTGAGTTCCAATCCAGCCTCAGACCCTTAGGAACTCTGTTTGTCTGTCTCAGTCTGTAAACTGGAAAGAAGCAGAGCGCCTGGATCCTGATGGTGTGAAGGGTCATAGGCTCTGACTAAAGGCAGGTTTCCTTCTTCAGGAGACTGCTCTTCAGTCTTCTAGGAAGCTAATGTTAAGTACCTGCCATCAGCTAGGCTCTATGCCAAGCCCTGGAAATGCCAAGAAGGGCCAGCAGCCCTGCTAGAAGTGCATTGTTGCCCTGGCACATTGGGAAGGAGCCCGATAGAGCCTTCTGAGTCACAGAGTGATGTGGGAGGAGATGGTAAATGATACAGAGAGCCCATGCATCCAAAGAGATCACATTAATGAAAACCATTATGGTTTCCCAACCCGGCACAAGTGGGAAACCTTGGAAGCATCCTTGGGAAGTTTCTGGAGAAGATATTTCACCTGCTCTTCTGAGAGTTTGACAAGGCCAGGCTGCCAGGCTATGGTTGGCGTGGTGAGAAGAGAGCCAGGCTGGGGATAGTTGAGAATCGTTCATTTGGAGCTGTGAGACCCTGGCTGAGTCATGGAACCTCTCCATGCTCCAGATTCAGAGGAACCAGAAAAGCCAACAGTGCCTGGCCATCCAGAACTGTCATTCTACTGACTGTTGACAGAAAGAGGAGCTTCATGATTCTGATTTCTGTCTGACCAGCTTTCTTAGGGAATGACACCAAAGCCATTGAAGTTGGGCCTTTTAACCCAGCCAGGGGGATCCCAAGTTTTCTTTCTGAGTCATTCTTGGTTCCTTAGGCATCAACAGAGATGACCTTTACTGAACTGGAAATGCCTCGGAGCAGTTAGTGGACCTGGGACGTGGATGCTTAATGAATGGTGATTGATTGATCGTGCCCACAAGTCCAGGAGCTGGGACATCATGCTGTGGTCTGAGTCCTCCTGCCCTGGTGAAACTCTGCCTAGAGGTCAGGGTCTGCCTTGATCAACATGCTAAAAAAGTAAACATCAGAAACTGCGCAAGCCCATCTGCTCTTTGTGGTAATGAGGAGAGAGAGAGAGATGCTCAAAAAGGCAGCAGCCCACTGTGAGTGGATGGGGTGGGGGGGCATCGTTGCCAGGCAACCCGCCTGCATCAGAGTTTGCATCAGAGATGGCGGCAGCCTCCTAAAATGTCAGTCGGGAGGCCTAAGGTTTTGAGCCGAGAGAGTGAGAAGGACCTTAAGCAGAGTGGCTCAGGAAGACCCAGCCTCAGAGCCCACTCAGCCCAGACACTTCCTCTGTGGGACCCTGGGCAAGTCCCTTATGCTCTGCCAGCCTCAGTTCCCTCATCTATAAAATGGAGGACAATTAGAGCATCCACCTCCCAGGACTGTGTGGAGGATCTAAGGAGCCAATAGAAGTAAAGGGCTTGGTAAACATCAGCTCCTACTGTCATTATACATCGATCGTTCAGCATCAGACTGCAGCAGTATAGTGAGTGACCTGTCCCAGGACCATGTCTTACTGTACCCTGAGAAAAAAAGATGACAATTGTACAGTAATATCAGTCATTCATCAATTATGCTTTAATGTTATTATCATTATTACCATTAATCATGTCAGATCTGGAGGGCATCTTAGAGCAAGTGGCTTGGTCAGAGTGTGCTGAATCTGAGGAGAGGAACCCTCCTGGGGTTCTGACACTTACTGCTAAGAGGACCTTAGACAATGTATCTTTAAAAATGAGGGAATTTGTACCATTCCTAAAAGTATGGGTTCACAGAGATGGTCAGAGCTTGGAGAGCCCTTAGGACATTGGAAGGGTCTCAAGAACAAGACATGCCTTAACTGGAGGGGATCTTAGAAGTCATTCGTGCCAAACATCTTATTGTACAGATAAATAAACTGAGACCCATGTCAGTTGATGACTTGTCAGTGCCTGAGCCAGGCCCAGTTTTGGTGCCCACCCCAGCAGAGGATGGGGGGTCTCTGATCATATCTATGTAATCCTATCTGATCATATCTGTGTGACTGAGGTCCCTTCTAGTGTCAAGTCCAGTGTCCCGTCCTGCTTCCAGAGTCACTACCTGTTCCATCAAGGGCCTGCCTAGACCTCCCAGTGGAGTGGGAGGGGCCAATTAAAGCTGAAACGGGGAGAGCCCCCTTTGGTTTTTGGCAGAACCTTGTGACCATGTGTTGACAGGGGCTGGCTGTGAGGAGATCTCCCCTCCAGAGCATTCCAGCCTTCTTCCTTGCTCTTTGTCCACTGATGACAGACGAAAAATTTAAGGAAATCTGCCCTGGTGACTGTGAAGGAAGACACGATGTGGCCTAATGTCAGGATAGCCACCTTCTGGGACCTTGCTGTCAGTCAGCATTTATGAAGCCCTTACTGTGTGCCAGTGGTTCAGGGTACAAAGAAAGGCCAAGGTCAGAGCCTGCTGCAGGCGCTCCCAAGCTAATTCACACCACCCCCGTTTCTATCCTCCAGGCGTCCATGATTCAGCCTCGCCACTCCTTCCTGTTGCAGTCACTTAGCTGACAGGTCTCATCCATCCTCTCCCGATGCTAGCTCCCACACACCTGGCTCCTCTCCCCTCAGACTCAGACAAATGGCTCAGGCTCCTGGGTCCTCCCGCCTCCCATCTGGCCCCCTTCCGGTCCATCCTCAGCACTACTGCTTAAGAGTGGAGACGTGCACTTGCAGGATTGATTTGTTAAACCCAAGCACAGGATGGGAGAGATGGTCAGGACAGAGTCTTCTCTGAAAAAGGCCTGGAGGTTTTAGTAGATGGCAGTCCCAATGTAAGTCAAAAGTACCTAAACAATCCCGTTTAATCTTGGGTTCACTTGGACCTCTTAGCCTCCAAAAGTGAGTGAGAGGAGGGGAATTAGAACAGCTTGTCAAGAAGTCTGGCTCAGGAAGGAGACAGGACAGGAGGAGGCAGTGGAGGCTTTTTAAGGATAGGGGAATCTTGGGTTTATTTGAGGGCAGGAGAGAAGGAACCAATTGATAAAGAGCGGTTGAAGGTGGGGGGAGAATGATGAAGGACATGATGATGAAGGATAATCTTCTGGGAGAAAAGGAGAAGGGAGAATCAAGGGCAGATAAGGCCACTTCCCCATCAGAGGCAAACAGGGCTAAGTGACTTGCCCAGCAAAGGCCTGAGACAGGATTTGAACCAGTGTATTCCTTCCTATAAATCCACTGCAGCTGGAATGTGCAAAGGGTAGAACCAGAAGTCAGGAGGCCCCCACAAGTTGTGTGACCTCTGCCAAGTCACTTTCCCCTGACCACCTCACATCCAGTGGCCAGAGATGGCTCACGACGACTGGAGTTGGCCCTGGATGCAGTGGAGACCTTGGCTTTTTAGAGCCAGGTCTCAGTTTGACCAAGGGAACACCATTAAGATTAGGTAAGAGAGGAGGCCAAGGGGCCAAGAATGGCCACTTCCAGTAAAAGAAGAGGAAAAAGTGTTGGGAGGGTAAGACCCAAGTCTTCTCAGTGATTGAGGCAGAAAAGAAGCAAAGAGCATTGTCCCCCAAAAAACCAAACCAACAAGCCCATCCCCAGAGCACACGTAATATGGTTGAAACTCCTGCTTTTTTGGTGGCCACCTTCCTTGGGGTCTTATTTCACAGTAATCCTTCCATGGTTCCATGGTAATGGAGCTTGAGTGGCCCGGAAGGAAGGGTGAGCCCCCCAGCTGGAGAGAGGACCCAGGGACTGAGGAGCAAGACCTGCTACTGATCTGAACAGAACATGCTGCCCTTGCGCGCTGGCCCCAGAGTGGCTTCATTGATAGGCAGGAGCCGGGGTGGGCAGGAGCAATTCTTAATTGGGAACAGAGAGTAATTTGGCAGCATTGCTGGCTCTGCCTAGGGACCGCAGCCGAAGCCCAAGGCCCATGATTCTCCTCGTGCAGCCTCTGGGACAGACTCAGTCTGTTATTTATTTATTTAGTCTTCTGCATTTAGGCTTTGGGGGGAAAAAACCTGACAGTACAATTATTAAAAAGCTTCACATAAATATGAAGGACAAACTACAAAGACTGTCAGGGAGCTGGGGCTTGTTTTGTCATGCAAAAGAAGCTTCTCTGATTCACATTGCCTGGCCTTGGCCATCTAGGAGCCACCAGCCAGAGGAAGGGGGGGTGCCTAAATGGGGAGGGGGCAGGGGTGCCACTCTCCCCTGGACTTGTCATTATTATCTCAGCCTTACCTATCCTCTCCTCTTCCACAATTGGCCCAAGGGTCACATTATGTGTCTTGGAAAGAAGCCTGGGCTTTGAGGCTTGTATCTTGGGGATCCTCAGGCTGGAAGGGACCTTGAGCTCATCGAAACCATCCCTCCCTCAGCTCCTCTCTTTGGCTTCCAGAACCTTCCCAGCCTCTTCCCACCTGAGCTTCCCAGCTTTCTTACACAGGATTCCCCCTTCAGAACTCTTCAGCCGACTGGCCTTTTGCCAGTCTATACCTTGATAGACCTACAGTAGTGAGAGTGTGCGAGTATTTTTGTGTATGTGAGTGTGCGTGTGCGTGTGTGTCCCCATGCATCCCCATGCTTGTATCCCCCAATATCATGTCTGCATCCCCCAGCTTCAACTCAAAGACCCACAGTGATGGAGAAGTGACCATGTCATGAGCTCAGCTGGCCCCTCTGAGATGACTCTTACGGGTAAGAAAGGCAATATTCTAGGATAGAAAGAGGAGGGTCCCGGACCTGGTGCTCCCATTCTCCTGTGGGAAATCCATATCAGGTGAACTACAGTAAAGGGGGTAGGGGGCAGGAGGGGCCTTAGAGAGAAGGAAGCCCCAGAGCTGACCAGGAAGGGCAGGGCAGGAGGGAGTAAGGGAATGATTTGGCAGAGGCAGAGGCAAGAGGCAAACCCAGCAGTGTTTCCTCTCTATTGTAATGCCCCTCAGGTACCCTCACCCCTCCCTTTTCGGTCTCTTCTGCTGCTCCAGCCTAGGCTCCCAGCATCTTTCTCCTTCCTTCTGGTCATACAAACCAGCCTGTTAGCCCCCCTCCAGCTCCCATACCACACTTAGACCTGTCCTTCCCACCCAGCCCTAATGCTCTGTATCATTAAAATGTTCCTTTTACTGAGATGTTGGGGAGAGCAAGACGCATAAACTAATTCCTAGCCTTTCCAAGGTGAGGATTGCCACCCTTAGCCCTATCTTTTTCCATTATAAAAGAGGATGCTCCTTGACCCAGATGACTCTTGGATTGGTGAGCTCTTAGGAGTGATATTTGGAGTCAGGGGAACCATTCCTGATGCAAGATTGGCCCCTGTTGCAACCACCCTTCTGATCATGGCTTCCCAAGAACCCACCAAAAAGTCCTCAGGTCCTTTTGATGTTTCATTGAGAAATCCATGAAATCCCAAACTGGGGAGTTTATGTTTCCCTCCAGAGATGCTATCTTAGAGCAAGTTTTGAAGTTTCTTAAACAGGGCCTGTGTTTTAATATCGGTTCAGCAGTTGCATGGGGAATTCTGGTGTTTCTTCCTCTGCAAGCTCTGAGCTCTGGTCCAGGAGCTGGGGGCAGGGTGGACAGCTACACCCTAGGCTTCCCAATGACTGCTATTAGAAATAATCAGCAGCAGTTGTCCTCCATCACTGGGGAGGCCTGCTCTTTGGGATGTGAGATGGTGATGGGAACAGTGAGAAGGAGAGGCACCCCATGGCGCAGCCTGAAGGGAGAAGGCCCCAAAGGCCAGCCTAATTAGACTCCCGGAGCCCATTCAGGGAGAGAAGAGAGGTTAGAGACGGCTCATCCATGGTGGGTAAGAAAATATAGCCAAAAGATCCTGATTTAATATCCAGAATTGGCACAGAACCCCTTTTTGTTAGGACCGTCCTGAGAGGAAGTGGTGGGAATTAAGTGTGATGGCTTGGCTGATGTTGAGTTTTGAGCCATCTGATACAGCAAGTACCATGGTGTGATCTCTCAGCTCCTTCCAACTTTAAATCCTATGAGTCGTGCCTGGATTTCGATCATCAAACAAACAAGAGCCTTCCATATTTGAGCACTGAAGATACAAAGAGAAAGCAGAGCCATCCAAGCTCCCCTGTGGGGACTGAATGTGCACAGTAGATGAGTGGTGATTGGAGATGGGGGGGGAGGCTGGGCTGAGGCTTAAAGAAATCAGGCTTCTAAGAGAGTTCTGGTCTGGAGTCAGGCCAGGCCAGCAGGCCACTTTGGGGGAGGGTAAAGTCAGAGAAGGAGAGGCAGAACTGTCTTTTCTATTGAAACCCTGAAGACTGTATTGACCTTTTACCCTGGAGGCCATGAGGAGTGTGAGGAAGCCTCTTGAGCAGATCAATGATATGGCTAGACCTGTTCTTTAAGAATATTAACTAGAGGGGCGGCTAGGTGGCACAGTGGATAAAGCACCAGCCCTGGAGTCAGGAGGACCTGAGTTCCAATCCAGTCTCAGACAGTTAATTACCTGTGTGACCTTGGGCAACTCACTTAACCTCATTGCTTTGTAACATTAAAAAATAAACCATAAAAAAGAATATTAACAAGACATTTATATAAAGAATAGACTGACCTCACAGGGAGACCTGTGAGAAGGCTCTTGTGGTCTCCAGACGTTCCAGTGGCACTGGCCTCCTGACTACTGATCAAACAAGACCCTCCATCTCTTGGCTCTGGACATTTTCTCTGTATGTCTTCCAGGCCAGGGATGTTCTCCCTCTTCCTCTTCTACCTTGCTGGCTTCCTTTAAGTCCCATCTAAAATCTCACTTCTATAAGAAGCCTTTCCTAGCCTCTCCTAATTCCAGAACCTTCTCTCTATTAATTATTTTCTATTTATGCTGTATATAGTTTGCCTTGCTTATATGTTTGTGTCATCTTCCCATAAGGTTCCTTGGGGGCAGGGCCTGGCTTTTCCTTCTTTCGTCCCTAAAAAAGTTGAACACTATGCTTGCCTGGCCCATTGTTGTTCAGTTGTTTTAGTCATGTCTGTCGCTCTGGGACCCCCATTTAGAGTTTTCTTAGCAGACACTGGAGGGGTTTGTCAACTTCTCCAACTCATGTTAAAGAGGAGGAAAATGAGGCAAACAGGGTAAAGTGATTCACCCAGGGGGACCCAGGCATTCAGTTTCTGAGGCTGTATTTGCACTCGGGTCCTCCTGCCATGAGACCACATTCTCTTATGCACCACCTCGAGTCCTGCAGGGACACAGTAGGTGTTCAATAAATGCTTGCTGACTGATTTGATTCAGAAGCCCTTCTCTTCTCCCTAAACCTGCACCTCCCTGTTTCCCCTATTCTATCAAGGATGCTTCCACCCTCTCCTAATGCTCTTCTCCTCCCTCCTCATGGCCAGGAGGCCAGCATTACTGGACTGAAGGATGTGTGTCAGAGAGTAAGAGAGAGGATCCTGGAAAAGGAGGAGCGGGCCAAGTGGTAAAGGACTCTGAATGCCAAAAGAGCTCCTGGAGGTACCAGGGGCCATTGGAGTTTATGGAGAGAGGGAGTGGCCTGTTGGAGCTGTGCTTTAAGAAAATCATTTTATCAGCTGAATAGAGAATGGTTTGGAGTGGAGAGAGACTTGAGGCAGCTATTGAATTAGTCCAAGAGTGAGGTGATGAGGGCCTTCACCAGGGTGGGGGCTATGGCAGAGGAAAGAAAGGGATGGGTTTGAGAGAGGGTGCAAAGGTGGAATGGACAGGTCTGGGGGATGGGGGTAGAATGAGAGATGGTGAGGCGTCCATACTTAGAGCACCAGCCCTGGAGTCAGGAGGACCTGAGTCCAAAACCGGCCTCAGACACTTAATAATGACCTAGCTGTGTGGCCTTGGGCAAGCCACTTAACCTCATTGCCTTGCAACCCCACCCCACCCCCAAAAAAAGAGTATGTGGACGAGAAAGGTTATGCTTCTCCTTTGGGGAGGTGAGTTTTTTAAGGCAGTCACCTGGCTCCTCTTGACCATCCTGTCTTTGTATTTCCTGGGGCTTGATTAGACCATGGACTCATGAACTTTAGCCTCCTGGTCCTGGACACTAGAGTTCAAGAAAGCGCAGAGAGCCCAAAGCCCATCAGCTGATGAACTCTGTGGCCTTGGACACTGTGGCTGACCGTTTGTTTGTAGGATGACCTCAGTGGGCACGTTCTGCTTGTCAAAGAGAATTCTGGGGATTTGTGAGCTCCATTCTAGTGTTTGTAAGACTGGCGCTTTGAAGAGCAGTTTGTCTTGACCTGCTCAGCCTTAGGGAGGAAAAGGAGGAGGAGGAGGAGAAAGGGAAGAAGAGGAGGAGGAGGAGGAGGAGGAGGGAAAGGAGGAGAGGGATCTAGTGGTGATAAAAAGCATAAAGAAGAAAACTGAGGCTTGAAGTAAAGAAAAGCCTCATAAACTTTGAGTTGGCCAAAAGGGCAGGGAGCTCCCCTGTCTGGTCATGGGCTCCATCACTGGATATTTTGAGCAGAACCTGGAGGTCCTGCTGAAGAAAGCCTTGGGTCAGCACAGGCTGAAATGGACTGGATTAGGTGACAGCTCTGGTCCTTTCCAGCCCTCCCATTCTCCAGGAGAAAGCTGGAGGCAGAGAGGCCTAGGTGCCTGTGGAGAGGCTCAGGACCCCGGAAACTCAGCAGGCCCTCTCTTGCTGTCCTTGGATCCAGACCATCTTTTCCTATGGCAGTTGGAATTCTGGATCACGCTCATCCCTCTTGGAACTCTCACATTTCAAGGCCCAGACATTATTCTTTTTTTTTTAAGGTTTTTTTTTTTTTTTGCAAGGCAATGGGGTTAAGTGGCTTGCTTAAGGCCACACAGGTAATTATGAAGTGTCTTGAGACTGGATTTAAACTCAGGTACTCCTGATTCCAGGGCCGGTGCTCTATCCACTGGGCCACCTAGCCACCCCACCCAGGCATTATTCTTAAGGGTCCTGCTCCTCTTGGGGAGCTTCTCCTTTGTGACTGTGTCAGATGGCAGGTCCAGCTTCTGACCTGCCTGGAAGGTTAGTGGGGATGCTGCCATCTCTGCAGGATCAGGCTTAAGGTGGATGCCACCATGGACTACCAAGGATAGTCTTACCTTCTTCCTTAGGAGTGCTTCTTCATCAAATGGGGAGTTTGTGACATGGGTCAGAAAAGCTGGGTCTTGTCTCCCCTCTGACCCTAGCTGAGTGTCTTTAGTGAAACTACTTCAGTGAGATTCTGTTTCTTCATTTGTAAAATTGAGGGTAATAATAAGTGTTCTCATTGATACAGCACTTTAAAGTGTGTATAACTATTTAGCCCATAATGATCCTGTGAGGTGGATTAATATTAACATCCCTGAGCACAGAGGTTCAGGGACCGACCAATCACAGAGGTCGTTAAACTCTGAAATGTTTCTATCCCACATCTTCCCAACTCCAAGTCAAATTCTTTCCCCATGATGACATGCTGATAATACATGTCCTATAAAAGGCATTGGGATATGGTGCCCTTGAAACCTGGGCTTTCCATTCAAATTCACCAAGTGATAATTCTTACCTTTGTAACCCTTGGCAAATCACCCAACCAGAGCCTCTGTTTCTTCATCTGTAAAATGGGATCATTTTGATTTCACCACTGACTTAACAGCACTCCTCTGGGGAAATTGCTAAAGGAACCAGGTCTCGAGGGGGCATTCTCTCTAGTTCGACTCTAGCCTTTTGAAGAGAAGGAACCAGGTCACCTAGTCATCTTTGACCCAGTATGGACTAGGTAGGTACCCAAGGAAAGGATTATTTGTTGATGCCAGAGTGATGTGGGTCTGCTGTTCATACAGTCTCCAAACATTCTTCCCACATCAAATCTCTTCTTTCTCTTTTACTTTTTATTTTATCTTATTTTTTTTTTTTTTTTTGGTTTTTGCAAAGCAATGGGGTTAAATGACTTGCCTAAGGTCACATAGGTAAATAATATGTGTCTGAGGTCAGATCTGAACTCAGGTCCTCCTGATTCCAGGGCCTGTGCTCTATCCACTGAACCACCTAGCTCCCCCACTCCCAGATCAAATCTCAAAACCCTTAAAATGCTTATGAATTTATGGGTTTTCAAGCATTGGACTATCGTTTGAGAAGTAAAGGGAAAAGGAGATATATTGGGAAATGTTGAAACAAATGATAGAAATAAAGTTTATTTTTATTTTTGTCATTTTATTTAAGGTAATGGAGTTAAGTGACTTATTCAAGGCCACACAGCTAGGCAATTATTAAGTGTCTGAGGCTGGATTTAAACTGAGGTCCTCCTGACTCCAGGGCATTCTATCCACTGCACCACCTAGCCTCCCCTAGTTAATTTTTTTAAAGCTTTTAAAAGTTAAAGCAAAATTCACTAAATGAGTAGTGATTTGTGGACAATCCTCATTTGTAAGATCCTTTAGATTATAAGCTTCTTGACGGTAGTGACTATTTTTTTAAATCTCTAGTGCTTAACAGAGGGCTTGGCAAATATTAGGGAAGAGCTAAATAAGTGATTATTGATTATTTGAAAACTAGTGAAAATGAGAAGAACTGGTGCTGCCCAGGATGAGCTCTGACCTCCAAAGAAACATCTGGAAGTAGCTACCTCCTAGTTGTGATGTGTCCTCCCCATGGCGGGGGTGGGGGGGACTAGGTTATTGTGGACGCAGGCAGTTAGGTAGTCACAGGGTTTAGAGCTAGAAGGAGCCTTATTTTTTAGTTAAGGAAACTGAGGCCTACATAAAGAAAAGAGGTTAAGTGTCTTGTCCGAGGTCACACAAACAGGATTTAAATTTGGGTCCTTAGACAGATGGCCAGTGAGATCCAGAGAGGGGAGGTGACTCCCAAAGACACAGCGATAGTAAGTGAACAGAATCTGAGACCAGGTTGAGAACCAGGCTCTTACCCCTAAACTAGAGGAGGTGTGGGGAACTCTTCAATGTTTCTCTTTCCCTTTTCCTCCACCTTACCTGGTCTTTCTTTTCCCAGAGCTCCGCCTGGAAGGAAACGCCCTGCACCGGCTCCCCGATGAGGTCAGCACCCTACAGCACCTCAAGGCCATTGATCTGTCCCGCAACCAGTTCAAAGACTTTCCTGAGAAGCTCACTGCCCTTCAGGCCCTTGAGACCATCAACCTTGAGGAGAATGCAATTGTGGGTGAGTGACCCTGGACTGGAGGGCTGGAGAATGGATGAATCATAGATCATCCGATGATGTACAGGTACATTCTGTCAAACCTTTGCCTAAGTGATCTCAGAAACAAAGGAAGGAAAACTCTACCATATTCCTTTTAGGAGACAAGTATAATCCTTGTCCCTGAAACAGGAAAGCATGGAACAAAGAAAGAAAACAATAGGCCATTATTACTAATAAATGAGCAACAATTCAGACATTTTGCCAAAGGATGCAGACCTCACACACATGCTCTCTCTCTCTCACACACAACACACACACACAACACACACACACACACACACACACACACACACACACACACACACACATTAACAGAGTTACTGTGACCCAGTTAGATTTATCGCAGGGATTCACAGAGGGTCCAACATTAGGAGAATGATGAATGTTAATTGTACAAAAAATTAAAACCACCAGAATGTCAGTGTCGGTGCTAGAAGGGACCACAGCAATGCCTCTTCCTTATCGTCTGATCCATGGGCTCATTTTGTGGAGAGCATACAGAGGCCGGGGAGTGGCTCTGACCCTCCCCAGATCACCCAGAGCTGCCCAGAACTCAGGACTCTGGGGCCTCCCAGGTGGACTCTCTCTTGGCACTGCTCCCCCACCAAGGTCTTCAGGATTTGTCACCACTTGGCAGCCAGGAATGCCAGCTTGCCAGATGGACAACTCTCAGAGGTCATTGAACATCAGGGCTGTTGATGTTTGTGATTCTGCCCTGCCAGGATGCCTTGAGGTGACCTTGAAATCTGTGGCGAAGGGGACTGCCAATTTTGGAGGAGTGTAGGGAGGTGCAGTGTGTTGCTGTACTGATCTGAGAGCCAGACCTCGGGGGCTGTCTGATGGAGTGGAGCAGGGAATGGGACTTAGGGTCCAGTGGACCTGCATTCAAATTCTGAGTCTGCCTCTGATTGGCTTTGTGACCATATGCAAGTCACTTGGTTTTGTTTGTCTGTCTCAGTTTGAGGTGGGAGTGGAAGGGGCAGCAGGTGAGAAGAGGAGAAAAGAAATGCATGCTCATTTTTTTAAATTGTCAGTGAACAAGTATTGATTCAGTTATTTTTGCTGCTTGTCCTTCTGGAGAGAAAGCTTGAAGCAGGACAGTCCCTGCTTGTAAAGAGCCCAGAGAAAGGCTGCAGCTCCTGCAGGCTTAGAGTGGTGCCGGGCAGCTGGGTGGGTGGCTCGCCAACTATGCTCAGGCAAGGTTTCTGGGGCCGAGGTAGAGAAAGAGCCGGACAGCTGGCCCTCATGGCAGGGGAAGCCGAGGATGACTCGCCAAGGACAGGGGTGATCCAAAGGACCCCGAGTTTGGGAGGAAGGGGATGATTTTCATCGGGGATATGTTGAGTTGGACATCTGGCATGCTCGTGGATGTCAGATGGGAGATGTCTAGAAGACCATGGGAGAAATGAGCCTGGAGCTTAGGGCTAAGGATCTCCCTGGAGATGATCATTGAGCCACGAGTGCTGAGGAGGTCCCTGAGACAGACATAGAGAAGAGGACCTGGCAGAGGCTCTGGGACCCCTACCCTAATGGCGGAATGAGGGAGGTGAGAGCACACTGGCAACCTGGGAAGTTGTTGGGGTCAGAGGGATCCCAGGGCTGGCAGGACTTTGCCTATTCCTGCCCTGTGAACACGTCACCTCCTCAGGTGTCTGCTGGGTTCTTTCTCTGTGTCTGAGTCTTCATTTGCTAGTATTGGACAGGGTAGTGTGTGCAGGTGGCTGGTTCTTGTCCTTTGTTATCAAAGAAGTCTAAAATGACATCACTATATTTGAGACAAATTATTTCAATGTGTCTGACTGTGACGGACTAGATCAATACACGGCTCAGAATGCTCTACCACAGGTTGTTCCCCGTAGTCCATATGAACACCTGGGGTGGGTATTCTAAACCTAGGTATGTCACGTTTCCTTGGAGCTGCTTCAATTCTGCCCTCCTCACAGAGTGCAGCCCCCTCACTGCTGAGGTAACACCATGCTGGGCGTGTGTCAGGGTCTCCCATGCTGTGCAGTCAATTCTAAAGTTCTTCAATGAGACCTTCAGGTGTCTCAGTGTCGCTTTGTCTGACCCTTTGTGAGTGCTTGCCCTGGGTGAGTTCTCCATAAAATAGGTTTTTGACAAGTATACATCTGGCTTCTAATCACGTGTCCAGCCCATCATAGTTGTGCTCTCTGTAGTCATCTTGGAATGCTAGACAGTTTAGCTCAAGAAAGGACCTCGGTGTCGGGATCTTCTCCTGCCAGGTGATCTTCAGAATCTTCCTAAGACAATTTAAATGGAAGCGATTCAGTTTCCTGACATGGCACTGGTAGACTGTTCAGGTCTCACAGGCATGGAGCCATGAGGTCAGCACAATGCCTCTGTCGGCCTTCAGTCTGGTCGTCAGTCTAATATCTCTTCTCTCCCCTGCTTTCTTTCAGAGCCTCCCCAATCCTGAGCTAGTTCTAGCAAGGTGTGTGCGCTGGGCAGGAACAATGGGTCAGGAACCCATCGGGATCAGGTTCCATCCCCGATGACTGAGCAGATGGCTTTAGCCCTCTAAGGCTCAGTGTCTTCCTCCATGAAATGAGAATAATCAGACGTAGCATACTGGAACCTGGGCTGTAGTCCCACTAATCTCAGTTAAGTCCAGCTTGACCTTGGGAAAGTCTCTTCATATTTTCTTGGGTAAGGACAGGTTCTGATCTACCATTAGTTTGCCTACAACCTGAGGTTCACCCGATGACCTCTGAAATCCCCTCCTGACCCTGGCATGCTGTCGGCCTCATCCAGCTCCAGATGCCAGCTTGCACCCCGTTCTTTAGGCTGAGCTCTTCCCCATCCTTAGTCCAATGGGATCTGATTAACATGGATTCTGGAACCCCCTTCCACATACCTCTTACTTCCCTCTCAGTCTCACTTGGACCCCCCTCCTTCCCCAGGTTTCTAAAGGGAGGTTTGGGATGGAAAGGAACCAGATGCCTACTTTAACACTTGCCAGCATTTCAGCAACTTGCTGCAAGCTTCCACTTAAAGGACTGTTTGTAATTTTTTTAAATGGTTCCAGGCATTATGCCCAAAGGGCAACAAAAATGTGCATGCCCTTTGATCCAGCAATACCACTACTGGGTCTATACCCTGAAGAGATAATGAAAAAGGGTAAAAACATCACTTGTACAAAAATATTCATAGCTGCCCTGTTTGTGGCAAAGAATTGGAAATTGAGCGAATGTCCTTCAATTGGGGGATGGCTTAGCAAACTGTGGTATATGTATGCCATGGAACACTGTTGTTCTATTAGAAACCAGGAGGGATGGGAATTCAGGGAAGCCTGGAGGGATTTGCATGAACTGATGCTGAATGAGATGAGCAGAACCAGAAAAACAAGGTATACCCTAACAGCAACATGGGGGCGATGATCAACCTTGATGGACCTGCTCATTCCATCAGTGCAACAAACGGACAATTTGGGGCTGTCTGCAATGGAGAATACCATCTGTATCCAGAGAGAATTGTGGAGTTTGAACAAAGACCAAGGACTATTCCCTTTAATTTAGAGGGGGGAAACCCTGTTATCTTACTATGTAATTCTGCTATCTCTAATACTTTATGTTTTTTTCCTTAAACATATGGTTTCTCTCTCATCACATTCAACTTAGATCAATGTATACCATGGAAACAATGTAAGGACTAGCAGACTGCCTTCTGGGGGGGGGGGGTGAAGTAAGATTAGGGGAAAAATTGTAAAACTCAAAATAAATAAAATTTTAAAAAGTCAGGAAAAAAATGACTCCAGGCAAAAAAGCCATTTTTCCTCCCCTTTGTGTCCATTAGTCAGGATCCTTGAGACCTCTGGCCCAGACCTGGCTGAGGTGAGAGGAAAAAAAAGTCCCCAGAATAGTCTAGAAAGGGTGGTCAAGAACTCAGCCATCATTGACTTTGGGACGCAGAGCCTGGGTTGTGCCCAGCTGCCCTGCTGCCAAGAGAGCAACCTGCACACCGGCTCTCAAGCCCCAGGTCAGAGCCCATTCAGGTGACCCCAGCCCAGAGGTCTTAGTGGGGATGCCAAGATTAGCAGCCCCATTTTGGGGGGGTGGGGACAGGGAGAACTGGGGAGCTGATCTCTGGAAGGGTCTGATGTGGGAGAAGCTTGGCCCCCATGGGCAGACCAGGAGCAGTGGCTGGAGGGCCTTAGAGACAGACTTGGGTCTACAGGGGAGCAAGCTACTCACCACGAGAGGGTCCCAGGCAGACCCAGATTCCTTTGGGCATGGGTGGCCTGGGGCTGGTGGGGAGCTCCTTTCCAGCCTTCAGACCATGATCCCTGGGGGTCTTTCCTAGCCCCCCCCCCTGCTAATCAGGGGCAGAGCCTCCCAGGAGTCAACCCCAGGTCTGCCACCTCTGCTCTGGCTTTTTTGCCCATTATTCTTTTTTGTTTCTTCAGAGATAATGAGCATTTTTATTTCTTTGTTCCACAAATGAACTGGCAAAATAGTTGTATCCCATGGGCTAATCAAACAGACCAAATCCCATATTTTCATCGGACTCTTCCGACTCTTCCTTGGCTTCTACTTTGGCTGGAGCTGCAGTCACAGGGGCAGCCACTGCAAAGGCTGAAGGGTCATCCAGAAAGGCCTTCACCTTTTCAGCAAGCGGGAAACTGTACTCAGTCTCCACAGCTACAGCCAAGACCCGCTTGTACCCATTGATGATAGAGTGGGGCACTGATGCAACAGTTGGGTAGCCAATCTGCAGACAGATGCTGGCAACGTTACGGACACCCTCTAAGAAGCAAAGGTACAAGGTCTCCTCTGTGATGTCCAGCACTTCAGGGTTATTAGATGCTGCCATTGTCAAACACCTGCTGAATGATCAGCCCAAAGGAAAACGGGGAGATATTCAGCATGTTCAACAAAGTGGCCTTGCTGGCACCCACTTTGTCTCCAGTCTTAATCAGCTGCACATCACTCAAAATTTCAATGGTGCCCCTGAAAATCTTGGTGGTGATACCCAGAGCTTGGAAGAAGGAAGTCTTCTCAGGACCCAGACCAGTGTTCTGGGCTGGCACCGTGACATCACATGGGGCGATGGCGCCAGCATGGGCAGCAGCTGGTACCTTATTGGCCAGAAGCATATCCCTAATCTCAGTCAGATCTTCTTTGGTGAACACAAAACCCACATTCCCGCGGATATGAGGCAGCAGTTTCTCCAGGGCAGGGTTATTTTCCAGATGCCCATGAATGGCTTTGCGCATCATAATGTTTTTTCCCATCAGCACTACGGCCTTCCCACGGAGGGACATCCGGATCTGCTTCATCTGCTTGGGGCCCACGTTGTCTGCTCCCACAATGAAGCATTTTGGATAATCATCCAAAAGTTAGATGATCTTGAGGAAATAATTGGATTTCCAGGTAGCCCTGTCTTCCCTGGGCATCTCGAAGGTGCCTCAGGGATTGCCACTTGGGGTTTAAAGACGATGTCACTCGCACGAGGACGCCTGGAGAGAGAGCCCAATTATTCTTTAAACCAAGCTAGAAACACCTGTTCCCATCCATCCTCTCAATCTAGCCACCCAAACAAGACCCAGGGGACCCTGGAGAATGGGATGGCAGAGGGAGGGGAGGATTTGGAGAAAGATAAGGGACAGGTCTCCTGAATCAGAGTCTAGAATCCCAGGAATCTGGGTAACCAGGGGAAGGGCTGGGCTGGCATGAGGGGAGCTGCCAGGAGGCATTGGCATCTACATCCCCACTCATGCCCCTTAGCTCAGCAGTTACTAGATGGGACAATCCCATCTGGCATTTTGATTTTAAACACCTTATTTCCCCTTCCTGTTTCCCCAGGGGAAGTGATGGAAGAATAGAATCATGGTGGATGTCTTTACTCCAGGCTTTCCATGCATGACAAGCAGTTCTGTGAGGGAGGAGCTCAGAGTAGCCAGAAGGGATTGCTGGCTCTGTCCAGGTGAAGGAGAACCCCCCATTTCAGTTCTTTTCTTACTGCCACCCTAGGAGGAGCATCTCCTATGTAGGGGAAGCACAGAGATGGTGTTTACTCAAGGTCAAGACAGGTAGGGACAGAACTGGGCTGGAGCCCAGGTGGCTCCTTCCAAAACTCACCCCTCTAAGTGGGTTTCCCAAAGCTGCCCTCAGCCACCTCTGCCCCCCCTGCTTTTATAAGTCAGAGAAATTCACCATATACAGATTAGGTGCCCGCCAGGTGCAGGGCCAGATTGTAGGTTGTCTAGATCACATCTATTAATCCTTCATGCCGAGGTTAGAACTGTGGGAGAGCCAGAGGGCAGTAGTGCATGGTGGGGGGAGGCAGGGGGTGCTGAGTGATGACAGACTGCATGAAAGAGCTTCTGAAATGGAGGCAGCCTGTGAGACCGGGGGAATTGATGCAGTGACAGGGACAAATGTGACTCATGAAGGATGGCATCACCACTAGCACCCCAGGAACCAGCATGACCCCCGGGAACAGGGCCAGGCTCCGATTCCACCCTGTAGCGCTGCCTGTGCCTGAGCTTCCCCTCACAGGATTGACCATAAGGTCCCAGAATCCAAAAGAGATACTAATCTTAAAATAGTCTGTAGGCATTGACTACAACTATGATGATTGTTCTAGAGCCAAAAGGGACCCCAAGGCCCAGCTGGTCCAACCCCCTCATTTTACAGAGGAGGACACAGAAGCCAGAGAGTAATAGGGGCAGCCCTGGGATTGGAGACGAGCCTCCAAACAATGTCTGCAAAGGCCTTTGCCAGCCTTGAAGCCCAGTGTTTGGGTGCTGGTGGGGCTGCTGCTGCTTCTCTAGGGGGATCCAGAGACAAGGAAGCTCTTGGGCCTGCCTCATGGTGGTAGAGCAAGGACTTCCATATCTCCAGTGCCAAACTGAATCCTATTTATAAAAGGACATGGCCTTGATGACCAGAAAGTGCCTCCCCTCTCTGGAGAGTCAGGAATTGGTCTCGGTCATCTAGGACCATCTCCCACCATTCTGTCCAGACTCTCCTACCAGAGGATGCTGAAGTTTGGTCTTCATGTCTTCCTGGTGGGTGGTAACAGGAGGAACCCTTCTGGTGACCAGTTTGTCTGAGGTCACGTCCATTCAGTGATCAAAGCTAGGTAAGAGATGAGGCAAAGAAGGACCTCCCTTACCCAGGCCACCAGTCCCAGAGGGCCCCGGAGGGGAGAATGAGGCTGGAGACTCCGCCCAGCTCTGCTCCTCCCCACTTAGATCCAATTCTCTTGCATCTCTTGTGTCATGACATCGCCTTCCTGATGTCTGGGTCCTCTTCTAAAAGAACAAATAATTTGTGCCCACCACAAACGCAGTTCTCTCTGTGTTCTCATTAATCTCTTGGCTGATTAATGAGATGAGTCACCCTGGAGGCAGAGACTCTCCAGGTTATTCCAGCTAAAATGCTAAGAGCTGGCATTTGTTAGAGTTTAAGGTTTTCAGAGTACTTTCCCCCCAGAGGAGCTAATCCAAGTAATCATGTACTTCATTTTGCCAGTGAAGGAGATAAGGCTCAGAGTGAAGGGAAGGAAGAGTCCCAGGAAGGGTCTTAAGAGAGTTTGGACTGGGGCAGCTGGGTGGTACAGTGGGTAGAACACTGGCTCTGGAGTCAGGAGTACCTGGGTTCAAATCCGCTCTCAGACACTTAATAATTACCTAGCTGTGTGACCTTGGACAAGCCACTTAACCCCATTGCCTTACCAAAAGAAAAAAAAAAAGAGTTTGGACCTCTCACCCTTTCCATTCTACCAGGAGCCCAGAAAGGGCCCTGAGTCTCGCTGGAGAGGACAGGGATGAAATGCCACTACTGCTGCTGACCATGGATGATCTTGGCCACTCGGATCCCAAATTGATGACCCTGGGATCATTTGCTATCTCACCAAGCCCTTCCGCTTCCTCTGCTGGTGCCTGCGCAAGAAGCCGAGATCTCGTGGTTGGTGGGAAGCTTAGACAGAAAGCAAAGCCTGGGGATCACCTCCTGGCTGACTTACCAACTCGGGCCTTGGTGTTTCAGAGAAGTTATAGAGTTGAGGAACATTAGATGTTTGGGAAAGACATCTTCTTCTAAATAGTTCCCAAAGTCAAGCAATCTGCTGCATACTCACAGGCCATAAGCTGTGAGCCAGACCCTCCCTCTCTCCCTCCTCCCACACCAGCATCAGGTCCTCAAGAGCAGAGATTGTTTCATTTTGGGGTCCCCACTTCCAACTCTGGCTGGGCCCTGAATGACAGCTAGTTCCAGTTGGTTCTCACATGGCAGGATCTCAAGACTTGACTAGTTAATTCTGGGAATGGGAGACAACCTGTATAGGGGCAAGGAAGGGCCCCGCGTGAAGATAAATTTCACTTGTAGGTAAGACTTTCTGGAGGAAAAGACTTGACCTGGGCCATGAATGATGAGTAGAATTAGGTCAATAGGAAAGAATGAAGGATGGAGAAACATCCTAAGTCTAGAAAATAACCTGACCAAAGGCCTCTGTTTTTTAATTTTTTTTTATTTTTTAGAAAGTTTTATTTAGGGGGCGGCTGGGTGGTGCAGTGGATAAAGCCTTGGGCAAGCCACTTAACCCTATTTGCCTTGCAAAAACCTTAAAAAAAAGTTTTATTTATTTTGAATTTTACAATATTTTCCCCATTCTTGCTTCCCCCCACAGAAGGCAGTTTGCTAGTCTTTACATTGTTTCCATGGTATACATTTATCTCAGTTGAATGTGATGAGAGAGAAATCATATCCAAAGGCCTCTGTTCTTCAGGGAATACTTCCCCCTCAAATTCAGAGACCTGAGTTCAACTTGGCAGGAAGAGGGAGAGGACATTGCAACGAACTGCCGTCTCCCCCTGCCCCAGAGCACACACCAGACTTGTCCAGGCTGGCAGCTGGAAGTCACCGTCACGTTCACTTGACACCCTGAAACTAGGGGTTCCTAGGATTTCTAGTTGGTAGGAGCCGCAGAAATGACATAGTTTATGATATAAGTGAGAAAAGGGAGGCCCAGCAAGATTAAATGTTAGTTTAATGTATTGAGCATTCAGTGTGTGCACTTTGTGTCATTGGCAGGTTTGATAAATATGCTTGCTGCCTGTGCATTTGTCAAAATCACTGATCAGTACTGGGAACAGAACCAGAACAAATGGAGATCCTGGGGTGCTCGGGGTTCCCAAGCAGCCTGTACTCTGAAGGTCTGCTTTTTGGGTGCCGCCCACCCCTCCAGTCCCAAACATACCTCCATGGATGATCCTCTAGGCTCCAATAAAGCAGAGCACAGATGAAGGCTTTGAGAAAATCTGGGCAAAGTACATTTATAACATTCATCTGATTCCCCATCCAGTAATGCTGGTTTAAAAAAAGCCAGTGAGCTTTGTTCGGGGTAACTTGTAGATGGAGCCACCCTGTCACTGTGACCAGACTAGGTAGATGGAGAGGAGGAGAGGGAGAGCTTGAGGCGCAGACCCCTACCGTACCATGTGTCTGCACCAGGCTCATGTTCTATTTCCCATCCTCTTCATCTAATTCATGTTTCAGTCCAGGTGGACAATGTTGCTTCTGTTTCCAGAGAACTGTCTTTCCTTCTAGATAGACAGGGTCCAAAGGAAGGCAGCCAGGTTAGTAGGGGGTCTTGAGATCCTGCCATGTGAGAACTGACTGGAAGGAACGTTCAGTCTGTTTGGTCTGGACAAGACTTGGGGTAGAACAAGAGAATTGAATTCAAGTGTCTGAAGGGCTCTAGGATGGAAGGGGCATTGGACTGCGTGAGATGGGTCCCAGCAGGCAGAACCAGGAGGGAGGAGGACAATCTGAGAGGAAGGGCCCCCCAAAGACAAGCTGGGCATGGGAGAGAGCAGGCCCCCCGCCACTGAGGGTCTTCAGCCAGGAGCTGGATGGCCTCTCATCTGGGATTCTGGTCCAGGTCACAGCTGGACACGATGTCCCCCAGCATCCCTTCCCACTCTGAGGTTCTGTCATTCTGGGATAACCATGAAGCAGCCTTTTTCCTTAAACCTGAGTTGGCATATTGGCTGGTGCACATTGTAGCAGCGTTACATAGAAGGCTTCTCCTATTGATCCTTCATGTTCCCCAAGGAGAGAGGACAGCCTGGTAGAGACGGGGAGGCAGACCATACCCATCTCCTCTAATCAAATAGACAGAGCCTCTGGTTCTCTTCACAGGGGACCCTCCCTCATCCTTGCACAGATTGTCTCCCATTGCTTGGAATTAACCAATCCAGTGTATTCAGGGTCCCTGTTCCATGCACTGTTAGAAGACCCCCAAAATGAAACAATCCATGCTCTTATGCCCTCT
This sequence comes from Macrotis lagotis, assembly GCF_037893015.1. Classification (NCBI taxonomy): domain Eukaryota; kingdom Metazoa; phylum Chordata; class Mammalia; order Peramelemorphia; family Peramelidae; genus Macrotis; species Macrotis lagotis. The sequence continues at coordinate 31,897,316 of NC_133661.1, read as the reverse complement.
CCTCTGTCCCCCCAGAATCTCTGGGCTTCTCCCAAAGCCCAGGCCAAGGGCTATCTCCTAGAGACCAGTGACCTCAGATTTCTTGGGTGTTCGTTTGTGTGTGTGTGTGTGTGTGTGTTTGTGTGTGTATTGACACACACACACATATATATATTTATGTCTGTATGAATACACACACACATATCATAGGCACATTTGCATTGTCTCTCTTGGTAGAGTAGAAGCTCCTAGAGGGTAGGGATTGTTCTGGCACAGTGTAGACACTTCATGTCTCTTGATGGATGGATTGAGCAGCTAGTGCCCTCCAGAGGCAGGGGTCCCCAAGAACACTGAGCTGGATGCCTGGGCCAGTCATTCCCCTCACAGAGCCTGAGTTTCCCCCACTGTAATCCAAGAGCCATCTTTGTGCCAGCCACAAAGGACTATTTGAAAGGCAGTGACTTTTCGCCTCCCTGCCTTCAGAGGCCCCGGAAGACAGACCTCTCTCCACTTGGGGGATAGGACAAACCCCTTTTGGACACAGCCTGGCAGGTTCTCTTGACCTTTTCCAGACAGTTCAATTGTAGGGGGACAAGATTGAACCATAGATTTTTAAAGCTTCAAGATCATTTCATCCATGGGTTCTTAGTTATGGGATGTCAGGGGCTCTGATTTTTTTTTTAAGATTTTTGCTAGGCAATGGGGTATAGTGGCTTGCCCAAGGCCACACAGCTAGGTAATTATTAAGTGTCTGAGGTTGGATTTGAACTCAGGTCCTCCTGACTCCAGGGCTGGTGCTCTATCCACTGCACCACCTAGCTGCCCCATCTATGATTTTTTAAAAAATACATCTTGATTGTTGAATTTGGGTTTCCTATGAATTTTCTTTTACACATTTCAAAGCATCATTCTGAGAAGGGGTCCATGGATTTCAGGAGATCGCCAAAGGGGTCCATGGTACAAAAAAGGTTAAGAACTTGGGGACTAGGCCAGCCTCCCCCTCTATTCTTTTTTTAAAATAGGTCAAGCAACCTGAGACCCAGAAAAGGGACAAGGCTTGTCCAAGATCCCAAAGTACGTTAGGATTCGAATTTCAGCCTCCTGCTCCCCAGTGTAGTCCTCTGTCTTCCAAACCACATTGCCTCAACGACACAGTCTATGTCAGTTCAGCAGTTAGGAGTCACATTCCACCCTGGCCACTGATGATATGGGCTTGGAGCAGCTCAAAGAACGCCAATTAGCTCATCCCAGGGAGTGTGAAGTATGCGTCCCGGCCTTGAGTCAGGATCTTTGTCCATCCTGACTGGACGTGAGGGTATGGATGGAAGAGCTGAGGTGGCAACAGGGACCTGGTGCTTATCAGATCTCTTAGTCCCATGTAGCAGGGTGGCACCCCAAGTGAGGATTCCCCTTTTCTACATTTATCCTCTCTGTAGACGTTGGGGGGCTGGGCTGGCCACTGGCCTGAGAGGGAAGGGTAAAGCTCTGAGCTGTGGCAAAGGATGAATGGTCAGTTTTGTCACTCTAGGGGGCTCTTGCCTTCTTCTGCCAGGAGCTCGGACCAGTGGAGGAGGCAGGGTCTGGAGAGAGCAAAGCCCTCTCCGGTGAACAGCTCGGGACCTCCAATTTCCTTTCTGAACCCCTGATAGAGGCAGGAAGGAGAAAGAAGGCTCGCCCCTGTTGCCCTCAGTGTCCCCTCATGGTAGTAATAGATTGAGAACTGAGTCCTCCACACCAACACCTGTCATCTTATGGTTGGAGCAACTGAGACAGAAAGTGACTTGTGTAAGGTCACATAGGTAACAGGGCAGAACTGGGCTTTGAACCCAGGTCCTCAGACTTTTCCACTGTACCACAGCTCTCACTCTTCTGTAGAGCATTATCCCAGAGGTCAGTGGCAGGGTGCTGTCCTTCTCCCTGTTTTATAGGAGACAGGTTCCGAAAGGCGATGGACTTTGGCCATCGTCACAGAGGCCCTGCAGGATGTGACCCCTGGGGCTACTCACTCCTTGGCCACTGGATGCATGACTGATCAGAAGTCCGAGCAAGTGGTTCTGGCATCACCCTAGACCCTGTCCCCCACCACACCGTGCACTGTCAGCCCGATGAGACTTGCCCAGGGTCCCAGAGCCAGGATATGTCAGGCTGGCCTTCGTCTGCTCTGCCATGATGCCCTGAAAGCCTCCAGAAGGGCCCTCGGACTGCTTCCTCCACAGAGGGTCACAGGCTCATAGATATGGTGCTGGGAGGGAACCAAGAAAACTTCGAGTCCACCCCCCCAAGATTTTATTCTCAAGGAAACTGAGTCCCAGGGACATGAAGTGACTTGCCCAGGGTCACATAGGTAGAAACTGCCCAGCTGATATTTGAACTCGGGTCCCAGCACTACAAGTTCAGGGCACTTTCCATGAGCCTGTCCTGCCTTGCAAGATGGTTTCCTACCTAATGACCTCCCTCCTGACCTGGGCCCTTTCCCACTTCGGGGAGGCACAGAGGTCATCATCAGCCTGAGAACCCAAAGTCTTCTTCATGCCTCTGTCAACCATAAGAGAACAGATTTATGCTTGTCTACGCTCAGCATCTGTCTCTATAAATGGTCTCTGGGCCAACTCTGTCCTAGAGGCGCCGCAGCATCAAGACTTGCCACTTCCTCCTCTGTAGAAGGGCAATATCAGTAGCTGGATGCCCACCTCGCAGGTGACTGAAGGACAACTTCTTCTGGCAAAGAGGAAGGAAGGGAGGGAGGAAGAGAAGGAAGGAAGGAAGGAAGGAAGGAAGGAAGGAAGGAAGGAAGGAAGGAAGGAAGGAGGGAGGGAGGGAAGGAAGGAAGGAAGAAAGGAAGAAAGGAAGGAGGGAAGGAGAGGGAGAGAGGAAAGAAAGAAGGAAGGAAGGAGGGAGATGGAGGGAGGAAAAGAGAAGAGAAGGAAGAAGGAATGAAGGGAAAGGGGGAAAAGAAGGAAGAGGAAAGAAGAAAGGAAGGGAGAAAAGAGAAGGGAGGGAGGGAGGAATGAAGAAGGAAGGGAAGAAAGGTGGATGGGAGGAAAGGAAGAGAGGAGAGAAAATAAAAGGAAGGAAAGGGGAAAAGGAAGGAAGATGAGAAGGGAGGAGGAAGGAAGGAAGAAAGGAAGGGAAGAAAGAAGGAAAGAAAAAAAGAGAGGAAGAAAGGAAGGAGGGAGGAAGAAGGACGAAAGGGAATAATAGCCTTTCCCCTGGCCTTGTGTTAAGTGCTATGACGATGACTAGGACAACACCATTTCTGGAGCACATCCGATGGGCCAGATACTTCCTAATTATTATCTCCTTTGATCTTCACAACTACCTTGGAAATAGGTGTTATTATCCTCTGTGCCCCCAGTGCCACTCTGAAGACAGGTCACCTGGTATGGTGGACAGTCTGCTGGGCCTTGGAGTCTGGAAGAACTCGGATCAAATCTCACCTTTGACACTTACTCATTTTTGATCCTGGACAAGTTACTTAAATCTCCCTGCACCTCAGTTTCCCTATGTGTAAGAAGAGGGCAGGTGATGGTCTCTGAGGTCTGTGAATTTGGAATCAGAAAACTTAGATTCAGATCTGCTACTTCTCACCAAATGATCTTGAGAAGTCCCTTGACCTCTCTGAGCCTCAGCTTCCTCATCTTCAAAATGAAGAGATTGGACTCGATGGACTCTAATGTCCCTGGTGGTTCTCCACTCTCTGTTCATCACAGCAGCTCCTTCCCTTGCATTCTTGCTCACATGCCCAGTAGAGGCCATGGCCATCCTAGGCATGAAGACTAGCCCTTCAGGAAGATAAGCGACATGGGGAGTGGAAGACTTCCAGCCTGCCCCCAGAGTGGGGAATCGGTGCCTGGTGCCCAGCCATAGAGCAGCAATGAGACTGAATTAGAAAGGACTGGCTGCCAGGAGGAAGGAGAGCATGATGGCAACCATGACTTGGGCATCCAGAGCCACCGCTGCCAGCCAGACTCCTCCTGCGACTTCTCTAAGCTAAGAGCCTTTGGCATGTTTGGCTTCTTTTCATTCCCCAGGCTTCATCCTTGTCAAATCATGAGCCCCCTGAGGAGCCCAGAGTCATTTGGCCTCTGCCTTTAGGACACAAGTCGCAGCAGGAATGACAAAGATCATAAAAACTCAGTGAAGCAGGTAGTAAATTGTTGTTATACTTTTTATTCAAATGAAGAAACTGAGGCTCAGAGACGTTCAGTGACTTGTGCTGAGGCTCGTAGCTCGTGAGCATTGAGGATGGGATCTGACCTAGGGCCCTTTACTATGTCCTGGAACAATGACCAACATGGAGGGTTTGACTTGGCAGGTGTCTGCCACCTCCTATATCTGTCTTGAATGGGTGCTCTCCTAATACTGTGACATTTACTATTGGGTGGGTTAGTATGGGGTGGATCCAACAGCTCCTTTTTGTCACTGAATTAAAGTATTGGTATAAATGCTGTCTCACTCATAGGATTGAGGAATAGGGAATATGTGGTCCTTTGGGCCCATTGCAGGCGTCAGCTCGAGTCCTGAGAGCTCCCCAGGGAGGGCATGTGTTGGCTCCTATCCCCATGGATTTTTCATTCGTTCTGTGAGGTCTCTCTGTTTTTACTATATTTTTATTGGTATCTTTCCTTTTTCTAAAGTCAACATTGGCCAGTGTCCTTTCCCCTGCCCCTTCCCAGAAGGCTGTCTCTTATAAAATGAGTTTTATAAGAATTTTATAATATTTTTATATAATATATAATTGTATATATATTTTTAAAAGAATTTTACAAGGGGAAGAGAAGAAAAAATTAGCAAAACTAATCTACACATGGAACAAGATTGGACTTGGTCTGCAATGTTCTGCCTCCATAGACCCTCACTTCTGTAAAGAAGTCTGAGAGGCAGCAGATAGGGGAGGAATGTCTTCTCATATATGTCTCTTCTCTAGAGCCAACCTTGTTCTTTGTAATTTTGAAATATTCAGTATTGATTGTTTTGAGGTTTTCTTTACTCCAAAAATTAAATATATATTTTAATAATAGTTCATTCCCCCCGCCCCCAATTCCATGCAAAGACAATTTTTAAGCTTCATTTTCTTAAAAGTGTAAAGAGTTTTTATTGGTCCCTACTATCTGCTGGTCACTCTGCTAAGCAGATGGAAACAGCCCCTGACCTCAAGGAGCTCAGAGTCCACCCAGGGAAATAGTGCCAGGGAGGCACAGGCTCTGATGGGGCTGGCACCTCTCCGGCTACTTCCTTTTGCATTGGTCCATGCAAGCCCATGCTCCTCCAGAGCCATCGCATTCATGCACAATAATTTTCCATTACATTTATGGATTATATAATTGGTTTAGCCTATGCCCAAATTGATGGCGATTTCCTTTGTGTGGCTACAAGTGCTGGAGTACTTTTGTCCTTCCATCCTGAAGGCTTTTCATTCCCTGGGTTTTGGAGGTGATGTGTATTTAGTATGACAGTTGCCCATTGAAAAGATGCTACTTCGATTATTTATACAGATGAATTTCGTATCCAAATATTTGAGGCTAGAAGGTCTGTCTCTGAGGATTCTCTGATTTCAGAACATTTTCTTTGTTGAATTCTCAAGGATGTCTTGAGATATGGTTTTGTTGCACATTCTGCTCCATTGTAGAAGTTTCAGGTATACAATTCTAGCCACTTGATCATGTTTTTTTCTAGGTTTTGTCAAAGAAAAAAACATCAGAACCATACTCTTGGTTTTAAGCACAAACACTTTTGATTCACTCATAATGATCTTATTTCAAATACTGTTCTACTTGAGAGACTTGTCCAAAGCATTAGAGGACTCTCTGTCCTAGATAATGTGTCTCCAACACAAGACTTATTTGAAGTCATATTTGTAGGAATCCTGAATAAAGGAAAAAGTAAAGAATAATAAAGCATAGTTCCATGTTTCATCCTGTCTGAAAGATAAATTTTGCTTCATCAGTCTAAAAATCATCATTTTACCTTGAAGAATAATTTTCCTAAAACTGATCAACTCCCTCCCCATGACCATTTTCTTCTGGGGCTGTTCTCTCTTCCCCCAGCCTATCCTCACTCCAGATGAAGGTGATCTGCACCAGGCAGAGACCTCTTCTTCCTCTTAGGGGGAAGCATGATCTGACCCCCTTGAGGGAGTCTTAAGGGGAGCAGTCGAGAGGTCCTTGTGCTTGTCTTTGTTGGGTCACCAGCTGATGATGAGAGGGGGAGCAAGATAAAGATTTCAGGTTAGTTCAAAGACTTCAAACTAGATGCATTTTAAGTGTGTTCTTAACATTTCTGAAAGGGTGAAGGGGAGGCGTTCTATCTGCTCCTCACTTATCCAGTAGATGCTCAAGTTTTGTGGCCTTCACGGTTTCTTGTCCAGTTTGCACCATTTCATTGTATAATCTGCCTTGATTGGTAAATCCTGATTCTTAGAGGATGGATTTGGAAATTTCAGATGGCCATGATGATCTGATCCTAAATTGCTATAATAAGCCTCCCTATTTCTATAAACAACTCTGTGTCACTCAACCCATTTGTATGGTGCTCTTGTGGGGGGGGCTTTTGATTCAACTCTTGAACCTCAGCCATTTCATAAGCTTCACCTGGACATCATCCTCTTTGGGGTCTGTTCAACAAAGGTGCTGGTATGGCCCTGTTGTCAGCTTTGCGTGGTTTTGTGGAATGAGATCTGTTTGTTCCAAACAAATATTAACACCTTACTGTTCACCGGATTTCCTGATATCATAGAAGAATAAAATTGAAGTTGACCCAAAAGGCAATACAGATGAGGGAGCTGCAGACTGTGCCCTTGGGTGAAGAGCCTTAAGAGGTCTGTGGGCAAACAACTAATCAGTGTTAGAATTAGAATTTGAACCCAGGTCATCTGGACTCTTAAAACTAACTTAGAAGCAGGAGAAAAATTAGGAAATAATAATAGTTCAGGTGGAAGACAATGAAAGCTAGGAAATAGGGTGGGGGGTCTTGTGAGTAGAAAGAAAAAAATAGTTATGGGAGGTTTTTAAAGATAAAAACAGACTTGGCAAGTGATTGACTGTGGGATGGAGAGGGAGGGAGAGGCAAAGTCAAGGACGTCTCCAAGGTTACAAATCTGGGCTGCTGCTGTATGCCTTAGGCAGAAGCAGGGATGTTTGGAGGTATCTGGGGAGAAAGACAATGGATTTCTTTGGGGCTTGGAGAGTTGAGGAGCTTATGGTCAGTAGATATCTAGCTTACCCCAGACAGCTGGGGATAGATTTTAGAGGGACTCTTAAAAAACATGTTGATTTTTCACTAACTTCTAACTGAAATCTAGCATTTCCTTCCAGTCTTCATAAATTTGATTCTATGAAGGGGTTATAGGCTTCTCCAGCCTGTCGCACAAAAGGTTATGAACAACATAAAGAGATAGGGGGTGGGGAGAGAGAAGCAAAGAACCTAGATGGCACACTGAAATAGGAGGGCAGAAGGGGGAGCTGAGATGGTGGAAGGAAGTTGTTCCTCTCCCTTGAATCTGAATTCAGGGATAAAAGGAAGAAAAGGAGAAAGAATAAGTAAAACAGGTCCATCTTTCTCCCACATCCCACTTTCCAGGGGTCTGTGTGAGGTGAGAGGGGCTTCCTCAGCTCGTCACTTCAACCTCTGGAAGTGGCAGGAAGTCCTAGCTTATGTCCCCACCCCATAGGACCAAAGAACATTCAGCACCATTTGGGGCTGGGGTAGCCAGTAAGGGACATCCACAAAGCCACCTGCCCATGGAGCATAGTGGCTCCCTCTCTCTGAATCCCTAGTTAACCCAAGCAGAGAAGGAAAGGAATCCAAGTCAAAGGCTATGGCCTTTGACCATGAAGAGCCTCTTAAGGGTTTCAAACCCCTCTCTTGGGCATCAGAAGGCCAGAGGGATTGGGAATGTGATGACATGAGTGAGGGGGGAGCAGAGGGTCAGACCAGGTGTAGAAGGGATGATCTTTCCGCCCTGAGAGTGTCCAGAGGCAATCAGTGAAGAGGACAGTGAGGAGGCCAAAGACTTCTCTGGATGTTCTGATTGGGAGAAGCAGGGCACTGGGGCCACCCCTTGGTTGATGGTGAGGAAACGCAAGCAGGGACTTGTGAGCTCCTTGTCTGGACCTTCTCAACTTGGGGGTTCATGAATATATTTTTAATGTTTTGAGAACTCTCTGTAAGTATGCTTGGTTTTAGTCCAGCAGCTGACATTCATGAAGGACCTGTGCTATGCCAGTCTCTGCAGAGAAGGGCAGAGCCCAGGACCTTTCTCAGGCAGCCTGCAGCGCAAGGGGGAGACAGCCACAAAGGCAATCAATCCAGGTTCCACTGGGTCTGGTCTCAGTAGGACAGTTCTAATATTAAGGAGGATTGGCTTGGACTTCATCTGGAATGAAAAAGAAGCCAGAGGGCCAGCTAGGTAGTGCAGTGGATAGAGCACTGGCCCTGGAGACAGGAGGACCTGAGTTCAAATTCAGCCTCAGACACTTAACAACTAGCTAGCTGTGTGACCTTGGGCAAGCACCATTGCCTTGCAAAAAAAAAAAGCCAGAGATGAAGGCCCATGGGGAATGAAGGGTCCAAGTGTCTCGGGATTGCAGAGCCTGTGGCATGAGACCCTGATGAGGTGGGGGAGTCCCCAAGGGTATTTAACCAGGAAAACCACCAGTTCACTTTGGGTTGATGTAATGGATCCTGAGCATAGAGGGAAACTGAGGAGAGAAGAGAAGCCTTTGGAGGATACAGTCACCTTGTCAAGGACTGTTTGATGGTGGGAATTCCACTTGGAGTTCTTAGCCTCCTGGGGCACCCTTGGAGGTCCACAGTGGAGAACTACCCAGATGCAGAGCACATGCCTGGATGCTTCTGAGGCAGGTTGAGGTTCAATGTCAAGAAAACTTCTTAATGGTCAGAACTGGGCAACTTTGGGAGGTGGGGGGTGGTGTTTCCTATCACAGGGAACTCTTAGAGAAGAGGAATGAAAGGAGTGAGATTTGTGGTGCTGCTGCCTGTGACCCTGGGCACACTCCTTCTCCTTCTGCCCCTCAGTTTCCTCATTTGTAATGGTAGTGCCCCATGGTATCCCTTGCAGGGTCAAGGGGTGGACTTGCCTCCTGCTCTCCCCTGGCAGGGTGGAGCCATCCAAGCCTCTTCAACAGCATCCCTGGCTTTGGAACTGGAAGATACCTCAAAAGTTATCCAGGACAAGCACCCATTTGTAGAGGTGGGCCCCGTCAGAGGCAAGGCTTTCTCACCCAAGTCCAGCTGTCACCTGAGGAGTATTGTGATCAATCTTGGATGCCCCATTTTAGGGGAAGGCATTGACGGACCTAGAGAGGACTGACCAATCTAGATCCAAGGGTCCAGAGACAGTTCTGGGTGTAAATTCACACCTGCAAGAGACATGGAAGATGCTAAGTTAGAATAAGATGCTACCTTGGGCGCCTCTAAGGATGTCCATGTGAGGTCTCTGGGCATCGGCTTCTTCATATGTCAAATAGGGGAACAGTGGTCGTCCTTCCTACCTTCCAGGGTTAGGATATAGCACTGAACATGGCTGATGATACAGAATCATATTTACATGACCTTACATGTCACTTGACAGCTGGGTGGGCAGCAAATAAAGTATTGGACTTGGAGTTAGCAGATGAGTTTGGTGTGACCCTGAGCAAGTCATTTAACCCTTGCCTGCCTCAACATCCTTATCTTTAAAATAGGATAATACTACTCGCCCCACACTTTGTAGTGAGAAGTGGTTGTTTGTCCTTCATTGCAAGTGAATTGGATGTGAGGTAGGGATGTGTGTGCAGGAGGGACTGTGTTAGGTCATCAGCCTCCCTCTCTCCTCTGGAGCCATCGGAGTCCAGTGGCCAGATTGGAATCAGGGCAACCAGAGATGGCCCTGGATGCAGTGGGAGACCGTAGCCTTTTTAAGCCAGGGTCCTTCCCAGGTCTCAGTCTGATGGAGGCTAGGTAAGAAAGGAAGCAAAGAGAGGTCTCTTTTCCCAGGGACAGCCGAGTCTAGGGGGGAGGAGAATCACAGAAGTAGACTGACCTGGTATCCGCTGGGGCCTGTTGTATTTGGTAAAGAATGATGATGGGGAGGTGTCTCAGGAGCCCAGGCAGCAGAGCCAAGCATCTGCCCCCGTGGGTCGTTTTGGTGGCTTCACTGGAGACCTGAGAGAGCCATTCAGACTCTGCTGCTCGTTCCTGCCTTGAGCCTCCTTGGTGCTCAGGCCTCTCCCAACCCTGGGACCCTGGGACCCTGGGACCCTGGGCCCCAGACAAATAGGATTCAGGGGGAGCTGAGTTTAGAGCAGGGGCTCCCAGCTCCATGGTCCATGTGGGACCCTGTCCATCCATTGTGGCCCATTACAAAACTGCTAATGATAAGAAGGTTTTGGATTAGCCCCTTGGAGAACTGTGCTGGAGCCCCTCGGTTGGGAATAACCAGTAAATACCTTCTCCCTAGTGCTCCCTTTATTCTCCATCTAGCTCAGAAATTGTTTTTAGGGTTTTTTTTAATTTTAATAATCTTCATTCTTCCAGTTACATTTCCTTTCTCTCCCCTCAACTCCTCTTCTGTGAAGAAGAGGAAAAATGTAGGGAAGCCTGGGACGGACTTGAAAAGGGCTGGCACCTCATTCAGCCTTCTGTGTTAGATGCCACACACATCGGGAGGGGTCCGGGTGGTGGGGAGCACCCCAGAACACAATTCAGCCACCCCTCGGATGCTTAGCAGCAGCATAAGTGACCCTGGGAAAGTCACTTCACCACCTGAGACCATCCGGCCTTCAAGTCGTCTTCCACTCCACATCAGCCACAAGGGGCTATTGGGTTAAGCCGTCAAAGATGAAAATGAATTTTGGTATTTTGTTAGTTTCCATTCAGACATGAATTTCTGCCCTCAAAGACTTTGTATTCTGTTGGGAAGACAGGGCATGTGTATAAATTAGTCAAGATAAAGTTTATACAAAATAATTGAGAGAGACAGAGACAGAGACACAGGGAGACAGACAAAGAGAGAGAGAGAGAGAGAGAGAGAGAGAGAGAGAGAGAGAGAGAGAGAGAGAGAGAGAGAGAGAAAGTGGGGGAGCAGTTGCCTAACAAGAGGGCCAGGGCATCAAGACTAGTTGGGTGACCAAGGCAAGGGTCTAAATCCTGGAGTAAAGATCTTTGAGCTCCACTCAGCCCTCACCCATTGTCTGGGGCTTCTGCCAATGAGGGGCCCCTCCAACTGCCTGCTGGGGTCAGAGTTACTTCCCTTGGAGCCCCCGCTGACAAGAGGCAAGGAGGTTTGGAACCACACGTGGGCAGCTCTTGCAAAGCCTCTCATTGTCTCTCTCGTTGCAGACCAAACAACACTCAGAGTTATTTTTCCTTTGGTTCACTGGCACTTCTACCCCCTCTCAGCCCCTGCAGGGTTGGCTTGTTCAAGGTTGGCCCCATTGTCCCCCAGATACATTAATTAATACAGAGCACCCACCTCTCCCCCACCCACAGCACAAATAGCAGTGATAATTGTGTTAATCCTAGATTATTGGAAATGAAAAGAGCCCCAGAAATCCTGCGGGTAGGCCTTGGGCTAATGGAAAGAGCCCGGGAGACCTTGAATGAAAGGGTGCCCTCACTCCACCTGCCCTGAGTAAGTCTTGAAGGCCCTCTGGCTGCCCAGGTTCCTGCCTCTATTATTTCCATCATTTCCTGACCGTCCATGCCCCGATTTGGATTGGGGCCACAAAGAGCTCACGCTTGAGTCAGGAGGGAGGTAGTTATAGAGTCTGAGTGTCTGGCTCTGAGAGATTGAGTGGGGAGTCAACTGGAGGGGGACAGTGGAGGAGGTGCCAGCCACCAGCAGGACTGGTGAGACCCAAGTGGCAGAGCCCTGACTGAGCATCCTTGGCCGTGTCCAGGCAGATGAATCTAGATTAGGTGTTTGGGCAATGAGGGATGTTCCTGCCACCCGGGCCTGGTTCCTGTTCTTTGGGTCTTGGCAGAAAGGGCTGGGAGCCATCGTCCCTGCTCTGCCTCCCTAAGACTTGAGTTCACATCCCTCCCCCTGCTCTTCCCCTGCCCATGACCTCAATTCAGGGGAATCAGAGACTCCACGGGAAATCTGGCTTATGCCTAAAATATAATCCATAGCATTACAAAGGAAACCAATTACATTGAAGTAGCGTCAGCAATAAAAACTAATGGGTAAATTCCAAGAGTTCAAGGATATGGTGGTTTGGGGGAATGAATGAAGCCCAGTGTAACTGGGACTTGGGGGGTGGGTGGGAGAGACAGCAGCATTAAAGGCACTAAATGAAGAGAGATTTGAACCCAGGTCATTCCATTATAACCACATCTGATCGCATGTGCAGTTCCCCCCACAATGATTGGACCCCACCTGTGGCTGGAGAGAAGCCCCTTGGGCTTCCAGGGATATTGGGGTTCATAAGATCTCAGGGCAGCATGTCTCCTCTCTCCCAACAGATGTCCCTGTGGAGAAGCTGGCCATGATGCCCTCGCTGAAAAGTGTGAACCTCCGACTGAACCCCCTGAATGCAGAGGTGAGGGTGATTGCCAAGCCGCTCATCAAGTTTGATCTCCTGATGTCCCCAGAAGGAGCCCTGAGTGATTCAGCGCCCTAGGGAGCTCAGGGTTGACATAACTGGACCCGCTTCCAGAGAGGCAGACCCTGGTGGGCACTGCAGCAGGCACCTTCACTGCAGTCTCCAGTGAGGGGCAGGATAGAGTCATTGGGGAGGGGGTGTGGGCATGATTGGGGAGGGGAGGATGTGTGTGGGGGGGGTTGCAGCTTTATGAGATGGGTGTGTTAGCCTTGTAGCTAGACCCCCAGAAGCAGTGGTGGAGGATGGTTTGATGGAGGGAGAGGTGTGAAGGCCAGGCTCTGACTCTGGTGCCACTAGGTTGGGGCTGGCTCTGGGTAGCACCCTGCTCCCTCTGAACCTCAAGCCTCATCTGGCTATAAGGGAGAAGTGGCTTTGTTGGCTTCTCCTGCCAGTATAGTCTAGGAAGCAGCTGGTGGGAAGGGGTTATAGGCCCCATGTCTGCCCCCTGGGCTATTGTGGGGAAGGGGCTTGGGAATCTTTTTTTGAACTTCAGTTTTTCTTCCTCTCGGCTCCTTGGCCCCTTGGGGGTGGGGGGTCTGCTCCTCTCACCACTTTCTCTAGTCATTTGTTCTGCCAAAGCTCAGACACCCAAGCTGGTAGAACTGGGGAAAAGGAGGGGTGATCTCAGCCTCTCACTTGACAGAGGACCAAACTGAGGCCCAGAGAGGGAAGAGTCTGACCCTTCCACCCAGGAGGGGGTGACTGGGCTGGGGCTGGTCCTGGGCTCTGAGGCTAGAAGGTGACCTTGGGTCCAACTTGAGGACACCGAGGCCAAAGAAATCCCACAGTGAGCAAGGTCAGCATTTGAGTCCAGGACCTCCAACTCCAGAGCCCCCGGAAAAGACCAGGCCAGAAAAGCTGCATCAGAACGTCACTGCTGCGGTTCAGGAGCGAGCCGAGCTTGCTCAGGTGGTCATCCCTCGCCCTCTGGCCCTTCCAGTTTCAACAATAGCAAGTGGCACCACAGGCAGATCAGCTGCCCCCAGCCTCGGGAGGAGGAGCATGGGGAGCTGGGCCAGAATCTGGCCTTGCTTAGGCCAAGAGGAGCCTTTCAGAGGGTTGTGGTGAACCCCAAATAGGACTGTTGGTGAGCATTGATGAGGGGCTACCAGCATGCCAGGCCCTGTCCATCTCAGCCCCAGCCCCTGTCCTCGAGGGGCTTGCAGGAGTCCTGGGGAGGGAGATTCAAACCATAGACAAAGGACTCAGGTGAGGAGGAGGGATTCTGGTGTGGGGCACAGCCTGTGCAAAGGCCTGGCAATAGGAAAAGGCACAAGTCATAAGCACTGAGGCACCCTATAAAGTCACTGGTTAGTCAGTGTCTTCTCCACCATGATGAGACGTTCTCAGAGGTGATCAAAGAGGAGCCATCAGCTCTGCTGGCATGACATCCTCCTCCTTCCTGAGGCCATCCCTGCACCTTGGAGCCCGGACTAGTAACACCCCTGTAATGTAGGGGCCCCCTCCCTCCCTGTAAGGGGAGACCCTGGGCTGTTCTGTAAATGCTTCTGGTGCCAAAGACCACTCATTAGCTTCCCCCTCTGTAAAATGGAGGTCCTCAAATATACACCTTTGGACTCTGAAGAGATCTAAAAGGGGGAGCTGCTCCCCAACTCTTAGCCTCCTTCCACCTGCTTTTCAAGTAGATTTGGAAGTGAGGCATCCCTGAGAATTAACTTGTGTGGACCTGGACCACCAGGGCCCACTGGCAGGGCCACTCCAGGATCCTGGTCATTGTAAACCATTGGCTCGGGGGCACAGCCTGGTGTCCCAGGAAGAGAAAAACATCCTGGGATATTGACACACGCCCTCTCTGACCCTTCCACGCTCTGCATCAACTTGTGCACCCCCTTTACCAGACACTCTTTTACAGAAATGTGCCCATCGTTGGTAATGTGAATCTGATTGGACGGGGTCCAGGTGGTGCCAGGGCATCCCTGAACCCAGGACATGTCCCAACTCTCTGCTCTCTGCAGAGCCCCTCCCACACACATTCTTCTTAGGGCAGGGGTCCTCTGGCATAAGGCCGAAGAAATCACGGGTCTGACACTACCACAACAACCACAGGCAACTCACATTAGTGAGTTAATTAGGCTAATTTTTAAGTTGATAATTTTGTGTGGCCTGCGATTGATGTAATAAATATCCAAATGACCCTTGGCAGAAAAAAAAAGGTTCCCCTCCCCAGCCTTAGAACCCACCAACCCTAGACTTTCTCCCATCAATGCCAAGACTCCACCCTTCCTGATACCCCCTCAGTATCATTGGGGAATCACACCTGAGCTCCCTCCTCTGTTGTTTCTACCTTTATCCTGGCCTTCCATCCCAACACACCACAGTTCCCTTGTACCTGGACCCCTAGTATGGACACTCCCCGAGGGCGGAAACCAGGCTGTTTCTTGTATCCCTAGTGCTTAGCATCTGGTCCATGTGGATTGACTGTTGACTGCAGTCCACATGGATTGACCGATGACCACCTTCGCGTTTCTACCCCAGCCATACATTTTAGCACACCACCTGCCTACCTCCCCTCATTCTGGATCACAATTCTTCCCCCTCCCTCCATCTCCAGGCTCTGACAGACAAGGCAGCAGACTTGGAGTCAGCAGGCCTGGGGCCAGGGCTGTCCAGTGACATCCCATTTCTGTGGCCTCAGGCTAGTCCACTGTAACTCGAGGGTATCGATCTCCAACCCCCAACTCCATCAGTGCTGTCATCCTCACTAACTAGGTGGGTCTGAAGCAAGAACACTCGAGTCCAGAGCAATAAGCCAAGGGTTTCAGCCAGGAAGAAAAGTTCGGATCCTTAACTGGAGGGGAGGCAGGTGCAGCCGAAAGGACAACGGGGTAGGAGTGCAGTAAAGAAGGGACTCCGGGGCCAGGAGTCAGGGCCGGGCCTCCGGGTGCTCAGGTCAGTCAGGACCAGGGCTGGTCAGCACATCTCCTGGTGCAATTTCTACCCCACCTAAGCTTAGAGCCTGAGATTTCAAGCAAAAGGAGCAGCCCCTCAGCCTAGAGCTAGAGGAGCCGAGGGGAAAATACTCGTCCAAGACCAACCACAGGGCCAGGTGTGAACCCTTTTCCCCACTGCACCATCCTATCTTGGCTTCCGGACTAAAGGCAGTCCACCCAATCACATGCAGAAGCTTCCTGCTTTGCACCCTTGCCTTGTTACAAGGAGTGACCTTTGTTTTCCACCTGCCACTTGGGAAGTTTTACCTGTGGAAAATGAAATTCCTTCCTTGCTCACTTCTGAAAACTTGGCCAGAGAAACCTTTGGTTTGTGGTGTGAAATGTGCTTGATTAGTTTGGGTTTGCAATAAAGGACATCTTGATTTCACCTGTGCAGTCACTGGGTAGGTTTTTTTGGGGGGGGGGTTGTTTGACCCATCTAAAGTCTGAAGTAATCTGTCCAATAGACTGGAATCTCCTCAAGAACAGAGACCATCTTTTACCTATCTGTATCTCCAGCACCTAGCTACAACGTCAGTACGTAGGAGATATTTAATAAATGTTTCTTGGCTGACTGGCCCAGACCCCAGAAGGTCACCTGAAGAAGAAGGCATGCCCTACTTTTTATGTCAGAGAAGAAGGGGTTGGTCCCAAGGCCTGGGGATGATTAGAACCTTTACCAAAGCCTGATATTCCACCATTTGGAGATTCATTCCTTTGGGTTAAGCATTGTCTTCTCTCTGTAGTTCTCTTTAAATGCAAATAACCAAAATAAACATAGAATATAAAATGAAAATAACTCTCAGAAGGGATAAAGCACAAAGTCCCTAAAATCATAGATTGAATTCATTTTAAAATCAGAAAAGCAATATGCTCCAAGGAAAGAAGAGTGGCTGGGGAGTCCAGAAGCCTTGGTTCAAATGCTACCTTTAATTAGCTTGTGAGTTGGGCAAGTCCCTTTTTCCTTTCTTGGGCCTCAGTTTCCTCTACTGTAAATGAGGGGATTAGGCTAAGTAATATCCTTTGGATTTTTGGTACATGAGAATAAATGATCTCTATGGCCACTTACAACTATTAAAATTCCATAGATGAGTCTTGTTCCCTGCCAGTACAGATAAGGCAATGTGAAAGTATGGGTCCTCATAGGGAGTGGGGTTGACATCACTGCCCAGGATGTCCTCCCTCTCCGGCCCAGACTCTCTACCCACGTGACTAGTAGCCCCTCCGGGGACCCAGAGCTATTACAAGACTATCCAGAAGGTACTGACTTCAGGTCTCCAACTTCCCTCTCGATGGCAAAGCCTGGCTCCCAGGGCTAATTCATGGAATGGTACATTTCCCCAAAGCCTCTGTGTCCAGGGGGATCTGACTCAACTTCTTCACCAGACTTTTCTTGCTCTGGATACTTCCAGAAAAAGCTTCCATGAACAGTTTGAATGTTGAGACCCTACTTGTGGGAGATTTAGAGTGGAAGACATTGAAGAGACCCTGGAGTCTGCACCCTTCATTTTACTGAAGAGGAGGCTGAGAGAAGGGGAGTGACTCACCCAGGGTCACAAGGCAGGAAGAGACAGAGTGAGGAGCAAACTCAGTGATCTGATTACAAATCTAGTAGCTTTTTACTATATTGTCTGTCCTGCCTTAGTGCCAATGGTCTATTCGTATGAAGCCAATTATGCCTTTAAATGTTTTTTTTCAATGTCTTGGCTTTTATACTTTCACCAAAGTCCTTGGGTGCTGCATTGTAATGGGGAAGGGCCTTTGAGTTCTTAAGGGCTGTATCTGTGGGGGTCAAGCCATGACTGGTCCACCCAAGCTGCCAAAGCTGCCAGTACAGACCTGATAGGGAAAGAAGAAGAAAGAGAGAGAAGAAAGGGAGGGAAAGAAGAAAGCAAGGGAGAAAGAAAGGAAAGACCAAAGGGAAGGAGAAATAAATAGGGATTCATTAAGCTCTTTGTATGAGCTGAAGATAAAAACAAAAGTGGACAGTCCCTGCTGTCCTGGTGCTTCCATTCTCACAGCGGGAAGCAACAGATACAGGAGAGTGAAGCTGCTGGGTGGATGGAAAGGCCTGGTGGTCCTTAGGGGACTGTGGCACAAGAGACTATGGGGCATCTTTACTCCCAATGGTAATAAAATGGTGACCATTCTGACCCTAAGCCATTGGAAAGTGCCATTGACTTTGGTCGTCAGAACTTTCCGAGTCATCAGTAACTGTGGCAGAGGAGGGCAGGGGAGGAGGAAGAGGAGGAGGAGTTTGTACCACCTGAAGAAGTAATAATCAGGTAACATTTCCACAAGGGCTTCTCCCTGGCATGCCTTTAGATTGGACTGGAAGCAGAGCCCCTTGCCCAAGTCCCAGAACTGGTTCCTCCCAGCCAACATAGCAACCTTCTCCTTGTTGGCAACCTCATGGGAGACTCAGAGTCCCCAGGAAGGTAAGAAGGAGGAAGGCCCCTCTGAAGTGGTGTTACCCCATTGATCATGGACAGTTTTTGGAAATCTGCTCCTGAAGGAAGGGCAAAGAATATCTCTCCAGACCAATATACCTTCAATACAACAGGTGTATTAAAGATATACCTACTGGCAGTGTGACCCCAGCCCCTAGGTACGAGTCTAATTTGCAGAGAAGGTCTTGATCTCTCTTCTAACTCCCTAGCCCTAGAACTTGGAGGTCTCAGAACCTTAGAGGCCATTGAGGCTAATCCCCTAATTTACTGTTGAGGAAACAGCTCCAGAGAGGTAAAAATGAATTCTGTGAACGTCTAATGACTGAGCATGGGCCTCAAAAAAGAGACAGAAGACACTTCCCTGACCCCTGCTCCTTTGCAGAAATGGAGGCCCATGGGAGCCCATATTCCATATAACAATCACTCTTTTGATGTATTATCTACTTTTGTTGATTTTTTCTTCCTTTTCAAAAAAAAAATCCCTATTCATCATATTATCTCTTACAACACAATAATCTTCCATTACATTCACGTACCACAGCTTGTTTAGCCATTTCCCAATCAATCTCTGATTCTTTTCTAAAGAAAAAAAGAAAAATGAAACTGATTCCTCACCCCAGGAAGCAAATATGGATTTCAGTTTGTTATGAAGCAGATTCTTGGGTTTCTGAAAATTCAAGGAGAGTTGTACAAGTTGGGATTGTCTGAGTGATTCTGAGTGAAATTCAGAGCCTCCATGAAGTTTTCCCAGGCTTATCCCCCACAAAAGAAGTGATAACTATTCCCATCTACCTCATTCTATCTAATAATGACAATTCCTGTGTCTCTTAGTGATGCATGTTTTCCAAAGCTTGCCTCCCAGCAGAACTACCATCTGCATTTTAAAGAGGAAATTGAGGGGGATTTGGAGAGTGGACATGACTTGCCCAAGGTCACACAGCTAGGACACTGGGACTGGTGAACTACCCAGGACTAATATCTACAGGCTGTGCAGGACAAAGAAACATTGCAACCTGTGTCTCAGTGGAGAGCACGGTTGGCTCATTGGACCTCCCTGCAGGTAAGGGGCTGCCACCATGCTTACCTCTTCCATGGGGTCTGGCTGGAGCAGGATGAAGGATCAAACCAAGATCTCCATACTATGCACAGTTCTGTTCCAATTGTATAAAACCAAGTCCACTTGGGTTCACACTCCCCACTTCACAAGAACGGGATGGGCGAGATTCGGCTAGACCACAAGATAAGGTCTTTGGGTTTTTTGTAAGTCAACAGCTAATGGAGTGGGGGGGGGAAGGAGAGAAAAAAAGAAATATATATGATAACTTAATACATTTAAAGGGAATAGCAAGCTGTACATAATAGATTTGTAGTTTCAAATGCAATTATCTTTTTTTAATTTTACTATGTAATGAAAATGCTTATTTTATACCATAAATTAAAACTAACTAAAAAAATTTTAAATTCATTGGGAGCATTTATCCCTTGAAAATCAACAAACGCTATAAGTCAGGACACAATTGTTGTTTTGTTCATTGTCTAGACTGAGAAAGTGATGGAGAAAATGCTAATGATGCAGATTCAGCTTTAAAATGCATACAGGTTTTCCTCTGAGGAGCTGGTGGTTAAATATTTACCAACATATTCCTGGTTTGGATGCTGAACGCCTATGAATAAGTGAGTTAAGGGCCATTATGGGACAAATGTAGAAATGGGACATACACTGAGAAGGAAGTAGATTAAAAGGGAGAAAGACCAGACCGTGTCTCCCAGGAGAAAATGGAAGCTAATCAGAGTGTAAGAGTCTGTGTTCAGAAGGAAGACTCCAAGGACTTGGGTTCAAACCCCATTTTGAAGCTCTCTGCTCAGCCAAATTCTGTCCCCTCTTGGAGCTTTGGGGCCTCTGTCAAATGAGGGGGTTAGGCTAAATAACCTCTAAGGGGTCCTTGGAGGCTGTGATGAGCAATGCTGAAGTTTGATTGAAAATGAGAAATTGAAATTCTGACGAGGGATGCTTCCAGTGAAGATGTGCTGCTTTGAAAGTTCAGAAAATTATACTAATGTCTAGTAATCGTGATGAGCTCAGAGATGTAGCAATTAGCTCAGCAAAGTCTAAATCAGAGCTTTGGGGGCTGAAGAAATGGGCACATGGGAATTTCTGGAGGCCAAGGAGGCCATTTGTTGGTCGGGGTCTGGGGTCAACCCTTGATGGAATTGTGAAGTCTACAAGGGAAACCCAGATTATCCATCTGAGAGGAACCATAGATGATCTTTAGACAGCAGAGGAAACTGAGGCTCATGGAAGTTCCCATTTGCAAAATGGGGAGAATATCACTGGCGATATTTCTCAGAGTTACTGTGAGAAAAGTAGTTTGGGAACCACAAAGCATTCTAAAATTCCAAGCTGTCTTTCTCCCAATTTGCCCCTGGAGAGAGAGCACCCCATCCTGTGTAAGACCCTTTCCCCCAAGCTCTGCCTTTCTGCCTCTTCAAAGACACCTCCCTGCCAGAACTCCTCTTTCCCTATCTGGTTCAGCTCAGTAAGGGAAGCTGTTAGCATTTTGGAATGAAAACCAACTCTCCTCTAGGGGTCATTAGGCAATGAGTTACTTAAGAGCTGAGCCTCAATTTTTGCCTTAGTTTATCTCCACAGGCCTCTCTATGGTGGCGATGACTAGGATGATGATAATCTTGGTAAATGATATCCTTTTAAGATGCTTTTAAGATCTATGGGGCACTTTTCGTGTGGCCTCGTCTGTGCCTATGACTAAGAGGTTGGTCTTGAAAACAACTTCGGGTTGTTCTCCCTTCCTGAACTGCCCTCTACGTGAGCAGAGCAGGAGTCTTAGGAGCCATGGGGAGGGGCCCTTGCTCCACGTTTCATCTCCCCTCCCCAGCCAACCACTTGGTTCTTCCATTTACAAAGTCTTGTCACAGGAGCAGCAAGATGGTAGACTAGACCCTATGGTCTGACTCCCCACAAAGGGCAGACTGAGCACAAGAGAGCCACCCAAGGGGTGATGGAGCACACTCACTGAGACCCAGCCTCCAGAGAAGGGGTGCAGCTAGGAGGTTGAATGAGGTTCATGGATTTGCAGTGACTGTGCAGGCCCAGAGCTCTTGGTCAAACACCTGCATTCCCCACCCTAGATGGGCTGCAGAGAAGGGAGGGGACTGAGGACAGTGGGAACAGCCTCAGATTTAGAAGCAAGGGAGCTGGCTTTGAACTTGGAGCTTCATTTCCTCCTCTATAGAGTGAGGATGGCCATTCACACTGGGACAGCCTCTCTCACAGCCTCACTCTGGGAAGAGCCATGGCAATGAGAGCTCTTAGCTATCAAGGGAGAGGGTTGCTGTTTTACTCATTCCACTCAACAAATAGTTATTAAGCACCTAATGTATACAGAGCCAGCTTATCATCTTGGAATTCTCTCCACTCCTCAGCTCTGTTATTTCCTTCTACACCAGGAGACTAATCATGGAAGTCTTTGCTGCTCCTCATTTGGTCTTAGATACTTTCTAGTTGTATGACCCTGGCAGGTCACTTAACTGCTATCTACCTCAGTTTCCTCAACTGTAAAAAAATGGGGATAATAACAGCATCTACCCCCTCCAGGTTTGTTGTGAAGTCAAATGAGCTAATGTTGATAAAACCCTTAGCTTTCTTCCTTCTTTCCTATCTTTCTTCCTCCCTCCCTCCCTCCCTCCCTCCCTCCCTTCCTTCCTTCCTTCCTTTCTTTCTTCCTCTCTCCCTCCCTTCCTCCCTCCCTCCCTCCCTTCCTTCCTTCCTTCCTTCCTTCCTCCCTTCCTCCCTCCCTCCCTCCCTCCCTTCCTTCCTTCCTTCCTTCCTTCCTTCCTTCCTTCCTTCCTCCCTCCCTCCCTTCCTTCCTTCCTCCCTCCCTCCCTCCCTCCCTTCCTTCCTTCCTTCCTTCCTTCCTCCCTCCCTCCTTCCCTTCCTTCCTCCCTCCCTCCCTCCCTTCCTTCCTTCCTTCCTTCCTTCCTCCCTTCCTTCCTTCCTTCCTTCCTCCCTTCCTCCCTCCCTCCCTCCCTCCCTTCCTTCCTTCCTTCCTTCCTTCCTTCCTTCCTTCCTTCCTTCCTTCCTTCCTTCCTTCCTTCCTTTCTCTGCTACAGTACTTAGAGCAGCCTAGAAACGAGAGCTGTTATTAACTGTTGTTTTCTCTGTCCCCCCCCCCCCCCCCTGTAGATATTCTGCTCCCACAGCTCTGCTATCACTGGCTGGCCTTTTGTAATTCTGCTCACAGTGAAAGACACTCCTGCTGTTCATTACTGTTGCTTTTGTGGATCAGGGCTGGGAGTGAATACAGCATCTCTCCAGGGCAAGCGGCCAACACTCCCCCCCAAACCTCCTAGTAAACAAATGTCAACCAATTATGAAATCTGGGAAAACAAGAAGGCCTGCAGAATGGGACTCTGGCTCCTCTATTAATAATCAGCCAATGTTTAAGCTCTGAACTGTTTGCACTCAGGACTCCCAGATCTCTATCCAGAATACTGAGCTGATGCCTTCAGAGTGATAATGATTTACATTTCTGGTCTCAGATTCTGTGATCCTCTGAACTGAGAAATAAATTCAAACATATGCACATATACATGTATACATTTTGGTATGGAAGAAAAGTTGGCCCCCATTCTGGACTTTTTTACTGGTTTTTTGTGGATTATTTTATATTACTGTGCCTTATCCCATAGTAGAGGCCCAAACACTGCCTATTGCAGTGGAGCTACCATAAAGATGAATGAGATCATATTTGTCAAAATGCTTTGAGACAGTAAGGAAGGTATGATTGACATTTCTATATACCTTAAGTTTTAACCTTCTAATCTTTCCCCTTATGTATGAATCAAAGTCAAATTCTTCTTGGCTTCTCAGACCCCCAACAATTGAACCCATAAATTCTATATGATTATAGAATTTGGATTTGGAGTTGACCACCCTCCTCAGTTTACAGAGAAGGAAACTGAGATTCATGGTTGTAAATAGAATAGATATAGGAAGGAAGAAGAGGACTAGGAGAGGACAGAAGAGAGAAAGGAGGAGGAGGAGGTAGAAGAAGAGAAGAAAAGGAAGGGAGAAGGAAATGGAGGAAAGAATAGGAAATGAAGGAGGAGAGAAGGAAGGGGGAAAGAAAGGAAGGATGGGGAGGGAATGGAAGAGAAAAGTAGATAAAGAGGAAAAGGAAATGGAGGATAAGGGAGATGAAGAGGAAGAAGAAAAGGAAAAGATGAAAGAAAAAATTGAGGGAAGAGGAAACAGGCAAGTGAGCAAGAAAAGATGGATGAAAAAGACCAAGAAGAGACAGGAGAGATAAAGAAGGAAAGAGGAGAAGGAAAAGAGTAGAAAAGGATGAAAACCAGCAATTCACGCATGAAGGATCTTGGGTTTTTATCTATCTACAAATGAATTTGAGCCAGCAATGTGTGTTGTGGCTACTAGAAAAGCTATTCACTAACAGAATTCCGAGAAGCCCAGAATGAAGGGAGCATTGACCACAGACAGTCCATACCTGCAGAACTATCATAGAAGATTAAGCACCACATTTGAAGAGGACTATTAGCACTAGAGAGAACCCAGAGGAAGGTGACTAAGAGAAGGGCTTGGGAATCATTTTGGATGAAGTGCCATTGAAGCTACCAAGGATTACTCATGTAGAAGGCTGTTATTAAACAGAGGTCCAGATAACATGATCTGTACCAACTCATAAAAGTAGGTGAGATTTGAAATTTTTGGTAAAGCTGGGGTTTGAACCTTGTCCTTCTGACTTGAAAGTCAGCATGGTTTTCACTTTGTGTCCTCTTATCATAGTCTACTTCATGTCTGCAGCAAGAATCCCCTTTATACACGTGATCACCTAGTATTAATTTTGAGAACTCCAGGGAGGACACACCTTTCACCACTCAAGGGATCCCTTCCCACTTTTTAAAATTGTATTTTTTGGGGTGGCTAGGTGGCACAGTGGATAAAGCACCGGCCCTGGAGTCAGGAGTACCTGGGTTCAAATCCGGTCTCAGACACTTAATAATGACCTAGCTGTGTGGCCTTGGGCAAGCCACTTAACTCCATTTGCCTTGCAAAAAAAATTTTTTTAAATAAATAAAATTGTATTTTTTTAATTTTTTCCTTCAATTACATATCAAGATAATTTTTAGCATTCATTTTTATAAGATTTTTTTAATTCCACATTTTTCTCCCTCGCTCCCCTCCCCACTTCCTAAAATGGTAGGCAATTTGGTTTGGTTTATACCAAAGAAGAAACAGATCAAAGGGGAGAAAAAAAAGAATAAATAGGTGAAAAAAGTATACTTCAAGGGCCATCATTCAGGGTCCATCAGTTCTTTATCTGGATATAGATAGGATGTCCCTTTGTGAGTCCTTTTTACTTGCCTTGTATCCTTGTGTGGCTGAGAAGAGCCAAGTCATTCATACGATATTGCTGATACTGGATACATTGTTTTCCTGGTTCTGCTTATTTTGCATCAGTTCCTACAATTCTTTTTGGATTTTTCTAAAGTCTGCCTGCTCTACTTGTTCAGCCATTTCCCAAGTGATAGGCAGCCCCTCTATTTCTAATATTTTGCCACCACAAAGAGACCCACTATGAATATTGATGCACATATGGGTCGTTTTCTCTTTTTTATGCTCTCTTTGGGATACAGACCTAGTAGTGGTATTGCTAGATCAAAAGGTATATACACAATTTGATTGCCCAACCCTTTCCACTTTTGACTAGAGTTCTCATAATTACAAAGTCTTTCCTTTTTATTAAGCAGAAATCCACCACCCTTAAATCTAGCCATGCAAAAAAAAAGAAAGAAAAAAATCACAATGTTAGAGTTGGAAGCAAGCTTAGGGGCCACCTAATCCAATGCTATTATGATATACAAATGAGGAGATTGAGACTCAAGGAAGTTAAATTACTCATTTAAACTCATACAGGTGGGACAGCTAGGTAGCACAGTAGATAGAGGACCAGCCCTGGAGTCAGAAGAACCTGAGTTCAAATGCAGCCTCAGATACCTAATAATTACTTAGTTGTGTTACCTTGGGCAAGTCACTTAGAAAAAAACAAAAGAAAAAAACCCAACAAAACTTAAAATCATCCAGGTGACAGAACCAGTATTTGAGCCCAGCTAATTTGACACCAAAGCTTTATATTCGTACAAGTGTTCTCTTTGCTACATCCACAATCCCCTGTACTTGAACCCTATCAATAAAGCTGTTTGTTTGTGTGTGTGTATGTGTGTGTGTGTGTGTTTGTGTGTGTGTGTTTATGGTTTTAAGTGAGGCAATGTGTTATAAAGGAAAGAGCCCTAGACATGGAGTCAAAAGACCCAGACTAGGCAAGTCATTTCCTCCTGCCTGGGTCTCAGTTTCCCCATGAGGGGGTTGGACCCCGTGGCGTAACTCTGACTCCTGCCTTTGGAAAGCTCTCTTGAGAGAGTGAGAAGCTAGCAGCAGCCAGCAGAGAAGGATTGGAGAGGAAGTGGCCTTTAATTTCGCTTCATCTTCAGGACTCTGTTGGATTGATTGGATGTGGGGAGGCAGTGGGAGGAAAGCCTCCAGCCTTCTCGGGGGTCCTGGGCGTTTGGCCCACCCTTCGGGTGCCCCCAGCTGCCCTCCGGTTGTTGGCGTGCCTGGCTGCGGCCAGGTGCGCGGGTAACCATGACGACGGGGTACCACGACTGCCCCTACTTATCCGGGAGAAAGGAGACTCGCTGCGCACCGCCGGCTGCACCCTGGAGCGCGGCGGAGTCTGACCCAGCGCACGCCCCGAGAGCCCCGGCCAAGCTCTAGGGAACCCCGGAGGCCCGGGAGGGTCGGCCGGGCTCTGCGGGCGGGCAGAGCGCAGGCTGGACAGCTCCAGCCGCCCCACCACCCCGGAGCCGCGGCCGAGAGGTTCAGGATACAGGAGGCGCCTTGGAGATGGGTGGATGAGGACAAGGGGCCAACGCGTGATCCGGAGTCCAGACGCCCGGTGCCCTCCGGCTGCCCAACCGCTGCCCGACGCTGCCCGACAACTGCCCAAAGCTGCCCAACCGTTCCTTGAAGTGGGGACAGTGGGAGACTTTTCTCTTCTCCAGGTACGTCCAAACTCAGGAATCCACAAAGAGCTTGGGGGGAGTGTTGGGGGGCTACACACTTGCCACCCAAGAGGCTAAACTGGGATCTCCCAACCTGATCCAAACTTTGGCTTATCTACAGTAGGATTCTGCCTGTAACCCAATTAGAGAGGCAGAGAAAAGAGAAGCCAAAGATTGAACCCAACCTGAAGATCAGTGAGGGTCTCAGGAGAGAGGCATTTCTTGCCCCTTCCCCCCTCAAAACCCGAGAGAATCGCCTCAAGGAAGCTCATTCCTACCTCTCAAAGGAACCCCCTCTCCCCCACCCCCAAAAATCCTTCTGCCCAAGCAACATCTGTTGGAGAGGAGAGCGCAGAGCATGGGAGGATGGAGCCCAGACAGAATACTATGAAAGGTTAGTGGCTTTCCATTCCAACCGGCATCATCCCGAGCTGATGCACTCAGGATGCAAAGGTGGAGGGTGGGTGGCAAAGTGGGGCAATGGCTAAGGGGAGAAAGAAATTGTGCTGCCCAACCAGGAGGAACTGGGGGGAGATACCTGCAGCTTACAGTCCGAAGAGCTGGCTTTGCGTTGTCCAAAGAAGATCATACCATCTTTACATTTTACACATAGGCAAACTGAGGTACAGAAAAGCAAAATACTAGTTTAAAATCACAGAGCTGGTAAGAGTCAGAAGCTTCTGACTAAAGAAACCGATCTTTTTTTCTACCCTGAGATCCCCCTCTGTTACTGGTTAGACAAGTCACAGCCCCTCTCTGGGCCTCAGTTTCTTTTCTGTAAAATGAGGGAAGATACTAGATGATCTTGAGTTTTCTCCCAACTCGGACATATTATATTCTCTCTTCTAAGGTCCTTTTGAGCCCTGGTATGTTCTCTGTTCTCTGTTCTTTCACCTCAACTCTGACATTCTGAAAGACAGTTATCATCACTGTGTCCTGGGTGGGTGTGGAGGCATGGTCCTGGGGATAACAGATCCAGTTTCTCCAGTTTTTTTTTGGCAGGAGGAGCAGGGTAGAGGGAAATAAATTATTATGTAACATGATTAATATTGCTATATGTTTAACATAGTTATACACGTATAACCTATATTTGATTGCTTTTTGTCAAGGGGAGGGGAAAGGGAAGGAAGGGAGAAAAATGTGAAACTCAAAACCTTACAAAAAATGATCATTGGAAACTGTCTTAACATGTGGTTGAAAAAATAAATAAATAAAATACATTTTAAAAAAGAATTATGTAACTGATCAAGAAGGCACAACATCATTTCCAAGACATCTTTTTTCTTTTTTTTTTTTTTTTTATCAAATGGAGGTTCTTAGACTTACTGACATGCCTGATCTGGGTAACTGGAGAGTTTCCTTCCCTAAAGGAGGCTAGAGACTGTAGGGATCCTCGACAAAAAGCTAAACTGTCTCATTTCTCCAGATCCAGGCTCAACTTCCTCTCATAGACAGTGAAAAGGAGTAAAAAGATCCTTCAGCTAGGAATCAAGAGACCTAAGAGTTCAACCACAATAGCTTGCAATCAGTGGTTTTAAATCAATCGACTAGCAATGACGATATTCCAATTCTGCACTAGAAACAAGAGGCACAAAAGCCAAAACCAAAACTATGCTCTGCATTCGAGGAGCTTATATTGTCTGTATAATGGGCTGGTAGTACGAGGGTAAAGGGAAGGTTATAAAACGAAGGGGCACTTGAGCAAGTTTTCAGACAGCAGACAAGAGCAGATAGAAGAGGAGAGACTGAAAATAAAATGAGAGAAAAGGAATGCTTCATGGGACAAGCTCCTAAGAGAAATGCAAGAGGAGGGGATTGCTCTCAGGATTAGAAGGCTAGAGGAGAACCACATCATCCCCTGAAGGTAGAATAAAGGGCTAATGAAGTTGTAGGGAGGTTGTTCGGGATGGAGGATTTGTGTGAAGGAAAGAAGCATTTAGGAAATGCTTCCCAGTTCCCTAAGAACTGTGGATATGAATATGAAAAACAAGACAGAGGAGACAAGCTATAAAGGGAAGTAACAACCAGAGAGATTTGATTCGGAAGGCTACAGGATTGGTCAGGTGAGTGACTTGACAGCCCCCTTCTAGGAAAAATGACAATATTCATTTGAGTATGTATCTAGAAGTGGAAATGGGCAAGGGGTAGAGGAGAGAAGGCATACATACCTGCAGTGTAGCAAGACAACTGTAGAGATGGTTTGTTGGCAGTAGTGGTCAATCATTTTTCAGTCATGTCTGATTCTTCATGATCCCATTTGGGGTCTTGTCAAAGGGTTTGCTGTTTCCTTCTCCAGTTCATTTTACAGATGAGGAAACTAAGGAAGATGAATAGGGATATAACAGGACTGCAACTGACTTAGATACAGTGAACCAGGTGAGTCACTCACTATTAAGGACAGGGTAGGGAATCAGGGAAATTCTCCAGGAGGAAAGACTACATCCCCTAGGGAATGGTTTTTGTTCTGAGGCCAGCTGCTGGGCTGGGAAGCTGACTGGGGAGAAGATGGTAATAAGTAAAGATGAGGGAGATAAGGAAGCCTGAGAAGATAGCTTCAGTCTTCACAGTAAAGGAGCAGGGAATGTCGTTTGATGTGAGAGGCGGGGGTGGATTTGGGGACTTCAGGAGGAAAGAGATGGTTTTAAAAAATCCAATTCAACATCAATCAGGGAAGAATAAAAGTAGTTGTTGAATCATTTTTCAGTTGTGTCTGACTCTGCACAACTCCATTTGGGGTTTTCTTGACAGAGATAATGGAGTGCTTTGCCATTTCCTTCTCCAGTTCATTTTTACAGAGGAGGAAACTGAGGCAAAAAAGGTTAAGTGTCTCAAATGCCAAGATTTTAAATGGGATGAGAGAACATGAACTGTAGGAGATACTGCCTGGAAGGTTTTGTCATTTCCTGCTACAGTTTTTAGCTTGAACTGGAGAAGGTAGATGACAGGCATGGCCAAGAGTTGGGCATCTGTAGGGTGTAAACATTAGGAGCTAAGAGATTCACGTGTAGAGAATGGTACCTCATTCAATTGGATAATTTTGGTCTCATTGGAACTATACCTAAATGGAACGAACCACTTTGAGACTGATGAGTCCTCTGTTCCACTGGAGGTGACATCTCAAAACAGAGATGACCCATTGGGGATGTTGTTGATCCAGCTTCCAATCAGAGATAGGACTAGATGACCTTTGAGGTCCTTTCCAGCCTTGAGATTCTAGGATATTCTCTTGGTCTCTCCTGGTCCCCCAAGCTACAGTCATCTCCCTCACAGGCTTACTTTATAACTGCTTTGTATGTATCCTCTATTGCATGCAGGGACTATTTTGTTTTTGGCTAAGGATCCCTAACATCTAACAGTTTCCAGTGCACAGTAACTGTTAACTTAATGTTTGATTATTGATTGATTTCCTAATTAGTATTGATTCATTAGTTAGTGAAAAGATCACTGTATTTGACATCAAAGGACCTGGGTTCAAATTCTTTCTCAGTTGTTAACAATCTGTATGACTTTGGGTAAGACCCTTCTGTCTTCTGAGTCTGTTTATTCCTCTGTAAAATGAAGGGGTTGGACGGGATGATGTCTAAGGTCCCTTTCCCCTTTGATATTCTATAACCAACCAATGTTCTTAGGTCTCTCTTAGCCTCAGTTTCCTCCTCTGTACACTCAGGTATTTTAATCCTGATGAACTCTAAGTGCCTTCTCAGCTCTAACCTGTTATGTTCACATGAGGTTCCCTCAGAAATCCAAGAATTCCTTCTTTGAAGCTTCTTGCTACTCTGGTAGGATCTGGTCTAGATGTCTGTCCTCAGTTTTTTCCATTTTACTATGTTAGACTGTTTTTCTCTTTCCACACTATAGAGAGGAGAGAAGTTTACTGGGCTGGTCAGTGTCCTGCAGATGGGAAATTCTCTCTCCATGAATAAGGAAACTGAGTCATGGAACAGCAGAAGGATGACAGCTCCCTGCCATGGGGTGAGTCAGGGGCAGGAATGGCATTAGGATCTTTCCCTGCTGCCTTTCCAACTCTACCACCTGCTTGCAACCCCCTGCTCCATGCCTCCCACCTGCTTACAAATTCCTGTTCCATCTCTGGCCTTCACTAACAACCTCAGAGCTTCCTTTGCAGCCTCTGGGGTTGACTCTCATTTGAATACCCAAAGAAAGGCCCCAAAGATAGAACCAGCATTACCCCCCGCCAAGCTTATTTTACCCTTAAGAAGATAGATTGGCTTAACCAGAAGGACACTGGGCTTTGGGGAAAGAAGGTAAGCAGAATAAAAGAGACAGAGCCAACCAAAGTTTTCAAGTCCCTTATTGCTGCAAAATGACTGGCAGCTTCCCTGTAGCTCCCATCCCTTACAATTCAAGCACAAATGAATCTTGCAGCCTTTCCCAGGTCCACCCCCCACCCCCATGCTTCCTGTGCAAGGGGGGGGGAGGGGAGGAGGCCCTACCAACTAGTTTAATTCAATTCAACAGAATTGGTATTATTAGTAGTAGTATGAATGATGATAATAAACACTTTAGGATTTACATAGCACTTTCCATATGAACTCAATTGATTAGATTATTAAGAGCCTGGCACTAGACTGTCAATTAGAGATAGAAAGAGGAAACAGAGAAGAGCCTCTACTTTCTCTTCTAATGCCTGGAAACAACATGTGCAGAGATGTCAATAAAAAATAAATACTGAGAAATGGTAAGTAGAAGGAAGGAAAAGGATGTGATGATGCAGGAGCTGAGCACAAGAGAGCTAGGGAGATCAGGAGGAAGAGCAGGCCAGGAGAGGACATGGTCTAGTGCAAAGAATCATCGATTTAAAGTTGGAAGGGACCTCATGGAGGATTCTGGACAAGTCACTTAAGCTTTGTTTGCCTCAGTTTTCTCATCTGTAAAATGGGTATGAAAACAATACCTATGTCCCAGACTTGTGAAGAGATAATAATTGTAAAGTGTTTAGCCCAGTACTGGTCGAATAGTAGGTGCACTATAAATGTTAGCCAGGGGCAGCTAGGTGGTGCAGTGGATAGAGTACCGGCCCTGGAGTCAGGAGTACCTGAGTTCAAATCCAGCCTCAGACACATAATAATTACCTAGCTGTGTGGCCTTGGGCAAGCCACTTAACCCCATTGCCTTGCAAAAAAAAAAACAACTAAAAAAAATATAAATGTTAGCCATTATTGTCTCAAATTTGGGATCAGAGATGGAGGTCTGCCCTATTTTGAGTTCTGATGATTAAGCACACTGAGTCTCCTCTTCTCTGGCTATATATCTCCAGTTCCTTCACAGGACATGGACTCAAGGTTGTTCACTAGGCTGGTTACCCTCTTCAGTTTATGACTGTCCTTTTTACACTGTGGTGCCCAGAAGTATAAATAGGAACTTTGTAAATGATTGTTGACAATTTAGCAAACAAGGCATCAGTGATCCATAATGGAATGGGGGTGAAATTAGAATTGTAGAAATAGTTTCAACCTTTACTCTGTCCCTCACTATGTGATCTCTCTGAGACTCAGTTTCCTCATATGTAAAATAATGCAGTTGGAGAAGATGACCTCTATAGTACTTTCCAACTTGTCTGTGAGCCTGTGGTTTAGAGGAGATGACCAGAGTCAGGGTGGATCCCCAGAGCATAATCAGGATTGAGTAAATGGTCAGAGTTATTTGAAGAAAGTGAGTTATAAGATGTCTCTACCTAATCACATAGATCACATACCCTTAGGTCTGGTCTTTTCATGTGTCTGACCTCTTGACTTTCATGTGCTGCCTTGGACCTAGAAGGAGCCACACAACCTGTCAATGACTCATCCTTTGCCAACAATGAGAGCGGCACCCAAGCATCTTCTAGGAACCTCACCTTCTCCTCCTACTACCAGCACTCGTGGCCTGTGGCAGCTATGTTCATTGTGGCCTACATCCTCATCTTCCTCATGTGCTTGGTGGGAAATAGCCTAGTTTGCTTTATTGTGGTGAAGAACCGGCAGATGAGGACAGTCACCAACATGTTCATCCTGAACCTGGCTGTCAGTGACCTACTGGTGGGTGTCTTCTGCATGCCCACAACCCTTGTGGACAACTTGATCACAGGTGAGTAAGGTGGGGGGATCTGGAGGGTGGCATGGTGAAGGACTGGGCATAGTGAGGAAGGAGAATCAGAAGCTGTAGCGTTTGACCATGGCTAGGGAACGCGAAGAGAGAGCCTTAGGATTTGGAGTCACAAGGAGCCCTAGGGACCATCTTACCCATCCTTTCATTTAAAGATGATGCAACTCAAGTGCAGGTCTGATGAATCCTATTTCTCTTCCCCTCACCCACCCCTCACTCAATAAACTCTAGTAGCTCCCTATGACCTCTAGAATCAAATATCAACTTTTTTGTTGACTCTTTATACCTTGACTCCTTCCTGCCTTCCCAGTTTTATTACTCTTGATTCCCTTTACAAAGTCCATCATCCAGTTCTAGGGAGCTGTTTGTTGTTCCTTGCTTACAACCCTCCATCCTCCATCTTTGTACCTGACATTTCTGGAATATTCTCCCCTTATCTCTGCCCTTTAGAACCCCAGTTGCCTTCAGGACTCAGTGGAAAGCCCTCCCTCCTTCTCAGAGTCACCTTTTTAATGCCTCCCCTCTGCGATTACTCCTTATTTATCTTGCATGTATCTTGTACACGCGCACACACACACACACACATACACACACACACTCAGGTCATGTTTCCTGTTAGACTGTGAGCTCCTTGAGGGCAGGGACAGTTTTTGACTTTCTTTGCATTCCTGGAGCTTAGCATACAGCAAGTATTTAATAAATGCTCATTGACTGACACAGGCAGGACTTGGAATCAGGAGACCTGGGATTGAGTCCCGTCTCTGACACTAGCAAAGCCTTTCCCTTCCTCTTTAAAGAGAGAGTGGTGGACTAGCTTGAGCCAGCTTCCCCCCACACACACACTCTCCCACCCCTTAATCAGAACAAGACATAGAAGAGGGGCCGTCTGGCCTCAGAGCGGCTCTCGTGTGGAGGTTCTTTGAACAAGTGTGATGGACCAAAAGATGCCTGGATTATGGAGACCCCTAGAGGTCCAGTATGGAACGCTTCAGAGTTGGGCTCTGACCAGCCTGCCCATGCACCATGGAGGGAATGACTTTAAGCCAGGCCAACGCTTCATGGAGGAGATGGCTTTGGGACAGGCCAACACATCATGGAGGAGATGGCTTTGGGACAGGCTAACACATCAGGATTTCCCTGGAATAGAACAACATATCACGGAGGGGATGGCTTTGGGACAGGCCAACACATCATGGAGGGGATGGCTTTAGGACAGGCCAACACATCATGGAGGAGATGACTCTGGGATAGGTTAACGCATCATGGAGGGGATGGCTCTGGGATAGGCATTCATGAATCACCCACTGTCTGTAAGACCTATGTGATCCTAGGAAAGTCACTACCTTTGATTGACTCTTAGACTGCAAAACGGAGGGGGCGGTGATCTATATTGAGGGAGGCGTTTCCTCATTAGGGGCTCTTTATATCAGTGAAATCAAATCACAGGCCTGGCTGTAGGCATTAGACAAGTCCCTTCCCTTTTATGGATCTCAATTTATTCATCTATAAATGGGTAGGAACTTATGATGTAAAGTGCTCTCCACTTCCAGAGAAAGAACTGATGGGGTCTGAATGCAGATTGAAGCCTCCTGGTTTTTACTTTATTTTGTGTGTGTGTGTGTGTGTGTGTGTGTGTGTGGTCTGTATGTATCTGTTTTTTTTTTCACAACATGGATAATATGAGATTATTTTCTGCATGACTGCACATGTATAACTTATATAAAATTGCTTGATGCCTTTTTGTTTGGACTTTTTGGCAAGGCAATGGGGTTAAGCGACTTGCCCAAGGTCACACAACTAGGTAATTTTTAAGTGTATGAGTCAAATTTGAACTCAGGTCCTCCTGACTCTATGACCAGCACTCTATTCACTGCACCACCTAGCTGTCCCCTGTTTGCTGTCTTAAGAAGGTGAGAGGAGTGGGAGGCAGGAAGAGAATTTAAAACTCAAAATTTCAAAAAAAAATCTTAAAAATTGCCTTTACATATAATTGAAAACGATTATTAAAAATTTAATTGGGTTGGATCTAATGTAATACCCTTTCCAGCTCTAAATTGATAATCCTTTGAGTTACTTTGGGCTCTAATTACTCAATCAACAGACTTGGAGGCAGGCCTTTTTCAGGTTTTTTGTAATTGCTCCTTATTTTTCTCATCTCCATTGACATAGGAAGCCCTTTCTTCAAGTGCCTATTTTGGCCTGAGATTGAAGAGAGGGATACAAAAAGAATCCAGATAGTCCCTGCTCTCAAGGTGCTTACAATCTAGTTAGCTACAGAAGTAACTTATTCCCCTGGAGGTCTTTTGTTTTTGTTCAGTTGTGTCTGACTTCTCGAGCCTATTTTGGGGTTATTATAGCAAAGATGCTGGAGTGATTTACCATTTTCTTCTCCACTCCTTTGAAGAAACTGAGGCAAACAGGGTTAAATGACTTGCTCAGGTCACACAGTTAGGGAGTATCTAAAGCTGAATTTGAACTGAGGTCTTCCTGACCTCATCCTGCATCACCTAACAGCCCTGCCTAGGAGGCCATACACTCTTTTTTTTTCAAGGCAATGGGGTTAAGTGGCTTGCCCAAAGCCACACAGCTAGGTAATTATGAAGTGTCTGAGGGTTTGAACTCAGGTACTCCTGACTCCAAGGCCAGTGCTCTATCCACTGTGCCACCCAGCTTCCCTGGCCATACACTTTTTTTAAAATTTATTTTTATTAAAGGTATTATTTGAGTTTTACAATTTTCCCCCCAATCTTGCTCCCCACCCCCACGGAAAGCACTCTGTCATTCTTTACTTTGTTTCCATGTTGTACCTTGATCCAAATTGGGTGTGATGAGAGAGAAATCATATCTTTAAAGAAGAGAAGTCTAAGAGGTAACAAGATCAGAT
This sequence comes from Macrotis lagotis, assembly GCF_037893015.1. Lineage (NCBI taxonomy): Eukaryota > Metazoa > Chordata > Mammalia > Peramelemorphia > Peramelidae > Macrotis > Macrotis lagotis. Next base: position 31,862,245 of record NC_133661.1, on the reverse strand, counting down.
AATAAGATATCTGTTTTTTTTTTAATTAAAGGGAATAGTCCTTGCACTTTGTTCAAACTCCACAGCTCCTTATCTGGATACAGATGGTATTCTCTTTTGCAGACAGCCCAAAATTGTCCCTGCTTGTTGCACTGATGGAATGAGCGAGTCCTTCAAGGCTGAACATCACTCCCATGTTGCTGTCAGGGTATACAGTGTTTTTCTGAGGATCAGTTCATGCAAATCCCTCCAGGCTTCCCTGAATTCCCATCCCTCCTGGTTTCTAATAGAACAATAGTGTTCCATAACATACATATTACCACAGTTTGCTAAGCCACTCCCCAATTGAAGGACATTTACTTGATTTCCAATTCTTTGCCACCACAAACAGGGCTGCTATAAATATTTTTGTACAAGTAATGTTTTTACCCTTTTTCATCATCTCTTCAGGGTATAGACCTGGGTATAGGTATTGCTGGGTCAAAGGGTATGCACATTTTTGTTGTCCTTTGGGCATAGTTCCAAATAGCTCTCCAGAAGGGTTGGATGTGTTCACAGCTCCACCAACAGTGTAATAGTGTCCCAGATTTCCCACAACCCTTCCAACAATGATCATTATCCTTCCTGGTCATACTGGCCAATCTGAGAGGTGTGAGGTGATACCTCAGTGAAGCTTTAATTTGCATATCTCTAATAATTAATGATTTAGAGAATTTTTTTCATATGGCTATGGATTGCTTTGATCTCCTCATCTGTAAATTCTGGCCATACACTCTTAAAGAGGCTTTCTCCAGCCTTTCCCACCGTGCTCTATGGGCACTAAGCAGTGAAGAAACTTTGTTCTTCTGCCTTAGAACTTGAGGACAGGGCTTGCTTTGGTTTTATTTATCCCTCTTATGTGTCATCCTGACCTATTTGGCTCAGCCTGGTAAAATCTTACTAACTCAGGGTTAGCTGTCTTTGAAAACAAAATGAAGTCACAAATGAGGGGAGAGGCCAATGCAGGGTGGGGTTCCTGTTCTGCTCTTTCCCACATAAAGTTAGGGTAGAACCAGAGCAGGAACTAGAGAGTTTGGTGCCCCAGGCACGTTACACAAACCCGCCCATGTCCAAAAGCCCAAAATGCACCTTCTCAAGCTGACAGGAAGGCCAAGAGGGAAGGGAGCCTTCTGGGAAGTTTGCTAGATGACCATCCGTGCAAATCAAATGTTAACCTCAGTTCTTTCTCAGTTTCTGAGAAATTAATTTGGTCTTTGGCAAAGCTCCATCATCTCACTTGGTTATTGTTCCTTCTTCCTTTTCCAAGAAGACCAGACCAATGATGTCACCAGGCTCTCAATTCAGGCTCTAAGGTGGCAGAACCAAAAGCAAGTATAGTGGAAGACTTGGAGGCAGGCCTTTTTCAGGTTTTTGTAATTGCTCCTTGCTATTTTTCTCATCTCCATTGAAATGGGAAGCCCTCTCTTTCAACTTCTCCAGTGAAGGAAACCACTCCTCATTCTTCTCCGATGACCCATACCCAGAAGCCTCTTTCACTTTCACTTACCATAATTGTTATGAAATCTTTCCTTTTACTGAACTTCAATTGTTCTCTGCAGCTTCAGTCCCAGCTTAACCCTGGGAAGCCCATCATAGGACCATGAAGTCCCAAAGTCTTCTCTTTTTCATGTTCAGTCTCCCCAGTTCTTTCAAGCCTTCCTCCCATGCTGGTTTCCTGGCCTGACCCTCCTGATTCCCTTCACCATGATGCTCTGCTGTTCACCAATCAATACCCTCCCTAAAACACAGCCCTGGAACTCAGCACAATCCACAGGTAGGGTCTGCTCAGACAACAGGCAAAGAAAAACCATGAGATGGGAACATCCTAGGATTTGGAGCCTCTGTGATCCTCGCCAAACCACTTTCTAGATCTCGGTTCCCTCTTCTAGAAAGTGAGGAAGTTGTTAAAGAGGATTTTCAAGTTCCTCTAAATCTATGAACCATGACCCTTACTAAGCCCATTGTGAACAAAGCGTCTTCTGTTATAGTGTGATTTAGCTCACTCTAGCTTTTGTTCACCACGTTACACTATACTCCTATTGAACTTGCCAGTCACTAAGACCCCCCCTCCTCTTTTTTCTCATGAATTATTATTTAGCCACATTCCATCTTTCCTAAATATGTTTAATTCCTTTTGTGACCCCCCCCCAGTGTAGGACTTTACATATGACCAGCCCAAAGTCATATAGCTAGTAAGTGACTGAGGATGGATTTGAACTCAGAAAGATGAGTCAGTCTTCTCAACTCCAAGTCTTGTGAGCTATCTACAGAGCCATCTAGCAACCCCATTGATCTCTATTAAAGATCATCATGACTGATTCACCCCAACTCTAGAATTGGAAATGACCATCTAGTACAATCTTCTCATTTTATAGATGAGGAAATTGAGGCCTATGAGGCTTAGTATCTTCTATAAGATCACCCAGGTCATAAGCTTGACCCCAAGTCCACTGACCTCAGAATCAGTCCTTATTAGCACCCTGTCCTGTGGTTCAGTGTGTTAGCCATCTCTCCCATTTTCTTCCTACTCTTTTGACCTCCCTAAGTCCATTTCCTTCTCTATGAAATGGGAAGCTTAGACTAGATGGCTTCTGAGGCTCCCGCCAGCTCTCAGATCCATCCTCCTGGGATCTCTGCCCTTCCAGGTTGGCCATTTGATAATGTCACGTGCAAGATAAGCGGCCTGGTCCAAGGCATGTCGGTTTCGGCTTCAGTCTTCACCCTGGTGGCCATTGCTGTGGAAAGGTGAGTAGGTTTGGTGACCCATAACTATGACCCAGAGATGCAACCATTTCCCATCATTGGGAGCCCCTTGATGAATCCCCCAGGAGGAAAGACTGAGTCACTGTGGTCCAGAGGCTGAGCTTCATAAGATCCTGTTGTTTTATCAGGATCTGTGATTCCCTTGATCTGGGGGGGGGGGTTCTTTTATGTAATTTGGCATTTCCTCCACAATTTACCACCTTAGAGAACTGTCTGGGGCCCTAAGAAGTTCATGATTAATGCAGGATCTGGGCTCTAGAACTGGAAAAGACCCCTCTTGTGATACAAATAAGAACCCAAAACCCAAGAGAAATGGAAAATAAAAACACATCAGTGGTAGAAATGGGAATTGGATTGGCCTTCTTAGACCCCAAATCCAATGTTCTATTGCACAAAAAAAGACAACCATTTAAAAATTGGGTTCATGGTAAGAATATCTTTATTGTTCCTGGTGGTGAGTAAAGAGCATTTGAGTCTAGTTCTCAATGGACAGGAGTATAAGAGCAATCAAATCTTTGAGCTTAGGGGAGAGATGCAGGCATGGAGTTGGAGATGGGGATGACAACCATTACTACTACTACCATCACCACCATCAATCTTGCTGACATTTGGCTGGTGCTTTAAGGATGACCAAACTGCTAAAAGAACCAGCCCATTTCAGTGTTATCATGGGGAAAGCTCCTTGTAAGGCTGGAAGGGCAGATATCAAGATCTCAGATAATTATAATTGTCATTATTGCTATTTTTCTTTGGGGCTTGCCACCACCAACAGTTCCTGTTTCTCCTCCTGCACAGGTTCCATTGCATCGTTCATCCCTTCCGCCAGAAGTTGACCCTGAAGAAGGCCCTGGTCACTATCACCATCATCTGGGTCCTAGCACTGACCATCATGTGCCCATCAGCCATCACTCTCACGGTCACACGGGAGGAGCACCACTTCATGGTAGATGCCCAGAACCACTCCTACCCCCTCTTCTCCTGCTGGGAGGCCTGGCCTGAGAAGGGCATGAGGAAGATCTACACCACGGTGCTCTTCTCCCACATCTACGCGGCCCCCCTGGCCCTACTCATCATCATGTATGCCCGCATCGCTTTCAAGCTCTTCAAGTCCCGGGACCCCCAGTCGGATGAGGCTTCCATGGAGAGGCAGCACGTGTCCAAGCGGAAGGCCAAGGTTGTACACATGCTCATCATCGTGGCGCTCTTCTTCACCCTCTCCTGGCTCCCTCTGTGGTGCCTGCTGCTCCTCACTGACTACGGCCACCTCAGCGAGCAGCAGCTGTACCTGGTCAGTGTTTATGTCTTCCCCTTTGCTCATTGGCTGGCTTTCTTCAACAGCAGTGCCAACCCCATCATCTACGGCTACTTCAATAGGAATTTCCGCAGAGGCTTCCGGGCTGCCTTCCAGACACAGCTTTGCTCCCTCAAGTGGGGAAATCACAGGGGAACCTACTCTGAGAGGCCTGGTGGACTCCTGGCCGGGGGCCTGCGCAACCGAATCTTCGTAGAGGTACAACCCAGTGATTCAGCCCTGCCCACTGAGTCGGGCCAGAGTGGCGATGTCCAGAGGATGGGAAGCTTCCCCCTGCGGAGCGTTTGGATGGCCCATCCCCGGCTGGTAAAGGAAGACCTGGAGGGTCAAGGCCGTTCCCACATACCCCTTAGCATCCCAGCATGGGGCAGCTGAGGTAGGTGGCAGCAGCTGGCAGCAGAGACTCTTTGGGTTGGATGTACTTGAATGAAAATGTGTTCATCAAAACTACTCAGCTTTCCATTGCACTTTAAGATTTACAAAATGCTTTCCTCTCAACTGACCTGTGAGGTCATTTTCATCATTGAAACCGAGCTAAAAGAGAGATCTGATTATATCTTCTTGGAGGACGACCTGGACCTTTTTTGCTACAGGTTAGGTAGCACCTCACATGCCACCCTTGGCATTGGGTCTCTTCATAATGAAAGTCAGTAGGATGGGAGTTCGAATCCAGCCTCAGCCACTTGTCACTTAGGAGCTGTGTGATCTTGCGCAAACTACTTCACCCTGATTGCCTTGCATCCAGGGCCTTTTCCAGTCATCCTGCTTCATATCTGGTCACTGGACCTAGATGATTCCTGAGGAAGCATCCGGAGGGAGTACCCCCCCCACACTCAAATCCAATTCATGAGCTTTTTGTGGCATCACCTCCCTGATGTCATGGTCTTCTTTGGGAATGAAGAACAAACTTCATAATGAAAGTATTCTATCTCATCTTGACAGAGGCAGAGGGTCTTGGCAAGGGGAATAGCTTTGTCCAAAGATACACTCTCAGCATTGGAGCTGAGATTCAAGCCCAGGTCTCCTGAGTTAAGGTCAAAGCTTAATTCCTCTCCAATAAAGGGAACTCTGTAGTCTTAGTTACCTCTATCATACCAGTGACACCTGGTTTGGGGACCCAGAGAATGTCCTGAGATTTCCAGGTTGTTGGGCTGAGGCCAGAGAAAGGAAGAGGGACCTAGGTCTGTTCTGACCCTCATTACCAGAGCTGGGGCAGCTATTGTCAGACCTTGCCACCCAGCCCTGTCCTCCTCCACACCCCGCAATGAGAAGAGAAAGGCAGCACAAAGGCTGCTCTTGGGAATCGTGTATGATTTCTGCTAATTCTTGTAAATGTGAGGTTGAGAAGAAAAGGGAATTGTTAACTCCCTTAGAATCTCTGAAGCTCATTGGGACTGCAGTCATTTCCTGAAATCTGAGCCCTATCTTGAAAATCCCTGGGGTTTGGCAACATGTCAGCCATTTAGATTTCTGTCCTGGTCCCTAAAGGACTGATGACCTAATATTTCATCCTGGATTAGACCCAAAGTCTGCTCAAAGGAAAAACACAGGAATTCCCTTGTCTACACCTACTCCCATCATCCTCGACCTGGAATGTGAGCTAAGACATCCTATCCTGTTTGTATTTCTAAAGGGACTTCTCTCCCAGGAGAGTTTCACTGTTGGGTTTCAATTCAACAAACATTTATTAGTCAACTGAACTAATGTTTATTGATTGTCTGACATGCATGCAGCAATGAGTTACATAAAGATTTGTTTAAAAAACAAAAAAGGGTGTTGGCCTCAAGGAATTTAGACTTCTATCTAGACAGAGTTCCAGGATAGAGAATACCAACCCTTGTTTTTGAAGAAAATAAGGATCATAGAATAAAGCCTCAGTTAACTAGAAGTTTTCATTTATTGACATTTAGTTTTATGAAAGAGAAAATAAGAAAAAATTGAAAATTAGAGAAGTAGATTCTAAGCGAATATTTCAAGGACCTGTGATTTGGTCACAGGGTCACTTTTTACTTTTTCCAGATACTTATTCCAGGACTTAGTTGCTATGTACCTGAGCTGCCAAGGTTAGGACCTGGTGAACTGATTTCGTTTGGACCTTCTCTGGACTTAGTTGGACTGTTCCTCAGAAAACAGACAAATAGCATGGACCTGGGCCTACATTCAAAGCTTTTCCAGTTTGGTAGTTTCTTCAGATGGGTTCAGCTTCTGGGTTTATAATCCATAGCCTTGGACTATGTGAGTCATCTCTACCAGAGGGGGCAGACTCTCAGAGCAGAACTTTTCAGGAGCTAGAGAGATTTAATCAAAAAAAATATATCTATAGGGTATCTTGGGGTAATCCAAATTCAGAGGATCACCCACAATTTCTCCATCTGCAATCCCAGAGACTGGTTAGTTGATGTACAGATTGGTGTCCATGGGACCCTTAGAACAGTCTCCATCAGCCACCAGGGGCACAATTGGGACAGTCTTCATTCTTTGCTTCCAGAGGCAGGAAAGTGGCATGGACATCAGAGAAAGATTCTTAACCATTTTGTCTTTCTGGCTTGGCTAAAATCTCCCTGAATTAGAACATCATTCTCTAAGCTTCTAGGTTTGGGGAGGTTTGGAGGTACTAATTTCTTATGTGAACCATTAATATGGATGATATCTATGAATCTGAGGGTCCTGGTGCTTCCTAAGCTGAGGGCATCATTGGAAGGGGAATCACTCATGTTCTGTTTGGTCCCCCCGGCCCAGAACAGAGCCAGGACTGCTGGGTAGGTATAAGCTGCTTTGAAGGGTCCCTAAAGATGAGGCAGCTACTGAGGGAAGTGAGTCCCCATCCCTGGAGAGCTTCACTGAAAGGCCAGGGGACGCCTGGATATTCTGTGTCAGGTCTCTTATTTGGGGTTCTGTGATTCTGTCCTCACTGGGGAAGAGGAAAGATATCTGTGCATTTGTTTCTTGTGCACTGTTTCTGGCTTCCCTGGGGGGATACAACCCTTTCCATGAAAGTGTATTTTTGACATACAGAAGTCTTCTTCCTGACTCCATCACAGCCATGCTTATGTGTGGAGGGCTGGGAGCTGGCTGTTTATTCATAGGCCTCTGGTTCAGGGCTTTAAAAATAAGTCAGAGGAAAAGTCACCTCAGGGCTCCCTCTGTCCCCTCAGACTGGCTGGGACCCAGCCAGAGGCTCCATCTACTTTGCTGTGGACTAACCTTTTTTTTTTTAACAGATCCTCCTCCCTGACCCATCCATCTTAATAAAGGAGATGGTAACGGAAGCCCTGGGAAGAGTGTGCATTTAGAATCAGAAGGCCTGGCTTCCAGTCCTAACTGCTCCATTATCCACTGTGGGACCTTAGGCATGGCCCTTACCTGGGCCTCAATTTCCCTCTCTATAAAATGAGGTTTAGGGATCATTAGACCCCATATGACTTCAGAAGCCTATGAATGGGGAAAAAAAATCACATCTTTATTTTTCACTAATCTCTAATAATGAAATTCAGGCTGCAAACTGCAGTAATCTGAGATTTTATCAGAATATCAAAGAAGTCCATGACACAAAAAGGGTTAAAAACTCCAGCTTTGATGAATTCTAAGATCTGTTATAAATACTGTAAGAACTCCTGGCTAAGGTTCACTATCCCTGCCCTTGGGGGTCTGCCCCACCAATCTAAACTGACTCGTGGCAAAAAGAGACTCTATGTTTCTGCTCTGGCACCAGATGTTAGATATGGGACTAGCTTATCCCAGGGCTGGCTCCCTAGAGTGTGCCCAAGGTAGCTTTTATTGTATTTGGAAGGAAGGAAGGAAGGAAGGAAGGAAGGAAGGAAGGAAGGAAGGAAGGAAGGAAGGAAGGAAGGAAGGAAGGAAGGAAGGAAGAAGGAAGGAAGGAAAGGGGGGAGGGAGGAAGGCAGGAGGAAACAAATATTTATTTAGTGCCTACTATGTGCTAAGCCCCTACAAGATAACCAAGAATGAACATTGTGAGTGAGTTTTTCCCCATATGCTTCACTCCAGGCACAGTGTTGATGGGAAGCTGACTGGGGGGAGAGGGGGATAGGGTAGGGGTAGGTATCCTAAGGTAACATTCTTCATGGGCAGAAACCCTAGTTGAGGAGGTATGTGGAAAAGGAAGCCACAGGCCCAAGCCAGTTCCACTGGTCATGGCCTCATTGCTTCTCTAAATTCTGGCCACATCTAATTTGGGACAAATGGCCATTCTCGTTCTGGGCGTTGGCTAATGAAGGACCTTCTCCGCTTCTCCCAGGACAAACAGAACCATTCTGGCCCAAAGTAGTTTAGCGACAGACCTCCCGGCCCCAGGTCATCCCAGCCCCACAAACCACAGTCCACCCAACCCAAGGGCTTAGATCTTTCTCTTCAGGAAGCAAAGCCACATGGCTTCTTTGGAGTTGGATTAGAGGGAGGAGCAGGCAAGGTGGACAGAAGTACCCCAACCACGACTTCTGTTCATTCATCTCCAAAGCAAAGAGCAAGCCAAACCAAGTGTTCCTATGGACAAAACATTTCCTATTTAACTGTAGCATCTCACATCTCTTTCCTTAAATCACCCAAACAGAAGCCACACCAATAAAGATAGATGAGAAGGCAACTAGAATGGGCTCCATTATAGAAGAACCATGTTGAATTCATAATAACGAGCTCATTGTTGAACAACCAAATATTGACCTGCTTCTCTTGCTATGGAGTGATTTATCTTTAGGGAGTGACATGTCATCAAGGATGGAGCCTCAGATCACCCTGTCTTAACTCCTTGGATTTATTCAGCTCTCTTCTGAGGTTTGGGGCTTGACAAATATAGTAAATCCAATAGAGGCTGTTGTATATGTCCAAGTGCATTGATTTCATCAACTCGGGACTTTCCAACAATGCAGATCTAGTCTTTTCTATGTCGTGGCAAGGGTATATGGGAGCCACCATAGTGAAGGAACTCATCCTTTGGAGGCCAAGGCTACCTGGCCATTCATTTCACTTCAACTCAATAGGCATCATTCAAGACCTCCACTATGCTAAATTTTGGGGTTACAAAGACAGTCCACCAATCGGCAAACTTGATTAGACACCTCCCGGGTGGGAGCCATTCTAAGGTCTGCAAAGCATGTTTTAGACATTATCTCATTTGATCCTCACAATATCCTTGTAAAGTAGCAACCCATGTTTCAGATGAAGAACCTGAGGTTTAGAAAAGTTTTATGACTCACTCCATCACACAAGAAGGAAGAATTTGAACCCAGGTCTTTCCTAACTCCAAGTCCTACACTCTAATCAACATGCCATATTGCCTTTCCTGGACCTGCTAGAGCTTTTTTGAACTGAGATTATATCCTTTTGAAAACCCAAAGTTAAATCTCTCCAGGAGGTATATATCATAGAGTTAAGTGGAGGATTCAGGTATGTCACAGGTTAACTCATATATAATCAACATCAGATATGATGTTGCTTGTTGGTGGCAAGGATATTCATCTTCTGGCTCTGGCCCTTCATTATCTGGGTTCAGCCTCCCTGCCCAACCTTTATTTCATACAACTCTTTTTCATATCCTCTGGGTTCCAACCAAACTCAACTCTGTTCCTTGGTCTAGACCTTTTTCCTGCATTCCTTCTTTAAATGAAACTTCTCCCAGTCCTCATCCTCCATAGCTAGTGACAGCAATCCCCCCATCCCTTCCCCAAGTTCTCATTTTCCTCATTCAACTTTATACATTCTGCTCTATGGATAAGTGCCATCTCCTCCACCTCCATTTCTCATTTTTCCTGTCCTTAGGTATAATTAATATTATCTATAATGAAATCTATAGGTAGAAGGGACCTTGGAGGTGCATCTTCTTTTTCAGAAGAGGAGTCCGAGTCCTAGAGAAGTAAAGAGACTTGTCCAGAGTCACGCAGCATGGAAGTGAGCTAGTTAGGATTTGACCCCAGGCTTTATGATGCTAAGTGCAACGGTTTTTAGAGTAAGCTTCGCAAGGGCAGAAACAGTTTGGTTTTTGTCTTTGTATTTTCGATGGCTGGCCTAGGATGCCTTGTCCACCAAAGATGCTTAAGACCTGTTTGTTGAACTGAACTGAACTGAGTTCCACCATGTTGCTTTTAATGTTAATGAAATTCCAAATTTAATAATGAAATTCCAAATTTGATAAATTAATTCATAAATAATTAGACAGGTGTAATAATGGTTCCCTCTTCTACCTTGGACATAAGAAAAACAGGATCAGAGAAGGGAAAGAGATTAGGTTAACAATAATAATTCACATTTCTAGGGCATAGTGAAGTTAGCAAAGTACTTTCCTCACAACCACCTTTTCTGGAAGTTTCTCTAGGTTACAGATTATCCTGTTTCAGATAAGGAAACTGGCTCAGAGAAGCAAAGTCCCCCATCCCCACCCCATCTCTGATTAATCTCAGAGGCAAGAATCGAACCCAGCCCTTTGATGATCTACATTGCTACCTTACCCTCAACCAGTATTGCCCTTGTGGGACCTTTTTATTTGTCTTGTATATATTTATATAATATTGATTCATTATGGGTCTATATTGTCTTCTCTGGGAGAATGGAAGCTCCTTGAGGGCAGGGACTGGATCATTTTAGTCTCTGTAGGCCAAATACCTCTCAGGTGACTAGCAGAATAGCTGGTGGGTGATAACTTCTTGTTGGCTGATTGCTAATGCCAGACACCTGTAATACTGAAATTAGAACCTAATAAATCATGGCACCAAAGGGATTATTTTCCTCCCTAAAATTACCTTCTTATAGAACTCACTTCCCAGAGACTCATATGTTAGGTCTTTTAAATTGCTAGGAAACAGGGGAAGGTGTAAATGGCTTGTTGCTACACAGTGCTGAACTATCAAAAAAAAAATGCTCTCCATTACATGCACTTGTCATTGTAAGATGGAAGCTTGTCAAGCCTGCCAAGGTAGAAGTTTAGGACCCAGGACAGGGGCTTAATGTTTAACGTACATTTTAGAAAAAAAAATAGCAGTTGCTCAGATGCCCATGAATGGATGGTTGTGGGCAGAACCCCCCCCCCCCAACATATTGCTGATTTGGGTAAATTAGTCTGTCAAATAGTCAATGACCCTCTCAAGTCTTTCTGGGTGAGGAGAGATTGCTTCCTTTATAAAAGGCTGTTGAAAGTTCCATTCTTTCTCCACTCCTTTTCCTCAACACCATATTTATCTTCCTTGTCATCATCATCATCTCTAAAGCCCTAATGTATCTCTTGAGGCCTATTGGTCAAAGCTCCCTAGGGAGTCACAGTATCTCAAAACTGGCAAAGAATTCTGAAGCCCTCTGCACCAGCTCATACTGATAAGTGATTTTCCAACGTCTGCTTGGGGAATCTACAATGCATGGTGGTCCCCTATCCCTTGAGGCAGCCTGTTCCAACTGTGGATCAGTCTGATGCTATTCTTCCTTGTACTCAGCCTATATCTGCTTCTCCCTATGTCTTATTTGTTGTTTTTTCTTCTGACCTCTATTGTCAACAAAGGAAAAGTCCTGTCCTTTGTCTGGCATTCAATGCCTTCTATAATCTGGTGATCTACTCTCTTTCTACCAACACTCTTGGCAAACTGTCACCTGAATCTATCTAGTGATCCTGCTTCCGTGGTTCTTCTGTTGCTATTCCCTCTGCCTCGAATACCTTTTCTCCCCGGGTTAACTATGGTATTCCTACCTAAGCGTTAAAATCTGTTTCAAATGACACCTCTTCTATGAGGCTTTTCCTGGTTACCTGGACGGAAGGACTCTGCCCCTTGTGTTTCCCTTGGCTCTGTACCACTCTGTTGTAAGTATTGTGCAATAGTGCGTATTACTGTGACTGTGTTGATGTCAAAAACTCTGTCAGGGAGTAGAAATCCTCTGTTTTATCTAAATTTTGTATATCCCCCCTCCCACCTCCTACAACCCCTGTACCCATCACCTTGCCCTATGTACAATGCATGTTAAGTTAAAAAAAAAACTATCGTTTAGTAGTTTTGAAAACAAGATAAGATTTACTTGAGATTTTCAAAAATATGTTTCCCCCTGCCCCAAGAAGGACATTTTCATTATGTTTGTGCTAGTGTCTGACAAAAGTCCTATTTCCTTTGCGGCAGTATCTTCTCTCCACATTATCTTCGGAAGCGTGCGGCGTTGTATTTATGGTCAATAAACTCGTTCAAAAGCTGGCTGCTATTTCTTGACCTCCTGCCCAGAAATTCGCCATCTCCGGCTTTTCTCCACCCCAAGGGGCCGGTCACCCAGCTCCACGCCGGCCGGCCGGCCCTCAGTGTCCCCACTGTCCCCCCGGGCCGGGCGGCCCAGCCCACCCCGTCCTGGGCGGGGCCACGTTTTACAGAGGGGGACACTGAGGCTCCGGGAGGCGGAGGGGGCCCCGGGTGGGACGCCTCGAGGTCCGGCCTGCGCGGCCGGGGAACTCTCCGCTGTCCGGCCTCCTGGCCGAGCCGCGGGTCCGCGTGGCCGCTTTGCCCAGTTTCTGTTCATTGGTCGCTCGTTGTCAGTGATTCGGGGAATAAGAAGTCCCGCCGTCCCGGGCCGTGCGGCCCCGCGCCCGCGGCGGGGAGCTTCGGCGGCCTGCCGGCAGGCCTTGGCACGCGCCAGCTGCTGCCCCTCCGTCCCCGGGCACGAGGAGGGCGAGGCTGGCTTTCTGCCGCCCCGCGCCAGCCCCGTAAACTGGTTAATTAAGGCTGGGCGGCCGGAGGCCGGGGGGCCCGGGGGGCCCGGGGGGGCCCGGGGGGGCCCGGGGGTCTCGGGGGGCCGGGGGGGCCTGGCCTCTTCCCGCATCTCCGGGGGAGCACGGGTGGGGAGGCAGAGGCGGGGCGCCAGGAGCTTCCGGCCCCCCAAGACCCGCCGGGCCAGCCCCTCGGGGGCGCCCCGGGGCCGGGTTTGGAGCCCTCGGCGCCCTCGGCCAAGGCTGTGCGGGCGGCTCCGGGCCGGGGGTCCCGGAGAGGGAGGCTTCCGCAGACAATACGGTAGGAGGAGAAAGCGCGTTCCGGTGTCTTACAGAGAAGTCGGTAGGAGGGGCTCGGGCCCGCGGGACGCGACCAGGGGGCGGGGCGGGGCGGCGCCTGCGCAGTGCCGCGCGCGGCGCGCGAGGGGCTTAAGAGGGCCGGCGGGCGCCGCGGCCTCCAGCGCGGCCCCGCTCCCTGCTCGGTGCGCACGCGCGGCCGCGGACTCGCCCTTGCCGGGCCGGAGCGGACGCCGGGCCGGAGCGGACGCCGGGCCGGGCCGGAGCGGCGGCGCCATGAGCGGCTACAGCAGCGAGGAGCGCGCGGCGCCCTACAGCCTGGAGTACCGGCTCTTCCTCAGTGAGTGCGGCGCGCCCGCGCCCGCGCCCCCGCCCCGTTCATTCATTCATCCCTGGCCCCGGGGCCACGTGGCCGGGAGGCGGCCCGGACCCCCCCCCCGGGAGCCCGCGGCCCGGAGGCCCCCCCGCCGCCCGGCCCCGCAGCCCCCCGCCGCCCGGCCCCGCGGCCCCCCGCCGCCCGGGCCCCCGCGGCCCCCCGCCGCCCGGCCCCGCGGCCCCCCGCCGCCCGGGCCCCCGCGGCCCCCCGCCGCCCGGCCCGCACCGCCCGGCCCCCCGCGGCCCCCCCGCCGCCCGGCCCCGCGGCCCCCCCGCCGCCCGGCCCCCGCGGCCCCCCGCGGCCCCCCGCCGCCCGGCCCGCACCGCCCGGCCCCCCGCGGCCCCCGGCCCCGCGCCGCCCGGCCCGGTCCCCCGCCGCCCGGCCCCGCGCCGCCCGGCCCCCCGCGGCCCCCCGCCCCTGCTGGGATCCGGAGCCGGCTCCTGGGCAGCGCCCACCCCCCGCCGGCGGGACGCATGCAGGAGTGACTGATGAATGAATGCACGATGATGCACGAGTCCGTGCATGAATGAATGCTACTGCCTCCAAGAGCTGCCGCAGGGCCCGGGGCCCCGGGAGTCGCCCACAGGCAGCGCCGGGGCCCGGGGAGGGACCAGCAAGACCCAGCCGGCCCGGCCGCGCCCCCCGCATCCGAGGGGAGGGGCTCGGGCACACCCCAGCGACCCCCAGCCTTGGGGCTGAAAGAGACCGGGAGGGGCGGCTGGGTGACCTGAGTGCAAATCCGACCCCAGACACTTGATAATGGCCTTGGGCAAGTCACTTAACCCCATTGCCTTGAGAGAGAGACCCCGAGAGGGGGATCCTCTATGGGGTCCCTGGAAGCAGCACCATCCGCGGGGTGAGGAGACCCAGACGCCCCTCTCAGCCCCCCTGTTGAGGGATTTTGAGGAAAGAGGGGAAAACCCCCAAACTTGGGAGTCACAGTGCCCGGTCATCACTGGAAGCCGCCACGGCCCCCCACTGGGTAGTGCCCAGAAGGGCGTTCCCCGGGTCAGAGTTCACCCCACCCAGTGCATTGCTGGATCCGACCCAAAACAACCAGTTCGTCTTGGGCACCTAGCCAGAACGAAGGGGCAGTAGAGGCAGAGGTGGGTTTGTGTTTTAGAATTCAGCCAATTTAGGCTTTCAAAACTATGGAAGACTTAGTGGATTTAGAATGCTGGGCCCGGAGTCAGAAGACCCGAGTTCAGATCCAGCCTCCGAGACTGGATGACCTTGGGCAAGTCCCTGGGCCCCTGTTTGCCTCGCTTTCCTGATCCGTAAAATGGGAATGGTGATAGCATCTACCTCCCCAAGCGGGTCAGCAAAGCCACATGGTTTGTTAAGCACTCTGCAGACCCTACGGTGCTGCCCAGGGCCCGCTGGCATGATTATTGTTGTCAAAAGCAATGAAAGAACCTTAGGGGACTTATGATCCTCATCTCCCAGTCCACCTCTCCTACCCCCGGAGAGCCATCCCTAGCCAAAGAAAAATAGATCAGGCCAGCAAACCAATGAGTTGAAACTTTGACTTAGGCAGGTTTCCATACCCATAGCCCCCCACCTCTGCCACCAAGCGAGGAGGTGCTTTCTCATCCCATGCTTCTAATGGAAAAAGTGCTAGAACCACTCCCTAACGCTGAATGAGCTGGTCAGCCAGTCCCTGCCGCCCTCCACACCTGTATTTTTCTAAATTTGGACAAGTTATCCGTAAGAAGGTAGACCAGCCGAGGCTGGACAGACAGACCCTCCAGGGTGGCTTTCAAGCTGCTAATAGGGACTTTGGATTCTTTCCATTTTTCTCTGCCAGCTTCCTTGACCGCTTTAACTATAAGATTGATGACTTTCAGGAAGGTAGAGCCAGACAGGATCTAAATTAAACCTTTTATAATTGAGATACTGAGGTTGGCTTTAATAGGATCACACTTGATTTTAGAAGCATTTGTATTTGTAAGAAGTTAAGATTCTTGTCTTCTGTTAATTATGTAATTTAAGGAAGGAAGTGTTGTATTCTTTTAGAATTCAGGTATAATTAGCTGCATGGCCTTGGGCAAGCCACTTAACCCCATTTGCCTTGCAAAAATCTAAAAAAAAAAAGAAAATGACTTGTAAAATTTATCTATTTTTCTATCATAGCACATTATCCCCTCTCCTAGAGTTTGGTAATGCTCACCCTATTGGATTTGTCCTCAAGTTTTTTCAGTGTCCCTTCCTTTTTTTTTCCCCCCATAAGGACCAGGACCCCTCTCTTGCCCAGGATGGGAGAGCAGCAGCCCATCCCTGGCCCAGGTCCAATTGGCTGAGGAGCTTCATCATGCCCCTTTTCCCATCCTGGGCCAGTTCCCCTTCCACAGGCAGCCCGGCGAATTTGTGTCTGGGAGCACCCCTCATTTTTCTGGACTTTGGGCAGGCCCCCATTTGACTTAGAGCACCCTGACTCTTATGTTCACTGACCAACCATGGTCTCTTGTCTGGGGTTACATTACCATCACTTTTGGGCCCCTCCTTCAAGGACCTGAAATTTCATCTGTGGGCCCACTCTGTTCCATGCTTCATCCCCTTAGGCCGGCCACCTCTTCCCACTTGGAGAGATTGGATTTTGAACAGATGAGGAGTCCGAAGTTTTCTATACCTAATGGTTGTGCAAGGTGTTTCAGCTCCAAAATTCTAGAATGTTGTTTCATTTGATAAAGTGACAGGATCCAATGTGTAGCAAATAGTTCTTTCTGTTTCTGATAATAGATCATAACTCCTAAAATCATAGATTTAGGTCTTCAAGCCCATTTCCCCTCATTTTACACACAAGGAAACAGAGGTCCAGGGAGATTGCCCAAGGAGTAAATGACATCATGGGTCAGTGCTCACCCAGGTCCTTGGCCTTCTCTACTAGTTTCAAGATAACTCACAAAACATCTTTTCTGCTTGGGAGAATAATATGCCGGTCTAAAAATAAGTGTTGGACAAACTCAGGATATGAATTAATAGCATTGCTGACCAGTTTCTCTCATTTTACAGAAAATGCCAATGGAGACTATATATCCCCATTTCATGACATTCCAATTTATGCAGACAAGGTAATGTGTGCTTTTTAATTTTTTCCTTTTGGACACCCTTTTCCTTATTTTAATTTGTTTCTAGCCCAAGGACACAGCCTAGTACAGAGAGCACTAGCTGGGGCCATCAAGGGAGATAATTACTGTGATAATTGCTACCTCGGTTACCTTGGGCAAGTCATTGCATGAGCCTCAGTATTCTCTTTTGTCAAATGGGAAAGTGGGGAGTCTCGGAGACCATTCCCATCTCTAGCTGGGACCCTTAACCTTTGCAGCCTCTCATAGATTCTTCCCTCAGAGAGGTAGATAATGTTTCCTTGTTACAAGGGAGCTGAAGACACCAGAATCTGACGTTTCAATAAATGTTCAGGAAAACATAAAGCTATGTTTAGTGAAAGCTACAACTATAAACTGATTAAGGTGGCAGTGGAATGGAAGCTGAAACAGTCTTTGGTTTAAAAAAAAATCCCAACTGTAAAAGACCTTTTGTGCCCAGTATATAATCAGAGTACACTTCAGAGAGGTTTGTGGTTCTGAGCTAAACCACATCGGGAGCTTTAAGGAGAAATGGAAAAGGTTTTACATAAGGGTCATCCAGTTTGCATTACGGCACCATTCCAGATAGAAATTAGGGAGTGAGACTGGACCTGTGGGGTGCTTGTGGTTTGGACACCCCCAGGTCAGGAAACTCTCCCCCAACACAAGTCTATACACATTTGGGGGAAGAATCAATACTTTGGATCACAGCCAGAAAATAAGAGTTCATAAAAGTCTAATAAGAGGAGAATATCAAGGGAGATGTATGTGCTGTAAAAACCAAAATCAATAAAATTGTGTTGAAAAAATCCAACATGGGCTGACCCACAGACCTCTAAAAAAGATTCTTGTGCTCCTACATATCGGAGTCTACATTCTCCCCTTTCTTTCCTACCAGGAAAGTGGGCTACACCATTGCCTTGGAGAAGGCTTTCCAGAAGCTTCTATCATGCTGTTTCTACCTGGGGAGGGGGTTATTAAAGGGAAGTCAGGAGAGAGAGTGTGAGAGAGTGAGTGTGTCCCTGTGGAGTTGTTCTTTTTAATTCAAACAAACAGGATGTAGGGGACTCAGACCTGTGTAGCTTTGTTTTGAGATTGTTTACCCATGGAAGCTTTCTGATCTAGAAGGACACCACTCAGGCCTTTAGCTCCAGACTTCAATCTCTCCAGGGACCTAGTTTCCAGTGTGTCCAGTAGAAACCAGTTTCCTTTGCTCAACTGGGCCCTGACCAGTGTCTGGGGAGCTGGGGCTTGGCCACAGTGGGGCCCCAGGGCTGTCCGTGGCTTGGGCCTCTGGGGGAGAATGCCTTTTCCTCTGAGCCTAATTACAGGGGAGCTGCAGGAGGGATTAAAAACTTGAGAGCCGTTGGGTTTCTCAATCTCCTGGGGCGGCCACAGATCCAGGGGCCTGCTGATGAACAAAGAGCAGCTTACGGAAGCCTCTCCCTTCCCCGTCCTCTCTCCTGTCCACCTTTCACATTTCCCTCACCCTCATAGGATCCTCTCTCTGGAGCTGGGAGGGACCTCTGAGACCACCTACCCCCCCATTTGACAGATGAGGCAGTGAGGGGACTTGCCTAAGGTCATGCAGGATGTAAATAGAAGAGGCAGAATTTTAGCCCCTTTCTCTGAGGGCAGACTTGCACCCGGGGCTCTCTGTCCCAGCCCCAGGGCTGCTGCTTCCTCAGAAGGGACCCTTCTGTGGGATGCCTCACAGCCCCTGGTGTTTGATAGGGGGATGGCCGAGCCAGCCACCCCACAGACTTGTGCTTGCCCCCTGGGAGAGATGAGCCCCCTGACTCCTGTATGTGGCAGTTTGTCACAGATACCTGTCTCTGGGCAGAGAATGCTAGAGCCCAGAATTGCACAACAGCTTTGGTTTTGAGGGCTCAAGGCCACCTTCTAGCCTGGCAATCAGATTGGCACCTGTTCTTCCAGGAAGCTCTGCTCCCATTTGGAGCTGCCCTGTTCACCATTTTCTCAATCACCTGTTATTTGAGAACAGGCCGGGCCGGCCTAGAGACAGCACAGGTGGCCATAGCACGACCTCCTCTGATTGGTCTGAAAGTTTCAGGTAGGTTTTGTCCTGAAAGTCTGACTCTTTCATCAGATCACCTAGGAGGCATTGGAAACTCTGTCTTTCTTAAATGTCATCCTTTGGTGAGTTGGATATCATTTGGTGGCATTTCAGCCTGTACAGTAGTTCATTTCCAAAAGCATGTGCTTTGCCAGGTCCTCTGACTTAGTGTTTTTTCTTTGTGTAGTCTTAGGAAGGGAGGTGGCACTATGGACAGAGTATGGACTTGGCATCAGGAAGGCTGAGATCAAATCTGGCATTAGATTCTACCTCTGTCACCTGGGCAAGTCTTCTAACTGCTCTCAGCCTCAGTTTCCCTAGCTGTAAAATGGCTTCTAAGGACCCTTCTAATCTAAATCAGTAATCTGTAAAGTTACTTAATCTCATGGGGCCACATTTTCCTCAAACAAAAGGACCAACTCTTAAGTCCTGTGGACTGTCTCATTTATGAGGGATCAGTAGCAACCAGAATGCCCCCGAGGAGGACACTTTATGGACATGCTGCCCTCCCCACACCCAGCCTGTAGCTTCAGCTGGAATATTCCAATCCTTTTCCCTCTTCAGGTTTCCCAGAAGGAGGATTAGAGCCATCTCTGTTAGGGATGGTCCCAGTGAAGAGCCCAGGCTTCATCCAGTCAGTGTACGCTGATGTAGTGGGGTGGCCATAAACTTGGAGGTTTCAAAAATGAATTGGGATTTTCTTTAATTCAAACCTTGTCCATCAGATGATAGCTGGGAAACAGGAAGTTGGGTTTTTTAACTTTTAAAGTTATTTATATTTATTTTTTTTAACTTATTTATTTATTTTGAATTTTTCCCCTAATCTCTCTTCCCACCCCCCACCCCCACAGAAGGCAGTCTGTTAGTCTTTACATTGTTTTCATGATAGACATTGATCTAAGTTGAATGTGATGAGAGAGAAATCATCTCCTTAATGAAGAAAAATAAAGTATAAGAGAGAGCAAAATTGCATAATAAGAACTTTTTTTTTTTTAAATTACATGTAATAGTCCTTGGTCTTTGTTCAAACTCCACCATTCTTTCTCTGGATGCAGATGGCATTCTCCATCTCAGACAGCCCAAAACGGTCCCTGGTTGTTGCACTGATGGAACGAGTGAGTCCTCCAAGGTTCAATATCACCCCCATGTGGCTGTTAGGGTGTACAGTGTTTTTCTGGTTCTGCTCATCTCACTTAGCATCAGTTCATGCAAATCCCTCCAGGTTTCCCTAAATTCCCGTCCCTCCTGGTTTCTAATAGAACAATAGTGTTCCATGACATACATATACCACAGTTTGTTAAGCCATTCCCCAATTGATGGATATTCACTCGATTTCTAATTCTTTGCCACCACAAACAGGGCTGCAATGAATATTTTTGCACAAGTGATGATCTTACCCTTTGTCATCATCTCTTCAGGGTATAGTCCTAGTCATGGTATGGCTGGATCAAAGGGTATGCACATTTTTGTTGCCCTTTGGGCATAATTCCAAATTGCTGTCCAGAAAGGTTAGATGAGCTCCACCAACAATGTACTAATGTCCCAGATTTCCCACATCCCTTCCAACACTGATCATTGTCCTTTCTGGTCATACTGGCCACTCTGGGAGGTGTGAGGTGGTACCTCAGAGAAGCTTTAATTTGCGTTTCTCTAATAAGTAATAATTTAGAGCAATTTTTTGATATGACTATGGATCACTTTGATTTCCTCATCTGTAAATTGCCTTTGCATAGTCTTTGACCATTTGTCAATTGGGGAGTGGCTTGTTTTTTTTAAAAAATTGACTGAGTTCTCTGTATATTTTAGAAATGAGTAACAGGAAGTTCTTTTAAAAAGATAATGTATCTTTCTGATTCTAGACTTTCCCCTAGCCCTTGATTTAGACTTTTTCATGTAATCACAAGTTCCCAGTATTTCTGCCCACTTCAAATCCTACCTTGTAACCAAGAAGATATGAGCTGATATATGTCTCCAGATCAGGAACCCCAACTTTACAGCAAATATTCCAGACTTACTCAGATGATTGAGCCTCGACTTATTGGCCTTCACTTTTTTCTTTTACCCACAGTTACATTATCTCTAATGTGGCGTATTAAACTCACTGATAAGTCTACTTCTCCTTCCTTCGTGCACCCAGAGCAGATTATCACAAGGCAACAGATCATGCTTGAGCCTGGCAGGATTCATAGAGCTGAATCTGTCCCAAGACTGTCTTTCCTGAGCCTGGCACAGCCTTGGGACCCTGGGTTCTGGAGATGGTGCAAGACCCACCTTCTCAATGGGAAGCCATGTGCCTGTGCTCATATGTTCTGCACCCCTTGCCCTTCACACTATGCCTGTAGTTGCTTTGTTCAGTTGTCTTCATGTTGTCTTGGCCTTTCCTTGAATCCTCAGCAAATAACATTATGCCTAGCATATTTAGTAGACACTTCATAAATGTGTTTGGGGTGGATTAAAATAGGAGTTCTTAAACTTTTTAGTGTCTCTACCCCCCAAGCCTATTATGGGCCCTTTCCTAGAAATTTTTTTTTTTTAATTTGTAGAATAAAACAAGCATTTCTATGGCTAAAAATAAAAAAAGATAATTGCACGTGAAGCTGCAAATCTATTATGGACAACTTGCTCTATTCCTTTTAAATATATAATAAAGTTAGCCTGTATATTTCTTTTTTCCTGCCCTAGAGATGGTTACCAGTAGACAGAAATATGTCTAATATATACATATATATAATATATATATAACTATCTATAGATATATAGATATTGATATAGGTAAAGTCATTCTATATGAGCATTTGGGGGTTAAGTGACTTGTCCAAGGTCATACAGTTAGCAAGTGTCAAGTATCTGAGGCTGGATTTGGTCTGACTCCAGGGCTGGTGCTCTATCCTATGCTACCTGACTGCCCCATCATTTCTTACTATCATAGTATTCCAGCATAATAGTTTCCCCAATTGACAGACTTCCCTGTAATTTCCAGTGCTTTGCCACCAGAAAGCAAGTTGCTGTAAACATTTTAGACCATAATAGGTTTTAAAAGGTTTTTTAAAATGCATAAAATAAAATATGTAGGATTGCTAAGGAAACCAATTAAATATTGGTTTCCTTTAAACATATTGGTTTCCAGTAACATTGAAATATCATGGGGTGGCTAGGTGGGGCAGTGGATAAAGCACCGGCCCTGGAGTCAGGAGTACCTGGGTTCAAATCCGGTCACAGACACTTAACAATTAGCTAGCTGTGTGGCCTTGGGCAAGCCACTTAACCCCATTTGCCTTGCAAAAACCTAAAAAGAAAAAGAAAAGAAATATTATCCAATTATTTAAAAACCTATTAATAGATTCCATGTTAAGAACTCATCCTCTAAATAAAAATAAGAATTTATATAATCAGTAAACATCTATTAAGGGCCTACTTAGTTACTATACTAAACAGAGGCAAAAAATCCAGTACCTTCCCTGGTCCACCAAGCATTTTTTAATGGAACTGTAGGTTAAGCACAAGCTAAATTCTGAGGGTGCAAATGAAAAAACAGACAGGCCCTATTCTCAAGGAGCTAAAAAGGGGAGCAAGGGAAGTTCCAGGCCCTAGGAGTGTGAGCTGGTGAGAATTGATGGCTGGTGGCCTGTGCACCCTTCTTTTTTAGTTTTGTAAGGCAAATGGGGTTAAGTGGGTTGCCCAAGGCCACACAGCTAGCTAATTGTTAAGTGTCTGAGACCGGATTTGAACCCAGGTACTCCTGACTCCAGGGCTGGTGCTTTATCCACTGTGCCACCTAGCTGCCCCACTGGGTACCCTTCTTTAGGGAAGGCCTGGGCAGGAAATTTCCCCCCTTCAGTCAGTGGCTATGTCCCCCCAGTGCTGGAATAAGTATTGAGAATGAATCCATTTCTGGAGCCCACTGGAGTCCTCCCTCTTGGTTACAGCTCAAGGAGCTCACACATATATTTCCAGGATATGTTGGAGGTAATTTCAAAGGGAAGGTAAAGCCATATGAAGATGGCACCACATTAAACAGGGTCTGCACAGCCTGGACCCAAAGGATTCCATTGAAATAAGTTGTTAATGAGTTCTGGGACCACTGTGCACTTATCTCCATTATTAACAATCCTTCCTAAACCCAGGACTCTGATAATGAAGCCTCATTAAAAATCACTGATTCTCCTTTGCCTGGGCTTGATAACGAGAACTGTTGTTCTGCTGTGAGACATTTAGTAATCTTCCTAGTCCCTTGGCTTTATTTCTAGAAGCTAAAATCCACTTTGAATCCAAGCTAATACTCTCAAGTTCAGATTCCTTTTCTCCAGCCTAAATAGGCCTCTACCACCTGAGACCGAGAAGGTGACTATCACTCAAGAGATCAAAGCTCCCATCTCCCTCTCTGCCCAGAGTAGCCTTATTAAAAGAACTTTGTTCCCAAAATGCTTAATTGAGGTCCGACTATATTAATATTTCCTATGCTTTTCATGAATTGAAGGACTTGAGAATTTTCTCTTGACAAATATATAAATCTAGGAATTTATTTCTTAGAGAAATGTCTTGTTTCTCCTCATCTCCTCCCCTCTCACCCCTCGACTAAAGCAGTTTCTCAAAATCTAGTGGATGGGATGAATGTGAAAGATGTTGGATGGGTGAAATTAGTCCTGAACTCAGATTTTTCATATCTTTTTATTTCAGTAGAGCAAAAAATCTCCTTCAAACCTTTTCCCAAACTACCAAATTCCTTTTACTTTTTTGGGGTTTTTTTGCAAGGCACTGGAGTTAAATGACTTGCCCAAGGTCACACTGCTAGGTCATTACTAAGTGACTGAGGCTGGATTTGAACTCAGGTCCTCCTGACTCCAGGGCCAGTGCTCTATCCATTGTGCCACCTAGTTGCCCTACTCCTTTTACTTTAACTCTACTGGCTTAAATTTTTTCTTCCTTTCAAAACTTCTTTGTATTCTGATCCAGCACTTGCTCAGTTCCTTTAATCTTTCTTTTCCAGTTGTATCCCAGACTACCCGTAGAACTCATTTTTCACCCCTTTGAATTTCTTTGTTATTTGCCACAAAAATATTTTCTTGTGCAGCCACGATTAATTGCAGTGCTGTTGCCTTGGTGTTTCTAACACAACAAATGATCTTATACAGTTTCTTTTTGTTGGCCTTGCTTCTAGTTGATTTAATCAAGAAAATTCTTTTCTGTTATTCACAGAAGAAAATACAGTTTCATAACATAAATTTTACTCACTCTTTAATTATCCACTGATTTAAACAAGCTTTTCTCTTTTTGGAATCAGAGGAAGAGTTAATAATAGGCAGTTCTCAGGAGAACATTGTACAGCGTATAGCAGCCATGTTGAACAATGATCAATTATTAGTGATTGACTTAACTCTTCCCAGCAATACCCTGATCCAAGACAGTTCCAAAAGACTCATGTTGGAAAATGCTATCCACATTCAGAGAAAGAATATGGGGTCAGAATGCAGATCAAAGCAATTATTTTCACTTTTTATTTTATGTGACTTCCCTGTTTCTTCTTTTACAACATGACTCATGGAAATATTTTTACATGGTTGCACATAATCTTTATCAGATTGTTTTTGTCTTGGAGAGAGAAGCTTGGGAAGGGAGGAGAGAGAAAAAATTTGAAACTCAAAATCTTATAAAAAAATAAATGTTGAAAACTTACTTTTACATGTAGTTGGAAACAATAAAATACAATTTGGAAAAAAAATTAGGCAGTTCTTAAATGCCAGATAAATTTAAACTGCAAAGTGCAGCTCTTTTTATTTCTCTCTCTCTCATCAGTGAAATTCACCTTCCTATACTAGAACTAAAAGAATATTTCTGTCACTCTCTAGGAAAAGAGTGATAAAAGATCTAAGTGCTATACCCATGCAATTTTTATAGTTTTAATCTTGTTTTTTCCTTGAAACAGATCCTACAAAGTGCCCCAAAACTCACCAAAACATTTCAGTATTTATTTTAAAAAGAAGTCAGCTACAATTTAGAAATTTAGTCTGAATTAGCTTTAAAAGCCATAAATCCCTGAAGGCTAGGGAACAAAGATTCTCTCTCTTCTCTTTATCTCTTGTCTATCTTCTAACTTGACTAGAATTTAGAAAGACAAAGAGACAAAGACTTTCTTGAGAAAAAAAAGTTTCATTCTTTCTCCTTTGACTAGATCCCAAGAAAAAACTTATTTGACTTACAACAGACAATATAAGAAGACAGAGACAAGAACACTTTAATATACTGTTGTGCCCCCTTTCAAGTTAGATTTGGGACTTTCCTTTATGTCTTAGATTAAGTTGGGTAAGAATTAGGTGGCAACTAGAGAAACTTCCCTATCATTCAACTTTGTCATTTCAATATCTCTTTCTGGTTCTCCTTTTCTGGCTGAGACTGTCTCAGTTTCTAGACATATCGAGGGCTTTCCAAGCTCCTTTGAATGGAAAGGGTCATTCTTCCTTCCATATATATATGAAACTCAAGGCCAGGACCACCTAACTCCACCCCTCCCACCCTCACCTACCAAAGGTGGTAAGTGGCACCACTCACTACTCCTTGACCTGAACCAGCAGTCTTCCCCTGGAGGGAAAAAATCTTCAAGAGACATGTCCCATAACAGGATTTTCTGGATTTTCTGTTTGCCAATTATTGCTAAACAGTTGCACTAAACACAAACAGGACATAGGACAGATCCCCAATAGTGTGGAGGCTTTTATATTGGCTTGGAAGAATAGTTATGGAAAGGGAAGTGTGGCCTCTGGAATAGTCAAGTGGCTTGCCCAAGGCCACACGGCTAGGTAATTATTAAGTGTCTGAGGCCGGATTTGAACTCAGGTACTCCTGACTCTAAGACCAGTGCTCTATCCACTGTACCACCTAGCTGCCCCATACAATTTCTTTCTTTTTTTTTTTAATTTCAACTTTATTTGGCCAATGTGTTCAGTTAAATGTTTCCTTTTTTAGCTTTTTTTGTTTGCAAGGCAAATTGGGTTAAGTGGCTTGCCCAAGGCCACACAGCTAGGTAATTATCAAGTGTCTGAGACCAGATTTGAACCCAGGTACTCCTGACTCCAGGGCTGGTGCTTTATCCACTGCGCCACCTAGCCGCCCCCTACACTTTCAATTTATTGATAAGACTAGCAGTTGTCAATGAAAGGGGGCTAGTCAAGAGACCCTGAATGAAAGCTAAAGGATAATTTTTACAGGCAAAAGGAGGAGCATCCCCCCAAAATAGAAGAATTTTTCCCATTAGAAATGGGAAAAACTGATTGGTGACAAAAGTCTTAATAATTACCTAGCTGTGTGGCCTTGGGCAAGCCACTTAACGCCATTTGCCTTGCAGAAAACCTTAAAAAAAAAAAAAAAGAAAGAAAGAAAAAGATAAACCAGTGATAAACTGCTTTTCTTTCATCAGGGCGAAGATGGATATTTGTAGAGGTTTAGATAGTTGAAATCCTCTTATGGGGATCACTTTGTGCCCCAGAGCCAGTCTTTTATTCAACAATCCTGCCTGTGTGTTTGTGTGTGTGTGTGTGTGTGTGTGTACATAATGCTACAAGAAATCCTGTTTTATAAGCACTTTGAAGAGGACTTGAAGGGAACCTCAGAGGCTCTGTGGGCCAGTATAAGGCCTATTCCAAAGTACAGTAATCACCTAGGGTCTTCTGATCCTTTGGACTTTTTTGATTGAGGCCTCAGGACTCTGTCTGAATGAGTGAAATCCTTGCCAGGGGCAGTTTATGGCTGCTGAGTTCCCAGGTGCCTTTTTATGGTTCACATTCCATGATCTGCCTTTGTGTCATCTGTCCCAAAAACTGCTAAAGAGCTTAGGAAACCAGTATTTCCAGGGAGAGATCTCCATTCCTAGGATGAATGAGTTCTGTTTGCCTGGGGACTTAGAAGTGAGCTTGTCATTTCTCTCTTGATGCTGATGCTGTTGAATGTCCAGAATGCAAATGGTGCTGATGACCTGGTTCTTAAAGAGTGAAAGCTTTGTTAAACTAATTTGTCACACAGTTTATTTAAGAAATCCTTTTTTGTTTTCAGATTAATGGCTACCCTTTTTGTGGTATGTTGGGGTTTACAAATTCTATCAGTTTATTTTTTCATTTGATAATCTCAGTCTTATGATGTCAGTATTTTATAATAGACATAGAGCTGAAAAGGACTTCAGAGGACATCCAGTTTAAGTCTCACATTTTACAGAAGAGGAAACTGAGGCCTAGGGGCATTAAGGGACTTGGCCAATTTCATCCAGGTGGTGGATTCATATTCCAAGCTCACCACATTTATATATGAAGTTAAGTGAACAGGCCCCAGATCCCATAGGTAGAAAGTAAGTAAGTAAAGGAAACAGAATTCAAACCCAGATTGCTTCTTACACAAGGCTTGTTTCCCTTGCACATTTGACTGACATTTCCTTTGAAAGTGAAGAGTAATAATAGAAATTTAGAGGAAAAGTGAGGACTGTGGTGCCAGGGGGTGGGTTTAGTAGTCAAAAGAGAAACTGAACCTAGGCTAGAATGAAGCAGTAGCTGAAAGTAATTGTATGCAAAGAAGGGAAGCACAAATCTTTTACCTAATTTTTTTCTTTTTAGTTCCACATTTTCCTCTCTCCCTTCTATCCCCTATCCCCAAGACAGCAAGTAATCTGATCTAGTTTATACATATATGGTCATTTTGAATTATTTCCATATTATGAAATTATGAAAGAAGAATCAGAATAAAGGGGGGAAAAGACATGAGAAAGAAAAAACAAAAAAGCATTTTAAAAAGCAAAAATAGTATGAGTTAGTCTTTCCTAATGTTAATATGTAAGTCCAGGAAACTAGTGTTAGAACAATATTGCAATTTTCAATAATTAATTTTTCTAGAAGAAATCTGGCTGGGTTTTAAGAGGGGTGTTCAGTTACTTCCTTCTATGTGTTAAGCCTCCATCCCCATCTCCCAGGTGACATCCAGTCCTGGTGCTGACATAGGCCCTAAAGAAGCCCACCATTGTCTGGGTCTCTTACCTGGGATAGTCAGCCTGATTTGGGTTTGACTGCTCCCTGCTTCCACACACCCCTGCCTTCTCCCTTTTTATTAACAGTGGTATTCCTTACAAAGCACCATGCTTGTGCTTTTGTCCCACCACGTTTCTAACATCCGTTTAGTTTTGTGAATTACTTTCAAATACCTACCACTATTTCAGCTTTAAAACTATCCCCAAAAATAGTTTCTTTTGCCAGGTAGCTAGGGTAGTATCATGATTTATTTGATCCTAGTCTTTTAATATACTAATTTTCCAGGCCTCTAATTAATTAAGCCCAAATTGGGAGGAATTTGAAGAGAGCTATGTTCATGTTTTTGGAAATTGAATTCCTGTATAAGGGATTTCTTCGATTGTTTTCTCCTTTCCTGACCAAATGCAGGGTTTGATTTCAGCTGTGATCATTATTCCACTGTGGTTCTCTCACATGAACACTAGACTTCTCTTTCATGGAGTAATGCTCCCATCTTGTGGACTTTGGGACTATTGTTCAATGTGGGTTACAGTATGTACAGTATGGTCTCTTAAACAGGTATCTTGGATATGTTTTATTGGAGCAACCACTGGATTGTCGAGGATTTTAGGAAACCTGAGACCTGAGCCTGGCCCAGGGGCTTCCCACCTCTCTTAAAAGGGTTTCAAATGACATCTGTAGGCAGGGCTTCTTTTATGTTTGACTTCCCCCATGATGTCTAGGGATCCCTTCTCAGAATCATGTTTTTAAATGTATCACACATAAAAAAGTCAATTATGTTGAAACATACATAATTTTTTTAAAAAGAAATATAGGGGCAGCTAGGTGGCGCAGTGGATAGAGCACCGACCTTGGACTCAGGAGTACCCGAGTTCAATCAAATCTGGCCTCAGACACTTAATAATTACCCAGCTGTGTGGCCTTGGGCAAGCCACTTAACCCCATTGCTTTGAAAAAACAAACAAACCTAAAAAAAAATAGCAAAATATTTAGAAAACAAATTCTGAAAGTTTTAAGCCCCTAAGTTATAAGCTCCCAATTTAAAAAATATTAGTGATTTTGATCTATAATCAGTCAGTTACCAACCATTTAATCAACTCACTGTGTGTTAGATTCTGGACTAAACAGAACACAAATTAAAAACAAAAGACAATCCTTGTAAAAACATTCTACTGGAACTCTTGTGCAGAAACAGGTCTATACAGCTCTGCTCTAGGTGGGTGGGAGGTGATCTTAGAAAGGAAGGTGCTAGAATCTGTGGCATTTGAACAGAGGGTGGAAGGAACCCAAGGAGGATGGAGAACTTGGCAGGTTTGGGGCACAGTCTCAGGGCCAACAGTAGATAGGCAATGTAATGATGACAGGAGAAGATGGCCAGGTTTTAAAAGACTGTGTATCAGATGAAATCTGTGACTCAGGCATCCTGTCCCATCTTCTTGTCCAGCTCAGCGGGGCTTGGAGTTTGGAACTTTGTAGCTCAGCTTCATTTTGGGGTGATCTGACCCAGAAACAGTAAATAGGCAGCAAAGGCCTTGTCAAGGATAGTTTTTCTGCTGCTTAGATAGGAACATGGGGTGAATCAAGGTATCCCAGCAGATTTGTCTCTTTCTAGCTTAGCCACCACTAGCTCATGATGCTAGATGCCAAAGCCATACTTGGGTCCACCTTCCTTGGTCTTTATCGGAGATAAACTCAGCACTGATGCTGTGCTTGGGGGACATGATTACATAGACATCCGCGGTTCTCAGGGCACAAGTTACCTTGGTTCCTTGCCTGGTAGTGCTTTCCCCAGCTAGCCTTTGTTTTCAACCACACACACACACACACACACACCCCCTTAGGGTAACAAATAGCTCTTAACCTTGTAGAACGCATTTGTTGTAGGATTCTGTCTTCCTTTGACTGGAGAGGCTGTGGAGTCAGGAGGGCGAGTTCAAGTCCTCTAGACACATTGGCTAGTGACCCCCGTGGCAAGTCATTTCACCTCTCCATGATACTAATAACTAACATTTCTACTGGACTTTAAGGTTTATACACATACTATCTTATTTGATCCTTGCCCCGACCCTGGGAAGTAGGTGTAATTATGATCCCCATTTTACAAATGAGGAAATTGAGGCCGACTTGCTTGAAGTGATTTGCTCAGAATTACACAGCTAATTAACATCTGTCGGAGCTCCAAGGCCAGCCCTTCTGCCTCTGCATCACTTCCTGGAATAATTAACCAGTCAAAATTGGAACGAGGAGTTCCCTACCCCCAGGAGACCCCAGGGGGTCCATGGTCCATATGCAGTCCCCTTTCCTCACTCTCCTCTCTCTCCCACCATGCCTTTGGTTTTGGTTTTAGTTTTGGATTTTTGTGCTGTTCTTGCCAAAGATCTAATTTGTAGTTGGGTAGCCAACATTTAAATTGATATGTGACTCCAGTAAATAAGATTCTACTGCAAAATAATATGACTTGTAATTGGATGAGGAGGGGAGCATGCATGCTTCTTTCTTCTTTCTTTTTTTTGTTTTTCCTTTATTTTTCCAATTTATATGCAAAGGGAATTTTCAACATTTACCCATTTTCAAGTTCTAGTTCCACATTTTTCTACCACCCTTCTTTCTCTCCCCCTTCCCATAGTGGTGAACAATCTGATAAAAGTTATACAAGTACAGCAGTGGTTAATATATTTCCATATTTGTCATGTTGTGAAAGAAAGATTAGAATTAAGGGGGAGGATAATAAGAAAGAAAGAAAAACCATAAAAGAAGCTTTAAAAAGTGCACATTCTGCATTCAGATTCCATAGTTTTTCCTCTGGCTGTGGATGCATCGTCCATAACTGGTCTCTTGGAATTGTCCTTGATCTCTGATCTGCTGAGAGGAGCCTCATCCATCCTAGTCGATCACTTCACAGTGTCGTGCTAGTGGGTCCGGTGTTCCCCTGCTTCTGCTCATCATTTTATGCAAGTCGTTGCAGGCTTCTCTAAAGTCCAGCCACTTGTTATTTTGTACCAAACAACAGTACTTCCTACACCATAACTTGTTCAGTCATTCTCCAGTTGATGGTCATCTCCCCAATTTTGAATTCTTTGTCAATACAAAGAGGAAGCAGATTTTTTTTTTTTTTGGTTCAAGTAAGCGTAAGCCTTTAAGGCATTTACTTGGCAAACTTCATACTCACTCCCCACTTCTGCCCTTGTTTGAAAACATTTGGGGGCATTTCTCTTTTAAGGTTTATTTTCAAACCTGCATTCTGTTTGTTTGTTTTTTAATAACCTCAGTGATCATTCAGTGTGTCGAAAAATGGATTTCTTTTCATTCAGTAATCATTAAAAAAAACCCTTGATTGAATCAGGTAGATGATTATTAATTATTCCATAAGCATTATTTACCTACCATGTGCAGAGAGCTCTGTTCTCTCATATGAATTTGGTACACAATAAAACTGGCCTTGAGTAGCTTAAAATCCAGTTGTACAAGAGAAGGTCTGCATACAAATGACAAAAATAGAATATGTTGAAAAATGTGATCATGAACATAAAAGAGCAGGAGAAGGTCAGTGGGAGAAATTATTTCTGGATCATGAAGTGACAGAAAACTTCATGGAAGAGTGGGGAATGGGGAAATCATACAGAAACCCAGGGAAAGCCAGGAGGAACCTTATAGACCCTTTCATTTTATACGTGCCATTTGTGACAGATGAGGAAACAGGTTCAGAAAGCGTAAATGACTCACCCAGGATTATCCAGTTGTGTCAACACTATTGAGATTTGAACCTAAGTCTTCCTGCCTCAGTCTGGTGCTCTAACCATCACAACCATACTACCTATTGAGGTCAGAATGCATTGGGGATGGATGTGGCATAATAGGATATAGCACTGCAGTATAGGTTGGGACCAGGTTGTAGAATGGCAGGCTAGTGAGGCTAGTGAGTTTGGACTAGTGATGTGAAGTGTCAGACTTGTTCCCGGAGAAGATTCCACAGCCAACAAGGTAATGAATGAGCAAAATGGGGGCATGAAGGAGGAGGTCTTTTGAAGATCATTGCAGACTAGTCCAGACAAGGGGTCAGTAGAAGCAGACTAGAATGGGAAACTTGCTTGTTTTTCAGCACACCTACTGGATCTTATCTTTGATAAGTCTGTGGATGACTCCTTGCACCAACTGGGCACTCACCCAGCTAAAAAGGTCTTGGGTACTGGCTCAGGTCTGTATCTAAGTACTAGCAGAAAGGCCCCTCGAGAGACTCATGAGAGAACCCAGAACTTAAAAACAAGACTGGACACAGATCACTATGGGAGGCACATAGGCAAACAAGCAGGTTGAGGCCCACGCTGGGCTGTGGGAGCAGTTCTGGAGCGATCGTCCTCCCCTGGGAGACCTGACATCGCCTTTTCAGGCAGTGCTTACCAAGATGTGCACATCCAAACTTGCTTCTTTGTTAAAAGTCCCTCTTCTAGGGAGCAGCTAGGTGGCACAGTGGATAGAGCACTGGCCCTGGGGTCAGGAGGACCTGAGTTCAAATCTGGCCTCAGACACTTAATAATTACCTAGCTGTGTGGCCTTGGGCAAGTCATTTAACCCCATTGCTTAGCAAAAACCAAAAAGAAAAGTCACTCTCCTGCCTTTATAGTCATGTCTTCTTTTTGAACATCTGCTAGCATTTAAGTTCTGTCAAGAGCCCAGGACAAAAAAAACAAATTTAGGTGGCGTAGTGGATAAAGCACCGGCTTTGGAGTCAGGAGTACCTGGGTTCAAATCTGGTCTCAGACACGAGCCCAGGACAATGCCCAGCTCAGGTGAAAGAGTTTAGAGAAACCTGAGAAGATTTGTAGGAACTGATGGCTAGTGACATGAGCATAACAACAGGAGCACATCCCATACAATAGCATTGTACAACAATTTTGAAAGATTTAGGAACTCTGCCCAGTTCCAGGGGATCAATAAAGCAGATTCCCCCCTCCTCAGGCAGAGGTGGGCTCAAGTTGCAGGATGAGACACATTTTCCATCCTATCCAGCATGAGAATTTGTTTTGCTTGTTTGAGAGGGAGAAAAAGAATCTTGATAATTGGAAGGAAAAAAGAGTTTTTATTAATAAAATGAACACCTTACCTTTGGATCAGCAAGATGAAATTGACCCCTCAGTCACCCACAATGTATGGGATTTTAGGAGCAACTCTCCCCTCACCTTTTCTCTTTTATTTTCGTTTTTAGAATGTGTTCCACATGGTTGTGGAAGTACCTCGATGGACGAATGCAAAGATGGAGGTAATCGCTCTCTTTTTGTAGGATGTCCAGGGACATTTTTTATCTGATGGCATCCCTGGACTCTGTGAGATCCCACGTTCCTTTGGCATTTCCGTCTGGCTTCAGCTGTCCTACCCACCTGCCCCAAGCGTCCTGGGATACACTAGCCAAGGGCTAGAGGTTAAAAATCCAGAGCTCCTTAGCAGGAGCTCTGTGGCATTTGCAGCAAGTTTATGCCTCACTGAGCCTTGGTTTCCTCATTGTAAAATGGGGGTGATAATCCTTGCCCTACCTATGTTACAAGGGTGTTGTGAGGAAAGCCCTATCCATAAAACCCTCTCTGTGAATTCTTATTTCCCAGACAGCTCTCTAGATTCCCCCACACACACACACACACAGTCTTGTTGTCATCTCTACCCACCCTTAACTCCATCTGCCTGTAGAAATTCCCCCCTTTAGAGCCCCAGCGCAACTGCTAACTCGGGCTCACGAGCTGGGGTGACTCAGATCAGCCACCTTAACCCTGACATTTTACAAGTGAGAAAACTGAGGCACAGAGACAAGGTCACCCAGATGGTGGACAGAAGACCTTGACTTCAGGCCTGTATGCTCTGATTCTGGATTGACTACTTTCCCATAGATTTAGCCTCATCTTAAGTCTAAAATGCCTAATTAATTGGATTTCAGGTTAGCCTTTCTTGTTTTTCCCTTATTTTTCCTACCACATAAAAGGGCTGGTTGTGATTTTAAAAACTGTAGATTTGGTCACTTATGACTATAGTATAGACAGTTCAGAAACTGGGTCAAGGGTTCCCATTTTTCTGTCTGCCCGGCATCTGCCAGCAAGCCTGCCATACAAGGTGTGGCCCTGTCTCTTTCAGATCGCAACGAAGGACCCTTTAAACCCAATTAAGCAAGATGTCAAAAAAGGAAAGCTCCGCTATATCGCCAACGTGTTTCCTCACAAAGGCTATATCTGGAACTATGGGGCCATCCCTCAGGTACGTTCCTGTGCCCCAAATGAAGAGGCTGTGAGTAGACGCTGACTGTGTGCAAAGCTTTGTGGTCAGCCCTGGAGATGCCTGAGAAGAGCCTTTATTAGACTCCTGTTTGCCAGACTCTGGCTGAACCTCTGGAGATGCAAAGAAAGACAAAGCCCCCACCCGCTCCTGAGTCCTCTCTGGTCTTGGTCTAGCCCAGGCCCACCTCTCCTCCATTGCATGGTTGACTAGACCCCAGACTCTCACCACTTATAACAAAACTCCCTAAAAAGAGCATTTGCAGAATTAAGTGTTTGTCATAGAAGCTGACAGAAGCTAGAGTCCCTCTTTACCTCCACTTCTCAGCAATCCTAGTTTCCTTCAGTGTTTCCCCAGGCACTTTTCTTGATTCTCCCAACTGTTGGCACATACCCTTCCCCTTAGAAATGACCTTTATTGATTTTGTGTGGTCCATACAAGCACCTCCGTTATCTCCCCCATTGAATTTGAGCTCCCTGAAGGCAGGGATGTTTGCCTCTGTATCCACAGCCCCTGGAAAGCACCTGGTGCAGAGTAGGTGCCTCATGAAAGCTTCCTGCATGGTAGCTTGACTTCCCCTAACGAGTCATTGTCTTGATGTGTCAGATTCTGTCTGGAAACTGAGGCAGATCCCACCCTGACTTAGACAAGTCTTGTCTGAGGCTCTGAGAGATGAAACGTCCCCCTCCCTGGGATTGGAATCCCGACCTGTCCTTGTAGTCTGTCCCTGAAGACGGAGGCGAGTGGCCTGCACCGGGGCGGGGGGTGGGGGTGGCGAGTGGGAGTGGAGAGCAGACCCCTCGGGCCCCTACAAAGCCTTGTGTCTTCTTGTTGTCAGACCTGGGAAGATCCGGGCCATAAAGACCAGCACACTGGCTGTTGTGGAGACAACGACCCCATTGATGTCTGTGAGATTGGAAGCAAGGTAACTGAGAATTGTCTTTTATTGGAAGGGCTCCCTCCGAAAAGGGCTTCTGCTGGTTGGTGTTCTGTGGCTCTCATAGTCCCTTTTCCGGGTGTTGAAATAAAGAATCAATTGGCCTATTACATAGAATTGGAATGCAGTGGGATGGCATGTCCACCAGACCCGCCACCTCCATTTTTACAGAGGACTTGGAGAGGCCCTGGGGCACTGACAAGGACCTCAGCTTGCTTAGAACACCTCCCAGTACTTTTGTGAGGACCCACTGAGATGCTTTATGTAAAATGTCCAGTGAATCATCATGTAGATCTCTGCTGCTTGTTCCTCCTGAGCGAGATAGTGTTGGTATTGTGATTAGAACCCTAGACCCCTGGCTTGGGACACAGTATAGGGTCTTTGTGTAGATTGACAGGGAATGTACCCTGTCCTGGCTGCTCCAGAGGGCTAGTAGAGATGGGTCAGTCTGGGCTGATCTTAATGAATTTCTCTCCAGAAATGAGGGTTGCTGAAGGAACCTGGACAAAGTGCCCTTGAAAAAGGGTCCCTTCTCATTCTTCGATGACACACTCTGGGAAACATTAGCCAGATGTGGAAAAATCCCTAGAATTCTACATGTAAAGCCGGAAGGGACTGGAGAGAGTGACTGAGTGCCTGCAGGTGGGATTTGAACCCACAACCTCTGGCTCTCAGCTCCCCTCCTGCTGGCTCCCTTGGCAGGCCATGGCTCTGTTTCTTCAGGTCACAGTAGCTAACATATGTATGTGTTTCACTCATATGTTGGAGCTCTTATTTAAATGCCACCAAACTGTGGCTTGGGGTCCTAAAGTCAGAAAGCACCTGGGCAGAAAGTCCGCCGTGGGGGGTACAGGGCCTCTACTGTCCAGAACGGATTCCAGACTCAGAGCTTGGAAGGCCATGACAGTCATCTCATTTGGCCTTTATTTTGTAGAGAAGGAAGAAAGGTTGAGTACCCTGTCCAGGGTACTCTTCGCCACCCCCTGCCATTAGGTGTGGGAGCTGGCATCAGAGCCATGGCCTCTGCTTCTTCATCTGCACTCTTCCTGGTGTGCCACCTGCCTCCCATTGCATGGCTGTTGGGCGTGTTCTTTGGTTCTTGTACAGTCCGCCCTGGTGATGCCACTAGACTGGAGAGAGAGGTGGTGCCAAACCCAAAGAGTTCATAGATTATAACCATTGAAAAGGACCTTAGAGGTTACCTTGGATGTGCCTTCATTTCACAGAGAAGAGATATCCTGGAGAGGGTGTGACCTGGCCAAGGAGTCCAAGGGGTCATGGCTCAGTAGGGCCAAGAGTGGATGGGGCTCTCTTATTGACCCAGGACTCCAGACTGAGCTCAGGAGCCCTCAGGACCACCTTTAACTCTTTCTCTGTAATTAAATCCCAGCCTCCCCACCCCTCCTGAAGCCTGGCCACTCTTTGCTGGCCCAGGAAGCCCTTTTGTTCCCCAGCATTGCCACAGTCATGATTTGGGCTTTGACTCTTAGATCTGCTCACGAGGAGAAGTGATCAAAGTGAAGGTTCTGGGCATATTAGCGATGATTGATGAAGGAGAAACCGACTGGAAGGTCATTGCGATCAATGTGGAAGATCCCGATGCTGCTAACTACAATGGTAAGTCCTGCTCAGTCGGAGGCAGAGCAGCTGGGTCTGGTTGTTCTCTGGACAGCCCCCTGCTCATCCCCCGAAGGGTGCGGTCATTGTGGCTCTTGTCCTTTCATCATTGGAATGTGAGAAGTACAGGAAAATCTCCCACCAAATCTGCTGCATTTCAGATTTGAGTTACTGTGCCAAACACCCACCCTTCCTGTTTAAGAAGCAAGCCCCATGTCTCTCCTCTCCAGCCCTGTTCATAAGGAACCCCAGACCCAGGAAGGTCACCTAGGCAATGAGGAGCAGGCCAGGGTTTAAACTGGCATCACTGTCTGGAGGGATCTACCAACAGTTTATACAGGAAGACCCCCCCCCCCCAAAGCCAGGGTGACACAGTTGGTGCCTTTTGCCTCTCGCCCACGACCTCATTCCACTAAAGGCAGTCTGGGACCCAGGTGAAGATTAGTAGCTAGGCTTATGTGCCAGTGTTGGCAGAAAGGGGGAGGCACTGTAACAACACTGGTTCCCCACACCTTCCTCCTTGCAGTCTGTTCTTGTGTGATTCTGTACTGGCTCAGGTTTGGTGCTGGGGGGGCGGGTCCTAGACCCTGTTGAGTGGGCCTCACAAGAGCCCTCTCTGGTTCAGTGGGACCACCAGGGCAATTCCACCTCCAGGCTTGGTGGAACCTCTTCTCTTGCCTCCTGCTCCACCCTACCCATCAGGTTTTCCTTAAGGGAAAGACAGAGAGACCCTTTTTTTAAAATAGCCTCTCCTTATTGGTCCATTTAGTCCATAATAGTCAGTGGGAGCTCAGCTGCATGATGGAAAACTCTTGTCCAGGGAATAGCCGATGTCAATCCTCCAGCAGAAATTTAACAGGTCAGGGAACTTACCTAAGGCACGCAGGAAGCATCTAGGTAGAAGTTGACCCAAGGCCTCTGACAACTGATCCGGGGCTTTCAGCCAGTCATAGACTCTGGAAATATTAGCCAGATGTGAAAAAATTCATAGAATTCTAGATGTAAAACTGGAAGGAATTGGAGAGTGACTGAGTGACTACAGGGTCATCAGAGGTGGGATTTGAACCCGCACTCTCTCTGGCTCACAGCCCTCATCCTACTGACTCCCTTCTTTCCAGTGAGCCTTCTCTCAGGATACCTCAACTGGTTTAAATTGGAAGTGGTTAATCTTTTCTTTTAATTTTTGTGTTGATCAATTGGAAAATTTTCAAATAATAGCATTATAAAGTGTTTAGATATCATTTAAGTCTCCCTCACCTCTATTTTACTTAAAAGAACAGAAACCTAGAGTGGTGGCATTAGGCTTAACACAACTGGTGGGTCCCCAGGCATGTGGCAGCTGCAGGACGAGATGGGAGGGCTCCCGCTGCTCTGTGGGTCCCCTCTCCTTCTCCCCCCCCTCTCTCCGTGCTGCTGGAGAGACTAGGGATGCTCT
Organism: Macrotis lagotis; assembly: GCF_037893015.1. Classification (NCBI taxonomy): domain Eukaryota; kingdom Metazoa; phylum Chordata; class Mammalia; order Peramelemorphia; family Peramelidae; genus Macrotis; species Macrotis lagotis. Next base: position 31,824,387 of record NC_133661.1, on the reverse strand, counting down.
ATTGCAGACAAGACTCAGCTTTTCTTTCAGAAGTAGTTGGAATTTCCTTTTGGACTCATAACACAAGTCTTGCAATGCTTTCTTTGTTCCTGCTAAAAATTGGACATTTGTGGAAGAGATATATTTATATATCCCACTGGCTTATTCATTCATTTATTTATTTACTTTTAGATATCAGTGATGTCAGAAAGCTGAAACCCGGGTATCTAGAAGCAACAGTGGAATGGTTTAGAAAGTACAAGGTGCCTGATGGGAAACCAGAAAATGCGTTTGCTTTCAATGCAGAATTCAAGGATAAGGTGAGATGGGCTTCCCCTGGGCTGGGCGTGGGGTCTCTGCCCAAGTCTGAGGGAACCCTCTCTTTCATTGAGCCCATGTCTGAATCCCAGAGTTTCTGGGTGAGAACAAGAAGGTTCACATTGGCACGGGCATCCCAGGCCCTTAGACTTCTTGCTACCCTGAGACCCCTGAGGTCACAGGGTAAAGGTCCTAATGGGTCAGGATCCAGTTTGGGACCAACATTACCTGGCTTGGTTTCCACCTTGAGCTTCTCCTTCCTTGCGGAATCTGAAAGGGCTCTTTCCCTGTGGGGCAGGATCAGTCTTTCCTTCTACAGAAACAAATCTGAAAGGCTTTGTAGACCAGAGAAATAATTGATTCATCCTGAGCTTCAAGAGGTGCAGAGGGCTCTAGAAGGATTCCTTCCTTGACTCCTCCCCATTCCCCCAGGAGATAGTACTGGTATTGTCCCCATTTTATAGTTATGGAAACTGAGGCAGAGAGGAGAGGGTCACATGGTCAGCGTCTGGCTACTCCCCCAGCCACCAGTGTCTCCAGAGCTCCCTGGAGCCGTCAGAGAGTCCACCAACAGATGCAGCATGGATGGGAGGGGGCGGGCCTGCCCAGGACATCCCAGGTCCTGGTGCTAGGAGAGCCTCTAACCCAGCACATGTTTCTTGGATTGTAGGACTTTGCCATTGACATCATTAAAAGCACTCATGACCACTGGAAGGCGTTGGTGGCGAAGAAAACAGAGGGAGGAGGAATCAACTGGTAGGTTGGAGCTCTTGGGAGCTCAGTGGCCTGTCCTTGCTCAACTTTATGGGGGCCTCCCGGCAGAGAAGTTCCCTCTCCTGATGCGGCCAGTGACCTCTCAGAGAGTCAGTCCCCTCCTGCCCTGGGAGGTGACATGATGTGCCTGGGACCACACCACCAGGCTGGGTTGGAGGCTGACCTGACCTAGGAGCCCAGGTTTAAACCACCACAGCTACCCTGCTGTTTGGATACCTATGAGCCTTCTGTCTTCTGGGCTCCTAGGGCCTGGCCAGAGACTCATGGGTTTTCCTGAGACCCTCTCTAGCAGGAGATGCTGGTGGGGACCTGGAGATCCCTGAGGGACAGTCTCTACCCTTGTGGCCGGCCTCATCTGGGGGTGGTCATGGCGCAACCAGGACTATGGCCCTGGGGGCTGGGTACAGAAAGAAGCCAGCAGCCACCCAGCGGGATCCCTCAGGTAGGGACCCCTGCTGTCTTCTCAGTGCAGCTAGGCCACTAGAAGAGGAGCATCTCTGGGGCATGCCAGGTCCCCCAGGGGAGCCAGGATAAAATGAGTGTAGGTGCCAGCATCCAATTTGTGGACATGGTTTGTTGCAGTGTTGGTCAAGGCAAGAAATTTTTCTTAATCTACTGGACAAAAATTGAGCCTGGTCTCACTCATTTTACTCAGTCATTGTAATATCCTGCATCCTTTTTTCCCCATAAACTATTTTTGCAAGGCAATGGGGTTAAACAACTTGCCCAAAGTCACACAGCTAAGTAATTATTAAGTGTCTGAGGTCAGATTTGAACTCAGGTCCTCCTGACTCCAGGGCTGGCGCTCTAACCACTGTGCCACCTCGTTGCCCCACATTTGCACCTTTTGCAAAGACTTGTGAGTGCCAAGACTTGCTCTGATTCTATATTGGTTTTGTTTTTTTACACACAGTATGAACACGACCGTGGAGGACAGTCCCTTCAAGTGCAGCGCAGAGTCCGCCAAGGCGATTGTGGATATGGTAAGTGAATGGCGTGGGGCTGAGCCAGCACAGAGCAAACTTCTTCTCAGTGTGTGTTTAGGGCTCACTATCGGGGGACCGGGGCCTCTGGGCACTTCCAGGACCCTGGATTGAGGAGATCCCAGGGTGAACAAATTGGTGGCTGATGGGCTTTGTCAAGTTATCCCATCCTAGGGAGTGATTATGTGCCATCATTAACTGCTGAGTGTTCTAGGATGCCCGCAGGCACATGGCCGCCTGCTCATAGACTAAAGTGTAGTTGGGAGATATTGGCAAAGGAAATAAAAAACGTAGATTCCTTAGATTTCTAAAATAGTCTGCTGACTGGATGAGGGGCCCTGCAGCCATCTGAGTGTGGCACCCCTCCCTGCTCTAGCAGCAGTGGAGAGGGCTGAGATCGGGTTTGGCAGCATGACTATTTGTTAGGTGCGTGGAAGGGAGTGCCAAGTGGTATTCTCAGGAGTATCCTTTCCTAAGAGGAGAGATAAAAGGAAACCTCCTGAAATAGCCATAGATGTAAAGTACATTTTAGTTTCCCCCAATTCCATGTTAAAAAACCATTTTTTAAATGTTTGGGTTTTTGTAAAGTTTTGTGTTCCCAATCCCTTCCCTCCCCTCGCTCCTCCATAGAGGTTCCATACATGTGCAATGAGGTAAAACATGCCCATATTAGTCATTTTGTACAAGAAGACTCAGAAAAGAAAAAGGATGAAAGAAGGGGAAAACAGCCTGCTTCCGTCTGTACTTGAACACGGCCGGTTCTTTCTCCCCGGTCCTCTGGCTCATTCTGGATCACTGTGCCGCCGGGCAGAGCTGAGGCCTCCCCAGTGTCTCCATGGAGTGTTTACTCCCTTCCCTGCTGGGTTCAGTGGTCTCCTTCACTTCCCTTTGTGCCATCCATGTGAGTCGTCCAGCTGGTTGTTTCTTACAGCATAGGAGTGGTTCCTGACAACCACGTACCCCAACTTGTCAGCCATTTCCTGGCTGAGTGACATCTCCTTAATGTCCACTTCTTTGCCACTACAAGAAGAGCTCTCCAGATAGTTTTCTGCGTGGGAGTTTACCTTTCTTGTGGCGGTGCTAGATCTAAGGCTAGCCCTCTGGGCAGAGTTCCAGCCTGCTCCCCAGAAAGGCCGGATCAGTTCACAGCTCCACCAACAGGGCCTTAGTGTCCCAGATTTCCCACATCCCATCAACCTTCATTTTCCCTATTTGTCCTCTTGGCCAATCTGAGAGGTGAGGAGGTACCTAGAGCGGTTCTAATTTGTATTTCTCTAATCAGGAATGATTCGGAGCATTTTTTTCATATGATCATAGAGAGCTTTTATTTCTTTGTCTGAAAATTGCCTGTTCATGTGCATTATCAATTTCTCAATTGGGGAATGATTATATTTTATAAATTTGAGTCTGTTTTTCTATATATTTGAGAAACTAATATAGCTGGGAATTTATAGTTTTGTTTCATCTGGAGAACTGAGTCATAGTGAGTATAGTCCAGAGTGGTAGTGACCTGGAACAGTCCAGTGGAACCCTGGGCCGGCATGGGGGTGGTCGAGGCAGCCCAGGATTCCAGCCCCAAGCCTGGCTCCCCACTCTGTGCTTTGTCATCTTCTTCCTCAGAGCCCTGGCTCTACCTCTTCTCCCCCTTCTGGGGAGCCCGAGCTGCAGACTGGGGTTTCACACACCCTGCATCAGGGCCGGTGGCTGCTGCCCTCCCTGGAGCCGCAGGACCAGTTTGTTGAGCCAGGGTCTGAGACTTGTTTGTAAGGAGTATTCCGAGGATGATATTGCAACATAATGGGCTCCTTTGCAGAGGCTTTTCTAGTCTGCCTTGTACTATCATAGGCATGGTTCTGAGAAGAGGCCGTGAACCAAGCAGAGGTAGATGCCCAGCCTGGGCTGTGGTCTGGAGGGGGTGGCCCAGCCCTGACATCCTCTCTTCCTTCACGGCCTGCTGCCTTGTGCTGGGGGAACATGGACTCCAGTGAGGCCTCCGATGAGTGGCCCATACTGTGCCCAGTCCTCATCAGATCCTCCCCTGCCATGCAGTTGGGACAGGGACCAACCGGGCTCCCCACAAGTGTGAGTGCAGGCTTGTCCTCGGAGTCCCTGGCCAGGCCTCACTGACCAGCTCCTCCAGGGAGCAAAGCCTCCCCAGCAGATGGTGACCCCCAGTGATCCGAGGAGCCCCTCAGTAGAGAGCAGCTGGGGTCAGTTGGAGCAGGGCCCTCCTTGGATCAGAGCACAGATGGGCATTTCTGCTGTGTGGAAATTCAAGGACTGGGCCCATGTCTGAGTCCTTGAGGAGGCACCAATGGTGAGCCATGGTTGCTAGGATCCTAGATCCAGGTCTGGGAGACCCACATACAGACTTGGCATCTACTCAGTGAGGGTTTGGCAGGAAGGAAGGAATGCCACTGCCGAAGCTCCAGGTCTGTCTGCCAGCAGACATCAGGGGCAGAATCTGAATCTGGATCCTCTGACTCCAGGACCATCATCTTTATTTTTCTTTCTCATGGGGTTAAGCAACTTGCCCATGGTCACGCAGATAAGTAATTATTAAGTATCTGAGGCCGGATTTGGACTCAGGTCCTCCTGACTCCAGGGCTGGTGCTATATCCACTGTGCCACCTAGCTGCCCCTTTCTTTCTCATTTGTAACCATAATGACATCCTTTCTTTTTTTTATAGCTGCCACCACCTTGTGAATCCACCTGTACCCTCCCCACAGATGGTAAGGTCCACTTTGTTACCTGATAACTCAAGCTCAGCCTCTGCGGGAGGTGTTCCCTCCTTAATAATGATAGCATTTGGAACCCAAAGGGGGAGCCACAGGCCCCAGGCCCCTATGTGACTTCCCTGTTCAGGGAAACCTCCCTTAGGGTCGAGAAGAGGCTTCAGGGGGTTAGGCACTACTTAGGTGGGGAACAGCCAAGCTACTGCAACCCAAGCTGCCCCCCAGTACCCAGGTCTAGTGAATTAGCACGCCTGTTGGAGGCTGGTCAAACCAACCCATTTCTAACAAGTGGCTACCCAGTCAGGGCGTGCTTGGCCCCTGAAGACCGGCCCCCTCAGTACCAAACTCAGCCAGCTCTTGGCCCAATGGGTTAGGAGGCATTTCCAAAACCTCTACTGGGGTTTGAAAATGAAGCCATCCCTGCCCTCAAAGAGCTGATGTTCTCCAGACTCTGAGGCCTAGTGACCTCCAGGCATGTCCCTTCAAAGGACCAGCCCCAGGGCAGCCCTTGGTTCTGCATTAAGGACCAGTGAACACTGGGTCCCATTGCATTGAAAGATAAGGGGACTCTGTTTGAGCACAGATACTAATGATTTTTTCTTTGTCTCCATACAGTGGACAAATGGTTTTATTACCAGAGCAACTAAAGGCACCCAAAACTTAGCTGTCGCCATCACCATCGCCATTGCATTCCCTTGAGCAAGAAATCCTAGATTCCAAAGTCATAGCTTTGAAGAGGCAGCTTTATTGAAGCCCAGGTCCATGTTAACTAGTTGAGTTATCCAGAATGTTCTGTCCTCCCATGAGCAATATCTCCCTCTCCCTGTCCCCAGGGCCAGCCTGGAAATCATCAGAGAGATTAATGTGCGGAAGCAAGTCTGCTTTGGATGTATGTGTTTGCTGTATGTTAGGAAATAAAATTATTTTGCTGAAGCTCAGTTGGAAATCATGGATTTTTTTTAACATCAAAACATCTGAAATGGTACATTTGCCAGTCAAGCCCAGGTCTTCCTGTTTGATAGGATGTCCCCATTTTTTTTCAACATAAAATTCACCTTGAAATTAAGAATGGAAAGCTGTATGGCCATCGATTCAGCCCTGATGAGACTGGCCCAGAGGAGGCAGCCAGAAGAGGAGGGGGGTTAGTCTCCCATTCTAGACACTGAGCCCCAATGTAGCAAGGGCTCCTCCACCTGCAGTCAAACTTGAGGCAGTGGGGGAAAGGGCAGGGTTCTGAATTCAACAACTGTGACTTCACCCCTGAACCTGTTTCCTCAGCTGTAAAAGGTGAGGAGAGAGCCACATTCACATCTCGGGGCTCAAAGGAGATCATTCACAGCTAGCTTTGCCATCCTTCAAGTATGATGAAAGACTTTATCTCCCCACCCCCAACAAGAGGGAACCCAGAAATATCTATTAATAAGGTCTAACTTATTAAGGATGCTTAGCTCTATCACCTTCAAATTAGTGTGTAAAATGAACACAAAAGCTTAGGTTAGGGAAGGAACCCAGTAAAGTGTCCAGATGCTGCTTTGCTGCTGCTCACCCAATTTGGAAGAATGCAAGAGGAAGGGTCATTTGGGGTGGGTCCTCCATAAACACGCAGCCCCTGATCAGATTAAAATGTGATTGGGAGGGGGCAGCTAGGTGGCGTAGTGGATAAAGCACCGGCTTTGGAGTCAGGAGTACCTGGGTTCAAATCCGGTCTCAGACACTTAATAATTAGCTAGCTGTGTGGCCTTGGGCAAGCCACTTAACCCCGTTTGCCTTGCATAAAAAAAAAAAAAACCTGTAAAAAATAAATAAAATGTGATTGGGAACCAATGAACAAAAATAATAATTAACATACATAATATAAGATTTTCTAAGTCAACATGTGGGCAGGTCTAATAGATACTCCTGCTCCCAAGGATTGACAGGAAAGAACAGTCAAGAACCTCCAAGGATGAGGTAGGGAGGGGGCATGGAAGGGTTTCACTCCCCTCCCCTGTGAGAGCTTCCAGAGTCTCCAAGTGATGAAGGATTCGATCCACCTTGACCATCCTGAGGAGCTGGCAAGGCCACATAGAATCAAATTCCTATAGCAAATCAATTACATTCAAATATTCCCCATCCAGCAGTCATTCCTGCTGCTGCTCACGGTTCTGCGTAGCTTTCCTTGTTTCCCTCACAAAAACTCTGGGGTGATGACTACAAGTCTTATATTGATTCCATTTTACATGGGAGGAAACTGAGCCCAAAGGCGGGAAGACCAGGTTCCAAATCGGCCTCGGACACCTGCTGGCTCTGCAGTCCTGAGCCAGTCACCCAAACTTCCTGGGCCTCAGTTTCCTAATCTGCAAAGGCAGGAGAGGAGGCCTCAAAGCTTGTGTCAGCTCTCTGCTCTTCCAAAGTGTGAAAGCAAGGTGGTGTCTCAAGTCACCCATCCGGGGACCCGCAGGGACCCAGGAGGTGAGTGCAGATGGCCAGGTCTGTCTCTCTATGATGCCCTAGGTCAAAATGCCTACGATGTGCTGTCACCAGAGGGTTGAAAATACGGTTCCTGCCTTCCCTGAGCTCTCATTCCATGTATCCATACAGGGAGGGACACAGACACGTGTGTGGAAGTACAAGCCAAGCATCATAGCAGGGGAAGAGAAGAAGATGGTGCCATTTTATCAGTTTTAAAAGAACCAAGATCCAGGGAAGTGAGGGAGCTGCTTCCAGACATGAGTCACAGTGTCATGACGGTCCAGAGATGGGACTTTTAAATTTTTCAAAAAATCCATTTTCTCTGAGAATGTATTAAGCCATTTTAAAAGGAGTTGGGGAGAGACAGGCACCAATACAGAATTTAAACCAAGACCTCCTGTTAATCTCTGTCTTAATTTTGCTGATACTTTACTTGATAAATAAAGCTTCCCCTTCTCATATCTTTCCCTCATGCTCCCTTTCTCCCCTCAACCATCAAAAACCAGCCAGGAATGCTTGCAAGTGGGAACAAGAGGAAGCCTGGAAATGGATAAGGAGACTCCCTTAGAGACAAAACCAGCCAGAATAAGGCTTTGTTTGCAGACTCAAGACGTGTCCTTGACTGTAACAGCAAAGTTAGGAAGAAGGGAGGCTGTGGTGATGACTTCTGTTCAAAGATAATGAGTTCAGTTCTGGAGATGTGAGACTGGAAATTAGGAGAGAGATAAGGGCTGGATAAACAGCTCTGGAGAGTTGTCTTTAGAGAGATGAACATTGAATCCCCCTAAAATGTGGTGCCAGTCTTAATGAATGTCAGGACAATTTATGAACTGACATCATTCTAAACATTAATTTGTAGCTGCTCTTTACCTGTGGGGGACTTGATGTCATTGCCAGATCATGTCCAGTTACAACTGTGCCCTCACGGGTAGCTAGATGGCACAGTGGATAGAGCACCAGCCCTGGAGTCAGTAGTATCTGGGTTCAAATCCGGCCTCAGACAATAATTACATAGCTGTGTGGCCCTGGGCAAGCCACTTAACCCCATTTACCTTGCAAAAAAAAAAACCCTAAAAAAAAAACCTGTGCTCTCACAATGGATCTACTTTTTTAGGGGAAGGAGTCTAACTTTCTATTTCCATCTTTGTTGAACCCGGATTAGTCCAAACTACATCTGGTCTCTGTGATGATCACACTGCCATTATAAGCTATCCCAGAAACACCTGGATTGATACCTTTCTGGACACCTCAAGACAGGGACTAATTTGCAATTCTATTTGGGAAGGCATTAATTTAAAATAAAAATAGATTAGAATCCAGAATAAATGAGAATAGATTTAAAATCTAGAATAAATAAGAATGCTTGGTAATTAATTGATAAGAAATCTGAATGAGGTGAGTTTGGCTGGGTTCTTTGTGATCTTTCTCAGTTGAAGTCAAAAAGAAACCCCCAAAATAAAAGTAACCAGGAGTCAGATGAAATGATGGGCCACCTTAAAAGAGATCTTAGTGGAAATCCAGTGTCATCTCATTATACAGATGAGGAAACTGAGGCCCTTCATTTAGGGATTCCATCACCCCTACATCATTTGTCTTCAAATCCAAATTCAGGGCCAACTCCAGTAGACATCATATCACCGCCTCTGCCTAAGCAGGAACTGTGACTTTTTTCTACAGAATGTGAGGGCAGATTGAATCACACTTCTTAATAAGAGACCAAGAATCCAAGCGACAAAGATAAAAAGAGTAGTGATAATAGAAATGAATAAAACATTTGCATTTGAATGGAAGGACTTTTTTAAAAATTCAACCTTTTGCAGTGAAATATATATAAATATAAATAAATATATAGATATAGATATATATTTACAGGGACAATTTTATATAATTTTTTTCCCAGCCTATAGTACTTATTTTTTTCCCTTCCAAAAGAAATCTCTCATTTTGGGGGACCAGAGCAATTTAGGGACCTATGAAATCTTGCTCCTGTTTATTTTTTATTTTCCAAGCACAAATATTCTCATCAATAATATCCATGACTGAAATTCTTTGCTGTCCCTCCTACTACCCATTGGCATTTCTAACTCATTAAACAGCCCACATCTACAAAGGTCAGCCTTGGTTTAAAACAATTAATTAAGAAGACAGGAAAGGTCAATAATCTGTGATCCATATCAGACAAGGGCAATTTTTCACTGCTTCCCAGTGGTCCTGGATTTATCACAAGTTAGAGCTGGAAAGGGTCTTATGGAATATGTCCAGCATCATTTTATAGAGTGGGGAAACTAAGGCCCAAGGCATCCATCAGTCAACAGCAAGAGTCTTAAATATATGCCTGGCGCATGGGAGGTGAGATAAAGCCCCTGCCCTCAAGGAGCTTACAGTCTCATGGAGATACTTTCAGGGGATCTGTGAATTTGGATGGAAGAATGCAGAAAGTTTCAGAAGAAACGAGACCTTTTCCCCAACTCCCAAATGAACTTCGTCCTAAATTGTTTGAGTGAGGAATGAATGAGGAGAAATGTTGAGAGAAATATGTTCTATAATTTGTTCCCTCTGCACTGACCACATGCCTTATATTAACATTGACTTTTCCCCTTCCCATCCCCGACCCCATAGTCCAAGCTGGGAGATGAGGTTACTGAACTTTTAGTAAGGTACTTTGCCCCCTCCTGGGACTCATGCCCCTCCCAGGCATCAAACTAGCCCCTAACTACAAAACAATGTCCCTGCCATCACTGAAAGGATGAAGTCTGAGCTACCACCCCTCCTCCATAGAGCCCTAATTACCTCCTCTTTGCTCTCTGTGCTACTGCCCCCATCAACATACACCTAATTTCCTAATCTTCCTGCCCTTTTGAAAGCTCACTCACTCCTCACTTGAATTTCTTGTCTTCCTTTGGGAGTGCAGCCTGCCCTTGGGGAGCAATATCTCATGCTCCTCTGCCTTTCCTTGTCACTCACGCTCTCCTGGCTTATGTTGTTGATGTAGCAACTGATATCTCATTGACTTTTAAACAATATTCAACATTTTCTTGTAGTCTTTAAAATCATGATCCTGGTAAGAGTCCATCTGCTTCACCAGATGGTCAGAGGGGTCCATGACACCAAAAAGGTAAAGACCCTGTGAGGAATGTAGGGGGACTGACTTTTACAGAATAGAAGAGATTGTTAGTTTAAACACACACACACACACACACACACACACAAAAATACAAAGATTGAGGTCTGCCTGTGGCTATATGAGTGTAAAGGGGAGACAAAAGAATTGACCCCAACCTGATCAGACCTTTGGTTAGCCCAGGCCTGCTCCAGCTCCTTGTCCTCTGCTAGTGCCACCTGCTCAATGAAGTTCATTCATATTACTCTATACTCCCCTGTGCTCATCAGTATAATGACCAGGACCAGGAAAACATAGTAGAGAATGGTTCAAGGTGAACATATTGATTAGATTGTAACCCTGATGGGACAGCCAGGTGGCGCAGTGGAGAGGGCACCTGCCCTGGAGTCAGGAGCACTTGAGTTCAAATTTGACCCCAGACACTTAATAATTGCCTAGCTGTGTGGCCTTGGGCAAACCACTTAATTCCATTGCTTTAAATTTAAAAAATAAAAATTAAAAAAAAATTGTAACCCTGAGGATTCAGACCAACAACTGGCTCAGAAGGAAGAGAAAGCCTCTCAAACTGTATATGACTAGACATTTCGCAATTTGGGCCTTTTTTCACTAGGGAAAATGGTTCTTTGCTTCAGAAAAGTTAATTAATTAATAAGTTATTTTAATCATTCTGAACTAAGTACTTATAATTATGATCCATTTTAAAAACAATAATTTGAAAAGAAATTTAAATGAGGAATCTGAAAACTCTAAGTTTATCTGATATCCCTTGAGAAGTCACTGATGAAAATCTAGGCCAGATTACTGGAAAATATCTTGGGATGGGGCCCAATTCCAGAAAAAAAGTTTTTGTTTGGGATCTGTTAGATCAGCTGCAAACTGAAATAAAAAAGCCTTAGGAGGCCCCCTGCTGTTTCAGCAAAAATCTTTCATAATAAAGGGGACACTTGGTGATCACAGCCTGAGCTTACAACCAAGACTTACCTCAGCAGTAGAACCCTCTTACATGCCAGATTGTCTTAGGCTCATCATCATCACTGACACCCCAACTGTTCATCAACATTTAATTGGCCTCAGGGCCAGTTTGAGAGCCAGCCTCTGCAGCCTTCATTCTGGGAAACCACCTCCTGGTTCTTTCCTTCTCTCCCTTCCTTCCTTCCTTCCTTCCTTCCTTCCTTCGTTCCTTCCTTCATTCCTTCCTTCCTTCGTTCCTTCCTTCCTTCGTTCCTTCCTTCCTTCCTTCCTCCCTTCCTTCTTTCCTTCCTTGTCTTCTATACTCTTTTTCTCCTCCATTTAACACCCTGACCTCCCTGCTGTTCCATGAACACAACTCTCCATCATGGGACCTTGTGTCTTTGCTTGTCCCATCTTTCTTGAAGGTTTTCTCCCTCCTCTTCTCAGCCTCCTGTCTTTCCTACCTGCCTTCAGGGTCCAGACTGGGACTGCAGGTGTGAGTGGTGGGGGTCAATGAGACTGCCAAAGAAGAGAAGATAACAGGACAAAGGACAGGTCCTAGGGAACACAGGCATCAATGGTTGGTTCCTTAAAAGGCTGAGGAAGCATGATGGTCCAGAAAAGGGTAGGGGGTAGTGGAGCCAAGATGGCGGAGTAATGGCAGGGACCGAATTTTTCCCAGATTCCCCTCAAAACAACTTTCAAATAATCCCTCAAAACAAATTCTGGAGCTATAGAGAGTGAACAGGAAAAATCTCTTGCTCCACGGAGAGAAAGGAGTGCAGTCCAGCCAGAGAACACCCCTCACTTGGGCAGACTGGTAGCAGACCCTAGAGGTGCCAGCTACAGCAGCAGTGACTTCCAGAACTCTCAGCCCCCAAGATGGTAAAGGGTCAGACAGCTGGTCTGAAGGAGAGGGAAGGGGTCTCCTTTCTGATACTGTTGCCTTGGTCATGGAAGGAGCTGGTGGCAGTCCCAGGGTGAGGAGGAGAACCAGTTCATTAGTTTGGGACCCCAGGAAAGTGGGGATCCTGGTCACAGGTGCAGGGCAGAAAATTGTGCTAGTGGTCGTTCACAGGAAAGAACCACCCCTCTCCTGATCACACCACCTTGGAAGAACCAAAAACGTATAGATCCCCAGACTTAGCTCTGGAAAAAAATGCACAAAAAACTTGAAGCTTAGGACAGTGCTCCCATTGGTCTTGGAGCAGCATCCAACTTTAACATAAAGACAGAAGTCAAGTCATGGGCTGAAAAAATGAGTAAACAACAACAAAAGAACCTGATTAAAACAAGTTACTCTAGTGATAGATAGGAAAGCTCAAAACACCAACTCAGAAAAGGACAACAAAGTCAAAACTGTTGAATCCAAAGCCTCCAGGGAAAATGTGAATTGATGTCAGACCCAAAAAGAATTCCTAGAGGAACTCAAAAGGGTTTTAAAAATCAAATAAGAAAGCCAGAGGAAAAATTAAGGAACAAATGAGAGTGATACAAGAATATCACGAAAAGAGTTTTAACAGCTTGGTAAAAGAGGCCCCAAAATACTGAAGATTATTTGCTGTCGGGGGAGGGAGGGAGAGAAGGAGAAAAATGTAAAACTCAAATCTTACCAAAAAATGAATGTTGAAAATTATCTTTACATGTAATTGGAAAAAATAATCTAAAATAACATCTTAAAAACCAATATGAGTAATGGTAAAAGAGACTGAAAAATCTACTAAAGGGAAGCACTCCTCAAAAAAAGCAGAGTTGGTCAGATGGGAAAGGAGACACAAAAGCTCACTGAAGAAAATATTACCTTAAATATGAGAACTGGGCAAGTGGAAGCTATTGATTCATCAAGACATCAAGAAACGATTGACAAAAATCAAAGGAATAAAAAAAAATCAAAGAAAGTGTGAAATATCTCATTGGGGAAAAAAACTGATCTGGAAAACAGATTTAGAAAAGATAATTTAAGAATTTTTGAACTACCTGAAAGCCATAATCAAAAAAAGAGCCCAAATATCATCTTTCAAGAAATTATCCAGGAAATTCTGATATTCTAAAACCAGAGATTAAAAAAGAAATTGAAAGAATTCACTAATCACACCCTGAAAAAGATTCCAAAATGAAAACTCCCAGGAATATTACAGTCAAATTCCAGAACTACCGGGTCAAGGAGAAAATATTGTGGATCCAGAGTTAGGATCATGCAAGATTTAGCTGTTTAGGAGAAGATTGGAATGTGATATTCTGGTGTGCAAAGGAGCTAAGATTACAGCCAAGAAGCACCTTCCCTGCAAAAATGAGTATAATCCTTTGGGGGGGGGGGGGGAATGGATATTCAATAAAAAAAGAACTTTCAAGTGCTCCTGAGGGCAAAAAACCAGAGTTGACTCTCAAAGACAAGATTCAAGAGAAGCACAAAAATGGTAAATAAGAAAGAGAAATTATAAAGGATTCAATGACATTAAACTGTTTATATTCCCAAGTGGGGGAAAGTGATCCTTGTAACCCCCAAGCACTTCATCATTATTAGGGCAGTACATAGACAGAGGACATGGGTGAGTTGAGTATGATGGGATGATATCTAAAAAGAATTTAAGGGATGAGAAAGAGGGAGGCACTCAGAGAAGTAGAATGGGGTAAATTATTTTACATTAAAAAAAAGGCAAAAGAACTCTTCCAGTGGAGAAGTTGGGGAAGTGGAAGGAGAATGTCTCTCTTACTCTCATCATATTGAATTATCTTAACCCTACAGAAAAATAGGAGGGAAATGGATAAAAGAAAGGGGCAGGGCTGATAGAAGGACAGAAGGATTAGAAGGAGCAGTTATCAGAACCAAAATACTTTTGAGAATAGACAGGATATGGGGGTGGCTAGCTGGCACAGTGAATAGAGCACCAGCCCTGGAGTCAGGAGTCCCTGAGTTCAAATTCCACCTCAGACACTTAATAATGACCTAGCTGTGTGGCCTTGGGCAAGCCACTTAACCCCCATTTGCCTTGCAAAAAAGCCTTAAAAAAAGAGTACACAGGATGAAAGGAGACAGCCAGAATATGATAAACAGGAAGGAAAGAAAATACACAGAATAACCATGAAATAATTTTTAGCAAGTTTCTTTGATAAAGGCCTTCTTTATCAAATATCTAGAGAACTGAGTTAAATTTATAAAAAAATAAGTGCCACTCCCCAGTTGATAAATGGTCAAAGGAAATGAATAGGCAGTTTTTAGATGAAGAAATCAAGCTACCTGTCATATGAAAAACGTGCTCTAAATCACACTGATTAGAGAAATGCAAATTAAAACAACATTGAAGTACTACTACCTCACACCAATCACAGTGAATGAGTTAGCAATTCCATGATCCAAGACAAATCTAAAGAACATGTGATGAAAAATGCTATCCATCTCCTAAAGAGCAATCTGGTGGAGACTGAATGCAAAATAAAGTATTCTTTAAAAAAATATTTTTTCATATTTTATTGGTCTGTATTTTCTAACATCACTAATAAGGAAATCCGTTTTACATGACTATACATGTATAATCAGTATCAAATTGCTTACCATCTCAGGGAGGTGAGAAGTAAGGAAGGAGAGAATTTGGAACTTGAAATGAAAAATAAAACAAATATTTAAATTGTATTTACATGTAGTTGAGAAAAATTATATATATGTATATATACATATAAACACACACACACACACACATATATTTAAAGAAAAGTTGGAAAAGGGACACTGCTCAGTAGGTGGACAGGGAGCAGAGGATTCCTACTCTCATTGACAGAAGCCACTCATTCAGTTTCCATGTGCTTTGGGAGCAGGTAGATGACTCTGTACTTGCTCTCATTCCATATACAGATTCCCATCTGAGCTATACAATTAACCTGAGAAGCTGATATTGCATATGGTATTATCCTGGCTTTACAGATGATGAAAATAGGGCTAACAGAGGGTAGGGGATCATGATCAAATAACTTGTGTCGGGGGCAGGATTTAAATACAATTCTTCCTCATTCATTCTAAATACATAATCTGCAGCTCTAGGAGAGAAAAATGGAGAGAGTTTTCCACATGTGGCCAAAGAATCAATTGTAACTCATAGACATGTCCTATGTCCATATATGTAGAGAATATGTGGATGGATGTAATACACACATGTAGATTCACAGAAAATATTTATTGTTTAAATATTTATATGTTTTATGCTATTTATAGATATTTATGATATTTGTAATGTACATTCATATTATGATTGTAATATATTATTATTTATATTATTTTTGTTCAACTTATCTCTAAACAGGTTTTCATTTCATTTGTATGTTCATATATTAATGTTATATTTATATATTAATGTCCTGTTTATATAACATATTTTAATATTGTTTTAATATATTATTCCTGTATCTAGATGTCTATATAGTAATGATATTTATATATTTGCAGTTTATATTTTATTTAGATGTTCTATAATAATGTAAACATTTTGTTACTTATATATTTGTATATAGTATGCATAAAGTATTTTATATTTTACTGATGTTCACATCATCATATTTATATATTGATATCTATCTAAAGTATGTCTCTATACTTATATCTATAATATAGATATTATGTTACACATTATAACATCTATATAATACCTCTGCATATTATATAAGATAGATATTACATTATATATTATAATTCCTAGAGAGCTATATATCATGGAATATCTATATACTATGTATTCATATCTATGTGATATGTCATAGTATGTGACACAGATGTCATACATAACACTATCTCCACACGATCTCTGTATTTCTATCTGTATAATCTATGTAGCATTCTGTACTGTAGATGTTGGACGATTTCCACCTTCGTCTCCCTCCCCGGGCCTCCGGGCGCGCCTGTCTCGGGGTCACGGCCACGGCCTCCGGGCGCGCTTGTCTCGGTCACGGCCACGCACGAGCCTGTCCCACTGGGCCCGCGCCTCGGTCCACGTGTGCGGTGTCCCCAGGCCAGGGCGAGGAGGCGGCACGTTTCGGGAAGGAATGTTCTGGAGCCCGGGAGGGCGGCAGAGCCACCACGAGGCGGGGCCGGGCATGAGGCGGGCACGGATTCGCATCCGGGGCTTCCGGGTGCCGAGGCCGGGGCGCGTTCCCCGCGGGAGCCCACCTTTCGGGGCGGCCCCGGGCAGCCTCTTCTCGGGGCGCCCGGCCGCGCACCCCGTCTCACAGCTGGGCCGCCCCGCGCAGACGCCCCTCCCCCGCCATGTGTTAAGCCTTGGCCGTGCGCCCCGGCCGGGGTGCTCTCGGGGAGCGGGGTGCCGGCCCCCCGCCTCTCCGGCCCTGGCGAGCGCCCGGGGCGAGATTCGCACCCGGGCCGGGGGAGGGGCGGAAGCGGAGCGAGGCGCCGCCCCCGGCGAGCCGCCCCCCCTCCCGGTACTGCCACGTCTCGCGCGCTCGGACGCCCGGCGGGGGCGTGGCCTCCGCTGGCCCCGCCCCGCCCCGCCCCCTCGCGGCCGGCTCGCAGGCTCGGGAGTGGAGGGGGCGGGCCCGAGGGGGAGGGGCGCGCTTCCGGACGCGGCCGGGGGCGGGGCGCCGTGACGTGTTTCCGGTGAGTGGCGGGCGGCCTCGGGGGCCGCTGTTGTGTCGGGCCGGTGCGGGAGAGGGAGGCCGGGAGCCGCCGCAGCCGCCGCGCCGCCCCAGGAGCCCCCGGCGGGCCCGAGTGAGTGCGGGCCGGGGCCGGGGCCGGGGCCGGCCGGGCGGGGCCGGCCGGGCGGGAGCGGGCGGCCGGGCCGGGCCCGAGGGGAGGGCGGGGGAAGTGACACGCAGGCGGCCGGAGCTTCCGGGCCTCGGCCCCCGCCCGGCCCAGGGCCCCTTCGGGGGCGGCCCCCGGGCAGGCCCGGGCGGAGGCGCCGCGGGGCGGGGGGCACCCCGGCCCTGCTTCCCCTCCCCCACCCCGGCCCTGCCTGCGCCCCCACCCCGGGCCCCGCTCCGGAGGCCCAAGGTCACCCGGGGGGCTCATCCTGCTCCCGGGGGGCTTCCGCGGGGGCGCCCTGGGGGCTCAGTGGGGGCGCCTGGGCCGGCCGGGTGGGCCGGGGGACGAGGAAGGCCTTGGCGGACAGGTCGGGCAGGGCCGGCCCGGGCTGGGGGTGCAGGAGCCGGCGGGTCAGGCCGGGTGGGCCCGGGCCCCCGCCCCTCCTCCAGCTGTCCGGGTCCAGCGGCCACACGGGGCCCGGGCCGGCCGGACGTGGCCCTGGACGCGGGGGACACCGGGGCCTCAGAGCTGGGCGCTCGGGCTGGCCTTGGCTTGGCCGAGGAGCACCCACTGCAGGTGGCCTGCATTCCCACGTACCTGGGTGACTGGGTGGTGCGGGCAGCAAAACAGGAAGTTAAGAAAAGAGGAGGGTGTGAGAGGAAAAAGTGATTTCAGTTTCGGACTTGTTGGGTTGGAGATGCTCCTGGCACAATCCTAGCATCTGCGGATGGGCCGGAATGCGGCGGCCAGGGGGCCTGGCCTTCAGGAGACCTAGGGCTGGCCTGGATCTAGGGATCTGGGGGCTGACAGAAGCCGTAGTTGAACCCCTTGGAGATGATGGGGTCACCAAGAGATGAGATGGGGAGAAAAGAAAGTTGGGAGACAGCTCTGGAGTCCACTGAAGTGGAGGAGAAGAAAGAGAGCGGGCTCCAGGGGTGGGGGAGATACAGAGAGGTCAGGAAGGAGCAGGACGGAAGGCCAGGCCATGGGGGTCAGCTCAAGGCTCCTCAGTCACCTGGGAGAGAGCCAGGGGAATGAGGGTGGAAGCCGGACTGCTTGGAGACACGAGGCCGAGAGAGGAGGGCTGGTGCTTGAGAGTCCTCTCCGACACTCCCTGGCTGTGTGAACTTAGGCTGAGTTTGGTCTCCTTGGACCTTCTTGGAACGGGGACTGCACCTCTGTGGCTGTGTGGTGTGTTGGCATCTATTTCACATCACATCTCCTTGGTCACGCCCCTGCCTTTGCACAGGCCCGGTGGCAGCTGCCCCCCCCCCCCCCCCACTGCCCTCCTCTCCTCTCCCACTGCCCTCCCACCTCAGAATTCCCAGTGTTGTTCAGGGCTTAGTTCTAGATGCAGCCTTTTACCCGAAGCCTTTTCTGTCCCAACCAAACCCTCCTTCCTCCAGCTCCTCCAAGATTGCCTTGCATTTATTTTATAGGTTCTTAGCTGTGTTGTCTTCTTTGAAATGTCAGCTCTCTGCAGACAGGGATTGTGACCTGTATGTTTGTGTGCCATGGTGCTTGTTGATAGATTCTGGACTATGGGCAAGTCTGAGATCATTTAAACCTTTCAGGACCCAGGCAGCTTTGAGGCTCTTTAGTAACAGCTCCCCTTTGTCTAGAGAGTCTTTAAATTTTCAAAGCACCTTACATGTCTTACTTCATTCAATCCTTACACCTACCCTGAGAAACAGGGACTCTGCATTGCTGATCACAATCAACGAGGGGAGTTTTCACAGAGAAGTTAACCATCGTGATGACTGGACAGTGCCAAAGGAAGAGAATGATGGGCCATACAGGGTTGTGGTGAGAGAACTAGACACTGCCCAGGAATTTGGTCAGTTTGGTAGATCCTTTCCTTCCCCATTTCAGAAAAATGAGCTGGTTGGATTAGAACAGGCTTCTTCGGCTTTTTTGTGCCAGCACTCCTGTGGAAGTCTGGTGACACCAAGGAGCTCTTCTCAAAGCATAAAAAATAATACAGAGAGGACTACAAGGGAAACAGATGATGTTGCAATATAATAAAATAGGAAAATGTAAAGACAAAAATATGAACCACAAGTTAAGAACCTTTGGATTATGTTTTATCTCTGGGACCCCATCTATCTCTGAGACCTTTGATTTAAGTTGTATGTGAATTTAAAAATTTTCTTGTGCCTTTTACATATTTTACTGAAAGACGGAGAGACAGACAGATGGTTAGGAAGAAGTTATTTTCCTCACCCCACATTAAGTAGCAAAGAAATTTTGAAGCCAAATTAAGAACTAAACCTTCTTCCTTCTTTACTTCCTTTTCCTAGGCTTTACCGTATAAAGAACTGTAGGGTCATCTGTCCAACCCTTCACTTCATACTAGGAGAAACTAAACCCAAAGGAGGTAGCCTGGTAGCAACAACATTGGGCCAACCTGGGCTAGTGGATGGCAGAATGGCATCTCACTGAGTGTTCACTCCTTCAATCCTCCATGGTCTCATTTGCCCTTGTTGAGTCAGTGGGAATGCCTTAAATTATCACCCCCTGCTCTCTTTGCCAGTGATTGCGTAATTCAGGAGGGCAGGTCTAGACATGCTATTTTTTTTTCCAGTTTACCCCCACACAGGATCATGAAATAGATTCATTTTTAAATTTCTTTGAATTTTCTTAAAAAGTTGTTTTTTTCTATCATTTCCCTACAATTTCCTACCATCCCCTGCAAGATGGACTCTCTTTTATGACAGAAAAAAAACCAAATAACAGAAACATCTGACTCCTGGTCCCCATGTAACAATGTACTTCTTTCTGCCCTTAGGGAAAGAGGTATGCTTTATTTCTTTTCTTGGATCTTCATTTGTTTTTCCATTTTTAGTTCGATTGAGGATCATAGATTCTGAGATCATTTAATTTTTCCTCATTTTACAGATGAGGAAACTGAGATTCTGAGATGCCAATAAAGATAGAGTTCTTTTTTGAACTCAGGTCCTCCTGACTCCAGAGCTGGAGTCTACCCACTGAACCACTTAGCTGTCCTCATGGAGTTCTCTTTTAACCTTTTTCACCCCTGGTGATCTAGGTCCATTTGAAACACCTCTAGCCCTCAGACTTAAATCTGTGACTTAATGAAGGTGGGACAGGGTTCCTAACCTAAGGTCTTTGGACTTTAAAAAAGAGTGTGTGTGTGTGTGTGTGTGTGTGTGTGTGTGTGTGTGTGTGTCTGTCTGTCTGTTTAACTACAAAATGGTATGTTACTTTTCTCCAACCTTCACTCCAGGCTTTTCCTCTGATTGTCTCCTATGCCTTAAAGGCTCTTCTTTCTCATCATCTCCTTACTTCCATGGCTGCTTTTAAGTCCCAGCTAAAATCCTATGTCCTATAGGAGTCTTTCAGATCCCTCTTATTTCTTGTGCCTTTCCTCTGTTACTTATCACCTCTTTTTCTGGCTATACCTTCTTTGCACATATTTGTATGTTGTCTCTCTTGTGCTTAATAAATACGTATTGACTGACTTTATAATCCTGTTTATTTTATTTTTTTACACTTAAAAAGGGATTCATAACAAAAAAATTAAGAACCCTGACTTAAATGAGTTTTTAAGTCCTCAATCATCTGAAGTTTGGAATGTTATCAACCGTAGACCTTTTACACAAGGCTAAATCAGCTTTTCTATAGCCTAGGACCCTGAACCCCTTCCTTCTTGTCAGTCTACTAAAATATCACTTAAACATCTTTATTTCTCATTTTGGAAATCCCCTAAAGTTACTTTTCACAGAGGCATGATCATTATGATTTTTTAATCCTTTATGTTTTGTATGCATCACTGTTGAGAAGGATGAGCAAGACCCTTAAACAAATGAGTTTTTGACATGGATCTTGCCCCAAGAAGTGAAGATTCTCAAGTAATAGAAGAAGCTGTAGAATGGGAACTTTATTATGTCTTTTGTTTTTACATTTCATCCAGTATTTTCTCTCCTCCTAGACAGCCATCTCAGACAAGAATTTTGTGTAACCTTTGGATCTTCTGTTGAGTTGTGCTAGATGACCTTTAGGGTCTTTTTTTTTTTTGGTCTAATCCAGGTTTTGTAGCTTTCGTTATAAGCAATAATCCCAATGCTTTGGCCTAGAAAGAGCCCTTAAATCTTGGAGCCTGCATTTTACATGAGCAGAATGTAGAATAGTAGGTAGGAAATTCTACCTGGCCATAATTTAATTTGTGATAAAGAGAATGGCTAAAGACTTAGCATTTGTAAACCTGGGTCCTTTTCCAAGCTAATTTGACTAATTCTGGGTTTGAACTTTTTATGATGAAGTTGGATGGAAGTTCTTTCTACAACAGAGAACCTGGGGGCGGCTAGGTGGTGCAGTGGATAGAGCTCCGGCCCTGGAGTCAGGAATACAATAGAGAACCTGAAAAATAGTAAGGTAATTTTTAGGTAGCAAGTTTTAGTCATATTCAGATTACAGGGTGTGAAGGTAAGTTTTTTTTTTCCCTCGAGGAAAAAAACTTATCCTTAGTAGGTTTGAGAAGAGCTGCTTTTTAAGTCAGATTAAACTGACTCCAATGAATTATAGCAAATCTCTAGGTATAAGCAGTAGATCATTTTGAAGTATTAAAATACATTGATCTGTCTGGTGGGTTCTGTGAATTCATTCTCCCTTTTTCTCCCCCTTTCCCCTTATCCTATGGTCATGTCTTTAACCAAATCATTGAGCTTTGTTATTCATTTGTTAAGACCCAGCCCTGAAAGTAGCATGCCTTGACTGGGATGTTGAGGTGGGTGTGATGCCTTTTTCTATGCCAGGCTTTCTTCCAGTGCCCCCGGGGCTACATTCTCTTAGAACCTTCCTTCTTGGAATGTGGAAGGGCAGCTGTATTTAGAGTGTAGGACTTGAATTTGATTCCTGCTTTTGCTACTTAGTACCTTTGTGTTTGACCAAGTTACTGAACTTTTCTGGGCCTCATTTTCCTCAATTGTTACATGATGAGATTGAACAAAATAACTTTCAAAGTTCTTTTCACTTTTAACTCAGTTTTCCTAGATTTCTTCCTCCCAGATTTCTTTTATCCTTTGGTGTTCACTGAAATTTAATTTTGTCCTGAAAAGATACATCTCTTGGCACCTTTAGCACTGGCCACAATTTCTCTGATTCCCTGGCACTTGAGGTTCAGAGAAGGAGTTGGCATATTTTCTGATCCACAGGGTCACTTATAGATCCTTCCTCCCAAGTGTATTCTATCCTCTTCAGTTCTCATGATTGTCATCTTTGGGATTATGGATCACACTCTCAATACATTTGATCAACACCTGATGCTCCATCATTTTTCCCAACTTCAGCAATCCTTGGCCTCCAGTCCCTAGCCTCTCCATTTACTAGAACCTTTTTTTTAATTTGTTGTAATACTTTTTTTTTTAGGTTTTTGCAAGGCAAATGGGGTTAAGTGGCTTGCCCAAGGCCACACAGCTGGGTCATTATTAAGTGTTCGAAGCCGGATTTGAACTCAGGGACTCCTGACTCCAGGGCTGGTGCTCTATCCATTGCGCCACCTAACCGCCCCTATTATAATACTTTTTATTGACTTACAGCCATAAATTTTATTTTGTCTTTTCAGATTTTTAGAGAGTTTGATTCTTCTGCAAGACTGTTTTTCTTTTCAATTCTTTCTTCTATAACTCTTATTTCTTTTCCAGTTTTTTACTTTGGCACTCTTTATTTATAAAATCATTTAAAAAAAACTTTGTTTCATCTGTTCCATGAATGCTAATTGGGTTTATGGCCAAGCTATGTTTTTCTTAGAGGCTTTGCTGGTAGATGTTTCAGAATCATTCTCTTCTGAGTTTGTATTGTAACCTTCCCTAACACCAGAATGGATAGAGGGAGGGTGTGTGTGTGTGTGTGTGTGTGTGTGTGTCTATGTCTGTCTGTCTTCAACTTCTGCATCATACTTGATGGATCAGGTTTTATAGACTTCAAGAGGGAATGTCTGGCCTTGCCTTCTATGGCTTTCTAGGGGAGTTGAGTTATAACCTGGGCCCATTTATATGGAACTCTTTTTATTGGTAGAGACCTGAAGTACCACAGAGCCCCAAAGAACCTCTTGAATTGAAGAGACTTCAAGCAGATCCAGAGAGCTTGACCTGAGATCCCAGGTTACTCCTGGGGGTCCAAGCCACAGAACCTGTTGATTTCTGAACTTGCTTCTACTTGGTAATAGGACCAGTGACCACTCCTTATCCTGCACTGCCCTCTTTCTAAGTGGAGTCTGTGACCTCGAAGTGAGTTCCAAGGAAAGATCTCCCTGTTGGCAACTGCAAGACACGGAGCCTCTTCCTAAGTGTGTTCCCCTTGGTGGGCTCCTGGCCAAGTCTGGTCCCCAGAGTATGCAGAATTCTTTCTATGTCTTATGTTTAGCTGGATTAGAAAGTTTCTTCTTGTAAAGAAATCTGTCCTTGGACTTCCCAATCAGGATTTAGTTTAGGTCTGTGGAGGAGGTAAAAGGGAGAGAGGAGGGAACTCTCCAGATTCCTTTCTGCTTCTCAGACCTGAGCTTTGCCCTCCTTTTAGAGGAATACATTCTAACTATCAACAGTCATGTGAACAAATTCTCTAAATCACTGATAATTAGAGAGGTGCAAATTAAAGCCACTTTGATGTACCTTTTACCACCTGTTAGAGTGGATGGGCAAAGCTGACAAAGGAGGAAAATGCCAAATGTTGGTGGACCATGGGAGCATTAATTTTGGAATTGTGAATTGGTTCAGCTCTCCTTGAAGGTCATTTGGACTTGACCCAGCTTCTGATAGCAAGCCTATAGCTGAGGAAATCTATGGGTCTGTGTACAGAAATATTGAGAGCAGCTCCTTATGGGAAGCAAAAGTGAGAAGCTGCGAGACTGGAAGCCCTCCTTTGGAGTACATGAGTGTGATGGGTGTTTCCAGGTGCCTGTCCCTGCTTTCAAGGAATTTGGTCTTATTGGTTTGATGATATCTGTCAGTCAAATGATTAAAGAAGGAATAAACTGGCATTCATTTCAAGAGTCCTCGTACTTGGTGCAGCCAGTTTCCCCACCTTTAGGCACAAGGCCCTAACCCTTCCAAGGATAACAACTTGCATGTCTAGAGGGCATTTGAGTGCTTTATGGTGGGCTTCCATATTTTTGTCAGTCCTCTGAGGAGAGTCTAAAAGTGCCTACTATGCAGAGCATCAGGGGAAGAAGCAACATCCAACAGTGGTTTGTTTTGTTTTAAACACAAAGAAAATCACCTTGATAATCAAGGAACTTACATTATTAAAAATCTTGTTTTTAGGCCCAGTGAGTGTTGATAATCTTTCCTAAAGAGCATGAACTACAACTGAATGTAAATCTCAACTTTCTCCAAACTGGTAGGTTAGACCTTGGTTATTTTATAAACTTGTTCACCAGTGCCTCCTCTCTCTGAAGAAAGAGTCTCAGCCCCTAGTAAAACTAAAAAACAAAACAAAACAAAAATGACTTTTTGCTGTTTGAAAGCAGTTTATCCAATAGCACATCAAACAAATACAAAAGCACCCATCAGTGGGAAGGGGCCTAAAGGAGAGATCAGAGGAGGTTGTTTTGAATAGAGCTAGTTCCTGGTGTGAGGAGGGCATGAGGACCCCTCCATTGTGCCCTTGTTACCCCAGTATCTGTGATGGGAGATATGGGAGTTGGGGCCAGGAAGAGGGTCATGGTTCCTTGGAACTTGAGGGCCTCTGGGGTAGCTCACTTTTGAGAGGATGGGCTGGCAGCCCAGGTCTATGGGATGATTAAAGCCATGGAGAGAAGGCAGCTCATCAGCTGTTAGTGTGCTTCTCTTTTCTTTGCCAAGCACAGAGCTTTGGGTTGGGAAGAATGAGACAAGAGTGGCTAATTGGGAGTTAATTGAAACTTAAGATAAAGAGTGCTGCCAAGCTAGTCACCAACCAAATGAACTGTGTCCTCAAGGCCTTAGAAGGCTTGCAGGTGTGATGTGAAGATTGTGAAAGGTGGGCTAAGAACCAGACAGGTTGCAGAGAGGACTAGTGGGTGAGTTGCTTTAAAAAGAGAGTGGATCATGTCATGCCCACCTCTCAGGGCAGGGACTAGCCTAGTAGAGATGTCTACTCATGCTTTCATGTGGGCCATGTGATTATACTCTTAGATGTTTTTGGGTTTTTTTGAATTATAGATTGGAGAGTTGATACTAATATGTTGATGTCTCCTTGGAGGAGAAAGTATTTGAGAGATTCTATCTGTGACTTGTTTGATGTTTTTATTGGTGACTTGGATAAATATATGCCTAACAAATTTTCCAGTGTTATAAAGCTGGGAGGGAAGTCTTTCACTTTGGATAATCAAGTCAGGGTCCAAAGAGATCTTGGCAGACTAGAATTTCTAGTAAAGCCAAATCTAAGAAGATGAAAATTAAGAGATGTGAATCTGAATCCTTATATTTGGTTTCAGAAAAATCACCTTCAAAGATAAAAGTTTGGGGAGGCAAAGTTAGCCATTTTTAGTTTTAGAGGGGTTTTGATAGTCTTATAAGTTCATTACAAATCCCCAGAGACCCTAGGCAGAAAAAGCCAAAGCAGCCTTGTACTCTTTATGTGATCATTCCACTGCAGACTGCTTCTTGAGAATTCATATTGAGTGACCACATTCATTTTAGGGAAGGACTTCAATAAATGAACTTGAGAGGGTCTAGAGTATTGATTTCTTTCTGAAGTGGGGGCCAGGGCCCCTGGGAGGAAGAGGCCATGCATTCAGCTTCATCCTCAGCTTTTGTCTGCAACATAAACACAGCTACCCTTATTCCCCAACCCTTTCCCACTGGGCCCTCTCCTACCACCCTCAGGCATTTATAACTTTTCCTGCTTGCCATTGGGAAACTGCCCCAACCCCAGGGCACCCCCTGGTTTGTCCGAAGGCTCTCAAAAAGCAGATTGTGTCCAGGGTTGGGGTGTCAAGGAATAACCTGATGGGAACTCCCCCTTTTTTGCTTTGAATGGGACAATGATTGACTAGTGTGATGATCCTAGATCTCATTACTGTCTTTCTCCCCCAAACTCACCCCTTTTCCTTATTATTATTTAAGAACACATCTATTTAGGTTCACATCCTTGGGACCATTTCAGTGGCTCGCTATTCTCACCCCATTCAGCCAGGCAGCTGAAACAGGTCTCATGTCAGGTGTTTTTTCATAGCCATCCATCCCCTCTGCTCCCTGATTGGTATCCTTCCTTCAGCTTCTTGTCCTATTTCTTTTTGCACACTCCTGCTACGATGTGACCCTGTCATCCCCTTCTCGGTAGACTTCAGGAGCTTATTAAATGCCTACTTTAAGCTTGCAGCTGTTTGAAGTGCTCAGAATACAAAGGAGGGAAAAGCAGTCCCTGGTCTTTATGAATTCAAATATTATTTCAGATTCATTGCATCTACTTTAGATTTCTGTTTGTATGTAAGTTTTATAATCTGTATAAGCAGTGCAGTAGCACATGTATACAAGAAGCGTGTGCAGGTTTTTGTTTTTTAACTAATAGTGTGTAATCAGAAAAGATTAGAGACCACAGGTCTGAAGGAAGGTGATCAGAATGCTCAAACAACCTGGAAATCACACTCTTAAGCATTTGGGAGGAGGGATCAGATTCGTTTATCCTGGGGGAGAGTAGATTTGAGGGGACATGATAGTTGTCTTCAAGTATTTGAAGGATTAGCAAGTGGGAGGAGGAAGAGGAGGAGGAGACTTGTTCTATTTGGACCCTGAGAACCAAACTAAGGGCTATGGGTAGAAGTTTTAGAGGTCAGAGTGTCCTAACCTAAATTAGTGTTGTTCACAATTGAAATGAATTGCCTTGGAAAGCAGTTGGTTCCCCCAGAGGCTTTTAAGTTAAAGGCTATTAAAGTTTGGCTCTCTGTTCCTTAGACTCTTGACCCTTTAGCCCTTTAGATAGTTTTACTTTTGTTTTTTGTCCTTGAATTCCTTGCCCTGTCATAGATCATCCTTGTTTTTTTTTTTAGTTTTGGTGAGGCAATGGGGTTAAGGGACTTGCCCAAGTGACACAGCCAGGCAATCATTAAGTGTCTGAGTCCGGATTTGAACTCAGGTCCTCCTGACTCCAGGGCCTGTGTTCCATTCACTGTGCCACCCAGCTGCTCCAGATCATCTCTTTCTAAACCTCAGTGCTGGACTATTTTTAACCTTCTCAGTCCCAATTTAGTGTGATACTTAGACCCATGAAGTTTGCCACTCAACAAGGCTAACTCATTAGCTTACTCCAGTCCTCTTTTGTCCAACTTGACTCTCAATTTCCCATTCTTTGCGATAGCTGTTGCAAATCTTGTTCCCAAGGCACTTGCATCTCCCTTCACCTTTGCAGTAGAGGTTTTAGCTTCATACTTATTTAAAAAAAAATTCCTTGAGGCAATCAAATGAGTTCCCTCTTTTTCCCTCAGGGATCAATATCTTTTCTCAGTCTCTCCTCCTTTGCTGTAGTCTTTTTTATTTTGCAAGGGAAATGGGGTTCAGTGGCTTGCCCAAGGCCACACAGCTAGGTAATTACCAAGTGTCTGAGACCGGATTTGAACCCAGGTACTCCTGACTCCAGGGCCAGTGCTTTATCCACTACACCACCTAGCTACCTAAGTAGGTACTGTTTTTTAACAAGGACGATTTTAACTTCTCTGCAGTGGGCAGAGGTCAAATGATTGTGGTTTCAGAAATGGAGTGGTCAGAGTTTAGAAATCAAACAGGTGAGGTAGTCAGAAGTTAGGAGAGCAGCACTCCATGGCGATCTGAACTTAGAGGAGATGGCAGGAGAGACAACAGCCTCATGCTTTTGTTTTGGTGTGGTTTGTTTCTGGACCTGTGACTTCATCAGCTCCTGGTGAACATCTCCCTCTTCCTGGGTAGGTCAGCGCCTTCTCTTCAATTTGAGTCTTAGAGAAGGGAAGTGACTGTGAGTCGTAGAGGCTAACTGTCCACTACCATAATTGCCTTTCTTTCACCAGAAATGGATATATTTAATGTTAAATATAAATAACATTTTTGAAAATTTAATCATTCTGATTATAATTGGGGAGTTATTTAAAGGAATGGAGACAAAAGAGAAGTCTTACGTAATGTGACTAGTTATGGCATAGTTTGTCTGCTGTGTAAATTTAGATCTTAAATTAGGGTGTACCTGTTCTAGGCTTCTGGCCAAGTTCCTCCTTCCATTTCACATAGTACTCATGACATAACATATATTTTTTAATTAGCAAAAATCTACCTTTTCTCCCTCCCTCCATTGAGAATGGAAGGAAAACAAAACCACATTTATAAATGTGTCAGCAAGCACAACAATTAGCCAATTCCAAGTACATTAGCTAATTCCAAAGAATGTGTCTCATTCTGTACTCTGACCTTCGCCTCTTTCTTGGGAGGTAGGTGACCTGTTGTTAGATTGTTTTCCTGCTTCTTTTCACTGCATCCTGCATCATGATTTCTTATATTTACAAATTAGATGACTTATGTAGTTCTGAAGGTTTGCTAAATACTTTTGTGTTTCAATGTGAACATAAAATTCCCCTCTGAAGTAAATGCTCTGAGGATTACTAATGCCATTTTCAGAGAAGATCTGAGGTTTATAGAAGTTAAAAGATTGAAACCATGATCACAGAGCTGTTGGGTCAGGCAGGACTTGAAGACTCCAAGTCTAACCTTCTAAAGGAAGCTGAGAGAGGACATTCTGGAATGGTGATGAGTGGGAAGACTGGAGAGAAATCACTTCAGCACTTTCAAGGGCAGAGTGGGATAAGATCCCTTTTTGGCAGAGAGATGTGCTGGGGAGAGTCATGGGCTGGGCAGCTGGAGTGTAGTGGAAAGAGCATGAGACTTGGAAATGGGAAGACCTGAGTTCAAATCCAACTTCAGCTGCTACCTTGCAACATAATGCTTCCAGGGGTGTTGTTTTGATCAGATGAGATAATACTGGTCACAGTGCCTGTCAAGTGTTCTCTAAATGCAGGCTCTTATTTGCTATTGTTTGTGTTTTTTTGTTTGTTTGTTTGTTTTTTGTGAGGTAATGGGGTTAAGTGACTTGCCCAAGGCCACACGGCTAGGTAATTATTGAGCATCTGAGACCGGATTTGAACTCAGGTACTCCTGACTCCAGGGCCGGTGCTTTATCCATTGCACCACCTAGCCGCCCCGCTATTGTTATTAATACCAACATTATTTGGAATTAATGAGCTGGAGTCCTAGTTTTGCTGCTTCCTATGTCATCCTTGGCAAATTACTTTTACTCTTTGGGACTTAGTTTCCTTATGTCTAAAATGGGGGGTTTGGGCTAGATACCTGTTAGGGACCTTCTAGCTCTAAGTGGCAATTTTCAACCTTAGTGTTGTGTTGTACTGTGAGTTTTAAGTACCTGTACTGTTCAAATGAATGATTGCTGTTTGTTTTTTTTATAGTTGAGCTGCGATAATGTCCTTCATCGTGGAATGGATCTGTAATAGTGTCAGCAGCGTCCTGCAGTTTTTAGGTAAAGAAGGTTTTTTTGAAATATGTTTTAGATTTAAAGCTTTGTATTCATCTCCTTACAAAAGGTAAAAGTGAAAAATCTGTTCCAAATTGAATGAGGTTGTTTTAATTTTTGTTTCTTTCATGTATAGGACTCTACAAGAAATCTGGAAAACTTGTGTTCTTGGGTTTGGACAATGCAGGCAAAACAACCCTTTTGCACATGCTCAAAGATGACAGATTGGGCCAGCATGTTCCAACACTACATCCAAGTAGGTCTGAAGATGCCCAGTGGCATCTCCTGCTTCTAGAGAGTCATATCAGAGCTAAATTGGAGTCTCAGTTGTATTGACACAAATGTAAAAGGGAAAAAAAAGTCACTTAGAAACCATGCTGTAAGACACATTCAAATTGTAAAGACCTAGATAACATGCTATTTGAATTTCTTTATGTGGTGGCATTTTAACTCATAGTCTGGTCATGAAACTAGGACTCATAATAACTTGACTTGTGAGAAGAAGCCAAAAATAGAAATTCCTCTTGTAACCATTTAGGATAATTAGGGGATTTCTTCTCTTGGCTGAATGTACATTCTCTAATATATTAAACACACGATCATATTGTTGATGTATTATCTGTCATTAGGTTTTAAGTTAAATTGAAAGAGATGGGTTTTCTTTCCAACCTTTTTTCCAGCATCTGAAGAGCTGACGATTGCAGGAATGACTTTTACAACCTTTGATCTTGGTGGACACGAACAAGGTAAGAGATAGTTTAATAGTGTATTGTAGTTAACATTAGATGCGTCTTTACTTATAATCGATCACAAAGGACCTTGGAGGTCATTTAGTTAAACCTCTTCATTTATAATTTGGATTTGAATCTTAATTCTAGGACTCCAAATCCAAAATTTTGCTACTATGCTAATTTGCATTTACATAAGGATCATTTAGTTTTCTTTTTAGACTTGATACATACTTAGCTTTCTTATTGCAAAGCAGCTTTAATATGTATAGCTTTAGAGAAATAATCAAAGTAGATCACTCTTGTTCTTGTACTTAGTTGACTCTCACATGTTTGCCAGATTTTTAAGACTGAAGGAGTCCAGTGGGCTAGGTGGAGCAGTGGATAGAGCACCGGCCCTGGAGTCAGGAGTACCTGAGTTCAAATGTGGCCTCAGACACTTAATAATTACCTAGCTGTGTGGCCTTGGGCAAGCCACTTAACCCCACTGCCTTGCAAAAGAAAACAAAGCAAACTTAAGACTGAAGGAGTCAAACTAATAGAAATGGGGATAAAAGGGAATAGAAATTTGGTATGAAATGTGGTTAATAAACCTCCTGTTGGAACATTGTCATTTTGTAGTAAGTGCTTTTATTGACATATAATTAAGTTTTTATTTTATTTATTTAGGATTGGTACTCTGTCTCTTTCAAAAGGACTTGAGGGGGCTTACAAATTAAAACAGTATAAGACAGGATATTTCAGGATTAAACAGAACAGAGATCATCTGAAAGAAGAAGCAGTAGATGTTTTTAGGCATCTCAGTTGAGCAGACTAGAGCGAATATTCAGTCAATGACTTTTGTCTTAAGCTTTGTGGCAACTAGGGCAAAGAGGGAAATGCTGGTAACTTAGTTTTCATTTTCTAGCAAGAGAGTACAAATGCATCTTCAAAGAGATTTTTTTCCCACGGAACTAAACCCAAGCAGGAATATATCACAGGGGTTTGTATATAAAGAACATTGACTAATGTAATCAGTATCTTGTTTGACTGAAAAGACATTTATCAAGGACATGCTCTTTGTCACACACTGGGAATGCAGACAGAGACAATTCCTGCTCTATGTTGGGCAGACTACACATGAGGAAGTTTCTACAGCAAGGCGGAGGGGTGGTTAGGCTCTACACTTAGTCCTCCCCCTTCCCCTCAGCTGGATTTTACTATGCAGGCTTGGTTAAGGAGGGCATGGCAACATTGCTAATGATAAGGCACAGTGATGAGGTGGACTATGGGGGTAGTAAGGAAGGGGAGATGGTTGGGGTATTGGTGGGGAGGCCTCAACCCAATCATTGGGTTCTTGTTAGATATTAAAAGGGAGAAAAACTGCTAAGCTGTATGATTTTCTTAACCTTTTACAAAGACACTGGACACATAGTGAACGTATTTATATAGAGTGAAACTCTTTGCTTCCTGCATGCATTGACTTAATATTGAGATAGAATTTGGTAAATCTGAAGGAGACCTAACTCAACACACTAATTAATATAGAATCCCTTTTGTTACCTTGTTTCCAGATTGTTCTCAGGAAAACAAATGAACATTTCTTGCATTCTGTCTTTTCAGCACGGCGAGTTTGGAAAAACTATTTACCAGCAATTAATGGGATTGTCTTCCTGGTGGATTGTGCGGATCAGCCTCGTCTCCTGGAATCTAAAGTTGAACTCAATGTATGTTTGTGGTCAGTTTTTTTTCCCAAAACTCTCCAACCTCAGTCTCTTCTTTACTTCCTATTGCTTTAATTTAGATATATTACAATGTTGAATTTTTGATTCAAATACTTTGACAATGTTTGTAGAATTCCTTTTTCCTTTCTCATATCTACCCCCAAAATATTGTATTATAAATTTTGTGCCTCCATTATTTCAGGGATCTGTTACTTTATTTGTGTGGTCCTTTATCTCTGCCATTGCACCTTGGTGACAGGCCTTTGTTAGTTGCTGTGGTTAGACCTTGTAGTCATCTGTCTGGTAACCTTCTCTAAACCTAGCTAGCTATATATTCAATTGATCTAGGGCAAATCTGGGTAACCAGCATTATTCTTGAAGGCTTTCTATCTTAGTGGAACTTATCAGAGGTTCCATTGTGTTCCATTGGCATACTTTTATAGACAATCAGGGTGACTTCCATACTCTCTGTAATCAGGCATGAGAATAAGATGTCGATGTTTATTGTGTTTGCAAGGAAAAACTTGAAAGTTTAAAGTTAAGAATTTAGTGGATTTTCTTAGTTGAATTTTCAGAATCAGTCCCCCCACCCCAAATTCAAATAAAAACCATTTGTTTTTTCCTGAAATGGTAAATAATCTGATACTGACTATGCATACATGTTCAATCATGTAAAACATATTTCCATATTTTTTGGAAGAAAACTTGATCCAGAAACTAAAAAGTGAAAAATAGTGTGCTTTGATCTGCATTCAGACTCCTATAATTTTTCTCTTTGGAAATGGATAGCATTTTTCAATCATGAGTCCTTTGGTATCATCTTGGATTCTTGTGTTGCTGAGCCTAGCTAAGCCATTCACAGTTGTTCATTGTATTATATTGCTGTTACTGTGTACATTGTTCTTCTGCTTCTGCTCACTTCACTCTGAATCAAGTTATTGTAAGTCTTAATAGGTTTTTTTGGTTGTATTCTGCTCATCATATTTTATGACACAATAGTATTTTTTTAACTAAAAGTGTATTTTATTTTCAGTTCAAGCAAGGTACTGAATAATGACTACTGTTACAGTCTCAACTGCTGAACATTAACATTGTTAGCATTATCTTTTTGAAAACCAAATAAAATTAATAAAATTAGATTAATCAAACTAGGTCCCTTTGGTGGCAATAACTGCTTCTGGATTTGTCCAGCAAATCAAGAGTCCTTTACAATTCTTGTTTAGTCTTTAATTCCTGTTGATACCTCCATATATGAAAGCTGAGAGCCTCCTGATGCACCGACAAAAAAATTAACAGCAAACAAGACTCCAGTTTTTAGGAATAATAACAAGGGAGTATCTTGATCAAATGAACCCTATAGCCATCAATACAGCAGACTGGGCTATGCTCAGTTTTTCTGCAGGCCTGGCCATGTCAGCCAATCCAGCACAAACCAACCCCCATTTCATAATGGGTGCCCAGAAAAATACAGTTTTAAGACCTGCCGGGTGGTTGTAGAGCAGCCTCAGCTTTTCGGGCAGCATCAGCTCCACCTTGTCGAGCATCCAGTGGTAGGTGGCCGTGCCCTCGGCGGAGATGTGGTGACCCAGCACAGCCAGTCACCTTGGCAGGCCTCAGCCAGCCGCCGCCTGCGCTCCCCCAGGATGCCCTTCTCTCCGGGTGGCGCCACACCATGCTTGTGGCAGCCCCAGGGCCCAGGGGAAGCTGAGGGGGTGGAGGCTCTGCCCTGGCCCCCACAATAGTATTCTATTACAGTCTTATACCACAAGTTCAGTCATTCTCTGATTGATGGGCATCCCCTCAATTTCTGTTTGTTCTCCCAGAAAGATACTATATTTTTGTACAAATAGGTCCTTTTCTTTTTTTTTAAAAAATCTCTTTGGGATATAGTATTATTATAGCTCTTTGGACATAGTTCTAAAGTTCTTTCCAGAATGATTGACTTAGTTAACTACCCCAGCAACAGTGTATTAATGTACTTGTTTTTCCACATATCTTCTAGCATTTGTCATTTTCCTTTTCTGTCATGCTAGCTAATCAGATAGATGAGAGGTGGTACTTCAGAATTCTTTTAATTTGCATGTCTTTAAATCAGGAGTGATTTAGAGCATTTTTTCATATGACTAGATAGCTTTGAGTATAGTCATAGATAACTTCATCAGAATTCTACCTGTTCATATCCTGGCCATTTATGATTTGAGTAAGGATTTATATTACAAATTTGATTCAATTTTCTGAGGTCTTTTATCAGAGAAACTTAGGGTAAAATTGTTTCCCAGCTTTCTGTTTTCATTCTAATCTTGATTGTATTGGTTTTGTTTGTGCATAAACTTTTAATGTAATATAAGCAAAATGATCATTTTAATTTCCTAATGCTCTCTCTTGTTTGGTTAGGTCTGACAGGTAAACTGCAGAATGAGATTTCTGTAAGCCATGTTGTGTAGGAACCCAAATTCAGGAGTTAAAGAATCTGTGTCTTCTGGTCATCGTGATGCTTTTTCTTGGCCTCTGTCCCTAATATGGTTTCTGCTCTCCCTGCTCCATTGGAAATGACCAACCTTTTGCAGTTCTCCATGCTCTCTTCAGCTTTTTTTGGTTCTGATACTTTTATATCTCTTGGCTTCCTCAGCATTCTACCATACTGACTTTTCTTCCTGTCTTTGTCTCTGAAGATCAACCTTGAATCAGCTTTTAGTTCAGATCTTTAAATTTTTCCCTGGTGGCTGTTGATGTCCTATATTCAACTCATCTGCAGACTCAGATGTCAGTCTCAACTACCCTGTCTCAATGAACCAGACTTGAAGTCTTAGTTTTTTGCTTCCCAAATCCACTAGTTCCCAAATTATGTTTCCAAAATTCCTTCAAAAATGTCAAGATGTCCTTTAAAATGCTGTCATTGCCTCTGTCATCGTCATCTTCTACCTAGGCTACCACAACAGCCTCTGTAACAAATCTCCTTTTTTGCCATCTCATCTCTGAACTTGTTGCCTCTAGAGAAGATCCTGTTCAGGAACCCAGTATGTTTAAGTTAAAGTCCACTTTGGCATGGCATTCAAGGCACTGCATAATTTATATACTCTTTCCTTGGCATACTTTGCCTTTATCTGATGTAGCTTGTCTTTGTCTACATTTGTTTAAGACCTTTTGCTTATTTCACCTTTCAGGAAACTTTCCTTTCTGATTATCCATCCAGTCCTCAGACCTTGAGGTCACATCACTGTGTGTATATCTCTCTCCTGCTTATGGATTCTTGTGTTCATTATCTGCTTCATGTCTGGTTATCATTTTTTTTAAATCAAGATATACCTTTGATCATATTTAAGCATTTTTCATATTTTCTTCAGTTTCTAATGCTGGACATAGATGCCCAGTTTGCCTGTTGAGTTAGATTCTTGACATGCTTGTTTATGAAACTATTGTGGTTTCCATTTAAATTGAGCTCCAGTAGATCTGCCTGAAAGTGTATTTGAACCCCGTGTGCACCCCAATTGTGTACTCCATAGCTAACCTGGTGTAGGACTGATAAGCCCTGAGAATAATGAGAGCTAGAGCAGCTTGGCTGTGGCCAGGCTCATCTGAACCAAATGGTTGGTTGTCACTGGGACAGCCAGGTTCCATTTGTGCAGTATTAGAAAGCAAGAGTTTCTACTCTGCCCAGCTTCTGTTTACTTGGTCAGTTATGAAAATTATTGGGGGACTGATGGCTCAAGGTCTATTAAATAGTAAATGTTGGCTCTCCATCCTTAGGCGTGTTTAAGAACTAACATTTGTGTCTTGTCTTTAGGCACTAATGACAGATGAAACAATATCCAATGTGCCAATCCTTATTTTGGGCAATAAAATTGACAGATCAGATGCGATCAGTGAGGAAAGACTCCGTGAGATTTTTGGACTTTATGGACAGACCACAGGAAAGGTAAGAGAGAAGCAGATTAGGGGGAGAAATACAGTCTTTAGCCAAAACTTTCCTGTTGAAGAATCTGGCTTTTAACTGTCTTTTGAGATGTTTGAGAAGATCAGAGCTTGGATTTACCCTTGTCTCTGAACAATATTTCTGCACACAATCCCTACCTTTTTGATACAGGTGATCTTTAAAATCAAGATGAGAATTTAGAGGAGGATGGTAGTAAAGGCAAAGTTATCACCTTAGTAATCTAGGCTTTGTTAGATTCTTTCCAAAATTTTGACAAATCTTTCTTGGAAGAACTTTTTTCCTGCTTGGCTAGATAGTCATTTTATCTAAGTAAGGAATTTGTTTCCAAAGAAGAGCATTTGTGATTTGATATTCCCTTCTGAGTCATAGATCTCAAATCATGTTATCCATTGTTCTAATTCCCTGGTGAGATACCGCATTTTTCAGATAAGGAAACTCTGTCTCTGAGGTTAAGTCTACAAAGCAAATGAGTAACAGAACAAGAATTAGAACATGAGTCTTCTGGAGGAGTAGACCACACTGGCACCAGTTGGAAAGATGAATCTGTTATATAAAACAGGTATGCAAGAGATAGAGACAGAGACACAGAGACAGAAAAGGAGATACAGAAAGAGGAGGGAGGGGGGAGAGAAAGGATGAGAGGGAGAGAAGGAGATTTAGAAAAGTTAGAGCAAGGATGTCCCAACCTTCTAAGCCAATGATGTGTTTTTGCTTGGATGGTTAACCTTTCCCTTCCTCCCCTGCCCATGGCTTTTGAGCACGTGTATCACCCTTCGACACTGTTTTCTTGTCCTTTCCCCACCCTCATCATCATTGTTCTTGTCTCCGCAAGTGTGATCTCTACACGTTGAAGTTTTTCCCTGAATTCAGTTGCACACATAGTGACTTATTAACAGTCTCATCTTTGAGAAGGATTGATTTGGTGACATATAGGCATCATCTGTCCCTTCCTTCACTCATAGTTGCTCAGAGTCTGCCCTGAAATTTAAATTGCTACTAATTCTTCTTGCCTGGGGTTCTTTGAGAGTTTTCCTGTCTTTTCCTTCAAAGTCACTAATCATTAGTTTAGCCTGGAGATGGGTTTTAGTGATTCCATGCCCAGGCTGCAAGACCACCGAGATTCTAATCACCTTTTCTCCTTGTTTTGACTCCTGTAGGGAAGCGTGCCCCTGAGGGAGCTGAATGCCCGCCCGATGGAGGTGTTCATGTGCAGCGTGCTCAAGAGGCAGGGCTACGGCGAGGGTTTCCGCTGGCTCTCTCAGTACATTGACTGAGGTGGGGGCAGTGAAAATAAAGCCTTTTACTTCTCTGGACTGATCCTGTTCACAGCTTCCTCGTGGACTTTTCTCTTATGACACGGAAAGCTCTCCGACAACATCCTGGCATTGGGAAAGCCAGGAGCAGCCTTGGGCAGCTCTCTGATGGCCCAGTGGTGACACTTGTTCTTTTCCACCCTTTGGCGGGGAGCGGAGTGCCTCCCCACAGGCTGGGCGAAGCTGGTTCTTGCTCTCTGGGGCTCTCGTCTGCCGGGGCGCTTTGCAGGGGCAGCTGAAAAGAACAACTTGTCTCACCACTGTAGTCGATAGAAAAAGAAAACGATTCTATTTTTTAAAAGTGTTATCAGTGTAATCCATGTCCCTTCCAACTTCTTCAGTTAACGTTCACATGTCCAGAGTCTATATTAGAGTTGTTGGGTTTTTTTTAAAAAACTATTTAATAGCATTTAGATATTTTACAAAAATACTGAGCAAGTTATATTTGAGACCCATAATAAATCTAGATTTGCGGAGGGCTGACTCTCTAGGCTCTCTTGGGCCAGGCCGATTCTGGATCAGATGCTTTCATGGCCAAGTAGTTGAGCAGGATCTCTTGGGGCTCACCCACCTTGGTGACTGCCTTGTCTTAGGAGGTGCTAGTTTGAGATACTTGTTCCCTCCTGCTGCAGGGACATCAGGGGTAGGTAGGCAACATCTTGGTGTCCAGTCTTGTCCACAGGCTTTCTGCAACAGTAGATTAGGGTCACAGTTATCAAAGGGGCTGATCATTTGCAAAAAAAAAAAAAAAAAAAAATTAGAAAAGTACACATTTTACTTGCTTATTGTAAAAAGGTTATGAATTTAAGCCAGGTTCTTCTTTTATACTCTTGAATTTTCACTCCTGCCTATAGCACCTTTTCCCTTCATTTTCAGTTATAAAAACACAAAACTGACTTAATCTTCCCCAGAAAGCAGTGGGACCAAAAGTAGACATGCTGCTTCATTGCATGCAGCAGATATTTTAAGTCATTTTTGCACGCAGTTTAGAGAACCATCTTCCAAAAGACATCTGATTCAGAGGGGAGCATTGACAGCTCAAGAGAAAGATTTTCTATTGATGGTCACTTGGGTTGAACTGAGCTGCTGAATTCAGAAGTTGGGTTCATGGGCTGTTTGAACTATTTCTTTCCCATAATTTACCCCTCCCCCATCAGGAATCCCCTTTGGGAAGTTTCTATCAGTTTCGTGGCAGGTCTTCAACCAGGAGCAAAATGCTCCTGTCTTGTTGACATCAGAAAATATATGTGTGTGTGTGTGTGTGTGTGTGTGTGTGTGTGTGTGTGTGTGTGTATTAAAATGCCCTGGAAACTGTACTTCACTACCTGCCTTTTAGGTCCTTGGCAATAATGACTAAAGAGAAAAACCTACCTTTACCTGTTGTTTAAAATTTATCCCCACCCAACATGGGAAGCCGCAAGGATGTTATTTAACAGAGTCTGGACTAGATTCAGCTTCTGGGAAGGTGAGAAATGGATCAGAGAATACTCTGGGGATGGGAAGGGTTGGTGATCAGACTTGATGTTGGAGTTCCCCATGGCCAAATACAGAAGCCATTCAGCACATGATAGATAGGTGAGGGTCTGAAGAAGTCTCCTTTTTGAATATTTTGCAATGGATATTTCTTAAAACAGCAAATCAACACAAAGTTTTTGTGGGTTTGAAAGGGGCAGATGGGATGTTTTAAAAGTGAACACATGTAGTTATCAATGAATGAATGAAATAGTGGCCTTGTCATTTTTTGCAAGAAGCTGCTCATAACTTCTTTATTTGGACACTTGAGAAAGGTGACTGCTTCAGTATCAAGCTAATTTTTCTCTGTAGTACGCTAGAAAGCCATTGCCCCAAGATAGGGCAATCTTCTGTGAAAGTGGTCTATGTTTACCACTGGAGAAAGAAGGGGCTCAGAGGGAGAGGAACCATCCCCCTGCCCCACAGTATCTGCATCATTCTACAGAGGCTGGTGGGAACAGCCAACAGAAGTTGAAAGTGGGACTACACCAAGGGTCCAGGGCCGCTTACAGACCTTACCGTGAATGGAAACTTCATTATGTTGTATCAAGGGGGTTGCTGTTCCCCTGTCTGGAAGAGTGAAGCAACCCTTGGCAAAAGGTCATTCTGTATCCCAAGCATTTTAATAAAAAGTTACAAAAAAAAAAGTTTGCCCCTGAATGCACTAATCTAGTCATAGTTTGAATATAGTGTGTGTCTCTTGTCCCTAGAAGGGAAGAAAAGGAGCTGAGGCCTATCTCAAAAAGGATCTGGTACATGGACTCTGAAATCTATATATACTAACTCATGTCAGTTTGTCAACAGGCATTTATATATGGTGTTTGTCTTTCAATCTCTAAGACCACATCATCAGGGAAGTGAAGCCATGACAAGTATGTGAATTAGATTTTAGTAGGGGTGCTGTGCTAAGTCATCAGCCTCACTTTCTCCTCCAGAGCCATCTGGGTCCAGTGGCCAGAGATAGGTCAGAACCACTGGAGATGGCCTTGGATGTTAGGCTTAGTCATAGAGCTAGTTGTGTCAAAAGTATCTGTGGCTGGATTTGAACTAAGGTCCCCGACTTGGAGTCTATCCAATGTGCCATTTAGTTGCCCTTAGGTATTTAAATAACTATCACATCTGATACAATGCTAGGAGCTTGGGCTACCAAAAAAAAAAAAAACTCAAGAAACTTAAATTGGGAGACAGTCTTTTTTTTTTTTTAAGTGTGTATAGGATAATCCAAGATAGGAAATTGGGGCATTAGCATGTTGGGGGGGGGGTCTGTGGGGGTTTCAGGAAAGCCTTAGACCTTGTGGAAGTTGATTCTTGAGCTGGATATTGTGTGACTGAGGAAGGATTGTGCTTGTGCCTTGGGAATGTGATAAAATGGGGAGAATGCGGAGGAGAGTTGGAAGGTGGAGTGGAGGACATGGAAGGGTATTAATGAGTAATGGTTGGAAGAGAAACCAAGCTTCTGCCCAATTCTAGTCCTCTTTCCACAAGGAGATATTTCAGTTTTAGAGGACCACAGATTGGGGATTAGCCCTGAAATTGTAGGGAGAGCATTTAGCTAAGGAGGGTTTTAAGGGAGCATTGGAGGGTGTCCTTATGGGCACCAGAAGCTAAAGGATGTCTCTATGCTCAGGTGAGAAGCAGGATGACCCTGCTCTGAGGTGGACAAGTCTCATCTTTGGCTTTGATGCCAGATTTAAAGAGTTTAAAGAGATGGCCCAGATTGGAATCCAGCACAACAGGTCAAGTTGTCACCTGTCTAAAACTGATGTAGCCATTGAGTAATCTTGGAACACTGAAGCAGTGTGTCTGTTGTTTTGTGCTGA
This sequence comes from Macrotis lagotis, assembly GCF_037893015.1. NCBI lineage: Eukaryota > Metazoa > Chordata > Mammalia > Peramelemorphia > Peramelidae > Macrotis > Macrotis lagotis. The sequence goes on along the minus strand of NC_133661.1, from coordinate 31,783,838 downwards.
ACTGGAGTGACAAGCTGTACTTTGAGAGTTTTCTTGTTAAGCATTCAAGCAGTAGTGAATAGAATTCTGATCTGGAGTCGGGAAGACTTGGGTTCATATTCTGTCTCAGACATCAGCTTCAGGACCCTGGTAAAGTCAGTGGACTCATCTGTAAAATGGAGATAATTACAGCACCTCAAATAGTTCTGAAGATGAATTAAAACTAGGAAAACCCTATGTAAATGTCAGCAATGAAGATTTTTTTTTAAGTTTCTCAAAATTTGTGACTTGGGAGAAGTCGAAGCTCTGAGCCACTTTCTGTATTGTAAACATTCTAATTGCTTCAGTATTATTAAGGAAAGATCATTGGCCTCTAGGGAGGAAAAATTCATTGCTGGAAGCTGGAACAGTTATCCGAACTTTTTAAAAAATAGTATTTGATTTTTTCCAATTACACATGAAGATAGTTTTCAACATTCACTTTTGTAAGATTTTGAATTCTAAATTTTTCTCCTTCCCAGGACTTTTGTAATAGGCAGTCATCTTCTGGGTGTGGCCCAGCCACAAGAAGGGACCAAACGTCCAAGGGAAAACCATTAATTATGGTCCCTTTTGTGGTTTTATTGTGAAAGATAATTAGGCTAAGTTAGATTTTTGTGCCTTGATGATGTGTTCTGAAAATATTAAACTTCTTTTAACACTTCCATACCACAAGGGTCTGTCATTTCATCACTGTGGGCTCAACTTTTAAGGATTCAGATCACAACCTCTCTACTTCAGGAGACATTCTTTGAAAGTTGCTATGGGCCATGATTCCCCAGCCAGTAGAAAGATAGGAAGAGGCCAGCTTCTAAAGGGCTTGAATGGCAAGAGCTGACCTGGGCCATTTGCTAACCAGTCAGTTCCTGAGGCAAACCGCTTAAGTCTGAGATACAGTAAGTTAGCAAAGAAGTGCTGATTTCACTGAGGTTTTCTCGGCTGTTTCCTACATGACGGAAATTCGGAAATTGGAGGTCCAATCCTTAATCACTATTATCCCAGGCTTGGGGGCAGTCTGGGCTAATAGAGAGTCAGGAGGCAAGATGGTGGGTTGAGATCAGGGAACATTTGCTTAGTAAAGACAGGCGAGAAAACCAGCCAAAAACATGATGAGATGTCCAAGATCAAGTGGGTAATAGCAGAAGCAGAATTTGAACCCGGATCCTAAGACTCCATCTATCCTGCGGTTCTGACTCAGTGACTGGCACGCCCACAAGAAGTGTATGTTGGGGGCGTGTTGGTCCGGAGGTCAGGAAAAGCTGGATCCAGTTTCCACCTCATGAGAACTCCACAGGTTCTGGATGTTTCCATATCGATTCCAATCTTTTGTCATTCCACGGAAACTGCTCCTTACGGGGACCTCCGACCTTGGCCCTTTCCCGGGAGATGACTTCGGCCTTTGTCTCTGTTTCCTTCCACGGTGAAATTATCTCCAAACTCTGCCCCCCCCATTCCAACGTGCTCGGAACCTCTTTCCCTCGGTCTCGCCCTGCTTTCCCGTGGGGAGGGCAGGTCGCTATCTGCTGGCATTTGCCAAAGGCTCTTCCTCGCCTGGCCAAGGTCACGGACTGCAAGCACACTTGAACCTGGCTCTTGCCCGCAGGACTCTGCTACTAACTCTGCGTGGACGCGTCCTCGGCCCGCTCCGATCCGCCCCGGCCTGGCCAGGGCCGCCCTCCTCCCGGCGGCGCAGCGGCTCGAGTCTCGCGATGCCGGGCAGGGTCCGGGCAGGGCTCGGGGCGGGGGCGGGCGTCCGGGGCAGCCACGCCCCGCTCCGCCTCACAGAGCAGAGTCCGGATTGGCTGGTCCCGGTGGCCGGCGCGCGCGTCGGGTCACGTGCTCCTCGCCGCCCGGCCGGCCAATCCCGTCGCGCGGGCCGCGGCGCCCGGCCAATGGAGAGCCCGCCTCGAGGGAGAGGCTCCGGAACTCGGCGGGCGGCGGCGGCGGCGGCGGCGGCGGCGGGGCCGCGGCGCGGGGGGCTCCTCCGCGGCGGCGCGGGCATGGGGCGGCGCTGGGGCCCGGCCCTGGCGGCGGGCGAGCGCGCGGGCTGCGTGGTGAGCGCCCGAGGCGCGGGGCGGCCCGGGGCCGAGGGCCCCTGGAGCTGCAGCGGGGTGCTGCTGGACCGGCGCGCCGGGCTGGTGCTGTGCCACGGCGGCATCGTGGCGCCCTTCCTGCGCGCCGGCGTCGGGGCGCTGCGGCCCGGGGCCGGGCCGCCCTTCCTGGGCGCCGACAGCTGCCGCGACGACCTGCGGCTGCACGTGCAGTGGGGGCCGCGCCGCGGGCCGGGGGCGCGGGCCGGGCCTCGGGCCGCGCCCTGCACGGCGCCCCGCCGCCCCCCGCCGGCCCGCGCCCCGGCCCGAGGCCGCCTGCTGCTGCTGGCCTGCTGCCCGGCCTTCCACGCCGCCTTCGCGCGCCTGTTCGGCGGCGAGGCGGCCGAGCGCTGGCGCTTCGCGGGCGGCCCCGAGGCCGCGGCGCCCCCGCGGGAGGCCGAGGACGAGCCGGGCGCCTGGGCCGACGCCGACGCCGGGCCGCCGGCCGCGGCGCTGGGCTGGTTCGCGCTGCTGGCCGTGGAGGGCTGCGGCGAGGCGGGGGGCGCGCGGCTGGCCGTGGCCCCCGCCGCCGCGCTGCCCAAGGGCGCCCCGCTGCTGGCCTGCGGCTCCCCGTTCGGCGCCTTCTGCCCCGACATCTTCCTCAACAGCCTGAGCCGCGGCGTGCTCAGCAACGCGGCCGGCCCGCTGCTGCTCACGGACGCGCGCTGCCTGCCGGGCACCGAGGGCGCCGGCGTCTTCTCGGCCCGCGGCGAGCTGGTGGCGCTGGTGGCGGCGCCGCTGTGCTGGCGCGCCCGCGAGTGGGTGGGCCTGAGCCTGCTGTGCGCCGCCGCCCCGCTGCTCCGCGCCGCGGCCCACGCGCTGCAGCGCCGGGGCCTGGCCGCCGAGGCCGGCCTGCTGGCCGCGCTGCTGCCCGCCGGGCCCGGGCCCGCGGCCGCCGCCCCGGAGCCCCTGCCCGCCGCGGCCGCGGCCGTGCTGCTGGAGTGCGGGTCCGTGTGGGGCTCGGGGGTGGCGCTGGCCCCGCGCCTGGTGCTCACCTGCCGCCACGTGGCGCCCCGGGAGGCCAGGAGGGTCCTGGTGCGGCCTGCAGAGTAAGGGTCGCCCAGCCGCGCCCTCCTCGGGTGGCCCCGCCCAGCCCTTCTGTGGGGCGCTCTCGCTGACGAGACGCCCCCCGCCCGGCCCTTCTCCTCACCAGTGCCCTTCCCTCCGGCCCGGGCCCTGCCGCCTCCATTCCCCCCGGGCAGGGCCGCCGCCGTAGGAGGCCTCCGGAGGCCGCCTGGGCCGGGCCGGGCCTGGGACATCCAGGACGGGCCGCCCTGAGCCCGGAGGTCTTTGGGCCGCTGTAACTTCACGTCATTCCTGGGGGGGGGGGGAAGTGAGCCCCGCAATGACTCCGCTGGGCCGCCGGCTCGGGGTGACCTCGGGGACCGGCCGGCCTCGGCTTGGGGCCGTTAAAGTGCCGGGGCTGGAGACTTAAGACTCCTCCAGGGCCACAGCCCCCTCCCAGCTGCTCCCCAAGTCCACGCCAATGGACCCACGGCAAGGTCAGGTCTTTACAGACACAGAGATGCCCATCTGTGCAGATCTGCCCATGGCCGGCTGTCCACACCGAGCCAGGCCTCCCGAGTGCTCAGGCCTTTTTGTTGTTCTTGGTGAACCCATGACCCTGATGTGTGTGTGTTTAATATAGGCCTGGATTTAGATGTCTTCTATAAATTTATGTATGGACATCTATATGTCTATATATATGTCCGCATAAATAGATACATAGACATAAATTTATATGAATAAGTCAGGTCTCCTGATTTTTCAGGCCTTTTGTTTTTGGTGAACCACAGACCCTTCTCAGTCTGGGTCCTCGATGGACTGACTGTTGTGGTTCACCAGTAAGAAGCATTTGCAGGGGGCGGTTACGTAGGGCAGTGAATAGAGCACCGACCCTGGAGTCAGGAGGCCCTGAGTTCAAATCCAATCTCAGACACTTAGTAATTCCCTAGTTGTGTGGCCTTGGGCAAGCCACTGAACCCCATTTGCCTTGTAAAAACATTTCAAAAAAAGGAGCATTCCCATAATTTGTAGTTCCTGTTCTCCCACTCCTACACTGTGTGATGGCTCCTCGGAGGACTGAGATGACTGATGTTGGTAATGAGGGGAGATCCTCGACTTTGGAGGCAGAGATGAGGGACTAATTTCCAGCTCCAGCCCTGATTGGCCATGGGTCAAGTCAATTATGCCCCTAAAATGGAGGCTTGGTCTCCAAGGTCACTTCCTGCTCTGAGTTCTGAGAGCCAGAATGAAGACAAACTCACTCCAGGAAGCTTCCTCTTTGCCCATGGCCTTGAGCTTGGAGGACTGAACAAAGGCTGTAATCCTTGGGTCCTCATCTTAAATCCTCTGCCCTTTGCTTTCTGCCAGGAGTCCTCCAGTTTGGGGGAAAGTGGTGTTTGCTACCCAGGATACATCTCCCTATGATGTGGCAGTGGTGAAACTGAAGGAGGACCTCAGCGGCATCCCGTTCCCTGTCCTGGCCAGTCACTTTCAGGAAGGTAACTGGGAGGATGGGGACCATAAGGATACCCTAACTTAGGCAGGGAAATGGAGGAGGCTATAACCACCCACCCTCCACAAGACTGGCAGTGATTGCCAAGCCATCTGCTTGGGGACTTGTCCAACTGGCATCTGGGAGTGACCTTGGGCAAGGCACTTCCACTCTTGGGGTTCCCCACAAAACAAGGGTGCAAGCCTCAATGATAGCCAAGATTCTAGTTCTAAACCTGATCATCTTTTTATCTCAGTGATGTTTAAGGTTATAGCCATTAGAATGTAAGCTTACTGTGAAACAGAATGGTTCATCCTTTGAGTGGGTATCGCCTATGGCACACATGCTCATTTTTGATGCTGTTTCCCACAGTGCTCATAGATTTCTTTTTTTGACAGACCCTGTGGTTTCCTTGGGATAGAGACCTCTGGTTCCCCATGAAGAATTCTTTCACCCTCTTAATCTTAGGTGGTGGTGGCACCTAAAGGGAAGTGCAGGTCACATGGCCTGGGTGGGGGAGAGGCCAGCCCTCTCTTCTCTTGTATGGTAATAATTTAATATTAGTTAGCAGTCACTCCTGTCTACACAGAACTTTCCAAGTGTTTCCTTGGTTCTCTCACAGCCTTGCCTGGTTGTGACTCCATGCTGTGTTATTCATTTTTCTGATGACAAACTGAGGCTCCCAGAGGGGAAGGGACTTGTCCAAGGTCACAGAGTTAGTAGCAGAGTCCTGGCTCCTTACCCTTTTCTGGTGAGGAAGGTGAGGCCGGGAGCAGCAAAGTTCCCTTGTTCTCTTGCTGGAAGCAGACTGTTCATCTGCTCCTTCACCTGATCCTTGCCCACCCTGCTTCCTTTTCCAGGAGAGGATGTGCAAGTGGTTGGCTTTGGGGCCTTTGGCCAGGCCTGCGGTCCCTCAGTGACCGCGGGGATCCTGTCTGCTGTGGTGGAGGTGGATGATGCACCTGTGATGCTGCAGACAACTTGTGCTGTTCATGGAGGGTCCAGTGGGGGGCCTCTCTTCAGCGGCTCTGGGGAGCTTCTAGGTAATGAACTCCTTGAATCTCCCCTCCCTTTGTCCCCCCATTAGGTTCAGATCAGCTCCAAAGTGGGAAAGGGGATGAAGGCTGTGTGGTCCCTGCCCTTGGGAACTCTGAGACTCTTTGAAGGACATAGCATGACTGAAAAGATGACCAAGCACTGGAACAAGGGGGCAGCCTGTGGGGGAGAGCTGGGGTAGCCCATCTTGGGCTGGTCATCATGGGCATCAGACAAGCTCTGGGCACCTGCTGGCTGTTTACTAGCTTCTGTCCTGCAGGGATTGTCACCAGCAACACCAGAGACAACAGCACGGGAGCCACCTATCCACACCTGAACTTCAGCATCCCCATCACTGTGCTAGAGCCCGCCTTGGAGCAGCTCAGGCGCACAGGGGACCTCTACCTCTTCAGGGAACTGAACTGGCCCAGTGAGCAAGTCAGGGTGGTGTGGCGGCTACAGAGGGTCCTGGCCGACCCCCCCCGGAGCAAACTCTGACCCCTAGCTAGGACAGTGCCAGTCTCATGTTGGGTCATCAGGACAGTTGTGACCCCTTGGACCAAAGGCTGCGCCTGCCCTCAGGTGTGGGTGCTCCCTGAATGCCCCTTGGCTTCGGGAGGCATCCCGTTTGAGCCCTTTACCACGTTCCTGACCCGTGGTCATCTCCCTAGGCCTGGAAATGCTGGTGAATTCTCAGGGGAAAGGGGCCGGGAAAGTGGCCCTTTAGAGTGGCCATGGGGGTGGGGCAGCTCAGTCCGGAAAATAAGAATAAAAGCAGCCCCCCGTTGTCGTTTGTAAAGTGCTTTCTTGCAGCCACCCAGGGAGGCAGGTGATGCAGGTAGCAGGCCCATTTTACAGGCCGGGCATCGACCGGTGCAGGAATCTGTGAGGTGGGGGTGCGGGTCTCTCCATGGCCACTTGCTTGGGGTCCCACAAGCCTGGGGGGGGGAGTGTCACTGAGACTCAGGCCTGAATCTTCAACCCCCAAATCTGGAGCTTCCTCCCAGGGAGGAGGTGGACATGGACGGTCTGTGCTTCCAGCCCAGGCAGGGTGGGAGCTGCAGGACCGGCCCCAGCCCCTGCAGGGTCCCAGATTGGGAAGGGCCCTCAGGGGCATCCCCCCTCCGTGATGGGGGTCCATCTTCCTTCCCAGGGACAGGCCTAGCTGACCTGCCCAGTCTCTTCTTCCCGACTCTTCCCGTTCTGTCTGGCCCTCCCGGAGCAGAGGTAGAGGACCCCAAAGACCTACCAGTCCGGGGGTCCCAGAGGGCTGGAGGGTGCCAGCCTGGAGCAGGGGCCCATCAGTCCCGGCCCCTGGGGGCACCGTGGCCTCCCCAGTCGGGATAAAGAGAGTGTGTGTGGTGCAGGTGTGACCATTGAGTGGACTGGGCAGCAGAGCGGGCACAGCCGGGCCGTGACCCGAGTGTATTTGGGTTCAAAACTCATCTTTTAAACACGTATTTTCATGAACATTCGGTTCACCCCCCCCCCCATGAAGGAAGTCCTGCCCCCTGGCAGCCGCGGCAGCGCCCTCCTGGCAGGGGAGCCTGCCCCACGCCCCGTCCTTTGGGTCCTGCTGTCCGGGGCCCGGGCCCCCCCCCCCCCCCCCGTGCCGGGCAGCTCCCGGGCCCCGTCCTTTGGGTCCTGCTGTCCGGGGCCCGGGCACCCCCCCCCCGTGCCGGGCAGCTCCCGGGGCCCGCGGAGGGTCCCGGGGGCCGTGTGGCCCTCCGTGCCCGGCCGCTACTCGGTGTCCCTGAGACCCCCGACACGGGCCCCGGGGAGGGGGCGCCTCTGTGGGCTGGCGCCCCGGGGGAGCCCGGCCGAGTGGGCCCGGGGCCTGGAGGCGGGGGGGGGGGGGGGCCGCTGTGCGGTGGAGACGGGGCCCGGGATGGGGGGCCCCGCGCCGCCGCGGTCAGGGGGCACGGCCTGGGGGCCTCAGAGCGGGGGGGCGCCCTCTGCCCCTGCCCCCCCCCCGCGGCCGGGCCGGGCCCCGAGGGCAGCGGCGCGGAGGACCCGCCCCCAGCCCTGGGGCGCCTCCCCCCCCCCCCGCGCTGAGTCACGCCGGCCCGCGGCCCGAGGGGAGCCGGACGCGTGGGGAGCTGGCGGAGGTGAGGGGCGCGGGGCGCGGGGCGCGGGGCGCGGGGCGCGGGGCGCGGGGCGCGGGGCGCGGGGCGCGGGGCGCGGGGCGCGGGGCGCGGGGCGCGGGGCGCGGGGCGCGGGGCGCGGGGCGCGGGGCGCGGGGCGCGGGGCGCGGGGCGCGGGGCGCGGGGCGCGGGGCGCGGGGCGCGGGGCGCGGGGCGCGGGGCGCGGCCGTGACGTAGCGCATCGCGGGGCTTCGGCAAACCCTGTGCTCGCAGCCCGGGGCGGCCGGGGCCCGGAGTGACCCCCCGCCTCCGGCCTCACCCCCGAGGCCCGGGGCGGCGCGCCTGCGGGGAGCGCCGAGGGGCCCGCGTGGCGGCTCCGCAGCGCGCCCCGCCCCCCGCGTGTTACTCTGACTGTCACGCAGAACACGCGTGGGGGGAGCCGGTCCCGGGGACGCAGCCCGCGTGAGCACGGATAGCGCCTCCCCGGGACCGCGGCCGGGGCCGGGGCCTGGGGCCGGGGCCGGGGCCGGGGCCGGGGCCGGGGCCGGGGCCGGGGCCGGGGCCGGGGCCGGGCCGGGAGGCACCTTTTCAGAGGCCAGAGTCGGATCTTCCACTCCTGTCATGAAGCAGGGGACACAGTTCACGGAGCCAGCATTTATGAAGCACCTGCTGTGTACCGAGCTTCACTCAAGGATGGGAGAGCGCTCTTACGGGGAGGGAAGAACCTCAGTCTTCTCATTGTAAAAATGGGAATCGGGTCCCTGGAGCCTCTCTCAGGCGTCTCATTTCTCCTGCTTTCTGGGGGTGGGGGTGGGGGCTTTCAGATCAACAATCCGGCCTGCGCCCAGCTGTTTAGGGGCCTCCGGAGAACTTTCCCCCCCACACACCCACATTTTTGGAACATAAAGATCTCTTTTAATGTCAAAAAAGATTTGCCCCTTAGTGCTTAAGAGAGCAGATTGTTAGAAAATGAATGCATGACCTTTTTAATGACCTGGGATGGGAAAGTCGCCCATGAAATCAGAGTAAACGCCTTATTTATCTGTCCCTGCCCCTCGTGGGCATCTCGACCCACGGGAAGACTGCTTTTTTTTTTTTAGGTTTTTGCAAGGCAGTGGGGTGAAGTGGCTTCCCCAAGGTCACACAGCTAGGTCATTATGAAGTGTCTGAGGCCGGATTTGAACTTAGGACTTCCTGACTCAAGGACTGGTGCACCATGCCACCTAGCTGCCCCAAGACTGCCTTTTATTAGAAATAATAGTCTTTTTTCCTTGTAAAGCACAAATGAACTTTTGATAAGTTAAAGTAATGCTGCCAAAGTCTATGATTCCTGGAACTGCAAACTGGGAAGACTCTGAAAGAACATTCAGGCCATTCTTGAATAGGATTCTTTGCAAAAACATCCCCCAACCTTGGCTTGAGCATCTCCTTGGGCTGCCTTTTGTCCCAAGGCCCGGCTCAGCCTCTTGACAATGGTGGCGGTGACTTCGGTGTCACTCAAAGTAGGGGAAAAAGCCACTAAATAGTCCCAGAACATGAGGGCTGGGAGGGACCCTAAAATCTAGAATGGCAGAAGTGGAAGAGACTTTGAGCCCAGAGCCAAAGGTGTCCCAAAGCCTGGGAGGGCTTCAGAATGTTGGGGCTGTAGAGGAACCTTAGAGATGACCTGATAGTCTAGGACTTCTTGGTCATACATTTCAAAGAGCTCTGTGAATTTGGGGGGTTTTATTTTTGTTTTTGTTTTTTTTTTACAAGGCAATGAGGTTAAGTGGCATGCCTAAGGTCACTCAGCTAGGTAATCATTAAGTATCTGAGGCTGGATCTGAACTCAGGTCCTCTTGACTTCAGGGCTGGTGCTCTATCCATTTGCACCACCTAACTGCCCCTGTGAATTTGTTTTTAAAAATATTTTGATAATTGGATTTTATCATAACTGTTTTTTGATAATTCTCTATATTTTATTTTATACTTTTCAAAGGGAGATAGCTACAGTCTTTATAGAACTTCCAAAAGGCAGAGGGGGAAGGAAGAGTGGGCTAAGAAGGCCTGTCATCTAATTCTGTTATTTTACAGATGGAGAAACTGAGGCTTGGAGAGAATAATTGACTTATCCACAATCCCTTAGTGCTATGTCTGAGATGCAAGGCTAGGGCTCTTAATTTTAAATCCATTGACCTGCCATAGATTGCTGATTTGAATTAATCTCTTATTTAATTAATTCATCCAATTAGGAAGCAAGTTCTATGAGGCAGGAGCTGGTTTCCTTTTTGTCTTTATTTTGTTTCTGTCTTTCCTCAGTAGCAGACACTTCGTAAATTATTTGGCAGAGGGAAGAGAGGATGGATTGGTGTATCAGACAGCATTTATTAATTGCCTCCAGTGTTCTAGATGCTGTGCTAGGCTTTGGGGGATGGACATAGCAAAATAATCCCAACATGGAGTCAACAAGAACATGGAAAAGCTGAACCAGGGAGCCGGGTGTCTGTCTGTGCCAGCCTGTGGGCACCAGAAGTCATTGGAAGTAAATGACCCTCAGAGAGTAGGTTCTTACCCTTGGACCCATTGATCCCACTCATGGCCATGCCTCCCTCCCCCACAGAGGAAGTCAGAGACAGAAAGAAAGGGCCATCTCCAAAGACTACCAACAGTGTTCTATGTGGAATCGAAGTTCAGGAAACAAATGGGTGCCCATTTATTGGAGAATATCAGAGCAGATTGTGGTCATGGGATACTCTGGTGCCATGACTGATCATAGAGCAGAGCTGGATGCATCTAGTCAGTCTCCTCATTTTACACACAAGGAAACTGAGACCTCTAGAATTGCCTCACTTTAACAATCTTCTGTTGGTAGATGTTTATTTAGTGGATTCATTGTAGATGAGCTGGCAGAGTAAAATGATGCCAATAAAAACAACCAGTGACACCAGTAAAAACTTGGAAAACAGAAATTCAGAGAGAGCCCTTTTCAGCTCTGGAAGATGGTTATGTGCCCCCCCCTCCCTTCCCCCTGGTACTGCTAACCTTTCCTCTATAATTGGGCTCAGCCTGGTGTGGGATGGATGGAGAAATCCATTCATTATTGGATGGGAAATAGAGTTGTTGAAACACTGGGTGTTGAAATAGGAGCAAAAGTCATTTTCAGCCCAAAACTGAGGTAGGATCATGGTTGTACTAGGGGCCTCAGGGAGCCATATATCTAATCCAACCCCCTGTGCCTTTGATGGAACAGGGAAGATGAGATTCAGAGAAAGGCAGACTTGGTTCAAGCCTACTCAGCTGGACTCCAGCTTGGCAGATTCCCATCGACTTCTTGATTCCCTGGAAAAGCTGGGATTTTTTTTTTTTGAAATTTAGTATGCTCACCAGGTGATCTTACTCATGTGCTTAGGTGATACATTACTTGTTTTTAAATCACTTAATATTATTTTTTTCTAATTGTTATGTAAAGAATGTTTTCAACATTCATTTTTTCCCCAAATATTTTATTTTTTTGTTTTTCCAACTACATGCAATGGTATTTTTTGTCAATTTTTTTTTGCAAAGTTTTGAGTATCATATTTTTTCCCTCCCTCCCTTCCCCTCCTCCTCCCCCTGACAGAAAGCCATCTGATATGGACTCTACATTTATAACCATCAACATTCAGTTTTGTAAAATTTTGAGTTCCAAATTTTTTTCTTTTCTCTTTTCCTTCCCCCCCTCCAAAACAGCCAGCAATCTGCTATTGGCCTATACAGACACAGTCATGTTCAACACATTTCCATATTATTTACATTAAGAAAGAAGAATCAGAACAAAAGGGAAAAACCATGAGGATGAAAAAATAATCAAAAAAAGTGAAAATAGCATGCTTTGGTCTGATTCAAGCTCTATGGTTCTTTCTTTGGTTGTGGATGGCATCTTCCATCCCAAGTCTTTTGGAATTGTCTTTGGTCACTGTATTGTTGAGAAGAGCTAAGTCTATCAAAGTTGATCATCACAGATGTTTCTGGTAAAGTATACAGTGTTCTCCTGGTTCTGCTCACTTGACTCAGCATCAGTTCTTGCCAGTCTTTCCATGCTTCTCTAAAGTCTGAGCACTCAGAATTTCTTAGAGAACAATAGTAGTGCTCCCTTACATTCACATATCACATTTTGTTCAGCCATTCCTCAATGGATGGGCATCCTTTCAATTTCCAATTCTTTGCCACTACAAAAAGAGTTGCTATAAATATTTTTGTACATGTGAATTTTTTTGACACTTTTTTTGTGATCTCTTTGGGGTACAGACCTAGCAGTGGTATTGCTGAGTCAAAAGGTATGTACAGTTTGGTTGCTCTTTGGGTATGATCATATTTGACCTTCTCAAAGAAGAGCATGACATCAAGGTGGTGATGCTGTGACAAGCCCATGAATTGGATTTGAGTGAGGGCAGGCTGTGTTAAGTCACCAGCCTCACTTTTCTCCAGAGCCATCTGGATCTAGTGGCCAGATAGGAATCAGCACATTATTACTTTGGGTATAGTCTAAATCAAGAACTGGGATTTGAACCATTAAATACAGTGGGAGAGGTAGGAGAAAACAGGCAGGGGGTGGAGTGGTCTTGATGACTGGAGTATGGTCTTGATTATCCAGTGTTCCTATGTTATATCTATCATGAACTTCCCTAAGGGCAAAGACTATTTTTGCCTTTCTTTGTACCCCAGGACTTGGCAAGTGCCCAAGGCACCCCCCCACACACAGTAGGTGCTTAATAGATGCTTGTTGATCAACTGAATAGCCAAATAGTTGTTTAAAGGACTTATTTTGGACTCTACCCATGGTTGATTTCCAAGTTGGTAGAACTAGAGGCTTTCTCCAGGCATCTCTGTCACTCACAGTGTTGAGTCAGGTCATTTCCCAGTTCTTATTGTGACTCTTTGCCTCCTCATGTTGGATCTCCTTCAATTTTGCCCCAGATTTTATGGATTTTCTGAGAAATGAAGATTTATCCTCTCCATTGGCCAACTTGACTTTAGGAGCCCTGCTTTGATTTGGAAATCCGGGAGCTTAGGGTGTTGACCTCTGCCTGTTGTAGCCTCTGGCCTCAGTTTCTTCATCTGTAATAGATGTAATGCTATACTTTAATTGTCCTGGTCACTGAGATGCTCAGAGAGAAACCTGTGAGGTTCAGGACATTGGCTGGACTATCCCTATTAAAACAGGAAAGGGAAGACAGACATTTCCATTCAACTGGATCAGTGGCCCCATGACCAGGGAAGTCTTATATTCAGACCAAATCTTTGTTGATGGAAGTTGAAAATTTCAGAACCAGTCATTGAGGAGCTAATGTTCTTCTCTACAGATGGGGGAGTTGAGGAAGTCAACTCTTTCTGGACCTGGCTTGTCTGAAGTCATGTAGGGAGTCCCTGCAAAAACCAAGAAGTCAACTCCATCCATCAGACTCTGGGACCATTGGTCCTTCCCCTACCCAGGATTCAGAAGGATTAGGAATGCCAGAGCTTATAAACTTGACCCCCTTTGAGCTTGACTTTCATTTCCTTTTCTTGAAAATTTATTTTATTGATAGATTTTTTTTTTTTTGCTGTAACTGTCACTTCCTAATTATTCCTCTTGTTTCTTCTTCCCCCACCAAGAGAAACCTCTCTTGTAACAGAGACATAGAGTAAAATAAAATACAACTACTCATTGGATGTCTAATAGTGTATAATTCCACACTTGTAGTTCACCACTTCTCTGCCTGATTTGTTAGTACCATTAAGTTAGGGTTTTACCTTTAGCTTCCGGCCTTGTTCAGTTAAGGAACACTGGCTCTCCCCCAGCTCCAACCCCTCCTGGGTGGGGGGTGGGGCTAGCTTGATTGGCTCATCTCTGAATCTTTCTTCTTCTTTTGGGGATGTCTAGGCCAGAATGGGATCCCAGATCTCCGTGGATGAGTCTGTGCATGTGGTGATTGTTGGAGGCGGCTTTGGTGGGATTGCGGCTGCCAGCCAGCTCCAGTCCTGGGGCATCCCCTTCACACTGGTGGACATGAGAGATGCTTTCCATCACAATGTGGCGGCTCTCCGGGCCTCTGTCGAGAGTGGTAATTTCCTCTTTTAGGGGTGGCTGGACAGCTGTAACTAGATCCCAGCTCTCCTATGCCCAGCTTGAGGGCTCTCTCCACTTTTGTTACGCCTTCCTTGGGGATCATTGGGTCTGATTGAAGCTTTTGAAATGTAAGAGCCAGTGGTGGAGAGCAAGGGGACACATTATAGTGAGGAGGGGTGAAGTGGGGGAGGGGGAGGAGGAAGAGTACAAACGGGAAAAAGCCCCAAACTCCCAAATTCTGCCTCCCTCAACATTTTACCCAGAGCAACCCTGGCTTAAGGGCTTTAAAAAATGACATTACTCAAGGGAAGAGGATATTTTCCACCTTCTGGAAAGGGCATGGGACACTCCTTAGCCATGTGACCCTAGGCCAAACACAGCCTCTCATTTTCTCATCTGTTAGCTGGAGATAATGATGGTTTCATTTTTTAGCTCACTAGCCATTGGGAGGAAAGGCCTTTATCCACCCTCAGGTTCTGGAGGCTATAAGACTCTTTGGTTAAGATTCACTCCAGGGTGGACTTGGCCTGCCATCCTTCCAGTCTGGTTCTGATTCTTTGGGGACAGCCCCAGTACCCCCATCTCACCAAACATTTGTTCCTTAGGATTTGCCAAGAAGACATTCATTTCCTATGCAAAGACCTTCCAGGACAACTTCCGGCAAGACCTGGTGGTAGGGCTGGACCTGGCAAAGCAGAAGGTCCTGCTCCAAGGGGGTGAGGTAGGTATGGCCTGGGGGGACATGAGAGGGCTGTTCTTTTATTTTTTTCTAATTATTAATTTATTTTTTCCAATTATATGTAAAAATAATTTCAGCTTTCATTTTTGTAAAATTTTCCACCCCCACCCTAAGATAGCAAGTAATGTAATATAGAGATTATATGTATAGTCATGCTACACACATTTCCATATTAGTCATGCTGTGAAAGAAGAACCAGAATTAGAGGGAAAAAACACAGGAAGGAAAAAACAAAAAATGAATTTAGAAAAGTAAAAATAGTATGCTTCAGACTCCATAAACTTTCCATAATAGTTCTCTCAGGATTATCCCTTGATGACTGAGATACTGAGAGGAGCTAAGTCTATCGTAGTTGATTATCACATAATGTACAATGTTCTCCTGATTCTGCTCACTTCACTCAGCATCAGTTGATGTAATTCTTTCTAGGATTTTCTGAAACCTTCTGGCTCATGATTTCTTACAGAATAGGAGGGCAGCTAGATAGTGGAGTGGATAGAGCACTGACCTTGGAAACAGGAGGACAGGAGTTCGGATTCAGCCTCTGACACTTACTAGCTGTGTGACCTTGGGCAAATCACTTCACCCTGATTGCCTCACATCCAGAGTCCTGATTCATCTCTGGCTACTGGACCCAGATGACTCTGGAGGAGAAAGTGAGGCCGGAGATGTAGCACAGCCCCCTCACTAAAAATCCAGTTCACGTGCTTGTTGTAGCATCAGTTTCTTGATGTCATAGTCTTTTTTTGAGAATGAAGGACAAACATTATTATAGAATGATAGTACTCCATTACATTCATAAACCACCATTTATTCTGCTGTTCCCCAATTGATAGGCATAACCTTAATTTCCAATTCCTTACCACTACAGAAAGAGCTGCTTTGAATATTCTTGTACATGTGGCTCTTCCCCCTTTTCTTATGATCTCTTTTGGGTGTAGACCTAGCAGCATTCTTGTGGGATCAAAGGGTATGCACAGTTTGATTGCTCTTTGGGTATAATTCCAAATTGCTCTCCAGAATAGTTGGATCAGTACACAACTTCATCAACAATGCATTAGTGTTCCAGTTTTTTCATATTGATCATTTTCTTTTTGTCATCTTAACCAATTTGATAGATACTCCAGAATTGTTTTAATTTGCATTTCTCTAATTAATAGTGACTTGGAGCATTTTTTCATATGATTATAGATAACTTTAATTTCTTCATCTGAAAATTGCCTGTTCATTTATCAGTTGGGAAATGATTGGTATTCTTTTAAATTTGACTCAATTCTCCAAATATTTTAGAAATCAGTTCTTTTTCAGAAATGTTAGATGTAAAAATTGTTTTCCAGCTTTATGTATTCCTTCTAATCTTGGTTGCATTGGTTTTGTTTGTGCAAAATTTTTTTTAATTTAATGTAATCAAAATTATTCATTTCGCATTTTATAATGTTCTCCATCTCTTATTTGGTCATACATCTTCATGAGAGGGCCAAGGCTGAATATCCCCAATGGGCCTCCCACAGTAGGTAGGCTTTCTTATCCTCTTAATGGTCCAGATCACCCTAGTCTGGATGGGCTCGTTTCTCTAAGCTTGTGTTAATGGAGCATTTCCTGAACAAAGTCTTCTGGCTTACTGTGGAAGATGTAGAAGTATGAGATGCTTTTCTGAAACTCTTTCCCCACACCACCTGCTATATCCCCCAATCCTTGGCTTCTCTTCCTTTGAGAGTAATAGAGACTCGCCTAAAGTGAGTGGCAGAACCCTTTCCAGACAGAAGGGCAGGAAGAAATTCATGTTTTTAAGACCCGAGTTCATATCTAGCCTCTGTCACTTACTAGCTAGCAGATCAGTTAGCCTCTATTTTGCTTCAAAATGGGGATCATAACAGTACTTACCACCTAGGGTAGTTATGAGGATCAAATGAGATAAAATATAATAGTAGGGGCTCTGTCCATGTTTATTCCTCCCCTCTATCCATCTCATTATTTTAAGCAAACTTCTACCTTTTTCATCTACCTCTCTTGTAGGCCCTTTCCTACTCCCATCTCATCCTGGCTACAGGCAGCACCGGACCTTTCCCGGGCAAATTTACCCAGATTTCAGACTTACAGTCGGCCATCAGGGCTTATGAAGTGATGGTGAAGCAGGTGAGCTGGGCATTGATGTAGGTGGGGGTGGGAGTGAGGGGGACATGGATGGGGATGGATGCTGGAAGGAGGGGCATTTAGCCTAGAGGGGAGAAGCATCCAAGGGCCTTCCACTAGAAAGAGTGATCAGGCATTCTCTTTGGCCTCCAAGCCCAAACCAGACAGATGGAGATAGCCAGCAACCAGAGTTGTAGGAGGGAGGAGTGGGCCCACCCTCCATAGGGACCCTTCCAGGGGAAAGTGGGAGAAGCTGACCTTGCATTCAAGGCCCACCTCCTCTGGTCCTCCCTCCCTTTCCAGCCTCACCTTGGCTGCTCTTTTTTTTTGTGTTATGCTTAGTCAGGCTAGCACCCTGTACCCCCTTCTTCATCTTCCTCCTCTTCATCTATTGGAGATGTTTTAGAGGGAATTCTTCAGTGCTTAGATTCAGTTCCATGACCATTAAGGTCCCTTACACCTCTGACCTTCTGAGAATGGAAGACTGCAGAGGTGGGGATATTGTATCTTCACCCCTTTTCCCTTTTCCTGGTTTTCTTGTTTAAAACAAGACTCCCCAGCCCCTGACCAAAAACCTCTTTTAACAAATTCATATAGTCCAGCAAAACAAATCAGCACATTGTTCATGTCTGAAAATGTATGCCTCATCCTGCCCCGGTAGTCCACCACTTCTCTGCTGTCAGGCATGTTGGTCCCCTTGAATATTGGGCGCTGCATTGGTGGGATTTCTTTTAGATCTTGTTTCGGTCAGCCAGGGCTTACCTTCTGTAGTCACAGTTAACAACACTTGATTCTTGTTTGTAAAATATGGCATTTTGAAGAGGTTCTGAGAACCATCGGTAATTAATTCCCAAGAGCCCTAGATGGGACATCATGAACCCTGGGTTCCAATCCTGGTCTCGATATCCACGGCACTTGACCTGTTCTTGGAAGGAAGCTAGAGTTGATGAGGGAAGGCCAGCCTGGCATGGAAGACAGCCAGAGCAAAGATGTGGAGAAGGGAGATGAGAAAGTGCTATTTTGTTTGGATGGTAGAGAACGTGAAGGGGATGATAAAGCCTTCAGGCTGGAGCCACACTGTAAGGAGCTTTAAATACATCCAGCTAATTATGCTGATAATATTAATTATTCTCATAGGGCTTTGATTAAGGAGTTGCTCCTTCCTGGCACAACTGCAGGAGATGAGCTCTCCATGTAATTTTTCTTTCTTTTTTTTTAATCAGGTCCAGAGCTCCCAGCATGTGGTGGTGGTGGGAGGAGGCTCAGCTGGTGTGGAGATGGCTGCAGAACTGAAAACTGATTATCCTGAGAAAGAGGTAACTGGTCCCTGGGCTTGGGGCCTGGGGCAAGGCAGGACTGCACTCTGGGGCCTTCCGACTTTGCAGGAAGGAAGGCAGGAGGACATTGAGGCTGGGAGCTGGGGGTGCAAAGCATGCAGTGTTGGGAAGTAGGCTTGGCAGAAGGTGACTCCTCCAAGGTCTCTGAGGCTGCAGTGGCCTTGCCAGGGAGGGGGGCCTGGGCAACCTGCAGAGCTGGAGTCAAGAGTGATCCAGGCTCTTGGGCTGGCCCAAAGCAGACAGAGGATCACTTCAGCCTTGCAAGGCCCAATTTCCTCATCTGGCAGACAGAGGGCTTTGAAGTAGACAACCACTTGTAGTTCATATTTTTGCTTTCCAGAAGCTCTAAAAATCTGTGGTCTCCTGAGGTTCTGTTTTTCATTTTTCATTGGTTGAATTTCCCCCATTTGTCTCCTCTTCTGCCCCAGATCCTGGCTCTCATTGTGTTGTTCTCACAGGTCCTCCCAGGCAAAGTTTTCCCATGTCTGGAACCACTCTCTGTTTCTGAAGCTTGAACAGGCACTGGACAAATGGGTTGCAAAGATGGGCACGGAGAGTCCCTGCCCTCCTGGAGCGCCCTCTCTAATGAGATATGTTGTCATCTAGTCATGTCTGACTCCTCATGAACCCATATGAGGTTTTCTTGGCAAAGGCCCTGGAATGGTTTGCTGTTTCTATCTCCAATTCAATTTACAGATGAGGAAACTGAAGCTAACCGAGGGAAGGGACTTGCCCAAGGTCACATGGATCATATCTGAGACTGGATTTGAACTCAGTTCTTCCTGATTCCAGAACCAGTGCAAGAAAAGGAATTAATGATTGAGAAAGATAATGGATTGGTCATATGACCACGTGGGTACCTTGTGTGCTCTTTATGATGTGGCCCAGCTAGGAAGGCCTTTGGTACATTGGACAAGCCCTTGTTGTGTGCTTATGGGAGACTATGAAGGAGGCATGGAGGAGCATGGGCTGCAATCTGCATTGATGGAGGAGGGAATGGCCACAGGATTTTCCCTCCCCTGCACGTGCTTTACAGCCTTTGGGAGGACAGTGACATTGGACATGTAGAGTGTTCCTATTGGTATTATTGTTAGAGGAAAGAATGCTGAACCTCAAATTCAGATCCCTCAGGTTCCCCTTTGTCCTTGGCCAGTTGTATGAGCTTGGGGAAAGAAATCAGCTTTAGTTCGATCAGTTAAACATTTTTAAAGCACTTATGTGCAAGGCAGCTTTCCGTTTACCTTTTTTTCCATTGTGAGAAAATGTGAATTCAAACATGCAATGAAATAGGCAAATTTTCCAAAATAGATCTTGGAAGGGAGGAAAGCTTGTGCCTGAATTCAAAAAGTCAATACTAAAAAAAAAAAAAAAAAAGCTGGCTTAACTCTGACTCCTGCTCCATCCTCAATTTTTTGGGGAAGGGGGAATATTAATCTCCTTAATGTCCCTTCCCTTAAAAAGGGGGGGTCAGTTAGGTGGCGCAGTGCATAGAGCACTGGCCCTGCAGTCAGGAGGACACTAGTTCAAATTTGACCTCAGACACTTGACACTTGCTAGTTGTGTGACCCTGGGGAAGTCACTTCACCCTGCTTGCCTCACATGCAGGGCATCTCTAGTCACCCTGATTGATTGGTATCTGTAAACTGGACCCTGATGGCTCTGGAGGAGGAAGTGAGGCTGGGGACTGGACCCCCTCACTCCAATCCAATTCACGTTTGTCATGGCATTACCTCCCTGATGTCGTGGTCTTCCTCGACAGCCAAGGACAAACATCAGCATCCATTGATATTATTGAAATGTTCTTTCTTCCTCTATACAGGAAGAGACTTGGAGGCCATGGCCTCTTGGGGTTCCCCTGTGCTCCTGAGGGATCTGGGGACCTTTGGACCGAGGGTCTTATGTTGGTTCTTGTCTACAGGTCACCCTCATTCATTCCAAAGTTCCGCTGGCCGACCCAGAGCTCCTTCCTTGTGTTCGGCAGGAAGTGAAAGAGATTCTCCTCCAGAAAGGGGTGGAACTTCTGCTGAGTAGGTGCCCCTTCATTCTCCTCCCCAAGGACTTCCACCCCATCTCCCACCCAACTTCTCACCTTTCCTTCCCAATTCCCTTGATTTCCCCCTAGTCCTAGACCTTTGAGGAGGATCTCCATCCCTGGAGGGCACTTGGGTAGTCCTGATTCGTGGTTAAGTGGTGATCAGCTGATCTTCGCCTTCCCTCTGTTGGGGTGATTTAGAACCCACTGAAGCACAAGGCCATCTCCTGTTTGTGGGTGCCCACAGGAGTGTCTCGCACATAGTTAGACACATTTGTAAGTGATCCCCTTTCCTGAGGCCTCCAGGAAGATTGTGATTGGTGGGTTGCCTCACTTTTTTCTGCATTTTTATCATGAATAAATCCTAACCCAACTTTGGAGCTAGAAATCCCCTTTGGGAAAAGGCTTTCTGGGTTCAAGCTGTGATTTCTGCCTCTAGCTGTGTGACCTTGAGCAGATTCCTAGGCTTTGGCTTCTTTCTTCTAGAATGGGTGCTGCATCCAAGGTTGTGGAGGTCCCTTCTCACTTCATGTCTCTGATGTCACTTGCCTCTGGGCAGTGAGCTCCTCCTCTCTCCCTCTCAGACTCTGGGGCCTACCTAGTATATGAGACCCAGTGTCCTGCCATACTTGCCAAAGGGAGGTTTTGGCCAATTCAGGATGACTCCTTAGCAATTCGATACCCTTTTGGATAGCTTCAAGACTCCTAGGACCATAGATTTACAGAGACATCCACATCATCTAGGCCATCATTTTTACAGATGAGGAAACCGAGGGTCCCAAGAAGTGAAATGACTTTTTCAAGGTCACACAGGTGAGATCTGAACCCTTGTTCTCAAATTCCAAAGTCAGTGTTCTTTTCCCCAGACTATATTGTTCATGGAAAGAATATAGAAAAAAGTTTTTAACTTTCCTCTAAACCTGAAATTTTTAACTTTTTTTCTGGTCATGGACCACCCTCTTCCCCTGAACAGTTGGTTGAAACTTTTTGCAAAATCTATTTTAATTAAATGCACAAAGTTAAATATATAAGATTATAAAGAAAATATATTAAAATGCAATTATCAAAATTTTTTAAACACGTTTAGGGCCTCAAGTTAAGACCTTTTGTTCTCATATACTCTCATCTAGTGATGTTATTTTTGTTCAGTTACTTTTTCATTCATGTCTGACTTTTTGTGACTCCACTGGGTTTTGTTTTTGGTTTTTTTTGGGTTAAGCTATTGGAGAGATTTGCCATTTTCTTTTCCAGCTCATTTTTTAGCTCATTTCACTTCTTACTTACATGAGAAAAACCCAGGCAAACAGGGTGAAGTGGCTTTCCTAGGGTCTTGCAGCTAGTAAGTGTGACTGAGGCTGGATTTGAACTCAGATCTCCTTGCTCTAGGCCCAGCACTCTATTCATTGTGCCCCCCAGCTGCCCTTGTGAATGTGTCCTACCTTATCAATACATGGGTTGGTCAATACATTGGCAGGAAATAGTCACTGGATGAGAGTGGGTGGTCATGTCCACCTGCTTTTCACTGACCTGTTCATCTCTCCAAGGTTTGAGATCTTCATTGTGTCCTTGTACTAAACTAAAGAGACTCTTGCTTTATTCCCACAGCTTCCGTCTTCAGGGTGGGATGTAGGAGGAAGCTTCTGGGATCTTCTCTAATTTGGAGAGTGCAAGATTCAGGGGTCGTCTTTCCGGCCCTTGAAAGTGTAATTGAGGGACAGCTAGGTGGTGCAGTGGATAGAGCACCGGCCCTGGAGTCAGGAGTACCTGAGTTCAAGTCCAGCCTCAGACACTTAAAGCTGTGTGGCCTTGAGCAAGCCACTTAACCCCATTGCCTTGCAAAAAAAAAAGTGTAATTGAGGTACTCATGGTCAGCGCCTTTCCTCACAAAGCCCAGGGATGCTGCCCATTGAGCTGCTGCCATGCCTCGAACACTGGTGGAGATGGGGCCTTGTGAAGGGGCTTCCTTAGGATGTGCGCTTTCCAAAGGCCTCTCATGTTGGGAGAATTCCAGTTTATGGACGTAGAGCTCAGGGTCATTGGAGTCCACTGTCCCCGTTATACAGCTGGAGAAACTGAGTCAGGCTTTGACTTGTGGACTCAGCCTGTGCTATGGTGAGCTTCTTGAATGAGTGTTTTGGAGGTGGAGAGGACTCGGGATTGCGGCTGTTTGGCCTTGCCATAAAACCGTTCTGCGATGGAGATGCTATTACTGTTATTATTATGACTCCTATCGATTTTTCCTGTTCTTTTTATTATTCTTCCACCATAAGCAGCTCTAAGCAGAGGACAATCTGCCTGCTAGTTTCCCTTATTTATTTGGAGTGTATTGTGGGGCACTGCCTTGTTGAGATTATAAAGTCCACGGAGAGCTTGGGGCTGCCAGGGAGCTTCCTGGCCGGTCACCTTTGCCAAAGCCTTAAATCTTAGTCCAGGGCTCCCAAAGGAACCCTATGGAGCTTTCAACCAACCGTGGCTCTTGGCCGAGCGTGCCAGGCATGTTGTTATCTTGGGCAAGGAAAAGTGAACCTCGGGGAGACAGAGAGGAGCCTGCCTGCCATGCTGTTGGGGTTCTTGGAAAAAGATGTGGGTTCAGCTGCTTGGGGCGTGTGTGTCTTGGCCACCTGAGAGCCGCGCCCTCTTGGGCGGCACCCAGAGGGCTGCCATTCGGTCCGTACCTTAGGAAGGACGTTGCTGGGCCGGGCCACATCCCCAGGTTGGCAGCCAGGAGGTCAAAGGTGAGAAATTGAGCTTCCTGCGCATTGACTCTAAGGACAGAGCAGCCCTTTGTTCATAAAGTGGAAGAGATTAAGATTAACAGCCAGCATTTATAGATCACTTCAGCATTTGTTTAGCATTTTACATGGCTTGTCTCACTGGATCCTTACAACAATCCTGGGGAGTAGGCGCTGTTGTCATTCTGCTTTTATAGGTGAGGAAACTGAGGCAGACAGACTGAGGTCAAGGGATTGGCCCAAGGTCCCACAGATAGCAAGTGTTGGAGCTGGAGTTTGAACTTGGGTCCTCCTGGTTGCAGGGCTGACCCTCTATCATTTTACCCCTAGTCACCCCTGGGGTACAAATATAAAAATCGTCCCTGCTCTCAAGAGTGAGCAGATTTTATACATTTTATAGGTTTATACACACATAACAACAAAAATGAAAAAACAATTTTCCCTTACACTTGAGGATGGGATAGGTTCCTGTTGGAGCCGGACCTTGAGAGAGCTGAAGGAAGCTGGGGATTCCGGGAGGTGGGGAGAGAAGGGAGTCATTCCAGACCCGACGCACAGCAGGGCAAAGGTATGGAGGTGGGAGGTGACGTGTGTGGCGAGGGAAGGACGGTCACGGGCAGAGTCAGAGCCTCTGCTCCCAGTCTGAGCCGCCCTCCTGTGTCTGTCGGCCCGGCATGTGGGAGGAGGATTGGCCTTGGTCTGCAGGCCCCAGAGAACAGGACTAGTTGCTGCAGGTGGAAGGTGGAACGAGACTCTTCATCTTGATGGGGTTGTAACAACTGTCCAACAAGCTTCATGGAAATGAAAGAGCAGTGAGGTCATTGTTGCGGCTCCCCGGGTGGACCTGGCTGGTCACCCGAGGGGAAATTGGGCCTGGTGTCAGAGTTCTAAACTGAGGCACGGTGAGCTCGGGGGCCTCTTCCAGTCAAGGATTTAGGATTCTGGAATGGACAGGGCAGCCTGGGCCCTTTGGCTCCCTTCCACCTCCCCTGACAGATTTCCCTTCCTATCTGTGAGTGGACGTGGCAGTGGCCAAAGCTAGAGGCTTGTCCACAACCCTCGCCTGCCTGCCTTCCCTCCCCCACTTGTTCGTTCCTTCCTTCCTTCTCTCCCTCCTTCCCCATCTTCCTTTCATAGGTTCCTTCTATGATAAATACCAGCTAAGCCAATGGGCAGCCGGCTGCCTTGGCAGCTTGAAGCATCACAATTCAGTGGCTTGAACAGTAATTGGAGTCAGAGGATCTGGGTTCAAATCCTACTTAATAGTGATGTTTAGGGGCAGCTAGGTAGCACAGTGGATAGAGCACTGGCCCCGAAGCCTGGAGGATCTGATTCAAATCCAGCCTCAGGCACTTAATAGTTACCTAGCTGTGTGACTTTGGACAAGTCACTTAACCCCATTGCCTTGCAAAAAAAAAAAACTAAAAAAGAGTAATATTTAGTTCCTGGGTAACCTTACAAGTCCTTGAACCACTCAATCTTCTTCATCTGTAAGATGAGGAGAAAGAATGATCCAGCTTTTGAGGTTCCTTCTAGCTCTGGATCTGTGGGCCCCCCCTTTTTTTGCAAGGCAATGGGGTTAAGTGACTTGCCCAAGGTCACAAAGCTAGGTAATTATTAATTGTCTGAGGTTGGATTTGAACCCAGGTACTCCTGACTCCAGGGCCGGTGCTTTATCCACTATGCCACCTAGCTGCCCCCGTGGGCCCCTCTTAACAGCTTTTCTGTCTCTGGCACTAGATGAGCGTGTGATCAACCTAGAGGAGCTGCCTCTCAATGAGCATCGTGACAGCATCCAAGTGAAGACGGACAAGGGCACTCACCTGGTGGCAAACCTGGTGATTCTCTGCAATGGAATTAAGATCAACTCCTCCGTGTACAGCAGTGCCCTGGGTAAGTACAGACCCCAACTCTGGGGGAGGGGGATCACACTGCCATCCTGCGCCGTCCCTGGAGGGCCTCAGGACCCACCCCTGCTCCTCAAACATGTGAGTGTGAGCTGTGTGCCCATGCACAAGGCACTGCCTCAGTTTCCCCATCTGTAGAATGGGGATAAAAGTCATCTTAACTCTCAGGTTGTTGGGGGGATCAATAGAAATCATGTTTGTTTATAAAGCAGTCTATAAATGCTGGCTGTCGTCATCATCCTCACCATCCTGGGCTGTGCCCACAGATTTCACAGCCTGGCTGCTGTGGCTAGAGCCCTTCAGTGTGACAGAAATGCTGGATTCAACCTTCCCTATGACACCTTGTAGCCGTGTGACTGCAAACAAGTCACCTCTTGCTCTGAGAATGAGGCATTGGGTACAGACTGGTCCAGATTAGTGCAAGCAATGGAGCCGCTGAAATGGTCACTGAATGGAGTGAGAATGACGTAACTGATTCCAGCCTGCTTCCAATGGAAGCAGGCAATGCGAATTCAGATAGTGCCGTGTGTGTGTGTGTGTGTGTGTGTGTGTGTGTGTGTGTGTGTGTGTGGTGTCATTATTTGCATTAATTGGGACTTAGCCTGGATAGATCAGAGATTTTTTTTTTCCTGGTTTAAGACTGTATTTTATTTTAATTTTTGATATATTTATTTTGAGTTTCAATTTCCCCCCCTAATCTTGCTTCTCACCCCCCCTACCCCCACAGAAGGCATTCTGTTAGTCTTTATTGTTTCCATGGTATGCATTAGATCAGAGGTTCTTAACCTGGGATGATTTGTTTTATATTTTGATGGCAGTTTTTCAATATCATAAGTCTCCTTTGTAATCCTTTTGTAATTTATTATTTTCTTAATTTTAAAAATTAGCCCTGTCAGACTCCTTTGGCTTCACCAGCCTCTTAAAGGGGTGCATGGCATATAAAAGGTCAAGGTGGGGCCTTGTGGGTCCCTTGCAAGCTTTGCCAATCTGTGATTCTCCGTTTAATTCTTGAGCACATGAGCACTAAGAGAACCGGCCTCCTAGTGGAAGGTGATGAGAAAGTAATTTGGGGAGGATGAAATAGGAGTCCTCTTAGAGCAACATGGAGGAATTCTGGGCTTTGCTAGCTTTCATTGCTCTGCCAGGAGATCTCTTTCTCTGTCCACCTGGTCGGGCCCCTCTCTCCTAATAACTGATCAGTGGGTTCTGGTTTTATAATCTGTTCCTGATTGCCAAGGAACAAGGCATGGGCAGCAAGTCTGATCCCAGTTCCCAACCCCGGCTACTGACCATGTGGCCTTGATGCGAGTCTCCTCTTCAGGTTTCAATTTCTCTTTCTGTTAAATGAAGACTCTGATTTGATTTTGACCCAAATGTAGAATGATGGGGCCAGGCGTTCTTAATGATCAGATTAATTTTCTGTGGTAATTAAATAGAAGTTTGGTTCACTGAGGATTCCAGACTTGGGTTTTTCAGTGTTTTAGGACATCCCTGAGGGCTACTGCAGGAGAAGGGAGACTCAGAAGGGACCCAGGTTTAGCGGTAGGTCCAGAGAGGGTGGAGTTTTAATTTCCAGAGAATTCCAGATATCTTTTGGAGTTGATCTAGTGTGCCGGTTTTTCAGGTTTAAAGGTACTTTAGGATTGTGAGATTTAGATTTGGAAGGAATTCTTAGAAAATCACCCATTCGTGGAATCTGAGAATATCAAGGTCAAAGAGATCTCAGAGGCAATTAGCCCAATCCATCTATGAACAAGAATGGCCAACAAATGGCCATCCACCATTTGTTAAAGACTGAGGAACTCATTACCTCCTGAGTCAGCTCTTTCTGCTTTGGTGCAGCTCTCATGCTTTCCTCCCTTTCTTTTGGACATCCTATACTCCCATTGGAGGTAGTTGGGTGGCACAGTGGGTAGAGCACCAGGCCTGGAGTTAGGAGGACCTGAGTTCAAATTCAGCCTTAGACACTTAACTAGCTGTGTGACCCTGGGCAAGTTACTTCATCCTGATTGCCTCAGTTTCCTAATCTGTAAAATGATCTGCAGAGGGAAATGGAAAAGTACTCTAGTACTTTTTTTTGGTAATGCAATGAGGTTGTGACTTATCCAAGGTCACATAGCTAGGTAATTATTGTATCTGAGACTGAATTTGAACTCTTGTCCTCCTGATTCCAGGGCTGGAGCTCTATCCACTGCATCACCTAGCTGCCCCCTCTCTAGTACATTTTTTGTCAAGAAAACCTCAAATAGGGTCATGAAAAGTCACACATGACTGAAATGAATGAACAGCAATACATTCACATTGGAAAGCGGGGGGGGTCACTCGTGGGTCTGGTCCCAATACCGATAGTCTATTGGGTCTGGGGGCTCACCACATTGGTGACACAGATCAGCTGATCCCACCACCCTCAGGCTTCGGTGATCTGCCATCCCCAGCCTCATGCACCCCAATACCATGCACTTTGTGTCTCTATCCTTTGGGGCTGGTGGTGATGGGCTTTCATCAGTGGGAAGTTCCTGGAGGAGAACTGCCAGGGAAAATGGTGGTTTTCCTACAACTCAATGATTATGGAGAATTGCTCAAGGCACTGGGAGTTTTGATGACTTGTCCAGGGTCACCCAGCTGGTAGTTCTCAGAGGCAGGATTTGAACCTGGGCCTTCCGGGCTTTAACTCCTGCTTGACTCTTGTTGACATCCTGAGAATCCCCTAGTTTGACACCTTCTCCTAGCTTTGTGGTCACTCCATTTGGTGTTGATGTCCAAGAGTTAGGTTTCATCGAACCTAATTCCTTATCTGGTCATACTTCCCTCCTGTGTTGTCCATGCTGCTTTTGTTGTCATTTGTCTTGGCATTGATGTGCTCATAGGTGCCTGTCCACATTGTCCATTGCTTTTTTGGGTGACCTGTAATTTTGATTCTTCAGAGATTGTGGTGTCCCATGATCCACCTAACTATAAATCATAGTCTGAAATTGAACATTCTTCATTCACTTGGTTTTTCCCATGGATAGTTAGGATGCAGTCTCGGAGTAGTTAGGGATCTCATTTAGAAGACCCTGTTGTATCCTGGGGCATGATGCAGCCAGCAGAAAGTCACATCTGGAAGACTTCTCCATCTATAACAAACCTCTCTGGCAAACACCCATGGCTCCATTTTATAACTCACTTGATAATAACTATCAGGTAATCATCAGTCTAAGTTAGTTTTTTATATATTTTTCAGAGATTCTTATAAGGTCTTAAATATTCACAGGAGAGACTTTGAAAATTGTTCTGTTGATAGCAAATGCTTGATTTTCTTTATTATTTTTTTCAAATTAAGTTCTACTTTTTTCTCTCACCTCTTCACCCACCTCCAGTTGAGAAATAAAAAAAATGCCACCCTTGTTACAGTTGAGCAAAAATAAAATTCCTCATTGGTCATGTTCCTCCCAAATGATATCTTAATCTGTACTCTGAGCCTTCTATTTCTTGGGGAGGGACAGCATATTTCATCAGAATTCCTCTGGAATTGAGGTTAGTCATTGTGTTGATCAGAGTTCCCAGGTTTTTTGATGGTCTTTATGACTATAAATAGTCCTCCTCCTGCTCATTTCACTTTGGTTCAGTTTATACAAGTCATCCCAGGTTTCTCTGAAATCATTCCCTTCATCATTTTTTCAGCACCAGCATATTTCATCACATTCATATGCCATAGCTCATAAGCATTGCTTTGGTTTCCCCATTTTTGCCACTACACAAAAAGAGCTGCCACAAATATTTCATAGATATGGGTCCTTTCCTCTTTCTTTCATTTCTTTAGGATAAAGACCTTCTAATGGTACCACTAAAACAAAGGTAAGCACAATTTAATAACTCAAATGCTTACTTTTTAGTTAACATATAGATCAATAGTGATCGACAGCTGCTTGTTCATTTTGGGGGGGATATTAATAATTAGTGATTTTTCCAAGTTTTTTAAATCTTATTTTAAGATATTTTGAGAACTGATTCTTCAACATCCTAAAAATTGAGTTACCTCAAGTCTCTGTGTTTGCTTGCTCTATTCTAACGGCCTCATCTTTGTTTCTTCAGCACATATGGTATAATTAGGGCCTGCGATCATGGAGTCCAGAGTAATGTTTTCATTAATGAGAGGGAAAAAAATCTTTTGTTTGATTCTGAGGCATATTTTCTGACACTATTCACTTACCCAAATTTTCATTTTTGTTAACAATATTAACATATTTCACAATTTAATTTGGAGAGATTTATAGAGTTCTGGACTCTCACAGCCTAAGAAAACTTGGATGGCTACCATGCCACATTGTTGACTCATGTTGAGCATGCATGCTACTAAAACCCCTCCCTGAAGAAGCTTATAGTCTACTGGAGGAAACTGAGGTCTAGAGAAAGGGAGGGGAGAGAGAGGGAGGAGGGAGAAAGAGAGAGGAGGGGAAGAGAGAAAGGTGAGAGACAGAGTCAGAGACAGAGAGAGAGAAGAGGAGAGGAGAGGAGAGACAGAGAGAGAGAGAGAGAGAGAGAGAGAGAGAGAGAGAGAGAGAGAAAGAGGGAAAGAGAAGGAGGAGAGAATCACTTTCCTAAGGTCATACAGGTCCATAATTAGCAAAGCTGGTATTTGAGTCTAAGGCCCTGAGACCAAGTTCCATCCTCCTCTGACTCCT
This sequence comes from Macrotis lagotis, assembly GCF_037893015.1. Lineage (NCBI taxonomy): Eukaryota > Metazoa > Chordata > Mammalia > Peramelemorphia > Peramelidae > Macrotis > Macrotis lagotis. Next base: position 31,754,503 of record NC_133661.1, on the reverse strand, counting down.
GTGAATTGTTTTTTTAAAAAAGTAATTGGTTACCTCCTTGTTGGACATTGCATGTTTTTAAAAGCCTTCCAGCAAAATGTTCAAAAATGGGGAAATCAACCAACGGATTTGACATGTAATGATGTTGATGACGATGACGCAAATGCCTAATAGTAGCAGCTTACCATATAGTATTTACTTTCTTCCCAACATTCTGCTGCAAAAGCCCTCCTTTGTGAACCAGGGATCTGAGATCCCAGATTGATGAGGGGATTTACCCTGGGTTACATGCCTCAGATCTTTTGATTCCATCTGGCACTTCCCTTTATTCCATACAAATACCCACCAGTTAGAGGAAGTTGTTTTGGTACAATAATTGCTTTTCCATGACCGCCTTTTTTCACATGGGCGTCAGTGTCATTTCCCAGATGTTGACAGCTTCTCTTATTCCTTAAGAGAGTTTCTAGGAGTTAGAACTTTATAGATAAAAATCAAGTCCATGTGAAAGAGATTTCTCTAAAGACGAACTTTTTGTTTTTGTCTTGGTCAGCTTTGAATGTTATCTTACCTTGATGACTAGTTTAAAGGATAGTTAAGATTCAGAGTAATGATATTTATTTTGTTCTGCAGGTGATAAAATGGCCAGTAATGGCGCCTTAATGGTTAATGATTACCTCCAGGTAGAGGGATTTAGTAATATCTATGCCATTGGGGACTGTGCTGATGTGAAAGAACCTAAGATGGCATACCATGCTGGGCTCCATGCCAACATTGTGGTGACCAACATTGTCAACAGTATGAAACAGAAGCCGCTCAAGACCTACAAGCCAGGTAAAAAGGGGGTTCTGAGGTAAAAAAAAAATCTTAGACAGTTAGCTTAGACATTACTTGATTTTAAAGGTGATTAAACAAACCCTAATTGCTTATGGGCTCTCTGACCTTGGCAGTTTTTGAAAAATAAAACAGGAAGCCATTGCTTGAGATGGTTACCTTTCCCTGAGGCAGGGGGCTGGACAAGAAAGTCCCTTAGAACTGGGGGAGTCAGTGCTTATGAATGTTAAGTACAACCAATTCCTCCTCCTTGTCTGCCTTTTCCTAGGAGCACTGACATTTCTGCTGTCCATGGGAAGAAATGATGGTGTGGGCCAGATTAGCGGCTTCTATGTGGGAAGGCTCATGGTCAGGTTTGCCAAGAGCCGGGACCTGTTCGTCTCCACAAGCTGGAAAACGATGAGGCAGACGGCACCCTCTTAGAGAGGAGGAGGAAAGAAGAAAAGATAATGGAACCAATTGATCAGAGGATTTAAAAAAAAAGAAGAAAAAAAAGATGAGTAGAAAGCCTCAGTCAGATTGAGAAATCAGAAGGAAGAAATTCCTTTCTATATTCATTATGCCTGACATGTTTCAACAGGATTGATCACTTGATAGACTGCTAGCATCTCCTGAAGGTGCTATCTAGCACACAAGAAGCTTTAGAAAAATATTTGCTAAGAGGGCCATTTCTGGGGTGGATAAAGGCATTTACTTGCTTGGTTTCAGGTGTGGGTACCCAGCCTCCCATGCCCAGCTGATCCCATAGAAAGTGGACATCCTGCATCATCTGACTAGGGATGGAAAAACATTGTCTCAGGTCATGCTCTGGCCCTTCTGTCACTGGTATGGGAAAGGAGAAAATGAAAGGTCGTAGTTTTCGAAGGGATGTCTGATCTGATCACCTCCTCTTCAGATGCCTTGGAAAGGAGGAGAGGTTGTGTTCTAGGTTTCCATGACTGTGAAGAGGTCCAGATGGAATTCCAAGGCAGGGCCTCCAACTGTCAGTGGGAAGTGAGTGAGAATGGTAGTGGACAGGTGGGTTCAGCCCATCTCCCCTTCTGCAGGCAGACACTGTTGGTTTGGGCATTCCTGGGGGGAAGATGAGGTTCATCTGCTGACCAGACTTCAGGTCAAAGGACATGGCATTGTTAGCAGCCAGACTTAGATCATCCCTAACTTTCCATTAGTGCTTGTTAAGCCATCAACTTTTTGAGATGATGAAGCTTTTCAAGTCCCTCCTCTTAGCTCCTTTCTCTATAACATCAACTAAATTTTAGGGACACATTGCCAGCCTGATTAATCCATTTTACCAAAAGGCCTCTTAAAATTCGGAGAATTAGGAAAATAGAAGTATACTCATTGCTACATTCCTGTATAGCAAAGTGCTACTATGCATAAGACTTCGGTTTTATCAGTGTATTTTTCCTCATACTAATCCCAACCCTTTCCAATGACTACCCTCGAATAGTTTGGTGGGATATTTTGGCCATAGAATGCTCCCTCTGGTGGCCAATTTTTTGGTTAGCATGGAAAGTCTTGATTGTCAGCCCAGATGGATCCTGGGACCCATGGTTCATCATCAGACCTTTAAATTCAAAGAATTTCCCTTTCTGTAGGACCTTCCTATTTGAATTCTGTTGGGCTAACTTCCTGGAACTCCAAGGTCAACTCCACATCTTAAGAAGGCACAGGAGGAAGATGTTAACAGGGATGTTTAGAATTAGAGAAGCACAGGTCTGTTGATGAACTCCACAAAAGAGTTCCCGGCTCATTAAATCCTTTCCTTCCTCTGGGTGGAGGGTCTCTGACCTCCTGACCGTGTGGCTTAGGGCCAGCCAGTGACAAAGGTTTGGTTCCAACCCTGTGCTTGCTTCCCCCTGGCAGTTCTCTTTGGTTTCCTGGCTGATACTGGGACATCATAAACAAGGATCTTAGCCCATGAAGGGAGTGGAAAGAACGCTGGCTTTGAAGTTAAGAGACTTGGTAGCAACCATGGACTCCTGTGTCCTAGCCCTGAATCTCCTGATACTTACAGATTTGTATAACTTTTCTTTAGCAGACCCACCATCAACTTACTTTTAAAGCATTATGGTTGACTTGTGTTTTCAGCTGTGATTTTCCATCCCTCATTTGTCTTTCAGAATTCTTTCTGTCTGGGGTAGATGGGAAGAGACTTCTGAGTGATATTAAACTCTAAATGGCTCAAAGTGAAAGGAAGCGTCTTGGTTTGGGCTCCTTTTGGTTAATTCTCCTTTGCTAAAGGCATTACTTAAATGAAGGCCCCCCCCCGCCCCAAATAACTTGCTTTGGCCTGTAATTTCTCAGTAATTGCCCTAACCCTTACACACCTTCCTGTAGAGGTTCAGAACCATTCCTAGGGAAGGTTCCACTTCTTGTTCCATTATTTCCAGACCTGTAATGTGATCCTTTCCCTACCAGAATAGCTGCTCACCTGAACCCACAGCAGCAATAGAATATTGTACCTGAAGTGCAGAGCTCCACAGAAACTAAGAGTGGGAAGGGGCTGTTAATAGATCATTCCACATGGTTCAAATCTCTCATTTTATGGAGTTTGAGATTCAGAAGTGAAGCAACTTGTCCAAGAACACCATTCTACTGATTCCCAATCCAGTCTCCTGATGGTCCCCCACCTCCCCCCTTCAACCAAACCCCACTCCATGGAAGGTAGGAACAGTAGGATCTGTGGACACTTATAGTTCAAGCTGGTTTTTGCTGCATGGGAGGTAGGAGTCTTTACTCCAGGGCCTACCTTTGAGTCTGAGCTGGAATAGCCCTATCCCATTGAGGTGGCAACCTCTGGCCTTATCTTATTCCAGACATATGTCAACACAATGAAATGATTTTCCAGTTTGGAGAAATAAAAAACCTGTTGCAATAAAATTGAGTGTCATAAGAAGGACTCTGAATAACTTTTTGCCTTTTTTTTCTTTTTTCCTTAAAAAACAAACAAGCCTGAAGAGAAACATCATCAGAAGTTACAGAGATTATTAGGGGGAGAAAACATATTTGAGGAAAGCACCAAGTGAAAAATGTCTTTCAGATTTTTCTCTCCAACATGGAATGTAGACAACAGACAAAACCAAAGTCATTTGTCATGCCCTCCCCTCTTGAAAAAAGAAAGGAACAGATTTTTTTTTTAAAGAATTTTGAAAGTTTTTTTTTTTTTGCCTGTAAAAGTCAATGCTACAAATCTAAAACGAGGTCTGTCCTTGGAAAATAAGTTCTAAAATGACAAGAAGACACACGTGTAGCAATCCCGGGGAGGGACCGGGATAATGTGGGACGGAGGATAGTTAAGGTGAATAGAAAATGGGGGTGGGCACTTTTCATGGAGGACTTGAATTAGTGGCAGCACAAACTGTCCTCCCCTCTTCATGTTGGGGAGTGCTCATTTGTCATCAAACAGAGCTGCCTTCACCTCCCACCCTCTCCTTTCCTCATTTTTTTAAATTGATGCCCAACTCTCATTCCAAACTGAATCCTCTTCAGATCCCTGTGAAGGGAGAAAGCAAAGAGGGGCCCGGTAGTGGGGAGGGGTGAGGGGATTACTTGATGTCCAGCTTGGCCATTTCCTGCACATACACGCCAATGCTCTCACTGTCAAAGAGCAGGAAGTAGACGTTCTTCAGGGACGAGGAGCTGGAGTCATCGAAGTGGGCAGAGATGGCCTTGAGGGTCACCTGGGCCGCAGTCTGTTTGGGAAAGCAGTTTCTGCACAGAGGAGGGAGGAAACCCAGTTGGCTGGATGGTACTGGCGTGGATGTGTGTGTGTATGTACATATACGTGTATATATGTGTGAGTGTATTTTTATGAATACATGTGTGTATGTGAATATAGGTGTTGAGTGCATGTATGAGTGAACATGTGTACATATGTGAATGTATGTATACATGTGCATGTGTGAGTATATGTGTTGTATATATGACTACACATGTGTGAGTATATTGTATGAATGCATGTGTGTATGTGTGAGTGTGTATATAGGTGCATGCAAGCATCTATGGGTGAGTATGCATGTGTGAATGTCTACATGTATGTATGTGTGTGAATATGGGTGTTGAGTGTGTATAGGTATGAGTGAATATATGTATATATACATGCATGTGAGCATGTGTGAGTTTATAGGTGTAAGTATGCATGTTGAGTTGTGTGTAATATGAATGTATGTGACTATGTTGTGTGTTAAGTGAATATATGTCTGTGTGAGTGCATGCATGAGTATATTTTTGTTATGTATGTGTATACGTGTGCATATTTGTCTATGTGAGGACACAGGTATATGTGTAAGTGTATGCATATGTAGGTGACTGTCTATGCGTGTGTGCATACATGCATGCAAGCATGTGTAAGCATGATGGGGGAGGAAGGTCCAAAAGCACACTACTGGAATTCCTAGTAACTGATTTCGCATTGCTAAAAGACTGCCCACGAAACCATGATGTTTTTGCCATCCACACTGGATGGTGGAGCATTTTGGATTGTTGCCTTCTAAAAGCCAGGGTGGGCCATGTTGGCAGCCTTCCCCTTCCTTGGCCTCCTTTTCTCTTCTATAAAATGAGGGCACCAGCCTAGATGGCAAGAGCTAGATGGCAGGTCTTGGGATCCCCCGGGGCAGAGAGACGCAAGTTGAAAAAATTATTACTAATAGCTTCTTATTAGTTACTATTGCTAATAAATTATTATTAATAACCATTAACAATCACAATTACTCATAGCTTAAGCCTGACAAAGTATTCTTCTCAAAATGCCCAAAATGTTTTCCAGTTATTCTAATCCTGTATGTTTTGATTCTTATTTTTATTTTGCCTTTGAGGAAACTGATAGTTCCTCAGCTGGTAACTGCTGTAGCTAGGCCTCGAAACCAGGCCTCTCTATTATAATTTTAATTTTTAAATAAAAATATAAAAATAAATTATTATTATTATTAATTTTATTTTTGATTGTAAGTTCTTTCTCTGCCCCCTCCCCAATTTTGCTTCTTTTGAAAAGGCAAGAAAAATAAACCTGAGTCCTTTCCCTGGAAGCCAGGTCCTGGTTCTTCTAAACCTGGAACCTTCTATCCTATTGTACAGGGACTGTGTCCTAGAACCTTCTTTCCTCATCTAGGATGTCTCTTTGCCAGTGAAATCCCAGACCAGACCCCTAAACCTAAGCTTGAGAAGCAGTGACGGTGACAGGATAATTCTTAAACCCAACAGACCCAGTCTTACAATAAAATGGACCTGGACCTCCTTTCTCACCTGAGTTCTATGGAGTTCCAGTCCCTGCAACTTCCTGGCCCACCAGTCTGGGGGGGGGGGGGCAGTGTCCATTTTATAGAGGAGGAAACTGAAGGTCAGAGAAGTAACCCGAAAGGAGTGGAGCTGGGCCTGGGTCCATCCAGCTGCCTTTGCCAAAATGTCATAAAAGTAAACAGGGCTTTTTTGTTGATTTGCATGCCTCTTTCTGTAAGGTTGAGCAGGGCCACTGAGGCAGGACCTGAGGAGCTTTCCTTGCAAGCCTCATTTCTGGGCCCTGGACCAGAGAGGCTCCATATGGACAATTCTCTATTCTTCAGGGCAGGGTCTTCTCAATAGAGAAGGGAGTGCCTAGGGAAACACTGAGGTCACTTTCTCATTCATTGCTCGGGTCTTGGGAAATTGAGGACATTTCTGGAGCAGATGGGCAAGTCAAAAACTCCTCTCTGAAATGGGGTGGCCCATCCATTCGGGGGATGAAAATGAGCTTCTTGGTCTGAGACGACTGGTTCTGGGGCTTCCTACCTCTCCTTACCCTCCTCCCTCTTTCTATCGCCAACAGGCCCTGGCCTATTCTGACCACTGTGGGCAGGTGCTGACTAGGGCTTTGAACCAATGGATGCTCAACCAATAGCAACTGGCTTGATGTTGTTTCTCTCTGGTGCAAACTTCCCTTTCTACCCAGCTCTTAAAATGTAGGTGATAAATGTCAGAATTCCAGGATCCCAAGGCCCTGCTGCCTTCTGGGGATGTTAGAAGGCCCGGGCCTGTACATCTTTAAAGCTGGCCCCAGGTGACTTCAGCCTTGTTGAGGGATCCTGCCCTTAGTAACAGTGATGGGTTTTTCCCTATTGCATATAAATGTGCTAAGAATTCCCCCAGAGCCTCTCACCCCCAACATCCCTAGGACTGAGGGATGAACAAGTAAGTCGGAAGGCTCTCTGCTGGTGCCCAGGTCTCACCTGCCACTGGGGAAGGGTGGGAAAGCCACGGACTTGAGCTTTTTGTCCTCTGCGGCCGACAAACAGTTCTTGATGGTCTCCTCCAGCTGCTCTTCGCATTTGTCCGAGCCCCACTGAGGGATGTGACAGTGGATGACAAATTTGGCTGCCAGGCCACTGGACTGGCTGACGATGGCTAATGCACACAGCAGGGTGAGAAGTAGGTTCTGGTTAATTCTTAGGTCTTCATCCCAAACCTCAGGGAGTTATTACAGAAATGAACCAGGGACTGAGACTGGTTATGGTAATGTTTGATCCTCATTTTTGAAGACCATGACACTAGGGGTTGCTACTATGACAAGCATGTGAATTGATTTTGAGTGGGGAGGGGCTGTGCTAAGTCCCCAGCCCCACTTTCTCCTCTGGAGCATCTAGATCCAGTGGCCAGATAGGAATCAGGACAATAGGAGATGGCCCTGGATGGGAGGCAGTCAGGGCGAAGCGACTTGCCCAAGGTCACACAGCTAGTATCACGTGTCAGAGACTGGCCAGTGCTCTATCCACTACACCCCTAGCTGCCCATTAGGCTGGTTAGGAGACAGATCACTAGGGTTGGCAGGGCTGGTGGTCACCAGGGTTCACTCGGACCTTGGATTTCATCTGGGCTGGTCCTGCCCCTCCCCGCCCCACCATGTGTATTATATCGTGGCTTATACTTTCCTGGGCTCCTGTTTTCTCCCTCAGCAGAAGCTCTCTGCGGGCTGACCCCTTCAGCTAGTGGAGGCCCCACTAATCAATGGCAAATAAAGGTTTGTAAAGGTAGATTAATGAAACCAATCACTTTCCTCCTTTCCTGTTTCTTCAATGTTACTATTTGTTCTGATTTAAAAAAAATATTTTCTAATTTATGATTTCATAACATTTTATGATTTGCTATGAATTTATATCATTTTATAATTTCTTATGGTTTTAAACATTTTATCACTTGTTATGGTTTTATAACATTTTATGAATTAGGGTTTTTATAACATTTAAGGTAGGTCTTAAATCTTATAAAATGTTATTATATCATGATTTTTGTGTAACCTCGGTTTATCTTCTTTCACCTTAAATCCAGATCAACAATTCGAGAATCCTATCATCAAGGCCCTGAGCTCTTGAAGCTCAGACACCAGAGGGTGCAAAGCAAAATGAAGCTGCCCTTACCCTCGGGTAAATCTGCTTTCCTAAAAGGGACCCAATGGATCAGAATGCCAGGCCTAGGGTCAGAAAGACCTGAGTTCAAATCCAGCCTTAGACATTTAGCAGTTGTGTGACCCTGGGCAAGGCACTTCACCCTGTTGTCTCAGTTTCCTCATCTGTAAAATGAGCTGGAGAAGGAAATGGCCAATCTCTCCAGGATCTCTACCAAGAAAACCCCAAATGGGATCAGAGAGAGTCAGACACAACTGAAATGACTGAGCAACAGAAGTGGTCCTGGGATCTCTGACTCTTACGGCTGTGGCTAGAAGCCAAGTCTTCTGGAGCGCGGCTCCAGGCAGTGGGCTTCCTTCTGGTCTGCATTGGGGCTCTAGGCAGAAGCCCCAAGATAGTTCTCTGCCTGCGACAGTGTAGACTCTTCATTGCACTGGGAGATGCATCTGGCTGTGCCAGGCTATGGCAGGCTGCTTCTCAAAGTTAGTCTGTAAGACTCTCTTCTGCCTTGGTTTGAAATGTTTTGTTCCAGCTACACAGGATCCCCTTCTCCCCATTCTGGTGAAGAGCACCCTCAGAGAGCTTCTACCTCAACTCCCTCATTTATGACCAAGCAGACGGGGTTTGCCCATGGTTGGCACACTGGATGGTACTGAAGCTAGCAGAATTTGAACTCAGGTCTCCCAGCTTAGATTCAACACATCAATCAGATTAATTTCTGTGCAAGATTTAGAAGGAACTTCCTCACATCCCATGTCCCTCCATAGTAAAGTCTCGGCATATTGAACCATTCCCACTATAGGTTCACTGGAGGGCTTAATGAAGGGCCAGTGGGGTATGTGTCTGATGACCCTGTACCCTGGTGAGTGCTGGGCACCATCCACTTTCACAGCCCTACCCTGAAGGCAGGCCTCAGATGTTTCAGGGTAGCTTGGGGTCCAGCACCTTGGGAGCCCCCCTCCCCCCCAGGAGGTTCTTCTCTGCCCAGTGGCCGGTCAGTCACTATCTTCATTTATGACAAAAGCTGCCTAGACCCAGGTGAAAGGGACTGTAAAATTTGGATCCCTTAAAACCAGTCTTGTCTGCTGTTGGGGTTAAGTAGAACACTGGGTCAGGGAAAATGTTCCTGGCCTTGTTCAAATGAAGAAAACTCCCATGGGAAGGCCGGGCAGCTAAGCCTCCCACTCCATAAAGCACAGGACCTATGGGTACAAGGATTTACCCTTCCACAAACACCACTGGCATTTGGGGGAGGTGCGTGCTGTGGATTCCAGGAGTTACTCTGAAGGGGTAAGCATGTACAGAGCACCTACTGTCTACAGTCCCAGACCCTGTGCCATTTCAGCAAATATGACCTCATTTGGTGCTCACAACAGCCTTAAAGGGAGGTGCTATTGTTAGACCCATTTTATAGTTGAGGACGGGCAAACAGAGGTCAAGTGACCTGCTCAGGGCCACCAAGATGGTAGCATCTGAGGTTGAATTTGAACTCAGGTCTTCCTAACTCCAAGCCCTGTGTTCTATGGTGCTCCCCTAGCTGCACTGGACCTCTTCTGCCTGTCTTATGTCATTAGGAGCTAACTCCTGATAAAAAAGAGGGGCCATTTCGAGGAGGCTGGATATCACAATTTGCTTATGATTTCCGGTCATCCACCCTCTCCTGCACCCCACTGCCCCCCATCCAGGATCTTCCTGGTGTCATTGTCCCCTCCAAGACATTTGGGCCTCATCCTTTGGATCACAAACACACATTTTATTTTCCACTGGACAGTTTTATTTTCCACTGGACAGCAGGCTCCTTGAGGGCAGGGCCCAGGTCCTGCCTTCATCTCCACAGCCTCCATCATGTTTGTCCTTCGTTCTCAAAGAAGAACACATCAGGGAGGTAATGCCATTGGATTTGAGTGAGGGGGAGAAGGGGCTGGGCTAAGTCCCCAGCCTCACTTTCTTCTCCAGAGTCATCTGGGTCTGGTGGCCAGATATGAATCAGGATGACTGGAGATGGCTCTGGATGCAAGGTAATCAGGGTGAAGTGACTTGCTCAGGGTCACACAGCTAGTTAGTGTCAAGTGTCTAAGGCCAGATTTGAAGTCCTGTCCTCCTGACTCCACCTAGTGATCTCTACTGTCTGTATGACTAGTTGAGGCACGAGGGTGTCACAAAGTTTGGATAAGAAGCCAGGTGTCAAAGTAAGACAAAGGAAGCTAACAGAGCCATTTGTTGGCAGGAGAGCACGTGTGGAAGAGAGCAGGTGGTGAGGCCGGCTGGTCTAGGGGCCCCAGATTGCAGCAATACATATAGATATATGTTTAGCAAGAGTTACCTGCCAGACTATTCTATACTCACCAATAACCAGATTCCATGACTGCCCACTAACCTATTTTTCCAAATGCTTTTACATCATCTTGTACGTTTTCCAGCCTTTTCGTCTTCCTCCCGTGGGTTCCCCAGGATTGGCTCCCTAGCCCCACCCTGGTTCCTCTTCACTCTCTACTCGTTTTCCACAGCTGTCTCTAGGCTAATGGCCCCCAAAGCCTCAGAACCAAGCCCGACTTTCCAGGCGTGGTTGCTCTTCCAACGACAGCTTGAAGACCATCTAAGCTCTGCCTGCCACATGTGGATGCGTCATCTTGGTCTCCTCTCCCACCTCCCTATCTCATGATGGTATGGAGCCTCTGTCCTGTGATTCTGGGCAAACCCCTAATCTCCCCCAGCCTCAGTTTCCTCTTAAAATGAAGGTAAAATGCCTTCTCTGAGCTGCACCTTTGGGGGTTGTTGTGAGGCTAAAATGTAAACCTTTGGAAACCTTAAAAAGCCCTCCATGAAATCTAGGATTATCATGAGGAAAAAGACTGAGGAAAACCAGGTGAAGTGACTTGTCCGGGGTCCTGAAGTCAATGACTGTGGGTGGATTCCAACTGGCATCCAGGCTCTGAACTCACAGCCCCTCCCTCCCCTTCCAAGTCACCCAGGACAGGGAGGATGGCAAGGAGCACCCTGATTCAGGGAGGGTCCTGGTGACTTGGGGAAGGCAGCGATGCCCACACAACCAGGATGCACCTAGTGGCAATCCAGGCTCTGTCCACACGCTCATTTTCCAATATAACCAGTTCATGTGACTGAGCTGAGGAGAGAGATTTCTGGCACGCCCCCTTCCCCTCCACACATGGTGAGGGTCTCCACCCTGGCAAATCACCCCACCCTGTGCACATGTTTAGGGACATGTCCAGTTTTTACCTTCAGCCACTTCCAAGGGTCCTTGGGATTTGCGAAGTTCCTTGACAGTCTCCAGGAATTCTTTCCCACCAGCTTTTTCCAAAGCTTTGCCTACAAAGGAGAAAAGAGGGAAATCCTTTTGCTCACTCCTGAAAACTCGATGGAAGAAGAAAGGAGAAACAAACCACCAGCAGCAGCAGCAGAAAACCCGCCTTGGAGCTTTAGGTGGGCACACCGTGTGAAGGGTCAGCAAGCTGTAGGAGGTTGAGGGAGCCCCAAGACTGGGGCAGGCAGGGCTCTGACAGAAAACCGCAGGGATGGCATCACTCTCCACCACACACAGCCACATGCATCTTGTTCCTGTCTCTTAGATGACCTTCTCTGGGGGGGGGGGGGCAAGGACCATCTCTGAACCTTCTTTGTATCTCCATAGTGTAGCGTTCTAGGATTTGGAACTGATATAATTCCACCCTCACACTTTACAGGGGAGGGAGATAAAGACCTGAGAGGGGAGCTCTAAAGACATGAGAAACTGGAATCTAGGCTCTCTGATGATGGTCATGAATCAGTGTTTGAGGGACTTTGGAGAGATGTGAATCCTTCATTTAGCAGCTCATTTAGTCTCCACTCTGCCACCAAGCAAAGCTATCCCATACAGATGGGTGCTATTTGAAAGGCTGAATAATGCTCCTCATTCAGGCACTTTTTCCTAATATGAACCTTAAGTTCATATTAAATTCATTAATTGAATTCAGAATTCAATCAAATTAAATTGCATTTCAGGTTCCATTCTTGTTGGTCTTGAACAGAGTCGGTGACAAGTTAATCTCCTCTCTAATCTGTATTTTTCTCACTGGTAATCTGAGGAGGCTGGTTTAGACCAGAATTTCTTCACTTTAATCTTTTTGGAATTAGGTCTATCAGGATCAGAAGAGAGCATTGGACCTGGAGGCGGGAAAACCTGGCTTCCAAGCTGGCCTCAAACTTACAGTGTGATCTTGTGTGAGTGACTCAATCTCTCCTTGCCTCAGTTTTCTCCACTATAAAAAAGGGGACGAATAACATCTATCTCCCATGGAGTTTGGGAGCACCAGATAGTATTTGTAAATCCCTTAGCATAGCGCTATAGAAACACCAGCTATCATCACTATCAATACCATTACCACTAGAAACATCATGTTTCTAAATCATTGAAGGCAACGCTGAATTTCAATTAGAAGCTGGTAGAAATAAAGATGCATTTTTTCCCACATCCAAGTACATGGACCCTCCAGGGATGGATGAGCCTCAGGGGGCCTGTGGATCCCAGGTGACGGATCCCTGAGCCACAGGCCCTTCTTGCTCTGATATATTTAACACTTCTGTGCTTGGTCCATAGCCTATAATAACCTGATGTGAAGGTCAGAATGACGCCTCCTCTAGGTTGATTTAACCATGAAAATGAACAAAATGGCTGGGATTAGCCCGTCATGTGTCATTTTAGTATTTGCCACTTTAGGAAAATCGTTTATTTTTATTATTATTATTACTACTATTATTTTAGCAGCTCATTTAGTCTCCACTCTGCCACCAAGCAAAGCTATCCCATACAGATGGGTGCTATCTGAAAGAGCTGAATAATGCTCCTCATTCAGGCACTTTTTCCTAATATGAACCTTAAGTTCATGTTAAATTCATTAATTGAACTCAGAATTCAATCAAACTAAATTGCATTCCAGGTTCCATTCCTGTCTGTCTTTAACAGAGTCTGGGACAAGTTACATTATTGTTATTATTATTATTATTATTAGTAGTAAGCCACGATTCCAAGGGAGCTCCAGACATAGGTCAGAGATCTGTGTTCAGTTCCCAACTCCAACCTTCCTGGCTAACCACTGGAAAGCCATTTAAACTATGAGGCTCCCTCCCTTACCTGTAAGAAGGGCACAATAATACTTCTACTTTTTCCTTGTTCTTCAGTCATTTTTTTCAGTTATATCTGACTCTTCACGATCCCATTTCTTAGCAGAGAGCACTCTGCCATTTCTTTTCCAGCCCATTTTCCATCCATTTTCCAGATGAGGAAATGGGAGGCAAACAGAGTTAGGTGACTTGCCCAGAGTCACACAGTAAATGTCTGAGGCTGGATTTGAACTCAGGCCTTCCTGATGGCAGGCCTGGAGCTCTATTCCACAAAACTGTAAAGAAAGCACTTTGCCAATCCTAGCTCTAAAGACATGAGAGTTGAAGTACCTGGTCTATAGCTACTCAGCCCGCATGAGTCACAGATGGCATTGCAACCCAGGTCTTCTGGACTCCATCCACAATTAGACACTGACTCTCACTTTGTACATACTAGTTGCTTAATAAATGCATGTTGAATGAACAAATAAATGAATGATAATCTTGAAGTTTTTTCTTTTTATTCCTACTTAACTTCATGGGTTTGATACTTTAAATTACATGCAGAGAATAAATATAAAGAAAATTGCTGTAAAAAGAAATAGAAATGCTGTAAATATAAAGAGAAATGGTTAATAGCGAGCACAGCAAACTGGAAGTTGTAGGTAAAAGGTGATGAAATTCTAGACAAAGTATCAGTCAGGTAATCTCTGGTTATTCAGGGAAGGTGACTCGTCTTCCCAAAAGGAGACTCTTTCATCAACTATTCCATGACATCAGCATAACCCTGGAGTCTTACCTATATCTTCCTTGAGGTCTATCTCAGCCGTGGTTGGGTGGACGATGCCTTCTACTCTCATAGAGCCAATATGGCTGATGTCGCTCTGCGTCAGGGACAGCTGTGTAATGAGAAATAGGAAAATGGAGAAAGCATTCAACCAGAATAGAAGTGGCTTGTTTTACATTCTAGCTATTAATTTTTTAAACTTCAGACTGATAGATTCAATGACTAGGCCTCAGACCAAGTGCTGGTTTTGAGTTCTTCAGGTCTTTTGCTTTTTGATTGGTTACGAGCTTCATCTTGGGGTCCAAGAGGGCATGACTTGGGCATCTCTCATGCCAGAAGAGGGGAAAGAAGCCCCCATCCCCCCTCTTTCCAAGAAGGCTTCAATCTGTGTCCATGGAGGATACCTTTAGGAGAACATTTGAGTGCTGTCTTCAGTCAAGCACCCCACCCCTACACTGGGCCAGTCTCTCCAATGCCATCCCTTCCTACCCCTTCCTGCTCCAAATACACAGAGGCTCCCGGGAAGGCCCAACAGAGCCAACAGATGACCTTCCTTCACTGAACTTTAGGGCTCTTGGGTTCTGACCAGGTTTCTGTCTAGAGCTTCACTCTTTGGGCACACAACTATTAATTTCATTGGTGCATTTAGAAAAAAATAATTTTCTACCCTCACTCCATAAAAGGTTGGAGTCTTGGACTCAGGATAACCTGAGATTTGAATCTCAGCTTTAACACTTACTAGTTGTATGACCATAGGCAAGTCACTGAATCATTACCATTCTCAGTTTTTTAGTTCATTTGACATTTACAAAGAATTTACTATCTGTAAAATGGAGATAATAATCACAACAATAAGAGACAGCATATAAATAGTGTCCATTCTGGGCTAGGCTCATTGGTAAACATTTTACGACAATTATCTCCTCTGATCCTCAAAAAACTCTGTGAAGTATAGGCAGTTATTGTCCCTATTTTACAGGGGAGTAAACTGAGGCAGAGGTTTAGTGACTTGCCCAAGATCATATAGGTCTAGGTGTCTGAAGTTGGATTTGAGCTCAGTGTGGGCTTCCTGACCATAGGTCTAATGCTCTGGTCACCTAACTAAGCCCAATAATACCCATCCTATCTGACCCAGGATGGCTGGGAGGTTTAAAGGTGCTAATAAATGTACGGGTTTTGCAAATCTTGATCCTCTCCCTCCCTATCAGTTGTTATTCCTTCTCTTTCTCTTCTTTCTCCTCCTTCTCCCATTACTTTTACTATTACTACTACTACCACCACCACTACCACCATCACTACTACTACCACTATGACTATGACTACAACCACCACCACCACCACCACCACCACCACCACCACCACCATCACTACTACTACCACTATGACTATGACCACCACCACCACCACCACCACACCACCACCACTACTACTACCACTACTACTACAGCTACGGTTACTACTTTGCTGCTTTACTAATGCTGCTGCTGCTGCTAACACTACTAATACCATCACTACTGCAGCTGCTACTCCTGCTATTTGTAAAATGGGAATAATAATGTCCCTCCTGCCTCACACAGGTGATTATAGGAAAAATAATTTGTAAACTCCAATGCATTAGAGAAACAGGAATGCCTATTAGGATGGTCTAAGTCCTACTAAAGGAGAGATCAGTACAGCTTCTCATCAGTCTTGTGGGTTCCATGTGGCCTCTCTCCCTCTCCCCTACTTTCTCTCTCTCCCTCTTAAAAATAGGGAGAATAGCTCTTGCCCTCCTTGCCAACCTAAGCTGTTGTTAGGTATGAGCCCTCAGGACTCAGCTAGAAACCCACCAAACTCACATGAATGGAGGATTAACTCCATGGTATTGTCCAGCCTCGAATGGGAGTCTCATCTATTGCTAGGAGGGACCTATTGGGGTGGAAAGCGCTAAGTCCTAGGATGCCACCTCTGGGTCCTGCCACTCATTAGCTGGGTAACCTCTGACAAGTGACTCTCTAAATCTCCATCCTCTATGAATGAGAGGGTTGTATTAGTTGATCCCCAAGGTCCTCGTCCCCCCAACTCTCACCTGGTGTGGTGCTGATCTTCTGCTATCAAAGGAGTGATTAATTGAGTTTCCTAATGCATCTTATTTCATGCCCCAGTGGACTTGCTAGATAAACCGCCTTCTCAGTTTACATTCGTAGACATGAATTTGCATATTTGGCCATGCAGCCTTCATGTTCTCCAAGATGATTAAAATGTATTTGTTTTCTTTTCAAAGACCAGAGGAGAGCAAACTGAATTCCTATTGAATAATTAATTTCTAACACAAGGGATATTTAATAAAACATTTCTATTTTCTCTTCTTCAAAACAAAAACAAATCTAATTCCCTTCAAGCAGTGTAAGGCTGACCTGTAGGCAGGCCATTTTTTTGTGAGTGTGTGTGGGCACAGAAATAGAGGTGCCTGGAGATTTCCTAGGAGAGCCACACTTCTGACTGATTTATTTACCTGTCTGAAAGACATTTCACTTCTGACCATAGGCTGACCAATGTATTTGCTAGTCTTTAAAACCAAACACAAATTTGCTTTTACAAGACAGAGATCATACTAGGATTATTTTTATTACCTTCTGCCCCAGGACAAGGCTCTTGGAAGAAAGGATGGTAAATCCATCCCCAGGTCCATCTTCAGATGTCGAATTCGAGGCGCCTTCTTTGTCACCATCCTTTGCTTTGGACTGTTGGCAAAAATCAGATGGACAGAGATGGGAAACCAGGCCAAGGTCATTGCTATCACTGGTTTAGATAAAAAGGAATTGGGCCTTGTGATCTGTTCATTTTGGATTGCTCCAAGGTCAATAGAGAAGACAGAAAGAAGGCAAGGGGGCCTTGTTGAAGCAGTTAATCAGACATATAGATCCCTCCCAATCCACTGTCCTAGGTGCTTCCTCCTCTCCCAAGGCAGATGAGAATAATGATTGTCAGATAGCGTGGTAATGGGATTATAGACTCTGGAGGTGAGAAAGACCTTTGAGATCATTTGAGTCCTTTCCCTCCTGGGCCTAGAGCTAAGCAGTGGTGGCTTGGGCAGGTGGCCATCCAGATTTCCATCTCACTGGGGTTGAGGACAGTATGGTGGAGAGGAATCCATCCTGGGTTTGAATCTTAGCACTAGCACTTATGATTGACCTTGGGCCAGTTCTTTTCCTTCTTTGGGCCTCAGTTTCCCCAATTATAAAATGAAAGTTGAACTAGATTACCTCTCTAATATTCTTTCCAACTCCAGAGCCTATGAATTAGGATTGCTTTAATGGGTCAAGCCCCTTCTTCTTCAATTCCCTAAGGCTGACACATTTCCTGATCCAAATCCCTGTTACTTCCTTTGACTCTAAGGTTTGAAGATACACTACCCTTGTAAGAAAGTCAGCCAGGCCTCCGCCTTTCAACCTTTCCTTTTTGCCCAGGCTCTCCCCAGTGCGTGCTCTCAGTTTACCTTTTTGGATGTCCTTGGTTTGGCGGCTTTGGCTTTCTTCCCACCCTTCTTGCTTGAAGTCGATTTCCTCCCTCTCTTCTCTGGGGGAGGGGAAAGGATTGTTTCGGACTTGCCTTTGGCCCCTCGCTTTTTGGCCAGCAGTTCCGGATGGATCCTGGGCAGGACGCCCCCACTGGCGATGGTCACTCCTTTTAGCAACTGAAGGAAGAAATCAAAGGAGACAAAATGGCAGACTTTCCCAATTCAGAATCTTTTGTGAGGAGGTTTCTCATGGTCTACTCTTTGCCTTTCTAAAAAGATGTCAACATACATAATTTAAATGTCCTGAGCCTCCCTGAACTGTCACCACTCTTCCCGAGTCACCAAGACACTGTCCAAGATCAGAAGGTGAAGCAGAGGTAAAGGGGAAGGACATGGGGATTGAACCTTAAGAATTACCTAGAGATAGAGAATTCCAGATGTGAATGTCTTAGGGCTTATTTTGAATATATTTATTGACATGAGCAGACTTTTTGGAGAGGCCCTATATAATGAATCCCTCACCTGACCAGGTGAACTACATTACCCTTTAAAGAAAGCCAGCCAAACTGAAGACTACTACCTTTAATTAAAAAAAAGTTATCTTACTACCTTAATTTTGCTATCACTCATACTTTATTTTTCTTCCTTAAGGATATGATTTCCTTCTCATCACATTCAGCTGAGATCGTATATCATGGAAACAATGTAAAGACTAACAGCTGCCTTCTGTGGGGGGGGAGGGAAGTGAGATTAGGGGAAAAATTGTAAAACTCAAAATAAATTAATAAAAAAAGAAAGCCAGTCAAGTGTCCACCTCTCAACCTTTCCTTTTTGTTTAGCTCCCTTAAGAGGTGAAAAGTAAAGCCTCAGAGAAAAAGGGAAGCATTGGGCCATCCTTTACAATATGGGTAGCACCACAATTATAAGGGGAAGTTGGAGGGGCCGCTGTGAGGGGTTTTTGAATAGCTGAGGCTTCCATACAAGGAGCCACCCTCCACTGGACTCTGGAAGCCCAGTCTGTTAGGAGACTGGCCAATGAGGTCTGAACCGGGGTGCTGCCCTTGGAGTGGGAGGGGGGGCCTGTGTGTGATTGGCATAGTGTGGTGGGGGAGACCTGGGAGGACTTGGCACCTGGTGAGATGTATGGGGGAGGAAAACTCAGTTCTGACTTTTCCAGGCTTGGGGGAGGGAGGTAGACAGAAAGGGGAATCAAGGGGCAGAGAGGACTCAAGGTTCTTGCTACTGTCTTCTTCAGGCAGCCTGGGGGAGGTGAGGGGGTCTTTCTCCTCTTGGTTTTGAATCTAGCTGTGTATCTGGTAGATTTGTAGGATCTCTTAGTCAAGGCCTGGAGCGACTCCTGGGTGGCCCTCTGGGGGAGAAGGTGGGGGGGCTCGGGACTTACCTGGTTGAGCTCCTCATCATTCGCCACCGCCAGGAGGATGTGTCTGGGGGCGATGCGGGCCTTCTTGTTGTCCCTTGCCGCATTTCCGGCCAGCTCTAAGATCTCAGCTGAAAGTACAAAGGTGACAGTGAGAGTGAGGGGTGACACTGCCTCTTGGGGGGCCCAGGGGTCTGAAACTTTCTGAGGCTGTCAGAGTCACCTGGACAAAGGGTGAGTTGGGGAGGAGATGCGGGGGGGGGGGGGGTGGACTGGCCAATGAGAGAAGGCTAGGCAGCTGGTTCCAGGGTAGGGGGGGGTCTGATACCACTGGGATTGAGGGGCTGCTGGTTCAGGGCCTCGGCAGGAGATCAGGGGGCCATTTGGTCCCTAACCACAACAGGAAGAAAATGGGTGTTTGGCTTCTGAGCCAGAATAAGGAGGACTGAGCCAAAACTAGTCTCAGTCTCTCTCTCTCTCTCTCTCTCTCTCTCTCTCTGGCATGTCAATGAGGTTAAGGGACTTACCCAAGGCCACAAAGCTAGGCAATTATTAAGTGTCTGAGGTCAGATTTGAACTCAGGTACTCCTGATTCCAGGGCCAGTGCTCTATCCACTGCGCCACCTAGCCACCCCCACTCTTAGATACTTTGCCACCAACAAAATGACAAAAACTCAAACTGAGGTTGACTGACTCCAAATCCAGGCTCTGCCCAGGATGGGCTGCTTCCTCCCAGCAGCTGCATTTGCAGGAGGGGGCCCCGGCTGGCTAGTTGGTGGCTCCTCTCCGGCAGCTCTGCTGACCCATCTCTACTCCGGCCCCCATCTCCATTAGCCTCCATTAGAGTCTGACCCAGTAAGAGCTAAAATGCCTGTGGACTGTAGGGCTAGACCAAGTTCTCTTTTCTCTCAGGGACACCATCAAGTAATATGGTTCTGAGCCCTTGATCCATTCCTCTTTGGGTCATTCTCGGGATGTCCTCCAGCTCATCAATACAGTCTCTGGAACCCAGATATGCAGCTGCTACTCTGGCCATAGGCTGGCCAATGTACAGGCAGCAGGACCCCCACCTCCCTCCTATGAGGCACCAGGCTTCTATCAGGAAGCCCAAGGTTGTATCATTGTCCTCTGATATCTCATAGTTTGAAGCAGAGAAATCACCTTGTCTTCTTAAGTCCAATCTCTGCTTCTGGGTCTCATCTGTAAAATGCCTACTTCCCAGAGTATGTGTGAGGGCTCTATGAATTAACATGTGAGATACTTTGCACACCTTGAAATGCCATATAAACAGGTAGGCAGCGTGAGCCTGAATTCAAGAGGATCTGAGTTCAAATCTTCCTTCAGACACTTAATAGCTGTGTGGCTCTGGCCAAGTCACTTAACTTCTACCTTTGCCTCTAGAGAAGGAAATGGCAAGCTACCCCAGTATCCTTGCCAGAGAAAACCCCAAATGGGATCAAAATGAGTCAGACCCAACTCACTGTTACTGTTATTAGTAAAATTCAAGATCTGAGACGAAGTTCTTAGATTTTGATTTTTTCATTGATTTTATTTAAAATGGAAATAATCATTCCTGTTTGTCTGTTCATAAGGATTCAGTAACTACTTCTTCCTACCATTCTAGCTAAGTTTGCCACGAGTATGTAGGCCACAGGATGATGAAATATTTTGATCCCCCCCCCAAGTCCTGGATCCGTCCACTAAGTGGCCAGGATCACAGATCTGGAGCAAGATGCATGGCACGGTGCCTTCCTGGCAACCAGTAGCTGCTTAATAAATATTTATTGACTTGATGGAGGCGCCTTTAGAGACTGATTGGTCTGATGTCTCCATTTTGTAGATGAGAAAATAGGTCTAGAAGGGTCCCCCTTGCCCAAGGTCACCCAGGAGCTGAGCCAGATTTTGGACTCATGGCTGCAGATCACGTCTTCCTCTGAGGTCCTCTGGAACGGCAGTTGGTCATTTTGTGGATCGGCTTTCCTAACTCTGAGAGCCAATCATCATACACTCCCGCTATTACTGAAGCTATTTGTCTTCTGGTTCAGCTCACTTCAATTGGTGGCATTTCATGCCAGTCTTCCCAGGTTTCTCTGCAATGGTCCCCTTGGGTCAATCCTTTCAGTACAATAGCATTCCATGGTGCTCATCTGCCCTACCATTTTTCTCACCATCCTCTAGAGATGTGATGAACTCAGAGTAGATTGAGATGCATACATGTGCATACACACACACACACACATACACACACGTGTGCATGCATGGCCAGTCAGGGAGTTTGGCTTCACTCTTCATTGTAGTAGGAATTGTTTTTTCTTGTTTAACTAGGGGGGTGGAATGGGATGGGAGAGAATGCAGATATGGAAATAAAATCAGATTGCATATTAAGGAAAGAGATGGAGAGGAGGCAGGGAAATCATTTAGGAGGCTATTCCAATAGTCCAGACAGGTCTAATCATCCTTCCTTCTCTTTTGTCTTCCTCCTTTTCTTCTCTCTTCCATTTTTTTCTTTCACTATTTTCTCCCACTCAGTTTTTTCTTTTTTCTTTCTTTCTCTTTTTTCTTTTTTTTTTCTTTTTGCAAGGCAAACGGGGTTAAGTGGCTTGCCCAAGGCCACACAGCTAGGTAATGATTAAGTGTTTGAGACTGATTTGAACTCAAGCACTCCTGACTCCAGGGCCGGTGTCCTATCCACTGTGCTACCTAGCTGCCCCTCTTTTAACCAATTTAATAAGAAGATACAAATTGTTTTAAAAGGATATTGTTGAGTTTTGTTTTGACCCCCAAATTCTTCCACCCCAAATAACCTCAGAACCTAAAAAAATTCCCCAAGTCAGAAACTAGAAGAAAGGGCCAATATGAATATATTTAGCAGAGATTGTACTTGTTATTTTTAATACCATGGAAGACATAAAGGGAACGGTCTCATAAATACTAAAGTTTGGATTTTTTTTTAAAACTGCCTCAATTTCATTGGTTGTAGAGAGTTCCTTCTCTAGCTCAGATCAACGCCTGAAGCTAACCCAGACATTCTGTACCCTGAAAGCAAACTGATATTCTCAAACAAAATCCATAGGTGCCACAGTCCTGGAATCAGGAGGACTTGAGTTCAAATGTGACCTCAGATATTTGTCATTAACCAGCTGAGTGACTTAGGGCAAGCCACTTAATCCTGACTGCCTCACATCCAGGGCCTTCTTCTCTCGTTCTGCTCCATATCAGGACACTGGACCCAGATGGTTCCAGAGAACGTGAGGCTGCTGCCTTAGGACAATAATCTTACTCAAATCCAATTCCCTTGCTTGTTCAAGTATCGTCTCCCTGATATTGTGGTCTTCTTTGAGAACAAAGGACAAACATCCTCGATATCCATAAAAGTCATATTCCATGGATAAAAGTCATCTGGGTATGTCATACTAACTAAACAAGCATTATTAACCAAAACCCCCTATATATTATTTCACAGAGGAAACGTATTTTACCATTAACAAACTAATCTTATTATCTTTTTTATGTTCATTAGGTGACAAAACCTTTTTGGGCAGGTCAGGTTATTGGTTCAGGTTTTAATGATGAAAAAAAAATCAGTTTTTCAATCATTTGGGCCAAAGATTGATTTTCCTAATCTATAATCTTCTTAAAAAGGCTACTTAAGGGGCAGCTAGGTGGCACAGTGGATAGAGCACTGGCCCTGGAATCAGTAGTACCTGAGTTCAAATCTGATTGAAGACAATAACTACCTAGCTGTGTGGCCTTGGGCAAGCCACTGAACCCCACTACCTTGCAAAAAACCCCAAAAACCAAAAAACTAAAAAAAAGGCTACTTAAAAAAAAGACAGGAAAGGAATTATAAACCCATTTCCCTAAATTTGTTTTGTAAAACTCAAATTCAATCCAGGAATACAATATAGGAGAACTCCATGCCCCATCATCCCTTGGGGTGGAGCTACTGGTTGCCAGCCTGCCACCTGGGATTCCTGGGAGAGTCCTGGCCCCTGATCCCAGTCAGATAGTAGACTTAAGAGTTTCAACTGCCTGAGGAGGACAGGAAGAAGAGCTCAATGAAGTGGGGTGGATTTGTCTTGAGGGAATTGGTGTGTTGACTTCAAGCCTGTCACAGTCAATGGAGAGGAAGAGAATAAGCTAATCTAGCTTTTTGTTCTGATTGGTAGTTGGGTTTATCTGTACAGATTTATATGGGACCGCAAAGGTCAAGGGTGACAGACATATTCCTGATCTAATTTAAGCCATTTTTACTAGATAGTTGGATAGACAAATGCCAAGATTCATAAATCTTGGTGATGAGAGAATCTATAGGTGCAAAAAAAAAAAAAAATGAACATAATAAGAAAACTAGAGAGAGGACCTAATCTAACAGGAATACACGAAAGACACAACATTTAATAGGATGTACCTCCCACCCCCACACACACACTCCCTGGACTAACAGCACCACTGTGCTACCCTACTAGGGGCTAGGGGCAGCCTGCTTTCTGAGAGCTTCCCAGAGCTTGGCAAGTTCCTGGAAGGGTGGGATGCTCCTGCTGGGTGGAACCATTATCCACGGGGTGAATGTTAGAGTACTTTTATCAACAAACAGGGTGAAACACCCCTTGTAGAGATAAAGAGTATCTGAAAATTTCCATGAGTTTCCTAAGGTCACACAGCTAGTAAGAGTTGGAAGTAAGAGGGGAATCAAAGCCAGTTTCCAAGTCTCATTTCTCTGTCTTTCTCCTCTGTTTCTGTATTTCAGTCCCATTACCTTAACCTTTCTACCCACATTTCTACCTTCACCCTGTGGGTTCTCAGACCATTCTTCTGTACATTTGTCACTGATACTTGACCTCTGACCTTGTCATGGATGAATGGATGGGATAAATGGACAGATGGATAGTAGATAGCCAGACAGATAGACAGACAGATACATAGATATATGCGATGGATGGATGGGTGGATGGATGGATGGGGTAAATGCACAGATAGATGGATAGTACATAGATAGATAGGCATAGACATATGCAATGGATGCATGGATAGGATAAATAGATAGACGTGATGGATGGATGACTAGATAGAGAGACAGACATATAGTGGCAGCACCTAGTCAGGTGTGTTACTAAATATTTCATAACTGAGAAAAGTAAGTCATATTTGGGTTTTGTATCAGGATCAGTTGAAAGAGACTGACCCAAAGGAGAAAAGACTTTCATTGCTGTCTTTCATATCTGAAACACTACCACATGGAAGAGGGATTAGATTTGTTGTTCTCGACCCTAGGAGTTAGAACTAGGAAGCAAGGTGTGGAAGTTACAGAAGGAAAGTTAGGCTTAATACAAAGAAAAATGTCCTAAAGATAAGAACTCTGTAGAGGTGAAAGGGGCATCTGGGGAAAAGTGGGCTCTGGTTACCAGGGGTGTCTTGGAGAGCTGGGAGTGAAGGACAAACCGTATTACTACTTTGATTACACATACCGAATAATAATTAGTTATTTAATAGATTTTCACAATGTATGTTTGAAGTTTAACCAGCCAGTTGCTACTGTATGCAAGGAGCCCAAGGTTCCGACCTGGGTTCTCTTCTCTTGTCTCTTTCTGTCTCTCTCTCCCTTTCTCAGCCTCTCCTCTCTCTCTCAATCTGTCTGTCTGTCTGTCTCTCCCTCCCTCTCTTTCTCTGCCTCTCCTCTCTCAATCTCTGTGTGTCTCTCCCTCCCTCCTCTGTGTCTCATTTCTTTTGTTTAATACGAGTTAAAGGTAATTTTCTAACCTCAAGTCAAACAACTGCTTAGGATCACAGATCTCTAATCAACCCCAAACAGTGGCAGGGAAACAAAGCAGACCCTCTTGGTGTGGGCCAATCTACTGCCTTTTGGGGCAGCCCAAAGCCCCAGGTTCTCAGGGGATGGAAGCCAAGCAGCAGAGGTCAGTAAGAACTGAAGGCCAGCAGAGGGCGGCAGCGAGCGGCTCTGGGGCTGGGACTAGCAGAGAAAACAGAGGGTAAAGATATGGTGCCCAGCCCCCAGCCCAGACCCGTGCGGTGACATCACAAGGATGTCATCACCAGAGCTACCAAGAGAGCTCCCAGTCACGTGGGTACAGCTTCCAGCTACCCTAAGATGGCGCCCTGATCACAGAGACTCATTTTCTATGTACCCTCATCTATGTTCCTTGATACGTTTTATGTACATGTCCCCAAGAGAGATAGTTACTAAATATTTAGTAACACACCTGACTAGGTGCTGCCACTATATGTCTGTCTCTCTATCTAGTCATCCATCCATCACGTCTGTCTATTTATCCTATCCATCCATCCATTGCATATATCTATGCCTATCTATGTATGTACTATCCATCTGTCTATTTGTGCATTTACCCCATCCATCCATCCATCCATCCATCCATCCATCCATCCATCCATCCATCCATCCATCCATCCATCCATCCATCCATCGCATATATCTTTGTATCTGTCTGTCTATCCGTCTGTCTGTCTATCTATCTATCTGTCCATTTATTGCATCCATCCATCCATCCATCCAATAATAGGGCATCTAGGTGGTGCAGTGGATAGTGCACTAGATCTGGAGTCTGAAAGACTCATTTTCCCGATTTCACAGACTAGCTGCACACACTGACTGAATAGTTGTATAAACCTGAGCAAGTCTGTTAACCTTGTTCGCCTCAATTTGCTCATCTGTAAAATAAGCTGGAGAAGGAAATGGTCAACCACTCCAGTATCTTTGCCAGGAAAACCCCAAATAAGATCATAAAAAGTTGGACCTAACTGAAAAAAAAAGACTGAACTACCAAAAATGATAATCATATATATTATGTCTAGATAGTCACATATTTTGTACATGAGCTACTTCAAAAGGCAACAGATATAAATCTATATGCATGCACACAAATGTGTATACATACATGCCACTAATATATATTGAATTCAACAGTAAACATCTTTAGTTTAAACTAAGAGTAACGTTTTCCCTTCCATAAATATCTTTTCAATGGAGAGTATTACTACAAAGCATTTTCTCATCACTGGAAGTCATCCTAGGATGATACATCTCTTACCTCACACTTACATTCTTTCTATTGTTGCCTAACGAAATGAACCTCATGGTACTTTTGGTCCCATTCTGACACAATCCTTTTTCTTGTCTGCTTGAAGCATGAGTGATAAGATAGTGATGAGTGATGAGATAGTGATTTAACGGCTTCTTTTTCGGGGGTTAAAGGAAAGACACAAGAATAATCCAAGAAGACGAGAGGCAGAAGGTGGTTCAGAGATCAAGTCCTAGAATCAAAGCATCTCAGAGGCAGCAGAGGCACTGGGGGCTTATTGGTTCCACCTGTATTTAAGCAAGAATCCCAGTCTTCTCATTTAACAGGGAAGGTGGCTAAAGTCCCAGGAAATGAAGGAAGGTATTCAAAGCCACACAGCTAGTAAGTGGCAGAGGCAGAATCTGAACCCAGGCTTCTGGCTCCCAATTTACTCTTCCTTCCCTGATATTACAGTTTATCCATATGCTTAGACTAGAAGTAGTATGATCCCCCCCACCCCTCACTAGTACAAGGAGATCATGGTGTAGGACAACTCAGATGAGACCTAGAAAGTTTTTGTTTTCTTTCCTGAATCATCCAATTAAATTGTGTCTCTGTTTTGGGGAATAGACTTTCTATCATTCTTTAGCATCAACCATTCTTTTGATGCTGTGCTCCCCAGAAGGCAAAAGGTAGGGAGCAAGGAGGCTGGAACAGTTATAAAATCATACATTTGAAAGGTTAAAAACCAGTGGAAATCTACTGAAAACTTCTCGGCTCGTTTCCAGGAACCTCTGTGGGAGATTAAGTCAGTCAAGGAAGAGATGTGTGTACTTTGGAGTTCAAAAAGAAATAACTCCTATTTTCCATGAATCT
Organism: Macrotis lagotis; assembly: GCF_037893015.1. NCBI lineage: Eukaryota > Metazoa > Chordata > Mammalia > Peramelemorphia > Peramelidae > Macrotis > Macrotis lagotis. Next base: position 31,727,643 of record NC_133661.1, on the reverse strand, counting down.
CTTCTACTTTGGATTATTCAGTTTGATTTAAATCAATTCACAAAGATACAGCCCCTATTGTGTAGGTACATCTTTGGATGTACATGTATGTACATTCTTTGGAGATCTGGGCAGGGAGCTATGATTGTGACAATGAGATCCCATTTTTAAAAAATTTTATGAGATAGGTGGGAAAGTACTAGCAGGTCCAATAATCTGGAAAGCCCTCAAGGTGGAACCTGATGGTAGGTAATATGTCCGATACTGGAAATTTAATAACACTGTCCCAGCTTCCTCCCTGGTTCAGGACCAGTGAAACGTTGGAGAGGTTTTGGAGCAGGGGGGCTGCCTCTCTGGGCTCACAGTCAAGTGGACACAGCTGGGTGGGGGGGAGTGGGTTCATCTTGAATGCCATAAAAGGGCAGAGATTGCTCATCAGATATCATTTATGGACACTTTGTACCTTTCTCTTTGTGGAGCCTCTCTGACTTCACCTCTCTGTGTCCTTAGCCCTGATAACGGGTCTGTTCTCTGGCTCAGTGCAGGCCTCTGGGAATTCCTTGGCAATGTTACAGTCTTCATGCTTCTCCTCCCCCGATAGGTCCCCCCTTACCTCTGCTTGTTAAATCCTCATTCCCCATTATGCAGCAGCCCTAACTTGTGACTCCCTTTTCACTGGGAAGGTTGGGGGAAAAAAGTGTTTATGGGGAGATACCGCGTAGACCCATGACTTGTCCTCATAGTCTTTCTGCCTGTGCAGTCCTTCTACCCATGCTTTTGGGGCCTTGGGTGACCTGACCAGAAACATACCCTGGAGACCCACAGGGGCATAACTGCCAATCCTAGCAGAGCATCTTGCCCTAAAAGGGTGGGGCTGCCCAGGGACCCCAATTCTGCTTATTGCAGAATTGTCTCATCAAGTCTTCCAAAACAATACTCTCAAGGTCTGACCCTGTCTTCAGGAATGGGTGGAAATTCTAAAGTAGCTGAGTTCTGAAGTGGGGGAGCCCTCTGTGGCTTCCATCTTCTAATGGGGTCCTACCTGGGACCCCCTTCTTTTCCTTCCCTCTACACTTTCTTCTTCCTTCTAAAATACTTTTTGTTTCTGGTGAGGTGACTGGAATTAAGTGACTCGTCCAGGATCACACAGCTAGTAAATGGCTGAGGTCCAATTTGAATTCAGGGCCAGTGCTCTATCCCTTGCACCATCTAGCTTCCCCTCAATGGACTTTTTACCATGTTGCCTTCTCCCTATTACACTGACATTCTTGGCTGAAAGCTCCTTGGCTTCTTTTAACATGTAGCCACCTCAGGGAGAGGCGTCCCATTCATTTTTGTCAATCATTTGTGTTAGCCTGTGGATCACTTTATAAGCTCCTTTCTGGAGAGGTTTTCACAGAAGACTCAGAAGAAAGCCCGGGGAAGTCAAGGGTCCGAGCCACAGTTGGGAAGGGAGGGAGAATGGGAAGGGCAGGAAAGGACAGATGGGGCCCTGGAAGTCATTTCTGTCTATTTCTCAATTTGCTTTGTGTCAGTCCTGGGAGAAGATATAAGGATGGCACAAGTTTGTTGAGGCAAAATAGGGAATTGATAAGATTATAAGAAAAGAAGAAAGGCAGAACATTCTGTCTATTTTCAAGGTTACGGGTTTCAAAATTCATTTGAGACGTAAGGATGTAGGCATGTAAGAATGTCCTCTGGTGTTTGTTTCTAGAGTGCACATTACCATAGGGCCAATAAAATTGCGGTTCAGTTGTTTCTCAGTCATGTCCAATTCCTCATGGCCCCATTTGGGGTTTTCTTGGCAACTCACTTAACCCCAATTGCTCCACCAAAACCAAAACAAAACAAAATCCTCAAATACAACAACCCCCACCACCCCCAAACAGTTGACAGATGAAAAAACATTGCCCAGATTATGACTTACAACTAGACAGGTGGCTCACCAAGTTCTTTCATATCTAAGCTCTTTATTCATCTCTGTCTTGGATAGATGTTGTAGATGGAGAGTGAACTAGGCTAAGAAATGAAAAGGAAGCCAGAGGAGATGGAGCAGGATAACACTGGGAAATGGCATGGGGCTTTTCAATGGGCTGTCTGTTGTTGATGAATCCTGTGATGGCATTACAATTTCAGGTTACCCAAAGGACAATGGAAGGGGCTGGCTGTAGCATATTGCCAATAGTGATACCCACAAAAAGAGGAGTAAAAGATCTCATCAGGAATATGTGTATGAGCAGCAGAAAAGGCTGATCAGTCAAGATTCAAGAATGGAAGGTTTAACAGAGGAAAGCTCAGGGGCTAATTTTTTTTTTTTTTTGAGATATGAAAAGAACCAGAGGCAAAAAGTCTCCAGAACATAAGGAAGGCCCTCTCCAGAGGATATTTCAAAGAAGTTGATTTAGGATTGACATAAAGAAAATATTAGCACCAAATGAAATGGGATAGTCTTGGCAGTTATTGGGCTCCCCATTGCTCAAGCTCTGTTATATAGTGGGAGTCTCTTCTCAACTGGGGGTTAGGTTAGATGGTTGCTGAGGTCCTCTCCAATTCTGAAGTTCTGTGATTAGGAGAATCACAAAAGGATAATGGAGAAGAATCAACCAGTATAGGAAAATGGGTGCCCTTGAGGATGGTAGCTGTGGCAAAAACATTGCATTTCCATTCACTATAGGATTTTAATACTTTAAGTGATTACAATGCAAAGGTTTGCTTTTTTAAAACAGGGCTCAGCAGGTTTAGTTTACTGAGGTATAATCGTTGCTTGTAGGGGGCAAGTCCCTTTCAAATACCAGAGACACCATTTTAATGACTAAAAGTCCATGGCAAACCAGACCCTTCAAAGAGCTGAGGACAAGAACCTTCATATCTTTGCTAAGGTCATTTAAGATTCACCCAATTCACATGATAATGATGATGATTATACCAATCCTAGCAAAGAGATTAACCATTCATGGAAGAAAAACAAAATGGAAGAAAGACACCCAATGTGTGGCCTAGATTTTGGCAATGCAGTCTTTCTGAATTGGGAAGGGGTCTCCAAAATCCCCCTAATTTTGGGAAACGAAGGCAGTTGGTTTCTTTTCTTGGACAGAAAAAAGTAAAGTAACAAAAGTAAATAAGAATGTTTCTCAAATAGAAAAATGATAATCAAGGCAAGATTTTTCAATATTGAGGGAAAATAATTTCCTTAAGGATAAAGAGAAAACTAACTATCCTGTTTACTTACTCTGACATGGGCTAGTAATAAATCATATGAAACAAAAATACATTTAGAACATATTCACTATGAGGGATTTCAAAATGGACAGTCTTTTCCTTCAGGTAACAGATATTTTTTGAATGCAATCTTAAGTTTTTGTAAATTTGCTTATATTATAAATATCCTGGGGAAACTTGCTATTTAGAGGAATCCAATCATGAAGACTTTTATAGTCTTTATACAGCCTCAGTTTATATTTCATGCAAATCCATGGTTTTACCTCTCTCTCTCTCTCTCTCTCTCTCTCTCTCTCTCTCTCTCTCTCCATCTACCATGATTGATGGATACCACCCTCCGGGGAAACTAACATTACAGGGACAGTTACTTTGTCAGACTACTGTTGTAATCTGTCTCAATTAGTGTCACAACATATCAGGTTTTTGTTTGTTTTGTTTACAATTTTTGTTACAATTAGTTGGGTTTGTTTACAATGCATTTCTACATTTACCAAATAACACTAATTAGGGTAACAGTATTCAGGGCGCATTTATGTGATCTTTACCTGATGAGGAGGGAGGGGCACACCAGTAAGAGGCTATATATTGTTGTAGATTTAGGGATCTCTTATTTTACTCCCATGCTTTCTCTGCTTTCTTCTTCCCCTTAAACCTTGCTATGTTATCAGAGGCTACTGCTTTGGCTAGGAGACAAGCTTAGCTTCTCCAGTCCATCAATATTAGCTTTAAAGCAATCAAAAGACACTTTAAATGATCTTTCCATAAACCGTGTCTGCTAAAGAGTGGGAGATGAATTCTAAATTCAATCCAGGAAACCTATTTTCATTTTTTGACATTTAAAAGAATTACCTGCAAGGTATTCTATGACAGCCGCCATGTAGACTGGAGCCCCCACGCTTATTCGGTATTTGAACGTTCCTTTCTTCAGGTACCTCATCATCCTTCCCACCGGGAATATGACCCCTGCCCTGGCTGAGCGGGACAGTTTGGACATTTTCTTCTTCCCACTTCTGCCCGACATCTTGCTGCTCTTTTCTGTTCAGTTTGTTGACACAAGAATTCTCTATCACACTGATCACAACACTGTGGAGGGAAAGAAAAACAGGAATAGTTCTAATACATTAGTTTGTAACCTTTTTTGGGGGCCAAGGACCCCTTAAGCAGGCTGGTGAAAATATGGACTTCTCAGAATCAGGGTTAGAAATGCATAAAATAAAATGTATAGCATTACAAAGGAAACCAAGAATATTAAACTACAGACATCAAAAATATTTTTAAAAACCCTCAAGTTTAGTGACCACAGATCAAGAACCTTTGTGGTCTAAAGGAAAGTGTCTCTTCACATGTACATTCTAGAGTCCGGCTGAACCAGATTAAAATGAAATTAGTAAATATTTAACAAAATAAATAAAATACAACAAAACACAAATAAAGCTAATATGTGATTTTCTAGGACATGTAGCCCACAGGCATCCACATATAGACCCTGGTTCTAGAATTTGATACCAGGGGTTCAAAGCAATGTGGTGGCTTCTATATAAAGCCTGCATAGCAAATACTAAGGAGTTTAACAGCTGATTTGACAACAAAATGGAGTCTGCCAGCTGCTGAAGCAGGGCGGGGGGGGGGGGGGGGGGTAGGCAGTGAAGAAGCTGACTCTTTTGAGACAGAGTTTTAGCCTAAGGTCTGTGGCCCCACGGACCAGTATCCACATGAACTGGATCAAGGCAGAATGACAAAGAAATGTGGAACAAGGGTGTCTTCTCCACAATAATTTCTGCTTTCTTATGAGATGCTTTTACTCCTTAAATAAACATCACATAGTTTATATGATCATGATTTTTTGAATGACTGGTCTGGAGAAAGATGATTCTTGGAGCTAAAACACATTTATCGGATGAGAACGCTTTCCAGTCCTACAGCGGAATATTATTAAGATAGCAAGAGATCAGAAGGGAGCAGTTTTACTGTATACTTTAATGCATCTTAATCAACATCACGGTAGAAGGGCAGCTACTCCTGTCATTTAACACACTGTAAGCATCTGGGCCTTGGCACTTGGAGATGCCAACATGCTTACAAAGGAAAGATGACCTCGGAGAAAACATCAAAATTTCATTGCAGGGGGGGAGTGTTTCCAGAACAAAGCTGCAAAAATCAGACATGTAAACAGTATTATTTATGGAAGCCAAATATCTTTAAAAGAAAAACATCATATGCTTATGGGCAAAGACTTGGCAGGAACCAAAATCTACATAATGAATTTTAACGTCCTAGTTGAGCTTAAAACACATTTAGATTCGGTCCTGTGATGATGAATGGAACTTTGCTTAGGATTAATAAATCCAACAATTAAATATTTTCCAACAGGAGTGGGGAAAAAGAACTGAGGTTTTCTATAGTAATTAAAGCATTAATAACTCCAAGATACTGATTTTGGGGACAATGGGCATTTCAAATGACCATCCACAAATGATGATAATGATGGCTGATATTCATGTGTATTTTAAGGTTTGCAAAATACTTTGCATCATCTCGTCTGAGCCTCCAAACAACCCTGTGAAGTAGGTATGTTTTAGCAGACTGGTGTTGTTAGTCCTTTGTTCTCAAAGAAGGCCATGATGTCAGGGAGGTGATGCCATGATGAGCATGAGTAGGATTTGAGTTGGGGGGGAGCTGTGCTAAGTCACCAGACTCAATCTCTCTGGGTTCAGTGACCAGATATAAGTCAGAACGACTGGCGATGACCCTGGATATGAGGCAGTCAAGGTGAAGTGACTTGTCCAAGGTCACGTAGCTAGTAAGTATCAAGTGTCTGAGGCCTGATTTGAACTCAGGTCTTCTTGATTCCAGGGTCAGTGCTCTGTCCATTGCACCACCTAGCTGCCCCTAGGGGATTGTAGAATGATATAGAAAGAGTACTGGATTTGGAACCAGATGACCTAGGTTAAATCCTAACTTTAATACTTACTATCTTTGTGCTAATAGGCAACTCACTTAAACTTTCTGTATCTTACTTTCTTCATCCCTAAGATATGGATACAAAAGCTGTTGAACCAGAAAAATTAATCTTTCTCTGACATCTGGTCATTAGTCTCTGATCATAATTCTTAAGGCTGGTTCTCAGATGAGAGTCCGAGTCCATGACTAGGACTGGGCTTGAAGCCTTTCTGGCTTGTTGGGACCTGGGGGAATAACATGCATCTGCTCAGCCTTCAGAAAACTAGGGACCTTCGTATCATGATAGGATGTTGGGTCAGGACCTCCAGGATGAGCTGTTAGGGTCCAACTTAATGGGGCAGAGCAATGTGAGCTACTGTTCTGTGCCTTTTGCACTGGTAAAACACAATAGCTTGAAGCAACAGAATGACTTCTTATTCTGTATAATCTTTTATCATTCAAAGTTGTGGAAACTGTGCTTTCTATATGATAAAAAGTATATATCTCCAGACTCTCATAAAGTGGGGTGAGTCAGTGCCCCTTCCACCCTGCTGCTGCTCCCCCCACAGAATGTGGACTCGGGTGGACTTGTAGCTGGCTGCTTTGCTAGCAGCTGGATAGTGCAGTGGATAGAGTCCAGGAGTTCAAACCCAGCCTCAGACACCTGACTCTTTCTAGCTGTGAGACCTTGTTAGGTCACTTCACTCTGATTGCCTCACATCCAAGGTCATCTCCAGTTGTCCTGACTTATCTCTAGCCACTGGACCCACTGGCTCTGGAGGAGAAAGTGAAGCTGAGGACATAGTCCAGGCTCCCTCACTCAAATCCAGTTCACATGCTTGTCATGGCATCACCTCCCTGGTGTCATGGTCTTCTTTGAGACTGAAGGACAAACCATATTTGCTCATTCCATGTATTTCTTCTTGGGGAGTCGACTGGATGAGGTTCTCAAGGTGCATGTGTGCAGGCTTTTGAGTTCAAAAGGTCCATGCATCCTGGATCTACTGAGCAGAGGGACGGGTCACAGCAGATGCAGGAGCCATTGGCTGAGTACAAAATTCACGAGTTTGGAGTTGAGAGACAGTGCAAAGCAGAGGTGAAATGTAAATGTTTATTCAGCCATTTCATAGCTGCTTTCCATGTTAATAGTTTAAATTTCAGTCTTACAGCCGACTGTAACAATAGTTATCTGATAAGTTACTGAGTCCTGCTTTTAAGTTGTTCTGTCAAAGGGCAATATGAGTCTTATGCTTCATATTCCTATTGTATAACAGAACAAATTTATAGGATCCATTGAATACCTTTTTAACTGTTCCATTTAGGGGAAAACCCTACACATGAATGAATCATAAATAAATGAATCATCCTAAGTTGTCACTGCATCAGGGGACATAAGCTGACAAGTGTGAGAAAAAGGAACCTACCTTTTAAATTAGAAGCAGGTTTCTGAATGGCCCCAATTGAACCTCTGGATACAAAGTATGGAGTGCAATGCCCCAGTCCTTGTTTTTGTTTTTTTTTTTAGGTTTTTTTGCAAGGCAAATGAGGTTAAGTGGCTTGCCCAAGGCCACACAGGTAATTATTAAGTGTCTGAGACCGGATTTGAACCCAGGTACTCCTGACTCCAAGGCCTGTGCTTCATCCACTACATCACCTAGCCGCCCCCTCCAGTCCTTGTTAATCTGTGTCTCAAGTTTATACACATATTTGAAACTATGACAAAATTTCAATGAGTCCATGAGTTCATTTATGTAAATTCTCCTTCCAATAACTCACCCACACAAACTTATACACAACTTCTCATTCTGAGTGGCTCTTGTCCATAATTTTCCATAATCCTACACTGAGGGTCCACCAATGTTCTGAAAGCTTTCCTCTGGGTCTATTGACATTATGAATGGAGTAGTGCAATACTCAGTCTATTCATGTCTTCTTCCCTATTATCACTAAGGGTGTGCTTCTCTTCTGCAACAACATACTCTTGGTAGGATATCTGTTCCTTATGTAAGTCATTATTGGCCATATTTTTATTTTATTTTCTAATTTTCAGTTTCAAATTTTCTTCTTCCACCCACATCCTCCCATCACTCATTCAGAAGGCAAGAATTATGATGCTTACTATACATAGGAAGTCATGCAAAATGTATTTCCACATTAGAAAAAATAAGCTTCAACCTGTGCTCTGAGTCCAATGATTTTCCTTCTGGAAATGAATAGCATTTTTCATCATAAGTCCTTAGAACTGAATACAATGTGGATCAAAGTAGTGAAAACTTTCACAACTGATTCTCATAAGGTTATGTACTTGTATGCAGATCTTATGTCTTTCTGTTGCTTCATGAGTGGCGCACAGTTTTGATTATTTGCTGATCATGGTGTTCTCACAGCTGTTAAGTGTCATTGGAAGAATAGTAAAATTAGAAAAGATGAATATTTGTTTCGGGGAGTGGCAGATGGTTTTTTTTAAGGTCTACATAACATCCCAAACATAATACAACCTGCTCTCATCTTCCATGTCAATTTAAGACCCAGTTCATTGTCTATACTATCTTTCCAATACATAGGAATAGATGGAAGAATTCAATGACTGATTAATTCAAAATATATGCATTAATGAATTAATTCATTGGACTGTCCTTTTGACTACATAATAGCCTAGAGAGCAGACGTTCTTCATCCAGTTAATTTTTTCTTTGTTGACTGTTAGGACAAGTTAGGACAATGATGGTTATAGATCTCATTGAAGAGAGGCCTCAAAATTTCAAGTCTTGATAAAATCAACATAATATTACCTACAAATATGAGGATTTGGAAGATCTCACCATCTAGAGGCAATCCCTTTATCATTCAAACTCTACAATAAATATCCTCCATGATAATATACAATAAATACAATAATTCAGTAAATATCCTTCAGTGCATATCATTGTTTTTTGCTATGCCTGAGATCAATAATCAAAGGTCACCAAACAAAGTTCTTCACAAAAAATGCCTACTCTGATGCTTCATCAGAGGGGATTCTGGGAGCTAGGTGAGGGCTCTCCTGCTGGAAGGGCTTTGAGTCCATTCTCAGGAAAAGAGTATGCTTGCTTAAGGCTCATCACCAGTATGGCAAAGAAAGAGAGGTCCCATATCATTCGTTTGTAATAAGACAAACTGAGGTAAGACAGAATATTACTGTCTTAGAAAGGTGTCCTCTCTCATTTCTGCTCTCTCCTTCCATATCTTTGACTTTGAGTTGAAATTCGAAGAAAGTCAAGAGTCAGAGATGTGCAGGGAGAGAATTCCAGTTCTTCAAGAAGCCTGTCCCAATCTCCCTTAATTCTGGTCCCTTTTTTCTGTTGATTGTCTTCAATTTATCCTGAATGTATTTCATTTGCATATTGTCTTTTCCCATTAGATTGTGACTTCTGAGAAGACAAAGGTTATTTTTTGTCTTTCTTTATATCTCCAGTGTTTAACACAATGTCTGGCATATATTGTGTTTAATAAATAATTGACTTGATTCTTTCTCTGTGAATCTCACTTTGTGATAGTTTTATGGACTGGAGAGATATTTGTTAAAGGGAATGCTTAAGGCATAAAGAAAAAATCAATCTTCAAATATTTATTTAATACCTTCTATTTGTGAAGGATTAGGTTAGACCTTTCAAGGAAAATGGTGGGATTTCCATTACTTAACATGTATAAAATTATACTGAATTAAATAAGAAATTAGTATAAAGGTTGGTAAAATTTAAGCCTATTTATAATATCTTTTCTGCTGGCAACTTTCTGTAACTAAGTATATCATGAATTAGCAATGAATTAAGCCATGTTGAGGAAATATGTTGTCACATAAAAACAGAACAGCATAGACACAACAAAAACACAAATATATGATCTAGTCCCTTGTCTAAAAGAACTAATACATTCATGAAAATATGGGAAAACCAGCAGGTACTACTGAGAATGGAGGCAGTTGGGCACAGTGGAGATGGCAGCCATTGGGAAGTGCAGAGATATGCGACCTAGCATTCATGTTACGACCCCAGGTCAGTTAAATTCTTCAAGCCTTTATTCTACCTTCCTTATTTCTAGAGGATCTCCAATGACCCTTCCAGTTTTAAAATGATTCTTGGACATTTATTTAAATGCTAGATTGTAGAAGGCTTACCCCATTGGTGAACAATCAATGGAGGGGTTCATGTATGATATAAAACACTTATAAAATGACCATAGTCTCCAGTTGAAAAGAAGTCGCAAAGAACACAAGATGATTCTCTTGCAGACAAAGGGAATAAATATCCCAGAGTTTCAGAGTTGATGGAACAAAGGAATAAAGTCAATGTTGAGATTCCTTGGCTTTGTAGAGAAGGGCTACAAAAAGGTCTCTGGCTAGACCAGTGAAGACCAAAGTCACCAGAATCATGCTGTGTTTCCATCTGGGACCTGGGTGGGCCTGACCCTTTGAAGCATTTCAAATGAGGGGAAAAGAGTCAAGATTCATCTTTAAAGCAAATTACGGAAAGTCAGTTGGATTGGGGTCGCCAGAGGTAGGAGGACTCAGCTTCCTGAATTCAGATCTGACCTCAGACATTTACTAGCCTGGGCAAACCACTTAACACTTGTGCCTCAGTTTCCTCAAATGTAAAATGAGCTGGAGAAGGAAATGATAAACCATCACAGTATCTTTTGTCAAGAGAACCCCAAATGGGGGCATGGAAAAGTCAGACACGACTGAAATGACTGAACACACACACAATTAGATTGGGCAGTAATGAGTAAGTGCTGAAGAATGACCATCTAGGATATAAATGCATGTTTAAATCTTATTTTAAATGATACCCTTCTTTAAGCACACAGAGAAAAGCTAATGATTATGCTTATTGAGCTATTTTCACAATTATTTTTTTTATAGAAAAGGCAGAATGAGATTTACCATATATCGAACATTTTGATTTGATTATGCCTGTTTGGAAAATGCTTATTGGTCCACAGCTATATTCAGTCACCACTGGGCCTGAGGCCACTTTTCCAAATAGTCAACATGGTGTCTCAGAAGAAAAATAGCCCTTACGCTACCAGTCTGGCAAACCTCAATCGATATTGTAATGGCAAGTATTAGAGAGAGAACTAGCAAAATCATGGTAAAGACTCAGGTAATCACAAAATAAAGAATAGAAACAGGTACAAAGAAATATAGATTTATGGAAATAGGCATCTAAATCATTCAGGGCCTTTAAGGTATTTGACTTATTAGACTATATTATATTATATTGAGTGATGCATTTTTTTTGGTGAAAAGCTGTTCATCAACTAGGTTGGACAATTTTCATTATGCACATATTTCTGACATAATAAAATCAGATCTTTCTATAAATATCATTAAAGAAAACAAAGCTGGCATCAGAAAGCCCTGAGTCCCTGGGCAAGTAACTTTTATCTAATCACTTAACCAACATTTATAGAGAACCTACTATGATCAGGAGATCATCATAATTGTTGATGAATATATTAAATGAGTTTGGACAAGGTCCTTGGGTTCAGGGATTTTTTGATATAAAGCAAAAAAATTATTAGAAACAACAGTAGGGGGGCAGCTAGGTGGTGCAGTGGATAGAGCACCAAACCTGGAGTCAGGAGTACCTGAGTTCAAATCCTGCCTCAGACACTTAATAATTACCTAGCTGTGTGGCCTTGGGCAAGCCACTTAACCCCATTTGCCTTACAAAAAAAAAATCTAGTAAAAAAAAAAAAGAAAAAAGAAACAACAGTAGGGTGAAATAAGCCTTAAACATGAAGGAGCTCTGGTTCAACTTATTTAAATTTGTACATAAATTATTATATAATATATATATATAATTGATCAATACTTCACTTAGTTTCATTTTCTAGTCCATAAATGAGGTTGTTGAACTTCAATGAGCTCTTAAATTCCTCTCAGCTCTCCTAATCTGTGAGTGTATTAGATGATCGATTTACCAACAACAATTTTTTGTTTTAATGAAAAATCTAAGTCAAGGAAAAGTTGTTTTTCAATTAACATTTTTTATTGAACTTTTAAATTATTATTATTATTTAAGGCAATGGGGTTAAGTGGCTTGTCCAAGGCCACACGGCTAGGTAATTATTAAGTGTCTGAGACTGGATTTGAACTCAAATACTCCTGACTCCTGGTGCTCTATCCACTGGGCCACCTAACCGTCCTCAATTAACATTTTAACAAATACGAATTTATGTAAATTGGTAATGTAACCAGGGGTTGGTTATAACTGTAAGAGAATCAGTAAGAACTATTCCGACTATTCCAAATGGGCAATATTGAGTTAAAATGTCCAGTCAGTGCCATCTGTGCCACTTGGGGCTTAGTGGTGGTAATAATGGCAGAAATCAATGCATTTCTTAATAGTTAAGATGAACAACTCAGAAGAGAAGACTAGCAACTTTCTTAGCAAGATTTATTATAATAATAGATATACACATTGGATCCACATTAGCATTTGTATGGTTAGTTTGGCCCTGAAAGAATAAATTTATTAAAATAGTCTCTTTGATAGGCAAGGAAACAAGAAAATAGAGACAACAGGAAGATTTGGAATAATTGTGCTTATTTATAATAGTTATACTTTCTTTTTAAAGATGGGAAGAAGTCTTTTTCACAGGAATTCCCCTTTTAATGTAAAGAGATCAGCACATAGACATGTAGACATATATCATGTGTATATACATAGGTTTACATATATAATACACACTTCTGTTAGTTGATCAGTTAATAAATGTGTATTAAATAACTCCTATGAATCAGACACTGCAAAATGAAGGTAAGAAGCCCTGTCATAAGTTGCTTAAGAATAGGATTTGTTGAGGCAGCTATGTGGCACAGTGGATGGAGCATCGGTCTTGGATTCAGGAGGAAAGGAGTTCGAATGTGACCACAGACACTTTACACTTACTAGCCGTGTGGCCTTGGGCAAGTCACTCAACCCTGGTTGCCTCTCATCCAGGGCCATCCCCAGTTGTCCTGATTCATATCTGACCATTGGACCCAGAGGAGAAAGTGAGGCTGGTGAGGCATCTCCTCACTCACATCCAATTCATGTGCTTGTCACGGCATTACCTCCCTGATGTCACAGTCTTCTTCAAAAATGAAGGAAAACATTATTATTATTATTATTATTATTATTATTATTATTATTATTATTATTATTATTATTATTATTAGGTGGCACAGTGGAACACCAGCCCTGGTGTCAGGAGGACCCAAGTTCAAATCCGGGCTCAGACACTTTATATTTATTTAGCTGTGTGACCTTGGGCAAGTCACTTAACCCCATTCATTGCCTTGCTAAAAAAACCATCAAACGAACAAAAGAGAATAGGACTTGTTTCATTCTTTGAATTTGTCTCCTTAGTTCCTGGTGTCTTGTAGGTTGGCTTAATAAATGCTTACTTATTACATGATTCACCAACTGATTGATCGTAGATGTTCATTATGGCTTAAGGGTGACAAAGAAATACAATGGGGTATGGTAAAGGATGATTACTTGAAGGCACTTTTGTGATTTCTTTTTAAAAAATTAGACTAACTGAAAAGCCTCCAAAAATACAATCTTCCAAACCTAGAAATAGTATGTCCTCATAATTTTTAGAATTGTTGATAAAGTAAATATTGATTTCTGGGGCCATATAAATCCACTTCAATAGTATAATACCTCATATTTATATAGCTTTCTAAGATTTAGGAGGCACCTTTGATAAATTATTATCATTGGATTCTCACAGCTGTCCAAGTAATGTATAGCTTGTTTGAATTGCCTATTTATAGCGCCTAGTTTTGAAAGATGGGAGAAACAGAGTCTGGGTAACCAAAGTTATACAGCTAAGTAAATGACTGCGTCAAAACGCAAGTTTTGATCTTCTGCCTCCAAGGTCAATGGTCTCGAGATCCCTGGCTATTCACTTCTAACAGACTGAGATAGGATTCTTAAAGCTTCTGAGATAGAATTAATTTCACAGGCTTGCTGAGTTGGAAGGAACCTCTGGGGCCCACCGGCTTCTTCAATAGCCCTGACAAGTGGCCATCCAGCAGACAGTGTGGGGATGGAATATTTACTCAACATTAGTTCTGCATTATGTCCTAATCCCTGATGTACTTTAGAATAGTTTAAAAATAACTATGGAAAATAAGACACAATTTACCATGAAGTATCCGAACCCGGAGAGTTCAATATTCCATCCTACAGGAAAGAAAACGGGGCTAAACAAAAGCTGTGAAGGCCCAGTAGTGAGTTTTAAATAATCCCAGCAGATAGAATCTTTTTTTTTAAGGTTATGAACTCCTTTTAGAATTGCTTCTACCTTACAGGATTCTTATTAATGTGCTACTCCAACTACTCAAACAATATGACTTGGCTAGCGTTGTTCTGCAGCTGTCAAAACCAGATTCAGTGATAACTGTAGAATCATTTTGTCCGTTATACTTCTATTTATGACCCCCCCAAGGGCAAATCATTATTGGACAAGTAATACTTCCCAAATCATTTTTCTCCTAAGGCTTTGAAGTGAATGAGAAGAGTCAATAATTTTATGCCAAAGCATATTAACACTGTAAGCAGATCCATATGACATATGACTTCATAAAAATGACACTCAGATCAAATCAGCAAGTCGTAGGCATTAGAATACCTGATTTAAGTTAGAATTTTTGATAACAAATTATTCTTTTTTCCAAAATTTCAAATAATTCTGACAGGATGAAAAACTACCTCATGCCATCTACATGAAAGTAGGGAGCAAGCACAAGTTCAAAGGAACCTTGGACATCATTTAAACTCATCCTTTTAATTTTTAGAGAAGGAAACTGGGAACCTGTAATCTTTTCAATCAATCATCCTAGATGGAAGTCAGTGTTAGAAGTCTAAGGCTTTTGCTTCAGGTGTCTATTTAAGCTGAACTTAGCCAATATAGAAAATTAGTTATTTCTATCTCCCACTATGCATAGATTAATTGTCGAGCTATTCCTGAAGATTAATTTTGCACATGATTGAATGTTAGCTATGAACCTAAGAAGAGGGTCCATGCAAATTAAATTTTAAAATACATGCTTTAATAGGATGTAGTGGCAAAAACACTGGACTTCGGGCAAAGAGACTGGGTTCAAACCCTGTCTTGGACATTTAGTGGTTGTATGAACACATCTGTCTCTTCCTCCCTCAAATGGGGATAGTACTTGCTTAATAAGGTTGATGGAAAAGTGTTCCAAAAGCAGGGATATGCTGAAATCAGTTCAAACTTGAGTCAGATTGTTAAAGCTTCAGATGGAGAATTTACAGCCCAGAAATTGTCAAATGCCACAAATCAGGGCTTAATTAATTGCTTGTATCGTCTAGATTTAAGAAAATTATAGAGAAATCATTAATATGCAGATTAAGCTTATAAGTGTCATTGCCTAGAGTGGCTAGGTGGTGCAGTGGATAGAGCACTGGCCCTGGAGTCAGGAGGACCTGAGTTCAAACCTGGGTAGGACATATAATAATTACCTAGCTGTGTGACCTTGGCCAAGTCACTTAACCCCCTTAAAAGTTAAAAAAAATAAGAAGTGCCATGCCTGATACTGTAGTCTATAAGTCTCCAAGGAGCAGCTAGATTTTTGAACTACTATTACTACAGAAGGCAGATTCTCACAATGTCCGTCCTTCTTCTGTTTTTCTTTCTCGGCATATTAACAATCATGCATATTTGTAGAAGTGCAAAAATATTTTGGCAATTGATCTAATAGGCATATAAACAGTAGAGTGTATATAGTTACCCACAAAGTCCTATTTCATTATAATATATATGTGTAATGTGTTAGATGTTTTAGTATTGAATTTAGACTCAAGATTTGACTTGTATCTGTTTTTAGTCACAAAAACTGAACAAAGGGAGGGAGGAGGCACATTAAATGATGAGATTCTTTCCAAAGAATGACCTATAGGCTTAGGAAAATCAAGTTAGCCTGTAATTTATTTTTAAAATTCAATTTAATTTTATTTTTAGTTCTAAATTCTTTCCCTCTCTCTGCCCTCCCACTTCTCGCCCCCACTGAGAAGGCATGAAAAAAAGAAAACCCACTGAAAATATGGATAATCACATAAAATAAATTTCTGTATAAGCCAGGTCCAAAAAAAGACAGAAATAATAAAGAAATAGAAGAAAATACCCTTCAATTTGCACTCAGAGTTCATTAGCTTTCTCTCTGGAAGTAGGAAGCATGTTTCATCATAAATTCTGTGGAATTGTGATTGGTCACTCCACCGATTTGATTTTCCAACTCTTTTGAAGTTGATCATCTTTATAAAACTGATGTTAATTGTTCTCCTGATTCTATTCACTTCACTGTATCAGGTCTATTAAAATCTTTCCAGGTTTCTTTTTAAATCATCCCTTCTATTGTTTCTTCTAGAATAGTATCATTCACATTCATTTAACTTACTTACCAGCCATTCCCTACCTAAATGATGACTATCCCCTTGATTTCCAATTTTTTACCACCACAAAAAAAACTACTTGAAGTATTTTTGCACCTATGTGTCCTTTTCCTTTCTTTGATCTTTTTGGGGTAATAGACCTAGTAGTGGGTCAAAGGGTAAGCAGTTTAATAACTTTTGGGGTATAGTTCCAAATTTCAGCCTGTACCAATTAAAAAAAGATCCACTTGACTATATTAAGTATTTTTTTTTTAACCAAGAGCCTGTCCTTCATTTTAAAATTAGGGAGCTCTTTAGCTACTCTTGATACTTAGTTCCAGAAAGATGAGCTCTTGGGATTAGTAGGAACACAGAACAGTTAAGAGTCAATTTGACAGTGGCTTACTGCCTATATCTCTCTGGGCCTCAATTTCTTTTTTTGTAGACTCATAAGGTTTAAACTATGAACTTGTATTTAAATTTTTTTTGAAAACTATATTTCATTGCAATTTATTTCTTTGTGATCCTGTATATTTGATTTTATACATTTAAAAACAGAAATTCTGAGAAGAGTCCACAAAATGCAATAAATTCAACCTTTTATATATGCTAAGTACTTAAAAAGCCCTAGCCTGGATGATTTTGTTTTTTGGCAAGGCAAATGGGGTTAGGGGACTTGCCCAAGGCCACACAGCTAGGTAATTATGACGTGTCTGGGGCTAGATTTGAACTCAGGTCCTCCTGACTCTAGGGCCAGGGCTCTAGCCACTGCATCACATAACTGTCCCCTGGATGATCTTACAATTTTCTTCCAACTCCATATCCCATGTTTCTAAGATGTTTGGTAAAACAATATTATATGAGGGGCAACTAGATGGTGCAGTAGATAGAGCACTAGCCCTGGAGGCAGGAGGACCTGAGGTCAAATACGGCCTCAGACACAGCATAATCACCTAGCTGCATCTTGGGCAAGTCACTTAACACCATTACTGGGCCAAAACCAAACCAAACCAAACCAAACCAAAACAATATTACATGGGATCACTTGGAACTAAATTATAAATAAGAGAGATAATCTCAGGTGATCAAAATTTAGCATGAAAAACCTTAAATTAGATCTTTAAAGCAAAATGAGCCTACATAATCTTGAGCACCTAAGGCAATTAGATGGTGCAGTGGGTAGAATACAAGACTCTGTGTTTAAATCCAGCCTCAAAAACTACTATGTGGCTTTTGGGAAGTTTTTTTTTAACTGCTGCCTGCCTCAGTTTCTACATCTGCAAAATGGGGATAAGAACAGAAGTCAGGGATGTTGTGATGAAATGAGATAATATTTGTAAAGTACTAATAATAACTACTCTTCCTTACTCATAACTTGCCTCTTGGGACCTGAGTTTCTCAGATGACTTGGCTTCCAGAACAAGGGAGGTGGGGAGCCACAGCCCACACATGTCCTTTGTGACTCCAGAGTTGGTAAGGGGCCAGGCTCCTCACATTCTGTTCTACAGTTTCACACAGACTCAAGCCTTTCCCCAGGCAGCTTACAGCAGCCCACAGAAAAGTGATTATGGGCTGTGAAGAGTGAGGGGGGACATCTGGGCCCCCAAGTGCTGTCTTTGTGATTAGCAGAAGCCCATAGCCAACCTACTAGCCATTATTTGATTGGTTTGGGGATTAAAGGTTCTAAGATAGATTCCTTTAGAAGACCACCAAATTCTGAGAGAAACAAAACTTACATGTTTGGGAATGACCCAGATCCAGAGGGATGTAGGTACTATATTAGGGCGAGAGTGTGTGTTATCATTGTTGTATTATGAAACAGTATCTGCCAAGTGATTGGTAAAATTAGTAGACCAGTTTGTGCAAATAATGAATAATGAAAAAAAATGAGTCTTGTAGAAAGATGTAAAATGAAGTTACTTCTCACTTCACTTAAATTCTAAAAGACTCATTAATTTAAAATTTAGAGTCCTGGAGCGGGAAACTTGGTGAATCACTACTTGATCTAATAATCAACATCTCATTCCATGTAAGTTTTCTCAAATGTATCTATTTTTAGCTATTATTTTGTATTTTTTCACATCAATGAGCACCAAAATGTATTCTTAATAATGTTTTTGTTTGCAAGGCAATGGGGTTAAGGGACTTGCCCAAGGTCACACAGTTAGGCAGTTATTAAGTGTCTGAGGCTGGATTTGAACTCAGGTCCTCCTGACTCCAGGGCCTCTGCTCTATTTGCTGTGCCACCTAGCTTCCCCCCTCAAAAAAGTATTTCTATTTCAATTAAAGTGGGTGCAAATTTTCATTTCATATCCCATTTAAACAATAGTTTCCCTATAGTACATAAAGTGAAAGATTATATCTGGCAAAAGATATTGAATTAGTCAATGCAGAGGCTATTAACTTTGTTTCCTACTAAGTATTAATTAAGATAAAGACAGTGACATGGTTATGTAGCTTTTAGTGTTTATTCATCACAATTAATCCCATTATGCGTGATTTATTTGATTGGCACTGTTAATTCTGAATGGAATGTAATAGGAAATGCACATCAAAATGGTGATGCATAAACATTATCACTATGTGTAGAAATATGCCCCATATCTGTTCAACATTTTGTCTCAAAATATATACAAAGAAAAAAACTGGATTGTGCCAGGGAATCTTACCTTTTTTATGTTATGGACACCTTGGGCAGTCTGGTAAAGCTAGTGGACTCATTCTCAGAACAATACTTTTAAATGCATAAAACAAAATATGTAGAATATCAAAGGACTTTAGTTATCTTTTTTTTTCCTTTCCAAATTCATGGAACTCCTGAAATCTATCTCTGGGACTCCAGGTGGAGATTTTCTTGCTTATATACTACTCACTGGATAAATGGACAATCTATTCTTTGAGCAAAATTAAGAATATAATTCTGCTCAGAAAGTTAGAAACATTGATTCATCGAGGAAGCAATGTTAAGTGAATGCTGCATGTTAAGAGTCATCCTGTGTTAAAAATCTTGAGTCAAGGTTCTATCCCCTGAATTTCACATGATCTGTCTCCATTGCCAAGACCATGTTATCTCCTCCTAGTTTCTGTCTCCCCTCCTCCCTTCTTTACATATCAAGCTAGGTGTTAACCATCCATTCCCTGTCCGGGGGTGGGGTTCTGTTTAGGAGATACTGTTTAAGAGATACAACTCTAACTCTGAGAAGGGTAATCTCCCAGTGTGCAAATTTCCCCCAATGAAACTTCTTTTACTGCAGACATATATCTCCTCTCCCATGGGAAAGTCCTTTATTAGTGTCCTTTCTTTTCCCAGAAAGATGAATTTTAATATAATTAAAAAGAATACAGCTAAAAACCAAAGCTAGCATTATTCTCAGTGGAGAAATACTAGAAGCTTTCCCCAAAATGGAGGCTAAAGCCAAGATACTGCTCTTTTCATGGTTATAACACAGTTCTAGAAATATTAGCGATAGCCAGAAGATAAGAGAAAGAAATTAAAGGCATAAACATTGACAAAGAGATAAAATTATTCCTGTTTGTCAGCAACACGATGATTTCTTTAGAAAACTCAAAGAATTGAGAAATAAATTAAGATAGTCATTTCCATAAAGGAGCAATATACAAAACAAATTCACAAAATCATTATCATTTCTCTACAAAATTATTTTCTGATATTTTGTTTTGATATCACCTTCTTTTCTGACAATATCTTCCCCCCTCTAAGAGCAGATCATCCCTAATAACAGAGAATATAAAGAAACAGGGAAAAAAGCATGTCAGTCAAACTACCAACATATCAACTGAGTTTCAAAATCTATTGAATGCTTCCTATTTGCAGTCCTCCACCTCTGCAAAGAAGGTGGAACAGTGCATTCTTTCTCTAGGGACATGCTTGTTCATCATAATTGCCATGCTCAGAGTCATTTTTTTTTGTTTTTTCCTTTTTTTCCTGTTGTCTCTCATTATGGATCATTTTCTCATTCTGTTTATTAAACTTTGAGTTCATGCATATAAGTTTTCTCATACTTCTCTGGATTCTTCATATTCACTATTTCTTATGATGCACCAATATTCCATTAAGCTCCCGTAGCACAAGTTGTACAGATTGACGGGCATCTGCTTCATTGCCAATTCTTCTCTACTATACAAGTGTTCCTATGAATATTTTGAAGTATATAATCCTTTTTTTTATGTTTTTGACCTCCCTGGAGGTGTCTATCAAGAAAATCTCTGCAACAAAGGATATGGACATTTTAATTACTCAACTAAAAACGCACACTTCCCTACCACTTCCCAGAATGATAGACCACATTCACATCTATACAGAGAATCACTTCAACTGTATTTCTACAATGTCTTTTTGTCATCTTTTTCTATTTCCTGAAGATTGGATGAAGCCTCAGCATTGGTTTGATGTGCATTTCCAGTATTACTGGTGATTTGAAGACATCTTTCACATACGTGTTAATAGCTCTAATTTCTTTTGAGAATTGTTGATTCTTTTTTTGACCATTTACCCATTTGGGAATATTCCCTTATCCTATAGATTTGTCCACTAGGTATCTTAATTATCCTCCTATCACTATTACTTCAACTGCTACTCCACTACAACTTGCATTTATATAGGGCTTGCAAAGCACTTTACATGTTAACTCTTTTGATCTGCACAACCCAGTGAGGTAGGTTCCTATTTTTTTTTGTTTGTTTTAGTTTTTGCAAGGCAAATGGGGTTAAGTGGCTTGCCCAAGGCCACACAGCTAGGTAATTATTAAGTGTCTGAGACTGGATTTGAACCCAGGTACTCCTGACTCCAAGGACTGTGCTTTATCCACTACACCACCTAGCTGCCCCCGTAGGTTCCTATTTTTTATTCCCATTTTACAGATGGGAAAAGCAAAGAAGAATTCAAGCTAGGGTTCCCTAAATCCGCGGCCCTACGCTCTGAATCCCCCAGCTGCCCCTCTGTAGTAGGCATTTATGAAGTGTTTACTATATGACTATGAAGACAAAGTGAAAATGTCTGCCTTAAGACACTCTATTAAGGAGACAAGACAGTGCAAACCAGGACACTTGGGAAGTCCTACCAGTAGACCTTTGTCAGAGATGTTGGATGTAGAGATTTTCCTCCATTCAACAGATTTTCTTATCCTAGCTACCTTGGTTAGCTTTTCTATACAGCAGTCACAAAACCAAAGAGGAAATATTAGAGAGGGAAATCCCATTAAAATTACTACAAAATGCATACTGTATCTGTGAATCTATCTACCAAAATACATCCAAGGCTTATAAATATTACAAAATGCTCTCTAAAGAAATAATCATTTCAATAATTGAAGAGATATAAATTATTCATGGTTAGGCTGCAACAGTATAATAAAAATGACCATACCATGTAAATTAATTTCTAGATTTAACGCTCTGGCGTACTTTAGAGGGCTAGATAAACTCATAACAAAAATTTCAAGGATCTCATGGTTTTGAGGAACAAAAGGTCTTGACTCAAGGGAAATGATGCAACAAAAGAGGAGGAATAAAAGAGCAGATCTTTTGGGGCTTAAATTCCATTATAAAGTAGTAATCATCAAAACCACTGAGGGCACCTGTTAAAAAACAGATGGTAGATCTATATAGAAATAGATCAGTAGAAAAGATTAGACAAAGAAAAAAAAGAAATCAAATTCAATTACCCAGTGCTCAATAAACCCAAGAACATGAATTACTTGAATCAATCAGTCACTAAGTATTTATGGAGTGTCATCTGTGTAGATGCCTTCCTGGGTGCTGAGACACTAAGATAAAAATGAACAGGCTCCATTCGAAAGAAGCCCCTATTTTCTAGAAGGAGGACACATGTCAATGTGTATGCATATTCATGTGTGTGTATTCACACACACGAATATGCAAACACATATATACACATGCCTCTGTGTACAGAGCAAATATAAGCAGAATAAATGCAACATGTTAAAAAAAAACCCAAAGTAGTTACTGAAGGGGAGACACCACCTTTTGTGGGAACCTGGAAAGACATTTCTTGTTTAACACATTAGTGTTGGTAAATTCAAACAGAAATGAAGCCATAAAACATATGTAAAGATCCCTGCAGATCACATATTCACTTAGAAAACCACATATTAATATTATCCATATTTTGTTAATATTGTGATGTATTTTATTAACCCCGATAGATTTTAATCTGGCTCAGGCTGCACTCTGGAGGGTTGTGGGTCATATGCAGCCTGCCTTTGACACCTCTGGTGTTGGCACTTCAGTAGGGATCTCTAGATCTCCAGGTATGGCCATGCAAAGGCACAATGAGAGGAACAAAGACCATAGCGAGGGTTCAAAGGACAGATGCATTTCTATGTTTGAAAAATAGGGGAGGGTCAAGTTGTGAGTTGAATTGTAAAAATGAGGCATTAGAATTAGTGCTGAGTAAGATCAGAGCTTCATTTAGGGAAAATTACTTTCTCAGCTGGTGAAGGGAGTGAACTGAGACCTATTCTGAGGCCATCACAAAAAGACCAGGTGAAAGGTGGCTCTGTAAGGGAGAAGATGATGAATGCAAGAGATGGGGGCAGAAGAAATGGCAGGCTTTGGCAACTTTTTGGGTATGTGTCTTGAAAGAGAAGAACTCTTTATTTGACCAAAACTGCTGGAAAAACAGAAAGAGCGTGTGGTAGAAATTAGTCTGAGAAGCTGAGATCAACTTGTACTATATACTAAAAGTATGCTTAAAATGGGTACACAACTTAAACGTGAAATGTCATACCATTAAAAAAAATTTAGAAGAGAACATGATCTAGTGTCTTTTATGGTTGTGGCAAATAATATACTTAACCAAGTAAGTCATTCTAAAAGTGAAAACAGACAATTTTTAAGGATATGAGCTTGAAAAGCTTTTGCAAGAACAAAATCAATGCAATTAAGATAAAGAGGAAAGCAGTTGATTGGGAAAACATCTTTGCATCAACATTTCTTTTTTTCTTTTAGGTTTTTGCAAGGCAAATGGGGTTAAGTGGCTTGCCCAAGGCCACACAGCTAGATAATTATCAAGTGTCTGAGGCTGGATTTGAACTCAGGTACTCCTGACTCCAGGGTCAGTGCTCTATCTACTGCACCACCTAGCTGCCCCTTGCATCAACATTTCTAACATGGATCTAATAATATCCAAAGCTATACAGATAACAAAAATACTCATATATTTGCTTTTGTCCACTGGTTTATATATACACATCACTATGTTTGAGACAAATTATAGCCTGTCTGACTGTGGCTGATATGACCAGTATGAGCTTGGAATGGTCTACCACATGTTGGGCACCAAATGTCCATGTGAACACAGTCGGGGTGGGGGTCAGTGCTCTAAACTTATGGATGTCATGTTTCCTTTGAGCTGCTTCAATTCTGCCTTCCTCATAAATCACAGCCTCCTCACTGATGAGGACACACTATCCTGGGCAATCCTGTGCCAGTGTCTCCCATACTGTCAATTCTAAAGTATACATACATACACACACACACATACAAATATGTATGTCTATATATACATACTTTAGAATACATGTGTATAAAGATATACACATACAACAAATAGTTTGTAAAAGAGTTGAACTTTTGGGAAGATTTCACTAAATCACAAATAGCCAAAGATACTGAAATTTACACAATTCTGAGGTTTCACCTCTCACAGGAAATGGGCAAAGCTGGCAATGATCCATGTTGGAGTGACAAAGGCAAGATAAGTAAATTAATAATACTTAATCCTGTATTGAGTGCTGGAGATATATATTGTTCCGACCATTATGATAAACAATTTGGAATGCCATTTCTTAAAAAAAGGGTCTAAAATATTGATATCCCTTGATTCCATGATTCTATCTATGTATACACCCAAGGTTGGATAGAAGGAAAGGATCCCACCCAACAATAAAATATTCATAACATGTTTTTTTCCCCTATGGCAGCAAAGATTAAAAAACAGAATAAATGCCCATGGATTGGGAAATTGCTAAACAAGGATTCTTTGTTGTTGTTGTTTTATAGGTTTTGGCAAGGCAAATGGGGTTAAGTGACTTGCCCAAGGCCACACAGTTAGGTAATTATTAAGTGTCTGAGGCCGGATTTGAACCCAGGTACTCCTGACTGTAGAGCCGGTGCTTTATCCACTGTGCCACCTAGCCACCCTAAGCAAGGATTCTTAATCTGTGTCCTGAAAATTTACTTTTAAAAACATTTTGTTAATTATATCTTAATATAATTGGTTTCCATTGTAATCCTATGTATTTTATTTGATGCATTTAAAAACTATTCTTTTGAGAATGGATCCAAAGTCTTCCAGAAAGGTTCATGGCAGAAAAAATTATCTCAGTACCCTTGGGATTAAAAAAAATTACAGAGTATATAAATGCAATAAATTAGCATCATAATAAATCCAAGGAATTGAAACATAGAACTGATAGAGAAAATCGTAAGCAGAACCAGAAAAATGAGACACACGATTACAACATAAATAGAAACAATAACAAAATAAAACTGAATACTGTATAATTCTAATCACCAAGCTGGGCCCTGATGAATAAATGAAAAAAAAATACAGCTTTCTCCTCTATATGTGGAATTCAACGAGTAAAGATATGTAATACTGTAAATACTGGGGGGGGGGTGTGTGGCTAGGTAGTACAGTAGATAGAACACCAGCCTTGGAATCAGGAGTACCTGGGTTCAAATCCGGCCTCAGACACTTAATAATTACCTAGCTGTGTGGCCTTGGACAAGCCACTTAACCCCATTGCCTTGCAAAAACCTAAAAAAAAAATATACTGTAAATAATGTCAATCTCATCTGGTGAGCTGGTTTTGCAAAATTCTTTCTCTCTCTCTTTTTTCCTCCTAAGTTTCATTCCAAGGTATGGGGTAGGGAAGGGCAAAGATGAAAGTGAGGGACAGATTTAAAATGAAGGAAATGTAAGAAAATTTCAATGAACTAAAAACAATTATATTATAACCAGACTCAACATTACATTCATGGAAATCTATGGTTGTTTACTTAGCTGTCTGTTTATAATATTGTTCCTACAGCATGATATTCCTTAATATCATTTCACCTGTATTTTTTGCAGAATTAACTTGACAATTTTAAGTAGGGCATGCCAAAGTTTTGTTTCTGCCTTAATAGTGTTGTTTATAATCATAAAATTGCTTAAGCCTAAACATTAGGTCAACTCTTCCTTTATAAATGTCATCAATCCTGTGAACCTGGAGGGGAGAAACTTAAGAGTCAAGATTCTTAATCTTTTTGGCATCATGGACTCTTGACAGTTGGGAAAAGACCATGGAACCCTTCTGAGAATACCGCTTTAAAAATATTTTAAAAATACATAGAATTACAAAGAAAATCAATTATACTGAAAAAAAGACATCATTGGCAATTTTCCATCCAGGTCCATGAACCTCTGGCATCTAACCAGCTTGATACTAGGTTTCTGTTCTACTGATACTATAGGAAGTAAGCAAAACTGTTAGATTGTCGCATCAACAGCAACATTGTGAGATGATCAACTGTAGCAGTTAGTGATGAAGGACACCCTCAAGAGATCTGTTATGGACAATGTCATCCTCATCCAGAGGAAAAAACTATTAAGTCTGAACGTAGAGCAGCAAAACATGAACTATGTTCATTTTTTATTTTTAAAAAAACTTCTTTTATGTTTTTTCTTTCTTTGTCATAGTTCCTCCCCTTTGTTCTAGCTCTTTCACTTTAATATGGAAACATATTAAACATGTACAACCCATATCAGACTGTTCACTGCCATGGGGAGGGGAGGGAAGGGAGGGTGGCAGAAAAATGTGGAACTCAAAAGTTTGCCAAAGGATGACTGTAGAAAACTACCTTTGCATGTAACTGGAAGAAAAAGGGGAAAAAATTGTTCTAGACTGCATATAAATTGTCCCACTTTGCTCCAAAGAAGACAATATCCAACCCTGGGGTGCCTTTTGGTAAACATTTTTAACAATTCACTGGAGCACCGGGGAATTTATATACAGGCTTTTAGTTTACTCTTCATTATTCACCTTCTCTCCATCACTTTCTTAAGTTCAAGCAATCAACAAAACAATTAATCAAGCATTGATTTGTACCCTTTGCAGATTTCCAAGGTGTAAATGCTCCCACTGAAAATTAAGCAATCAGATCTCATTAGGAGTTGGGTCTCACCACCCTTCTGTCTAAATCTATCCATGTATAAAACTATATTGACTAGCTGGATTGAGACAGAAACAATCCCTTTCCGGAGCAGGAGGACAAAGAGTTATTTTCATCTGAGATGCATAGTCAATTCTGAGTAAAATTCATTGCTATTTTCTCTATAGCACCTTGTACGATATTTTGAATGGGTAAATGAATGAAATCAATGTCTTATGGTTCTGTAAAAAGTAGATTTGACTTCAGGATCATTCCCCCCCCCCCCCCCAAGGCTTAGAAAGACCCTGATTCTTCTCCCCTAGCTGTTACAATGTTTTCACTTCTGGGTCCAATTTTCATTAAGTCCCTTGCTTTGTTAACATGCTTCCAAGCCCTCTCTTATAACTTTTCTTCTTCTGTATTTGCTCAGCTCAGTTTCAATTTAATTAAACATTCACAGGGTGGAATTCCTGGAAAACCATCGGATCCTTTTCACTAAATCATAGTGGGCTCTAAACAGAATTCTCAGTCTTGGAAGGGAATAAAATCTAGGACTTGTGTAGGTTGGCAGTGTACTTTACAGTGATCACTTTATTTTATCCCCAGACAAAGTGCTATTATTTACCTCCATTTTACAGATGAGGAAACTGAGACAAACAGGGGTTAAGTGACTCACTCAGGGTCATTACTCGTCTGAGATTGGATTTGAACTCAGTGTTTCCTGAATCCAGGTCCAGTGCTCTGTATCCAGTGGGGAAGAGGTACCCTGGAGTCTTTGTTCCACTGCGGATCTATCCAGGGATTCTCCTCATTTCTAGCTTCTACTGCCACCTGAATCTTTCTTAGTCCTGACATTACCCTTTAAAACAATGCTTTTTGGGCTTCTGGAGTGTCCTCCAGAACAGTCCAAAGGGAGGCCTGGAAGCTGGGATGGATCATGGTGGACAAGCGCACGGAGCCAATTGTTTTCCTTCTTTCTTTGCAAAGAACCACCAGAGATTGGCTGAACTTGATCTTGTGGCCAAAAGTGGGCTTCTCATTGGTCTAGAATAAATCACCGAACCCACTCAGGAATGGTCCACCACTATGTTCAAGATTTTATTCCAGCAAAAAGGTGGAGGATTTCAAAAAGCCTGGAGACGCAGGGGGAAGGAAAACCTCCTGCAAGGTTTCTGCAGTTTCACATTCTCTACATGAAACGCATCATATTTCATTTGTGGTAAAATTCCTTAAGACTGGACTAACTCACATCCTTTGCTAGCAGGAGATAATGAAAACAGACACAGTTGTTCTGGGAAAATGAAAGGGTCTTTGGCCCACTGTGAAAAGCTAAACAAACAAACAAACAAACAAATAAATAAAACTCCTTGTAAAACTGGAGACATTTGGTTGGGTAGTTGAATGCCAAGGTCATGGTTCTTAGACCATAATGAAATCCAGGAGCTTTTGAAAGAGGGAGTTTGTAAAAAATGCTTAACAATCGCTAAGGTGTTCCTTCAATAAATTCAGGTGAAGTAGAAGGGGCAGGGGAACGACAGAAGGTTTGTTAGGTGAAGAAAGGAGAAATCTGGTTCATGAAAGAGATGCTATCAAGTGGGGAGGAGCATGATTTCAGACAAATCCCAAAGGTTTCCTCATCTGCCTTCTCATCTTAGGCTCCTTTAGAATCCTAAACTGAAGAGAGGTTTGCCAGGGTAGAAAGTCAGAAAATTCAGTTTGCAATACAAAAGAAGTTTAAAAAAAACGAAACCCAAACAAAAACAAAGGGATGAGACATTTTCAGCCAAAAAAATGATATAATGAGATTTACATAGGTCAGTTTCTATCTCATTAAAAAATGCCAACTATAATATTTCAGAATTTATTCTAGGTCTCCTCTCCCCTTTCTTTTCTTTCTTTAATACGGTCTGAAAGGTATGAAGCATCCCAAAGAGGGGCATATTTCTGAAATTCTTGAAAATTTACAACCCCCCCCACCCTGGAAGGTGGATGACTGTAATATGATTATTACTCCATTTTCGAGATGAAGAAAGTAAAGCTCGGAGAGCTCAGTACCTCCAGTTTCACGTTGTGTGGACTGCCAGCACGGCTTGTGGACCTCAGAACTACAAGCGCGTTTTGAATTTTTTAATCTCGTTGCATTTCCTTTTCTGTCACTTCACAATTTCTGGGGCTTTGGAGGCTTAATGCCTCATGTTCCCCATCCATGGTAGTGATGACCATGGAGTCTGGGAGGCTGCCTCTTGGGGGAGCCCCCATGCCCCAGCCCTTCACTGGGGGGGCCCACGGCCTTGCCTCTCACTGGGGGGGGGCCCATGGCCCTGCCTCTCGGGGGGAGCCCCCCACCCAGGAGCTGAGTGCAATCACTGCACAACCCAAAGGCTCTTGGAACCTCAGATCAGAAGCCTCGAGTTACCCCCCCAAGTTGAGGCTGGGGGGGAGCAGGGGTCCGTTCGGGCCGGGAGGGGCTCTCTGCCCCCCCCCCCCAGCGGCTCCGGCCCAGACACTGTTTCCTTCCCCACCTGTGACGGGGGGGGGGAAGGGGGGGGCTCGGCCTCCCGCCCCGGGGCGGCTCCAATGCCCGGGTGACCTTGGAGGGGGTACCAGGGCCGGGTGGCGAGGGGCAGGGGCAAGCCCGGGTCCGGACAGTCCAGGGGCTCCCGGGTGCTCCCCGCCGCTCCTCTAACAAAGGGGGCCGGGCTGGCGGGCTCCGGAGTCGAGCCCTGGAGGGGGAGCTCAGCATAGGCGGGAGGGGGGCCCGAGCCTGCCCCGGGTCCCCGGGGAGGGGTCCCCGTTGCAGAGACGCCCCCGGAGAGCTGGAGGCTTGCCTCCCATCCGCCTCGGGGGGCCTCCCCTCCCCCACCCCGAGAGCCGGGGCTCCGCGGGGGGCCGGGGGAGGGGCGAGCGGCTGGAAAGCCGGGGTTCGCGCGCTGGCCGGGGGGGGGTGTGGAACCCCGGGCCCCCGAGCCCCGGCCAAGCGCCTCCCCCGGGGATCGGGGGTCTCCCCGGCTCCGCGCCTCCTCCTTCCCCGGACCCCTCCCCCCGCCTCCTTTTCCCCGCGCAAAAGGCCGGCCCGGGCCCCCCCCACCCCCGGCTGGGCCCGCCATTTCCGAGCCCCGGGAGCCCGACCCGCCCCGGGAGGGGAGCCCGGGGGGAGCCCGGGGGCCCCCATTGTCAGCGGGAGGCCCGGGCGCCCCGACCCCTCCCCCCGCGCTTCTGCACCCCCGGGCCCGGCCCCGCGCCTCTGCACCCCCGGGCCCGGCCCCGCGCCTCTGCACCCCCGGGCCCGGCCCCCGCGCCTCTGCACCCCCGGGCCCGGCCCCCGCGCCTCTGCACCCCCGGGCCCGGCCCCCGCGCCTCTGCACCCCCGGGCCCCGCAGCGCCCCCGGGCCCGGCTCCCGCAGCGCCCCCGGCCCGGCCCCTCCCCCCGCGCCTCTGCACTCCCGGGCCCCGCAGCGCCCCCGGGCCCGGGCCCTCCCCCCGCGCCTCTGCACCCCCGGGCCCCGCAGCACCCCCGGGCCCCGCAGCGTCCCCGGCCCGGGCCCTCCCCCCGCGCCTCTGCACCCCCGGCCCGGCCCCGCAGCGCCCCCGGCCCGGGCCCTCCCCCCGCGCCTCTGCACCCCCGGCCCGGCCCCGCAGCGCCCCCGGGCCGCTCACCTGCGCCGCCGCCTCCTCGGGCTCGGGCGCCCCGGCCCCGGCCGGCTGGGCCCGGCGCCTCCTCCCGCCGTCCGCGCCTCGGGCCGCGCCGCCGCCAAGGCCAGCGCCCCCCGCGCCCCGCGCCCCGCGCCCCCCGCGCCCCCCGCGCCGCTCCTTTCTTCTCCGAGGCCAGGGAGAGGCGCGCGGCTGCGGCCGTGCGCGCGTGCGGGAGTGCGCGTGCGGGAGTGCGGGAGTGCGCGTGTGCGGGAGTGCGCGTGTGCGGCCCGCTGTGCGTGCGAGGGCGCGTGTGCGCGCGTGTGGCGGCCACCGCGTGCCAATGGCGGCGGCGGGAGGCGGCCCGGGGGCGGGGGCGGAGCGGGGGAGGGGGAGCCCCCGGGAGGAGGCGCCGCCGCTCCCACCCCGCGGGGGGCCGTGCGGGGAGGGGCAGTGGGGGGCCGTGCGGGGGACCCCCGCAGTGGGGGGGCCGTGCGGGGAGGGGCAGTGGGGGGGCACTGCGGGGAGGGGGCAGTGGGGGCCGTGCGGGGGAGGGGACAGTGGGGGGGCAGTGGGGGGGGCAGTGGGGGGGTGCGGGGGAGGGGGCAGTGGGGGGGCAGTGGGGGGGCACTGCGGGGAGGGGCAGTGGGGGGCAGTGGGGGCACTGCGGGGAGGGGGCAGTGGGGGGGAGGCGCAGTGGGGGGCACTGGGGGCCGTGCGGGGAAGGGGGCAGTGGGGGGGGCAGTGGGGGCACTGCGGGGAGGGGCAGTGGGGGGAGGCGCAGTGGGGGGCACTGGGGGCCGTGCGGGGGAGGGGGCAGTGGGGGGGCAGTGGGGGGCCGTGCGGGGAGGGGGCAGTGGGGGGAGGTGCAGTGGGGGTGCAGTGGGGGCACTGCGGGGGAGGGGGCAGTGGGGGGGGCAGTGGGGGCCGTGCGGGGAGGGGGCAGTGGGGGGAGGTGCAGTGGGGGTGCAGTGGGGGCCGTGCGGGGGAGGGGGCAGTGGGGGGCAGTGCGGGGGGCGGTGGTGAGCCCGCGTTGTCCTCCGCCCAGGCTCCCGCCGCCCTCACCTGTGGGGGCCCGGGCCGGGTGGGCTCTGACGTGGGGTCTGGCTGCCATCGGTGCCCCCGCCCCCAGCCCCGCGCAGCCTCGAGCCCCCGGAGCCCGCCCGGGCCCAGGCTCCGCTGCCCAGTGGCCGCCCGGACCCCGCGGGCCTCCCCGGCCGGACCTGAGGGTCCCTCCCCGGCCCGGCGCGGCTCCGCTCCCCGCAGCATCTGACGTCGTCGGTCACCCCCCATCTCTTCCCCCGCGACGTGCCCGCTGGTCGCGGGTGGGCCCCCCGCACGCCCCGTCCGTCTGCGCACAGCCGACCCTAGACTCCCTCCTGATCCGCAGCCCCCCGCGCTCCTTTGGGGCCCCCAAACAGACCTGGGTCTGGATCCCCTCCAGGCGTCCTTGTGGCCGGCGCGGGCGGCCACCCCCAGCTCCGCCACCCCGGCTTTACCTCCCGCCCCCTCCACCCGGCTACCGAAGGGGCCTTTCCTGAGCCCCGGCTCCGACCTTGCCCCGCTCTCTTCCCCTCCCCCAGCTCCAGACACAACACAAAACGGGGTGCCCCTCCAGGCTCTCCCCGGCTAGCCTCTCCCTGCTTGCCCAGCCCGCCCGAGAGCTTCCCCCAGCCATGGACTTCCCGATGCAGCAGCATCGCCTTGGAGCCCCTCCACCAGGACCCTCCACCTCGGAGGACCCTCTGCCCCCTTGCCCCGGTCTCTGTCCCCCACTTCAGCTCAAAGGCCCCACTCTCAGCCCCTGGAGCTGCTAATGTGCCCTGCCCTCTCTGTCTACCCTCAGTCATTATTTACAAATTAGAAAGTAACTTCTTGGAGGGCAGACTGTTTTTGCTTTTCTTTAAATCCCCTCATCCCGTGATAAGCAAAGTCTAATCAACAAAGATGTAATAATGCCTATTGTTCGAGGCATAAACAATGGCTATGGTACATTCTAGAAACATAGTGACAAAAATGCAAGTCCTTGTCTCATTAAGGTGGCAATGACTCATCTGGGGAGACAACACAGGCATTTATACACAACTATCTCTGTCTGATGTTTGTATGCAAAACTCATTAAACTAAGCGATTATCTTTTGCACCCGCGTGTCTCTCAGTTAATTCCTCATTCTCATTCTAATTCGAAAGAACCCCTATCCTTGCCCAAAGCGTAGGGATGGGTACGTGTGCTTCGGAAGCAGTAAATGAGGCAAAGGCAGGATGAAGTCGTAGGTCACAGACTAACCTTTGATCTTTGATGGATTTCTGTTTTAGGACCCTTTAGGGCTAGAAGGACCTGGAGATTACTTAGCCCAGTTCCCTAACCTTTATTTAGTCAGGAAAGCTGGGGTTGACTTTCATCCTAAAATTCCCAGGAGAATCTTAAGAACAAGAGGAAACAATCCCTAGAAGGCAACGATGCTTCATAGAATAGCATCTGGACACAGATTGCCAGTGTTTGCATGTCACCTAGCAAGGGAAGACCAAAGTTAAAAGAATTCAGACATAGCCACTTGAATGCTTTCCGGATTGTTGCAACCCAACATAAAATTGAAAGCAATCAGGCAATGTCACATTGGGGGAATAACTGACATGTGAATACGTAGACATGCATACCACATATATAAATATGTAAACCCCTCTATATACCAAGAAATAGGTTTTAGGGACTAGACCTGTGATTGCAAAGAGAGCTCAGAAATGAGCCAAGTCCCTCTCCTGACAGCATGACTCTTTTTCTGCAACTTAAAGTGTCAGCGATGCCTAGGATACGAACAAATTGTAATTTTCTTAGTCACATAGCCATCGTGTGTCAAAAGGTGGAATCTGAACTCAGGTCTTCCTGGTTCTGAAGCTATGTATGTGTATTTATGTTCACACAGAATGTTCAAAGACACACACATCTGTCATCTGTTGTGCACATAAAATGCATCTATCTACATATGGAAAACTGCAACACTAATTTCTAAGTAGGTTGTCTCATAGTCTGTTACTTTGAACCATATTAAGCAGATGCACTGTTTTTCTGTATCATCTGCACTTTTCTTTGCATAGTCTCAAACCAGTGTCCAGGTAAAATCCCCTCCCCTTCCCCATGCACTGCCAGTTGCATCAAACTCCTGCTGAGATTGTAAAAAGCCTTCGTCCACATCTGTGTTGGGGGCCAGGGAGAGGAAGATGGAGGCCAGTAGGGTTCTGACCAGTTTTTAAGAGAAAAATAAATCTAAGGTGGAAAGTACAATGTTTATGACTTCTTAAAGAATTGCAAAATTTACATGTGAGGCATCCTAATTCCTTCCTCCCTTTTTGTAGACCATGGCAGGCTTCATGGAGGCAATTAACTCTCTGTGCTAATGCATTGTACAATGAATGATTATGATACATACACCACGGTATACAATTATAGATGTCTATACACACAACAAATGACCTTAGATAACATATATATATATATATATATATATATACCCTATATATAATGATATATGTGTATATATACAAGATATGACATCATGCAACTATATATATAATTATATATAGATGCACAAGAAATGACCTTAGACAACAGAAGACATATGTATCCTATGTATAATGATATATGTGTATATATACAAGATATGACCATGCAACTATATATAATTATATATGTATAGATGCACAAGAAATAACATTATACAAAGGACTAAAAAATGTGCAGAGTCCTGAAGACGCACTGAAGAATTCTGGTTGTGTTAACTCCAACATATTGAGACTGCTTATCACTTTCACCATTGTAGTTTTTGAATCTTGAGTTGAGCGCGCGCGTGCACACACACACACACACACACACACACACACATACATACAGATAAAATCAAGGATCTCATCTCATCTTGAGTCATCACCATGTCCCACCCTTTGACAAAAAAAAAAAATCCTTTTAGAAGCATTTGGTGGACCCTGCAGGACCCAGATTCCTTCTCCTCCTCCTTGCTCCTTCACATCTGCTGGAAGTGGACAGAATGGCCAGGAGACCACCTCTGGCCAAAGAGACGACCTCTCTCATGATCGTGCTAAGGTTGTATTTACACTCTGCAACCTTGGGACACAGTGATTGGGACACTAGATTAATGAGGACTAGCATACAGATCCTTATGGATGTCAACATCCCACTTCACTATTGAATAGAAAGGGGTTTCGTGGACCCTTTGGCATCCTTTAGTTGGAAATGAGCCTCCAGGTAGCACTCATTGCCAATGTAGGATATGTGACCATCAAGAAACTTGCAGAGCTTTTGCAGAGAAGAGCCAGATGCTGCAGGGGCTGTTTCAGGCTCAAAACCCCTGTGAGTTGAATAGCTTTTATTTGATATCCCACAGTCTCTCTCAGCTTGGAGAATGAAGTGGTGCCTCTGTCCATCTGAATCGTCAGGAGGCAGTCCTCTGTTAGTCATAGCCAGCTAGATTCAGAGAATAAAGGATGGCAGGTGAAGAGAAGCATACAGTGGGTTTCCCACCATCCCAACACAAATGCTGTAGAGGCAATCAAAGTCTAGCTGTCCACAGCATACATGACTTGAGTTGAAAGCCCAAGGACATTGATTTATGTTGTCCTTTCTCGCCTGTCTTGGAACTCAAGGGAGCTTCTGTGAATAACAGAGGATGCTCCCAGGAGCCACATGGAGCTCACTATAGAAGTATGGTACCAGACCTTCATGTTGTGCATTTGTGCATTTTGGTGAAAATACCATTTTCAATGGGGCACTATAGGGTCAGAAAATTCTCTTGCTCTGGGCTTCATCCTACCCCCCCCCATCATAATCTAGTGTCTGGGACTCTCAAAAATAGAGGGGAAGGGCCTGGTCACTGAAAGCCAGTTTTGCACACTCCACTGCCATCATCAATGAAGGGCAGCAGCATCACCATCCATGGTGAACTTCGAAGTGGCAAGTTTTTTTTTTTTTTTGTTGTTTTTTTTTTAGGTTTTTGCAAGGCAATAAGATTAAGTGGTTTGCCGAAGGCCACACAGCTAGGTTAATTATCAAGTGTCTGAGACCAGATTTGAACCCAGGTACTCCTGACTCCAGGGCCGGTGCTTTATCCACTACGCCACCTAGCCGCCCCTGAAGTGACAAGTTTGAAGGAAGGTGGTGCTGCACCCGGAGGCAAGAAGGAGGTGGTACAATCTGGGTGAAACATCAAATGTATTTTAAGATAAGCAAACTGAATTTTGTTCCAATGCCCACTTCCCACGAATACAGATTTGCAACTTTTCTCTAACTCTTAGAGACTTGTCTGGGACACAAAATGCCTACAGCCATTTAATTAATCTTGGTCAGAAGCAGGACTTGAGTGTAGGACCTCTACTTTCAAGGTGGGCCCTCCATATGGCATGGCACCAATGCAGCATCTCTGCCAATGCTAGTGCTCAGGGTGGCATACTACTCTCATGAAGAAAAAAAAGAA
This sequence comes from Macrotis lagotis, assembly GCF_037893015.1. NCBI lineage: Eukaryota > Metazoa > Chordata > Mammalia > Peramelemorphia > Peramelidae > Macrotis > Macrotis lagotis. Next base: position 31,691,780 of record NC_133661.1, on the reverse strand, counting down.
TAAATGGCATCAGGTATGGTAAAGACACTTGAAATTTGTGTGTTTCATTTCCTCTTCCCTTTTGGTCCAGGTTAGTGATTTCATCAGGGCAGGGGCACTTTGAGTTAAACTAAATGCTAATGTTTTTAGGGACCTGGTGGTACCTTAACAGGAAGAAGTGACTCAATGGTTTATCTCTTCTTTCATAAGATACTTCACTGTACCTATCTTGAAAGAGTTATATTTTACTCTGAAATCCAAGCAAGTTAAAATCCCTTTTCCCTGCAAAGACTGCAGCCTAGAACAACCCCCACTTGTTCCCTTGGAGCCTCTCTTAATGGCCTAAGCTTTTGGAATCATTTCTCCTTGTTATGTAGATTCTTCAAGTCAGTTAGGAACACTGTGCTAACCCTTAGGGAAGCTCTGTTTAGGGGTTCCTAATAGCCTTTGGGCAGGACAGAGAAAGGGAAAGGCGAGGATTGGAAGTAGTATCTTAACTCACTGACCTGACTGACTAAATTGAATGAAATGTAATCCTCAATGTCAGATAGAAAGACATTCTTAAACATTTCTCGAAATCTACATAAATTTTCCTTTCGAATTCAGTCTCCAATCAATCAATTAATCAATAAACATTTAATGTGCTAGGCACTGTACCAAATACTAGGAAAACAAAAAGAAGCAAAAGACAGCCCCTGTCCTCAAGGAGCTTGCAATCTAATGGGGGAGATAACATGCAAATAAATATATATACAGAACTACATATAGAACAAAATGGAGTTCATTAACAGAAGGAAGGCAATGGAATTAAAAGGGGTTGGGAAATATTTTGATACCTTGGATGTCTAATTTTTTTGATTAAAATTTGTACACCATTTGAATACATCTTTTACTAACTAGAGTGAGACCCAGGCTAAGACGGATATTCATTAAATCTCTCCCTTGTCAAATTGGTCATTCATCTCAATCATGCAAATAGAGTCTTGACTCTTAGACCTCGGTGTGTAGAATCATGGGATGTGAAAGTTCAGGGGATCATGAGAACTGGAAGGGACATGAGTTCATCTGATCCAAGCCAGAGGAGGCTAAGACTAAACAAATCCTACCTAAGTGGTAGGATTTGAGTTGGAAAAGGCTTTAGAAATCAGTTAATACATTATTTGCTAAACCAAGTTCCTTACAAATAGGATATTTTGAAAGTGAATGTCCAGTAGAACACTAGCCCTGGAGTCAGGAGTACCTGAGTTCAGGTGGAGCCTCAGACACTTAATAGTTACCTAGCTGTGTGGCCTTGGGCAAGCCACTTAACCCCATTGCCTTGCAAAAAAACCTAAAAAACAAAAGTGTCCATGGCCTGGGTATTTCTCTTAACATTTGCTGTGGTCCAAGGAATTCATCTGACTATTGACTTCCCTGGCTTCCTCCATGTCTCAACTAAAACCTCACCTTTGAATTCTAATGCCTTCCATTTAAAATTATTTCCTATTCATCCTGCAATAAGATAATTAAACATAGCTGTTTGCCCATTTCGACCCCCGATTAGATTGTGAGCTCCTTGAGGACAATGACTTTCTTTTGACAGTCCTTGTATCTTTAATGCTTGACCCATAGTAGGTGCTTAGTAAAGACTGATGATTGATTGTGGCCAAGCTGGCGCTAAATCTCCCAGAATTTAGTTAGGCTGATTCTTGGATGAAGAACATACTGAAGCTGTCAAACATGCTGTCCTGAACCAGAAAAAAACAACATTGGGAGATATTTAACAATAACAACAAAAATAATGAAAATACAATACAGAATAGATAATGTTAATATGTGGTTTTCTAAGTATGCATGCTTCCACTGGTATCCTTCAGTGTGTTTAGTGGCCCCCCTTTCAGTTTGAGTTTGACACCACAGTAGTGTTCCACCGTGTTTCGGGTCTTTTTAGTCTTGTAGGTAGGACTGAATTTATTAGGATTTGTTCTCTGCTTCTGAGAGGTATTAAAGTAAGACTTTAGTAGTGTGTGATTTACTTCTCTAAGACAGTAACTGAAATTATATACACACACTCACCCACTCACCCATGGCTGTTATAAAATAGGTTTAATTTCCTCTGTTTTGTTAAAAAAAATATCCACGGTCCCTCTCCACCCCTTTGATATAAGACTTTTTCCAGTCCCCTCCTAACTTCCCTCACTCTGTCCAACATTTATGTATTTCGTAAATATATTTTAAGGAAAACTGACTTGGGAAGAGCTGATTTAGTAAAACACTCCCTGACTGCTCCTTCACTCCATTTTAAAGATAAACAAACTGAGGCCCAGATAATTTGAATGATTTTTCTGGGGTCAAAAGCCTCATTATTGGCAGATCCAGGACTAAGACGTGAAACCTCCATATCCTTAGTCTACATACTTGCCTACAGACACTTCTTATTCCCTAATATCTACATGTCAGTCAACAAAAATAGTTTCAAGCACACTTTCTGAATAATGTCCTAGACAAAAACCAATTAAACAAAAAAAAAATCGATCATCAGTGACCTTTGATCCTGAGTTTCTTTTTATTTACAGTTAAACCAACTCTCACAGGAAGGAATAATTCTATAATGGGAAGCTGTCCATTTCGTGTCTGTAGCTAGCTCCATGCTCTGGCACAATAGAGCACCCTTTCAATCTTTTTGGAGAGAGAAACCATGAAGAATTTTCTTATTTATTAATAGGCTTGGAAGACCCAATCCCAAGCACACTTAAGGACAATTCAACCAGTGAAACTGTAGAAGTTGAGGGAACATACAGAGAACATTGACCTGAACCCAGGCTTAGATATGTGCAGGTAACTAAGACACAACATACATATTTATACATACATTTGCACATACATATAGAGTATACACATATATTTATATTTGCAAGTATTATTAGTAGAAAGAATATCTAAAATCAACAAATACATCATTTAGAATAATTTAAATCACACACATATATTTACATATTTATATTTATTATTCATTTTTTTGAGTCATCTGGGTAGAGATGGTAAATCAACTTAGGGGATCTAATGAGGTCACCAAGATAGAGGAGAGGCCTAGAAGAAGGTCTAGGGAGAGAGACCTGAGGAACTCTGTCAGTTAAGCACCACAACAAAAATGACTTCATATGTAAACGATCTTGGGTTCTTTTTAAAAAATAATTTTTGCTTTTATTCTAAACTTAGGCACCAAATTGAATGAACTTTTGCATAGTTGAAGAAATAAGAGGATTGTACAACAAATTTCAGGTCTCATATAGATATTACTGTCCTCTTTACATATATAATCTTTTGAACCTATAGCTTTCAAAAATTTCTTGCTTGTATGATTTTTCTTTTGTTTTTTTACTTTGCAGTAAGAAAAAAAAGATGTGCCTCTTTTCTTTTTCTTTTTGTTACCTTATTCACATTCCCCACTTTAGGAGAAGAAGAAACAAACAAACCAAAAAAGCCACACAGTCCATGTGAGAAAAATGTATAATCACGAAGAAAAAACCTCCCACATATGGTGTGTTTGAAAACGTGTCTCATTGTGCATCTTGAGTCTGTCACCTGTCTTTGAAAGAAAATTGTTTCCACATTTTATTTTGACACAGTAGATTCTTCCCAACAAATATCTAAACAAACCCCCTTACAAAGTAAGTTTCCCGAAACAAAATGAATCAGTTGCCTATAGAAAGGAAATTTAGACTCTTTAATTTGGACAGTATGGTAGTGATATCGAACATTTCAGCTGATTGAATGAATGAATGAATGAATGGATGAATGGATTAGTAAAGCCTTTCTTGTTTTGTGCATAGCACCGGGGAGGGAAATAGAAAAACTAGAGAGTCCCTGCTATCAAGGAGCTCACTTTCTCGTGGGGAAGACACACAAGGGAAGATTTCAGGACAGGGCCTATGGTTCTTAGGATATAGCAACAACATGGAAATGCCTCTTGTTTAATGCTATTTTCATTGATGAACTCATCTCTGTTTCTGACATTTAAGCATTGATAGGATCAAGGACTTTGATGAGAAAACCTTTCCTTTCTAGTCTTCAATAGCTGTGACTGTGGTCCCTGAAGGAAGAGTTGCCAGGCTGCATCCCCTCAGGAGTTGCTTCCTAGTATGATGACTGTAGACAGTGAACTGGAAACAATGCTATTCCTAAGGGGAATCCCATGGGGGTCAGGAGCCTGGGCTGTCTCTATCAGGATCTAAGGGGAGATGGCAGCCAAGGTGGTGCTGGTGGTTTGACTTGCCTGGCACATGCTTCCTTCTACCTCTCCCTCAGAGTGGCTCACTCTGGTTTGGTTGTTGGTTGGGATGGCCAATCCCTTCTTCATAGGACTTTTCTGGATGATGACTTTTGAAGGGACTGATGACAGGGAGCTATGTCAGTAGAGTGACTTGAGTGACCAAGTTGGGAAAACTATTAGCTAAGTTTGGAAAACAGACTAGAGTGAAAAGATCTTGCCTTGAAAGTTTCAATCCTTTTATCTTTAATACTGCCTCTTGGCCTCCTCACCTCCCTCTTTCTTAAAGGATCATAGATCAGCTCCCCCAACTTATATATACATACGTACATACATACAAACACACACACACATATATATGTATAAATAAAACATATACACACGTATACACTTGGATACACACACATATATTTACATATCTATATTTATTATTAAGTTTTTGAGTCATCTGGGTAGAGATGGTAAATCAACTTAGGGGAGCTAATGAGGTCACCAAGATAGAGGAGAGGCCTAGAAGAAGGTCCAGGGACAGAGACTTGAGGAACTCTGTCAGTTAAGCACCACGACAAAAATGATGAACCAACACAAGTGATCTAGGAGTTGTCGGACTAGTAAAAGGACAACCAGAAGAAAGTAGTGTCACAAAAACCCAGAAGGCAGAGAGAGTAGGAAAGTGGGGTCACAGCGACTCCAGAATGAGAGGAGTCAAGAGCATCATATCTTGGGAGACAAGAGCATCATATATTTGACCATAGGAAGCTAGCAGTAACTTTGGAGAAAACAGTCTCAATTGAGTGATAAAGCTGAAAGACAGATTCTAAAGGACTGAGTAGAGATTGAGAGTAGAGGAAGTGAAGGCAATCAGTATAGACAGGGGTTTAACTGATAAAGGATAATAGTGTGAGAGGATGATAACATCTTAGATTGTTCCTTGTTTTTTTACAGAGAGGTAGTTTTTATTTGATCTTCTAATAGTATTTTACTCCCCCCCACCATGACATTCTTTAAGACAATTTTTAGCAGCCATTCTTATAAGATTTTGAGTTCCAAATGTTTTCTCTCCCTCTCCAACCCTATTCTCAAATTCTCAGGAGTTGCTTCCTAGTAGTATGATGACTGTAGACAATGAAGTGGAAGCAGTGCTATTCCTAAGGGGAATCCCATGGAGGTCAGGAGCCTGGGCTGTCTTTATCAGGATCTAAGGGGAGGTGGCAGCCAAGGTGGTGCTGGTGGTTTGACTTGCCTGGCACATGCTTCCTTCTACCTCTCCTTCAGAGTGACTCACTCTGGTTTGGTAGTTGGTTGAGAATTTGATATAGGACATATATGTGCTATCATGCAAAACATATATTTTCATATTAATCACAGTTGTGAAAGAAGAAATAGATCAAAAAGGGGAAAAAGACACAAAAGAATAAATTAAGTGAAAAATGTATGCTTCAATCTGCATTCAGGGTACATCAGTTTTTTATCTGTTTGGGGATAGCATTTTCCTGCATGAATCCTTTGTACTTATCTGGATAATTGTATTTCTGGGAAAAGCTGAGTCATTCATAGCTGATCATTGTATAAGGCTTTTATTCCTGTGTACAATGTTTTTTCTGATTCTGCTCATTTTACTTTGTATTAGTTCATACAAGTCTTTTTAAGTTGTTTTGATATCTGCCTGTTCATCATTTCCTATTGCACAATAGTATTCCATTATATTCATGTACCACAGCTTGTTCAGCCATCCTCTCAATTTCTAATATTTTGCTACCACAAAAATAGCTGCTCTAAATATTTTTGCATATGTAGGTCCTTTCCCTCTTTTTCTGATCTCTTTGGGATATAGGCCTAGCCATGATATTGATGGATCAAAGGGTCTGCACAATATGGTTGTCCTTTGAGTATAATTTCAAATCATTCCCCGGAATAGTTCACAACTCAGTACTTCAGTGTCCCAATTTTTCCAGTCCTCTCCAGCATTTATCATTTTCCTTTCTTTTGCCATATTTTTTTTTTTAGTTTTTGCAAGGCAATGGGGTTAAGTGGCTTGCCCAAGGCCACACAGCTAGGTCATTATTAAATGTCTGAGGTCGGATCTGAACTCAGGTACTCCCGATTCCAGGGCTTGTGCTCTATCTACTGTGCCACCTAGCTTCCCCTTTCTTTTGCCATATTAACCAATCTTGATAGGGACCTCTGATTTGTTTTAATTTACATTTCTCTAATCACAAGTAATTTAGAACATTTCTTTATATATCTATAGATAGCTTTGATTTCTTCATCTGAAAACTGCCTATTCCTGTTTTTTGGAGATCACCCATGGCACTTTTCAAATGGTTTCATTTGATTTTTCACATCTACTCTATGAGATACTATTTTTATTACCATTTTGTATATAAAGAAATTGAGGCTCAGAAAGGCTATATCAGACACCTTAGTAAATGATAGATCTAGGATTAGAAATCAGGTCCCTGGACTTTTAGCTCAGTGCCATTTCTACTATACCGCTCTGTTTTTCTACTATTTTGACTTAAGTGAGAAACTGCAGGCCAAAAAAATCTGTGTTACAACAAAATCTATAATTTGACCTAAAATATTAATTATAGAAGATGGCTTAGCGGTCATCTTGTCCAAGTCACTGATTTTACAGTTATGGTGCCAAGTCTATAATCAGCTCAGGCTCCTGATGCTCAGGCCAGAGTTCATTGTTTACTAATGTTCATTGTTTATTGATGTTCCACCATTTAAATTATCTCATCTAAAAAAATTCTTCATAAGTTTTACTAGCAAAGCATTTTGTCTTTTTGTTGAATTCAATTCTTGCCAGTGGGGACAATAAATACATGTAATTCTCTATGATTTGCTCCTATCATCATTCTTTAATGGTTTCTTACAAGCTTAATGAGTCAATGGTGTGATATGACTATTGAAAATGTTCATCTAATTTTAGGTTGCAATAAGAGAGGCATAGTATTTAAGAATGAGGCACATGATGATCCTGCTGTCATCTACTCTGGCCACCACATCTAGTGTGTTTTGTTCAATACTGGAACATATATATTTATATATCTCAATACTCCAGATTTAAGAAAGACATTAATAATCTGGAAAAAATCCAAGGGAAGGTCAGGAGCCTGGTGAAAGGACTTGAGATCCCACTATTTGAAAATCAATGGAAGGAACTAGGAATGTGAAGCTTGATCCAAAGAAACTATGCCATGGTGCTTGGAGGGTTATCAAGTGCAAAAGGGATTATGTGCATCTACTATGACTCAGAGGACAGATCTAGGAGCAGTGATTGGAGATGCCAAGAAGCAGAGTTCTGCTTATTTAAAGGAGAAACTTCTTAAAGATTGGAGCTATTCCTAGGTGGAATAGGTGGCCTTGGAAATTTGTTGGTTTTCATTCAGTGGAAGTCTTTATGTGAAGGCTGAACGATCACTTGTTGGAGATATTGTTGGAATGATTCCTGTGCAGGTCCCTGTTGAACCAGATGACTTTGCAGGGTCCTTCCAATACTGTAATTCTGAACTGAGAATCAATCACTGACTTAAGTTATTTTTTGGTTATCGTAAGCACTTTTTGAAGCTCTATGAATTCTATTAGGAAATCAGAATGAAGGAGTTGCACTGGATGGACTCTGAGGGCCTTCCCAACTCCAAGACTATGATCCTGCTAGCTCATCTTACACAATAAGACTCTAGTGACCTACATTTATTGATCCAGACATACTACCATATGAAACTGTCTCCCACTGGTCTCAAAAATGAGAATAGTTTTTTTTTTTTTGCATGGTAGAGTGCTCATCAAAAGGATGAACCAATATATGGACTTCTTTTTTTTAAATTTATTTTTATTAAAGATATTATTTGAGTTTTACAATTTTCCCCAAATCTTGCTCCCCCTCACCACCACAGAAAGCACTCTGTCAGTCTTTGCTTTGTTTCCATGTTGTACTTGATCCAAATTGGGTGTGATGAGAGAGAAATCATATCCTTAAAGAGAAGAGAAGTCTAAGAGGTAACAAGATCAGACAATAAGATACGTTTTTTTTTTTTTTTTCTAAATTAAGGGGAATAGTCCTTGCACTTTGTTCAAACTCCACAGCTCCTTATCTGGATACAGATGGCACTCTCCTTTGCAGACAGCCCAAAAATTGTTCCCACTTGTTGCACTGATGGAATGAGCAAGTCCTTCAAGGTTGAACATCACTCCCATGTTGCTGTTAGGGTGTACAGTGTTTTTCTGGTTCTGCTCATCTCACTCAGCATCAGTTCATGCAAATCCCTCCAGGTTTCCCTGAAATCCCATCCCTCCTGGTTTCTAATAGAACAATAGTGTTCCATGACATACATATACCACAGTTTGCTAAGCCATTTCCTAATTGAAGGACATTTACTTGATTTCCAATTCTTTGCCACCACAAACAGGGCTGCTATAAATATTTTTGTACAAGTAATGTTTTTACCCTTTTTCCTCATCTCTTCAGGGTATAGACCCAGTAGTGGTATTGCTGGGTCAAAGGGTATGCACATTTTTGTTGCCCTTTGGGCATAGTTCCAAATAGCTCTCCAGAAGGGTTGGATGAGTTCACAGCTCCACCAACAGTGTAATAGTGTCCCAGATTTCCCACATCCCTTCAAACAATGATCATTATCCTTTATATGGACTTCTTTATGGAAAAATGTTGTCCGTCTTTAGTGTTTCTATTCTTCATTTTAGAACCTAGAACATGTAAATTTTCATTTATTTATTGGACCAGACCTGTGATTTCATTGGTATGGAGAACTCTAGTGAGGACACTCCCATTATCATTCATTTATAGTTTTAGAGAATTGCCCAGGGCTATTGAGACTAGAACTCAACTGTCTGCTTCCTAGGCAGAGTTCTAACTGCTATGCCATTCTAATTCTCAAACTCTTATCTATTTGATCTAAATTGGGAGTTTAGATATTTGGGGAAGGGGGAAATGATAAACACTGGTTGGGACTCATCCTCCTAATACCATGGTGTTGGTATTTAACAAAGATGGTATTCATTTATGTGTGGCATATTGGAAAAACTTAATAGATCCTTGTTGATTGAATTCTTAGTTTCTTTGAATATAAATAACAGCTGCAACTCTCTAATAGCAAACAGAATATAGGGTCATATAATGCAGGGGTCTTAGCAATCATCTGACTACATCTCATTTGTTGGGAAATGTTATTCTGTAATAACTAATAATGATAACCAGTCAGATAGTATTTTAAAGCTTGTAGATCAATATTCCTATGTTATTTCATTTTTATCCTCACAACAAACCTGGGAAATGGGTGCTACTATGGTCTCCATTTCACCGATGAGAAAATAGAATCTAAGAGAGGTGAAGAGACTTGCCAAGTTCATAGAGCAAGTATATTTCTTTGGAGGGATTCTAAGGGTTTTAACCAATCCTTTTCAACAAAACATTCAAACAAACAAAAATAATCCTACAGAATATCATAAACTCTGAATGAGTTATGATTTGTTTAAAAATAAAACCAAAAAAGCAAATTTCTTTCTGTGTTATTTTGACTCCTTTTTTTTTTGGAGGAGTGGGAAAAGGAGGATCCTCTTACTATAATTCCTATTCATAAAGTTCTAGTTTGCATGGTTAGTGTTTAGATTCTGCCTTCTTGCCCCTTTATGACTCCATGAATTTTCCCATGGTCATTATATTTTTCATATTTGCCATTCCTTGTGGCTTAATAATATGCTGTTACACAGACATTCTATAATTTTGCAGCCATCAACCAATGGTTGGATATATTCCAACCTGGATAAGATCTTGAGGCTGAGAGAAGGAAAGTGACTTGACCACGGTCACCCAGGCAGCAAGTGGAAGAGCTAGGATCTTGACCCAAACATTCTGATTCTACACTATTTCTGAAAGTACATTCAGTAATCAGTATGGAAAAATGAGAGTTGTTTTTTTCTTTAGACAACTATGTGGTGCAGTGGCTACAGCCCTGAGCTTGAGTTCAAATGTCAATTCAGAGACTTACTAGATGTGAGATCCTGGGCAAGTTAGGTAACATAGACCTTCCTCAGTTTCCTCAACTATAAATTAGCATCATTCTAACACCCACCTCACAGGATTGATGGGAGGATTAAATGAGATAATATCTGAGAAGCCCAGTGGCACAATGTCTGCCATGTAATGGTCACTTAATAGATTCTCTTCCCTTCCCTTTAGGTAAAAAGGGCTATTCCATTGGATTTGGGACAAAGGGTTAGGTTAGGCATGTATGTATGCACTTGTATCTATAGATATATTTATACTCATATAATTATATATAATTTATAATACAATTTATACAATATGCATATCCCATAACATATTTATATGTATATTATATCATATATCATATATAATTTATATAATGCACAATTTATAATATAATTTATACACTATACATATTATATAATATATTTATATGTATAATGTATAATATATAATATATTTATATAATTATAATTTATATAATAGACAATTTATAATATAATTTATACAATATACATATTATATAATATATTTATATGTATAATGTATAATATATTATATAATTATATAGAATTCATATAATATGCAATTTATAATGCAATTTTAATAACATACATATTATATAATATATTTATAATATAATTTATATAATATACATGTTATATAATATATTTATATGTATAATGCTTAACACATTATATATTTATATAATTATACATAATTTATATAATATATAATTTATATAATATACATTTTATATAATACATATGTATAATGTATAATATATTATAGGACATATACACAGTAATATGTACTATATCATTATAATAACACAATATATATGCAATATCATATATAACACATCAATAAATATATATACATAATTATTTTCAGAGAACAAATATATTTTTACAATCATTAGCTAGATTAGCTGGTGTATAACACATATACACATAACACATATACACATTAAACAACACAAACAGTATGTGTATTCATGAATAATATATATGTACCCATGAATACATAATATAATGCTTATGAACACATAATATAATGTATCTATAGTTGTATATGAGAATATATTCCTTAATTTATATATGAATGATACATGAGATATATGCATATTATAGTATATAATATATATGACATATGAGATCAATGTAATTATATGGAAATACATATGTAGGCATGTAATTTTTGGAGTATAAATATAAATTGCTTGTGATCTAGCTAAATGTTAAAAATTAAATGCATTAAAAAATAAAAAAAAACCCTACCACTGTTGATTGTAGCTGATTCTCTCTCTCTCTCTCTCTCTCTCTCTCTCTCTCTCTCTCTCTATATATATATATATATATATATATATATATATTTACATTATCTATTTCCTTATCACTCACATACCCACCTCCACACTCCCTGAACCAATTCTAAATCCTCTGGTATTATAATATTGAGGGATTTTTGTTTTAGTACAAATAGATCATCAAATCAAATTATGCACAATTGTGGTTGGGGGACGTCATCCACATACTGTTATTAAGTTTTTAGGGAAATAGAGCACAAAGCTATGGGAGCACAAGCCAGTCGGCACTTTATTCAGCATTATTTGGTGATGGGAATCCCTAGACAATCAACCAGCTTTTCCTCAGGCAGGCATCTCTGCATCAACAGTAATGTGATGTGTCAGCAGGCATCTGTGTGAGCCCAGCCAAAGTCTCTTTTGCTGTTGGCCTCGCACCCAAACAAAAATGGCATCTTGCAATTTAGACCTATTCAATATAGAGAGGTGGCATTCATTTCCCCAAATCCGCACATGTAGACTACCCCAGGAACAATATCATTTATTAACCCGACTGGAGCGTTTTTGACAAAAGCCATCTGTCAGTTGACTTCCTGATCTAAAACAAATCTGTTTCTTACTCCAAAGAAATAGCATGTGTGTTGAAAAAAGGATTTATGGACTATTGACTGGCCAATTCTCAAGCCCCGGGAGTAATCATGCCTATTTATGCTATAGTTACAGTAGGCGAGTGCTGTGAATAGAGACTATTACTTCTAAAATATAATAATTAATTTTTCATAACCACAAAGTCAAGGATGAAAGCCAGGGTTCTTTTTTTCTGAGCTTGATGCAATAGTAACACACTTTTAAAAGGTGGGGGATACGTGGGGAAAGTCCAAATAAAATCACGAAAGACAGGACCTTGGATACGAGGCTGTTTCTCTGACTGCTAGATTGTCTCCTCTGAGTAGCTCTGACCAGCAGATCTGGACATTGTTGTTACATTCCCTTTGGTCTATTTGAGATGCGCGTGGGGGGGGGGGGGGGAGGTTTCAGCTCTCATGCTAAAACAAAAGATGAGTGTGTCATTGGGAGAAACAGTAATAGATATTTAAGGTTTACAAAGCATTGCATTTTATCTCATTTTATTCCGGCAGCAATCCCATGAGGTATCTTTCTTTATCTTGTATCTTCCTTCAGTTGCTTACATTGTCACCTCTGCCCCACTCTCCTTTCCAGATAAAATTGTTACAGGAATAAAATTTTGGGAGGTGAAGGAAAAGTCTCTAAATCTTAAATAGGATCCCAGGGGGAGCAGTGGCATAGAATCTTGGGGAGGGCCTTGAACTTGGAGTAGGAAGACCTAACCTAAGTCAAAGTAGCTTCACTTTCTCACTGTTCATAAATATCTTTTTAGAAAAAATCAATGTTATATTAAAATTAACATTGATTTACATAATTATATGTGTAAAATCTCTATCAGATAATAGAGGAAGAGATAGGATTTGGAACTCAAAAACTTTAAAAAATCCCAACAACAAATGTTAAAATTGTTTTTACATGTAATTGGGGAAAATAAAATGTTATTTAAAAAAATTAACATTGAGAGTCAATACACACAGCTAAATTTGCCTGGTAACTCTTTACATTTACATTTAAGTCTCTTTCCTCTGGATCCCTTTCAGGATTCTTAGTTCATTTTCATTCATTTTTTTTTCTTCTTAAATGGTTATAATGTATACTGTTAACTCAATTTTGCTTATTTCTTTTTGTATTATTTCATAAAGTTCTTTCCATGGTTCTTTGTAATCCTCCTAATTTCATTATAATATAAATGTACCATCATTTATTTGACTAAATAGTCAAATTGTGGACCTTTTAGCTTACTTTCAATTTTCTGGGTTTTTTTTTTACATTTACAAATAGTGCTATTAAAAACCTCTTTAAGTCAATAGCTATTTAAAAAAAAATTTTTTTCTTGTGGCTGGGGTATATTCCCAACAGTAGAATTGCTGATCAAGGGGTATAATTGTTTGTGGTGATTTAACCCCTTGGAATTTAATCCTCTATCCTGATGAAAATGCCCTCTCCAAGGTTACAAGTGATTTCTTTATATTCAACCCAACAAACTTTTTCCAGGCCTCATCATCCTTGAACTCTTGGTAGGTTTGATGTTTTTGCCCTCCTGGACATGCTTTTGTCCCTTGGCTTCTGAGACATTTCTGTTTTTTGGTTCTCTTTCTACCTGTCTAATTGTTCCTTCTTTCTCCTCCATCTTTTTCCATCTCTCTTACAGTGGTTATTCCCCAGATCCTTGCCCTGGACCTTCTTCTCTCTTTAACCTACACCTTTCCTCTTGGAGATATCATTAGTTCCTGTGGGTTTAATTACCAACTCTGTGTAGCCCTCTCTGAAATACATACATTTTCTTTCTGGCAACCCATTTCTTCATTACCTAATAGTGCCTATCTCTTTCCAGATTTATCCTAGGCAATGAGAGTTCAACATACTCAAAGGAGAACTCATTTTCTTCCCAAACCTGTAACGTCCTGTTCCTATACAGAGCATCAGCATTCTCCCTATGTTCTAGGTTTTTTTAATTCCCCTATATCCAATCAGTTAAATTTGGACTATTCTATGATATTTGTCTCCTCTTTCTCCTCATTCAACCAAAAATAAAATACCCTAAGTCAGACTCTTTTCTGGCTTCCTAAAGGCACCTAAAAGTCAATTAGGTGATGCAATGCATAGAGAACTGGGTCTGGAGTAAGGAAGACTTGAATTTACACTTGGTTTAAGATACTTGCAAGCTGTGAGACCCTGAGTAAGTCATTCTCCATTTGTCTTATTTCCCTCAATTGTAAAATGAAATACCTCCCAAGGTTTTTGTGAGGAACACATGAGATATATTTACAGAGTCACTTGATTCCTTCCTTCTTTCTTTCTTTCCTTCCTAATTGGTCTCATTGTTTCCATTCTCTCTTCTTTCTAACGAGTTTCCACATCACTACCGAAATAATTTCCTTTGCTTAGAAATTTTTAGGTGCCCCCCCCCATTACCTATTGCATGAAAGACAGTTTCTTTAGTTTGACATTTCAAGTCCTTCGCATTCTGGCTCCCACCTTCCTTCCCAGTTTTATTTCCTACAACTCCCAGGCACTGGTCTCTTAGTCATCTAATTAGTCACTGATTTCCAAAAGGACCTAATTTTAAAGTAGGATTCTGTTACTTGCAACAATGTGAAACTGCTCTGTAAATTGTAAATCACTATATCAATGTCAGTCAATTAATAAATACTCATTAAGTGCCTATATGCCATAATGATGCATATATATGTATATATAATATAGCATATAACTGTGCTAAGGGCTAATGCATAATTAGTTGCACTGTATAAATAATTATAATTTTTTTCTCCATTTTAAAATCATACCTCAGTTGTCTCAGGTGTCACTGTATGGTTTAAAGATCACTCAATTGGGAGACAATGATGCTGGGCTCAAATTCCAATTTTGTTACATATCACCTGAGTGACCTTGAACCTTAATTTTCCTGAGCCTCAGTTTTTGTTATATGGAAAAGAAGGAAATCTAAAAAATTTTTTATTATCTATATCTATGATTCTAAATTATTAAACATTAAGGGAATTGAAGCAAAGCTACTAAATCATGGCCTATAATTTAATGCTTTAAAAGTTATAAAATATAACATTAAAATTAATGGTTCTCTAAGGACTACATGAATCTAACTGTAAAACTTTCTGTGAAAATAAAGGAAAGTCTTAATTCACAGAGAAATATTGATTACCCAGGGATCAGTAGAGCCAATATAATAAAAAATGAAAACACTGCCTAGCTTAATTATTCAGTTCTATATCACACTCACAACAAACTTCACTGGCTCCCTATTACCTACAAGATCAAATAGCAAATCCTTTGTTTAGCTTTCAAGGCTCTTTATAACCTGCCTCCCCACTTTACACTTTTAGAATCCTAAAATTAAGAAGAGGAGATCAGAGATCATCTAATATAACCTCCTATCTCCAATTTTTCTTTCTAGATTTAGCTCTTCAAAATTATTTACTGGGCTTTATTGGGGTACAATTATGAGACCTCTATCTGATAAGACCTCGCTAATGACAATTTAGTACATAGTTGAGTTTATGAGTCTATAAGTTCCTATACTATGCTAAACTTAGCCAACAATGGCTAGCTAGGGTACCTAAGATGAATATAAAGTCTATTTCTTTGATTGGTTGTATCTACTACTGATTCAAAGACCATAGACCCAGGCAAGGTTCTGATTTAGGGTTAGAAATTCCTTGCTATTCCCATTTAATCTCTCACGAAAATGTTGTGTCCCTTAAATTCAAAGTAAGGATTGCTTCCCCAAATCTCAAAAGACTATTTGGATGTTGGGACTGTATAGCTCACTTCATTTCTAAGACTTCATGCAAATAAAGTTGAGCAAGAACAAGAACTGAGCAAAGCCCCCCCATCTCCTGAATCACACCCACTAGTTTTATTGGATTTATCTGTCATTAAGACAATCCTGGTCTTTAGTGGTGCATTTTCTGGTCAACACAAAACTTTGCCGTCTCCCTTCATGGAGAAAAAGCAAGGATTGATTAGACATGCTTTCATAAGAGAATAGTATTCTTCAAAGAATCTATATTGAGATCTTTAATAATCCACTATTAATCTTATGGAAAAACAAAAAATTACTGATGACATATATATGCCAATATAATCATAGATCTTAGAGCTAAAAGGGTTCTCAAGGAATCTGGTCAGGTTGATGTTTTAGGCAATTATTATTCTTATTCTTATTTCACAAACGGGACAAATGAGATCGAGAGATTTTCCAAAGTCACATTAATTGGGGATAATGGGAAGAGAATAGAAAGATTTAGAGGAGCTTGAGAGGAAAGAACTTTCAGGTTTTGAGTCAGAAGTTCTCATTTCTCATTTTTTCTAATTATACAACTGAGGGTGAGTTAATTGTTCTATCAAGGTCTCAGTTTACTTCTCTGTAAACCAAGGTAGTTGAACTAGATAATCTCTAGGGTCCCTTCTAATCCTAAATCTGATATCTTGGACCCCAAATCTCTTGTTTTTTGGTTGTTGTATTTGTACAGATCTCTTTCCTCCATATGAGGAAATATATTTGCAGTTTAACTTTGGCTCAGTTTAAGCCAGCCTTTGCTCAGTTTCTTCCTATATTAGAGATTATAAAATCCAGCATTTCTAATGTTCAGCCACAGAAAGAGTTAGAGGGGGAATGTCACAATGAAGACCTTTAAGAACCTTCCAAAGGACATGTCACCAAAGCTGCTGTGCCAGCTGCTGCCCAGCCAGATGGGAAGTTATTGGCACAGACCTAGCTCTTCCCAAACAGTGGGGACCCATTCCTGTACAGTAATGCATCTGTAGCCCTCCATACTGCCTGCCATTTGCAGACTCTAGGAATCCTGCTTTCTATCTGACCCTTGGAATTTTGGATATCCAGTTATTGCCAGCAGCCTTTGTACCCAGGAAATGATTCTGGCTCCCTGGTTCACATGCAAAAGTTGTGGCTTGAAGAATTTACTCTTTTTAATAACCAAATGTATTTATTTGGAATGAAAATTATTTCATACAGTATAGTGGGAGGGTTTCTGTACCCAGAACACCTAAGTTGGAATTCTGGCTCTGATACTTATTAGCTTTGTGACTTTGGTCAAGTCACTAGTCATCTCTCTAAGTCTCATTTTCTTCATTTATGAAATATCATAATAATTCCTGCCACCCATGGTTGGTAAGGGAAGAGCACTTTGTAAGCCTGGCAGAAATGTGGGCATTTTTAGTTTCAGAAAGTCAATGCTCAAAATTTTCAACATCAGTTTTAATATAACTTTGAGAAAGGCACACTATATAACATGAGATATATACAACCTTAAAGGATAATAGATCAGCTCTCCCAATTTATAGATGAGCAAATTAAGCCCTAGAGAGGCTAAGTGACTTCCCTGAGATAATATAGGTATTATTTGTCCTTCAATAAACTTACCATGTGCAAGGGCAGAAGTAGGATCTAAACTTAGATTTTTTCATTCCCATTCTCTTTTCACTAACATTCTACTTTGCCTCTCTTCACCTCTCTTCTCTTTTGTAATCTCAGTTGATCCTGGGATCTAATTGTAGCCACTTATGCTGGGGTTTCAGTTTAGAATTTGTGTCTTCATTATTTGCCATGAAATCTAACTGGGAAAAAAAAATTCAAAATGGTGGAATTATATCCGACATTGATAATTGCAAATAACTTTGCAAATATTGGGCAACTATGTGGTTCAGTGGATAGAGGGCCAGGTCTGAAGTCAAGATCTGAGTTCAAATTCAGCCTCAGATACTTACTAGTTATGTGACCTTGAACAAGTCATTTCACCCTGTTTGCCTCAGTTTTCTCTTCTGTAAAATGAGTTGGAGAAGAAAACGGGAAACCACTTCAAGCATCTTTGTCAAGAAAATCTCAAATGAAGAAATCAAATAAGAGAGATAGAGAAAAAATTGGGGAAAGAAATGAGAGCAATGGGTGAAAAAAGTCAATAGGTTGGTAAAGAAGGTATCAAAAATACTAAAGAACCCCCCCCCCCAAACAAAATAGTTCAAATAATAAAGAAGGCAAAAATTCACTAAATGACTGAACAACAACAGCAAATTGAAAATGTTGTTTAAAAAATAGAAAATATTCCAGGGATTACATGCCATGTAAACTCAAAATGCATAGATTCCCATGAAGGAGTCCATGGACAAATTTCAGGAGATCTGTAAACCTGAACAGAAAAAAATGATATTTTTATTTTCACTAATCTGTAATTGAAGTTTAGCATTTTTTTTTCAATTATGTAAACCATTATTCTGAGGAATCTGTAGATTTCACCATATTCTTGAAAGGGTGGTTGACAAAAAAAATTTATAAATCCTTGTTTTATACCGACAGATTACAATACCATGTCACAGATCAAAAATGTTTATTTCCACCTATGACTCAGATTCACATCCTATACAGCTAACCATGAAATCATATCATATTCTGTCTGCTGATGTTGGTTTACCTGATCTCAACTCCCCTCCACCAGATCTGGTCCACTATCTCTGAGACTTCCAGAATACATATTCCCAGACCCTGAGGAAGGGCACATACTTATTTCTGAAGCTCCCTCCTTACACTTCAACCAACTGAATTGTTTAACAAATTAGCTCACTTGGCCCATTATATCTATTGGAAAGCCATAGTCTATCTCCCATCTGTCTGCCATCATGTGCAAAATATTCCCTCTCTCCTTTGACCTCCCAGAATAAAGCTTTATTTTCTGATTACTGCTACCATGATATACAAATCATTTAAATTCCTGCCTTTTTTCTTTTTGTCCTAGTTAGATTGCATGGTGGGATTGTATCCAGCATTTGATAATTGCAAATTACCACAAGAATGTGTTAACTTCCTTTATTAGAATGGAAGCTCCCAGAGGGCAGGGATTGTCTCATTAAAAAAAAATCCCCTTCACTTAGTATAATATCTGGCATGTGATAAGTGTTTAATCTTGTGTGATCCTGACTGTGGCATTTCATTGATATTTCCATTGCTTCTTTGTGACTGATTGCAATATTTTCTCTTTGACCTAAATGCTCTGGAATTTGGCTATAATATCTCTGAAAGTTTGCATTTGGGATCTCTTTCATAAGTTGATCAGTGGATTCTTTCAATGTCTGTTTTACTTTCTGGTTCTAGGATATCCAGGCAGTTTTCCTTGATAATTCTTGAAAGATGATATAGGTTCTTTTTTGATAGTGACATTCAGGTAGTCTAAAAATTCTTAAATGATCTCTTCTGGATCTATTTTCCAGGTCAGTTGGCTTCTTAATGAGATATTCCACATTTACCTTTTTTTTTCACTCTTTTGATTTTGTCTCATTGTTTCTTTATGTGTAATGGAGTCAGCTTCCACTTGCCTGATTCTAATTTTTAGGTATTTGTTTTCTTTATTGAGCTTTCATATTTCCTTTTCCATTTGGCCAGTTCTACTTCTTTTTTTTTTTTTTAGGTTTTTGCAAGGCAAATGGGGTTAAGTGACTTTCTCAAGGTCGCATAGCTAGGCAATTATTAAGTGTCTAAGGCTGCATTTGAACCCAGATACTCCTGACTCCAAGACCAGTGCTCTATCCATTGTGCCACCTAGATGCCTCTCAGTTCTACTTCTTTTTTTTTTTTTAGGTATTTGCAAGGCAAACGGGGTTAAGTGTTTTGCCTAAGGCTGCACAGCTAGGTAATTATTAAGTGTCTGAGACTGTATTTGAACCCAGGTACTCCTGACTCCAGAGCTGGTGCTCTATCCACTACGCCACCTAGACGCCCCTCAGTTCTACTTCTTAAGGAATTCTTCTCTTTAGTGAATTTTTGTGCCTTCTTTATAATTTGGACTATTATGTTTTTTTGGGGGGCATTCTTTAGTATTTTTTGATCCTTCTTTACCAACCTATTGACTTATTTATTTTTTTAAAGACTTATTTTTTCACACATTGCTCTCATTTCTTTCCCCATTTTTTTCTCTATCCTTATTTGATTTATAAAAGCCTTTTTGATGTCTTCCAGGATTTCTTTTTTTAATTTTATTTTAGGCAATGGGGTTAAGTGACTTGTCTAAGGTCACACAGGTAGCCTGTGTCTGAAGCTGGACTCAGGTCCTCTTGACTTCAGGGCTGGTGCTCTATCCACTGCATCACTCAGCTGCCTTCTCAGGATTTCTTTTTAGATCTGATAACAATTCACATTTTTCTTTGAGGTTTTAGATGTAGCTGTTTTGGCTTTGTTGTCTTCTGAGTTTGTGTTTTGATCTTCCCTGTCAGCATGATAACTTTTTTATAGTTAAGCTCTTTTTTTGCAGTGCTTGTGGTTTGCTCATTTGTCTAGCCTATTTCTTGACTTTTAACTTTATGTTAGAATTAGTTTCTCCTCCTGGGGTGGAGAAAACATTGTGTCAACCTTCAGTTTTTTTTGTTGTTATTTTCAGGGATAGTTCTGGAGGTACTTAAGTTTTCAGTTCTTTCAAGGTGATATTATCCTTTAAGAAAAGGTGTGGTTATTTTTCTCCTGCCCTGTGTTCTGGTCTGTGATTGACCTTTTCTACCCTGAGATTGTGGCTATAGTCCTTAATATGCTCTAGTTTGCTAGTGTTTTTCCTTACCCTGGAATTATGACCCAGGATTGCATATGGGAAATATTCCTGTATCCAGGTCAGCAAAGGGTCCCTTCTAATCTCATTCTGATCTTCAACTCCCTTAACATCTGTGGAATGAGGGCTCCAGAAGCTACTGCTATTGATTCAAGTTATCCCCAAGACCTGCATCTGGCTTGCCAGAGCCCAGCTGCATTCATTGTGGTCCACTCTCATCCAAGTGACACAGATCTTCCATGCTAACCTGAGAAGCTGTAAATTGGTTCACCTCCTCCTTTTGTTGGTTTAGATGCTCCAGAATTAATTTTGAGGCATTATTTAAAAATTAGTTAGAGGAGAATTTGGGAGAGCTTAGGGAACTAAGTTCCTTCCTTTACTCTAACAGCATGACCTACTTGCTGGTCCCAAGTGATCCAATTCTCTTCACTTACAAGCAGCAGATGTGTATAGTACATTTTTAATTTTCTTTCCTGCTATAAGGGCAATTAAATTTGCAATAGGTTGCTTCTTAAGAAGTCTGGCTTTCCAGTTCTATCTGGTATTTTTTTCTCATGCTACTTCTTTCCCCTTGGGATGTAATTTTTGTCTGACGTTAAACATTTATGCCAGTCTTCTGATAGACCTTTTCTTGGTTTTTTTTGGTAAGGCTAGTGCATAGCTCTATTTTCTTTGAGATGAAACAACTTATTTCTCTGGCAGAGAGACTGAAAACAAAGATTTTCTCAAGACCTGAACAGTGTCATAGATCAGCCTTCCTAGTTGTAACAGATTGCTCTGTTCTTCACTCCACATTTTCTTCAAAAAAGTTCTTAGAACAATAAATTACCAAATAACCTTGGCTTGGGAAAGCACAAGGGTCACTCCTATTCATTTCAATAGCTCAAACATTTATTAACTATTTCCTTTGGGTCAGGCATTGAGCCGGGTGCAGGGGAAAAGACACAGAACTATATCACAGATCCTAGTCCCAATGAACTTCAAATATAATCTATCAATACACCAGAGTCTGTCAATATGATGAAATTGGCAAAAAAAAGTCTCAAAACAATAATGATTTGAGGAGGGTGGTTTGAACTCATGCTTTTTTTTGTTTTGTTTTTTGGGTGTCAGAATCCCTGCTCTCTACCAATATAGGATGGTAACTCCTCTGCAACTTGTAGGTTTAGAAAGCCACTTGATCTTTTGTGCCTCCAAATCTCTATCCACTAAACCATACTGCTTCTCAATAATGATTATAATTCATATTGATATAGTGCTTTGTAGTTTTCAGAGTTCTTTAGAATAATTTTTTGTTTTTTCTAAACTTGGCAAACATCAGAAGACATTTTCATATACGCTGAACAGGAAAACAAATCTCTATTACATGGTACTTGTATTTTAAAAATGCATATGTTTACATAGTGAATTTAATGTCTTAATTTTGAAACTAACCTGTTTATTTATGTCTCCTTCTGAATCTCCTTCTGTTCTTGTCTGTGCTTAAAAAAATGCTACAGTGATTTCCTTTTCACTTTTTCTCTTTCCCCAGGGATATTGATAGTCCCCTTCTTCCTCCCAAGTCTCTCTCAAATTAAAAAAAACAAAGCAAAACAAAACAAAAACTCTTTTTGAAATAAATAGACACAGTAAAGCAAAAACAAGTTTACATTACCATCCATGTTTCAAAATTTGTGTCTCAGGATAGCCTGTATCATCTTCTTTGGTCCTTGGAGTTGTGATGTGTCATTGTATTGATGAAAGTTTTTAAACTCTTTCAAAGTTCTTTTTTCTTTATTGTTGTCATTATATAAATTATTTTCCTAATTCTGCTCACTTTAGTTTGTATATCTGGGAAGGTTTCTCTGACTCCTTTCTTTATAAGTATGAGTATCCCCATCTTACATATGAGAAAATTAGAGTTCACAAGTAGATGTGACTTGCCCATGGTCACACAGTTGATGTCAGAGACACAGTTCAATCCAAATTTTCTGACTTTAAATCTAGCATTTCAATTTCCTTAATGGAAAAAGGAAAATATTTTAAAATGTGAGGTGGGGTTGGAATGACAAAACATTTGCTATAATAGCATAATCCTAAATCCATATGCCCAAAATGATTGGATGTTTGGTTCAAAAATTCATATTTGTCATTTGGAGTTGACACAGTTCCATTCATCTTGAAGACCTAGAAAAGGAAGTTCTTACCACCAAAATCCTTGGCATTATCAAATGGTTTAACATTAAAAATGGAAATGATTTTATCAGTGGAAATGACATTGAAGGATGGGTATTACCATCTGCTTTGCTGCTGCCCCTAAGGATAATGGATCATTTCCATCTGATTTGCCACTAAAACCATTCCTATGGGCTGTCTTTTCCATTCGATTATGAGTTCCCTGAGAGTGGGGACTGTCTATTTGGGTTCCTCAGAGTTTAGCACAATGCTTTGCCAAAGTTCATGCTTAATAAATGCCTCATTCCTTCACAGGAGTTTCTATTTGACCTGGAATTTTCATAGAAGAGATACTTAGACAACAGAACATCTGATTGAGGTGACATGATATCATTTTTCTAATGGTTTGATCTCAGAAGTATCTGGAACATTACAATCATTTAATAAATGATTAATGATCAGTGTGGGTATTCCATAATGGTGGAGATTGCAATTCATTCCCATCGTTTCTTCCAGGGTAATTCTTGACTGAGTGCTTTAGTAAGATCTATATTGAAGACCTAGCTAATAGGTTGGAGAATTTCCTTAGGGTTCTAGAATATTGAAGGTTACAGGGTTTCATACATGTTACCCATTTATTGTTCCTTGTTCTTGTTATGTAGCTGGTTTGTCTCCCTTTCCAATTTTGCATTTCCTGGATTATATCTTTTTCTTTTTGTGTGTGTCAATTCTCAGATGCAAGTCATCATGGGTGATTTGCTACAGCCCCAATTTATCAAACCCATGCAACTTTCTACTGCCCCTTGACCCACTTGAAATTTTGATTTTTCAGAAATTGTGGTCTTCTATTATCCTGGATTACCACATACAATGAGGAGAATGTTGGTGGTTCTAAAATGGGTTTTTGCAACTGGGAACAACTTGGGGGCCCAATTTAACCATGTGATACAATTTTCTCTCCTATTCAATTCAGGTTTTATCTCATTGTCTATCTTGAGTGCCTTTCCAAGATCGATGAGATGACTGCTTAATTAATTGGCTGACTACACAATTCTATGTTTTAATGTGGGCAGTATATTCATTTTCAGCCATTTTTCATATGTAGAATATTAAACTGTTTTCTTGAATGGTCATAAATCTCCCAGAGTAGGTCCTATAGAATTCTCAGATTTGATGCATCCATTACAAAATTATCCCAGCAGAAATACCTGGAGGGCCAAAAAATAATTTTTCCCTCTTATCAAATTTTTATAATCTTTCCTCATCCCCCAAAACCACAACCACACATAAAGCTATTCCAAACCTTTGTTTCTTTCCTCAAGATCTCCTCCTCTCTCCCTCCCAACAGAGGACAAAGTCTTCTACTTCACTGAGAGAATAGAAACCATTTATTATGAATTCCCTCTTCTCCTTTCTCTAGACCTCAAAGCTCCCTTAACAACATCCCCCAATGTCTGCTCCTTGATTGCATTCCTAAGAGATTGACCCTTGTCTTTGCCAAAAACCATCTCCTTCCATCTACTGGATCAGCATTTCAACTTTTTTCTTTTCATGTATCTCTCATCTTCATTCTTTCCTGTTCCTCTGACTTCTTTTCTTGAGTGCAAACATGTCCATGACTGACCCTTCTATTTCCTTAAACTTTCTTTCTTAATCTCTTTCTTTTCACAATTAGTTTTTGGAAAAGGTTCTCCATACTCTTTGTTTCCATTTCCTTAAATAGTAATAATATAATAAAATAAATATCATTTAGCATAAAATAATATATTGTATCATATAGTATATATCATATATAATATATAATAGCATTTATATTTTAATATTTTCCAAGTACTGGATAAATGTTTGATTTCACAATAGCCTTAGGACGTTCAGTTCTTTTCAACCTAATTTTTGATTCCATCATTAAGCAGAATTTTCTCTTTTCAGTGTTATAAGTGATCTCTCAAGTATTAAATCAAATGGTTTTTTTCACAGTGCTCATCTATCTGCTCCCCAGATCCTCCTCCTGGATATCCTCCCCTCCCTTGCCTTCCATGGCTCTGCTCTCTCTTGGTTCTGTTTATATCTATGACTCCTTCTGAAATGCTTTTGCTGGATTATTATTTTCCCACCTTCCCCCTCTCCACTCCTCCTGCCCTAAGTAGGGGATTCATTGTAGGTTCCATCTTAATTTCATTTTTCTTTATATTTTTCTCTTCTTAATCTCAAAAACTCCTATGGATTAAATGGATTTTATTTAGGTCAATGATTCCAAATCTACAAATTCAGCCCTTATCTCTTTCCTTAAACTCAAGAGCAAGAAAGAGTCATTGATGAATGATCTGGAGAGGATGAGGGGTAAAAATTCTCTTTATCTTTCTTTTGGAGAGGCATAGGTTTTTCTCAAATAATTCCTCCTCCTCCAGATATTTCTTTTCAGCAATTTCCCTCTTCCCCACAAAAAAATGACTCCTTCCCAGGGTCTGAAAGTGAAAGAAAGCCAACTTGAGCTTCCCTTCCTCATATCAAGTCTCAGAAAGCAGCTGGGTCCTGAATATTATTCTTTTTTTTTTCCTTCTGATGAATGGCCATCTCAGCCAAATACATTCCTTTCATTTTGCATTGGTAAATCCAATTGAAATTATGAAATCTCTCTGTTTCCTTCTCCAGCTTGTCCCTTCTCTATTCCTTGTATCTAGTGAACAGAATTAGCCCAGATTTGAAAGGCCATCTGTACTTCAATACGTTGTCATATACATGCTGAGAAAAACATTTGAAAGAACCCGTTTACAAAGCTAGCAGTTTAAAAAGGAACCACAGGCTGTTTCTGGAGGTGGGGAGGGGAGGCAGGAGCAGCTGGCCAGTTTCCCCTCCATCCAGAACTTTGTTAGGGGAATGGGTGAAACAAAACAAAAGGGGGATGCATAATGGGGGGCTATATTGAACCCCTCCCTCATAAGAGAGCCCAATGACCTTTTCCTGCATCTTGCATAGCTGCTAGTGGGCTCTGGAATGTCTGGGTCTGGCTTCCAAAGGCCAGCTGGCCTTTGGCACACCCTATCCAAGAGGGAAATGTTAATATAGAGACCACCATCAGTCTTTTTCCTTCTCCATCCCTCCATCAACCTTAAAGGACACTTTCTTCCATTGTATTCTTAACCTCACTTCCTCATGTCTTGTCCACAAGCTCCCTTCTCCAAGTTCAGGGTGAGTGGCAGTCTGGGTAGATTGTCCTCTGGTCAAGTCCAAAATCCCTTCAGAGTCCAAGGGATGGTGGGAAAAATATGGCTGGACTCACAAGAGTTCCCTTCCCCGACCCCTTTGGATCCAAGTGTTTTGACTGAGCACTAATAGATGGGTCATTGCATTCATTTCAAAATTTCTTTCCATGTTGGGGATGCCCTAGATCCTCAGCTCCACATCCCAGAATCTCTAATTTTCTTCCAAGGCAAAGATCAGGAACCACCTCTTCCTCTCAGCCTTCCATAATTTCCCACCCTTGCCCCTTTAATTGGCCTGTCTTGACTTACCATGTGTTGCATCTCTTCCCAGTAGGAGTTAAACCCATTGAAACAGCGATTATTTTCTTAGGTCTTTCTAAGTACGGTATCTAGCCCATAGCAGATGTTTAATCAATGTTTGCTTGATTGAATTGGTTACATCTATAGGGAATCCATCTTTCTTTTAGACTTTGCACAGAGGATCCTCCATGATGATTCACTTGGGTGACTCTTTTATGCTCTGGATCTATCTGAGCCACTTTGTCATGGGAGGAATTGTGTAGTGGGGAGGAGGAGAGATCTGGAGTCAAGACGACTTGAATTCAAATTTGACTTATTGTCTCCTGCCCTTGGCCTTCTCATCTGAAAAATGAAACTCTCAGCACTTGAATTTCACAGTTTCACAATTTCACAAGGCTATTGTCCAAATCAAATGAGATAATGTATAAAAGAACTTTACAAACATTAGAGTTTTCATAAATGGCAGCTACTGTTATAAGCCAGTGTAGGTCCAGAGCTGGGAAAGGCCTTAAAGATCTCCTAGACCAATCCTTTCATTTTACAAATGTAGAAACTGAAGCTCAGAGAATCTAATCGTCTGATGCAAAGTCATACAAATAATCAATCATCAAGCATCAGGGAGCATTAATTTGATTTTGGTGGTGAATAAATTTCCTTGACAAGCCAAATTTATATCCATTCAAATCAATAGTATCAATGTCAGAGAAAAGGGATGCCATCATGGGGCAATAAGGATCCAGGATGTTGTTTGGGTATACCAGCTACAAAGTCTCTACCTTTAGCCAATTATGTCACCATACTGAAATGGTTTATTGTTACAGATTTATGTACAGAAAAATCTCATTGTGTCTTTCTTCTACTTTCATCAAGAATATTCTCAATACAAAATTTGTTATTTAGTCATTTTCCATCTTGTCTAACTTTTTATGATCCCATTTGGAGTTTTCTTGGCAAAGTTATTGGAGGGGTTTGCTATTTCCTTCTCCAGTCCATTCTATAGATGAGGAAACTGAGGCAAATAGGGTAAGTGATTTGCCCAGAATCATACATCTAATAAGAGTCTAAAGCCAGTAATAGAGTTTTCTATTAGACTTTAGATGAATGTATCAGGAGTTACAGTATTGTTTTTTTCTCAATCACATTTTAAGGTAAAGGTACTATGCCCATTATCTTTTCCATTTTTTTATTTTTGAAATTTTCTCCTTTTTTGAGACACCATGAAAATTGGTCCTTGGTTGCTTTTAAAACTATCAACTCCAATTTTGATTTCTTCTGAATTCATTTTGTTAGGTCCAGCTGCTTTTCCCTATTTCTGTTGTGCACCATTTTCCCTTTCCCATTCTGCATTTCCTTGCCACATGGTTGCAAGTAACCTTCAAGCAATGGGTCTGGGGGTGTTTGTGTTTGTTTTGTATCCTTTGGGCCCAGTTTTGAGTATCCAGTGGTCATCTCCACCAAACCTGAGAGTTTAAGTTGTAGTGTCTTGGAGCCAGGATCCCAGAAGGGTTATGGTAGCTGGCCAGCCTGGTGGGAAAACCCTGAGAAGCCAGGGTGTCTGGAACTCAAGCCTGAAGGGGGTTTTGATCTTGGAATCTTGACTGTTATCTAGAAACTGAGCTAAGTTATGAGCCTAATCCTTTTCCCAGAGACTGAGGGAGTTGTTGCTAGTAGGAAGGGAGATTACACTCTCTGTACTGGAGAAGTAAGTTTGTATGTTTATGAAAATATATACGATTTGAAGTGAATATTCCTTTGTAAAAGCTAATCCAATTGTTAGTGCTTAAATGGAACTGAGGTGCAGGAGATTCCTTTCCCTTTGGGGAAATACCATTTGTTGGGACTAGAACCATTGAGAGATAGCCTAAACAACCTAAACTCTTTATGGGTACCTGGGAGTCTGGGGGAGGAGTGAAATCTGACCCACCTGGTGAAGTGACAGCCAGAGTATTGAAAAGGGATCTCTGGAGCATTCCTAGATTGACTCTTTGCATGCCAATAATTAGGATGGGTATCACTAATTACATTCATTTCTCATATTTCAGAGCCAACAATTCAAAAAAAGAGATCAGTTTGGAGCGGTTCTATACAGTATCTTCTTATCTCTATCACTCTCCCCCCACCCAATTGATATCAATTTTGACTTTTTCTCTAACCAATCAATGATCTCACTACACAGATCCATGTTTCTGAAATGGCTTCCATATTGATAACCATTTGTTTCCTGCCTTTTAATACCAAGTCAATTTCATTTTTATGGTTGAGACGTCCATCACTTGCCATGGACTGTCCTTCCTAGTTAGTGCTTTCTTGAATCAAGATGTCATTGGTCCTCCTTGAGAATGAAGGATGAAAAGAAATAATAATTAGTGACACTAAATACTTTTTACCTGTCTCATTTTTTAACCCCAAGCCATATACTCCAACATATATTTTTTTAAACTAGCTGTTGGCTGTATTTTCCTTCACATCACTATTAGCGAGGATTAAGGTATATATTGATTTGGTTCAGAGAATTGGCTGAACAAATTATAGTCTATGAATGTGATGGATTATTATTGGACTGTAAGAAATGAAGAGACAGATGATTTCAAAGAGATATGGAAAAAAGTATATAAACTGATACAGAGTGAAATGAACTGAACCAGAACAATTTATACTGAAATGTCAATATTGGGAAAGTGAACAATTTTCAAGATGTTTAAAATGAAGAATGAAATGAGTAGAATCAGGAGAACAATTTATACCATAACATTGTAAAACAAACGACTTCAAACACTGTAAGACCTCTAATCAATGGAAGGGCAGCACTAGTTCTGACTTTACAATGAGAATTCTGGGGATTTTATTTTAGGTAATATAAACTTTGCTAACTTCTCTCAGCCAAATACAATACTTCACTAGTGAGAAGTTTTCAGTCATTTACGCAGATCTCAATCTGTGTGAAAGTGCTTGCCTTCCAAGCCTATTTGAATTCTACCAATAACATTTTAAAATACGGATTCAAATGTGTTACTAACATCCACACATGTAATTTCTACTGTATCCCCACCAATTTAAAAGCAATCAAAACAAACTACCAAGTGTTGCTTGGCATGGTTTGTTTCTATTTTTATAATATATGATGTTTAAAGCTCAAGGCTTATTATCCTAAGGAAATTTTACACCTTTCTCCTTCTTTGATATTATTGCATTAATATTAGCTTTGCCTTTCCAAGGAAGCAATTTATAGTACCACATTTGTCTTTTAAAAATAAACATTCTAGTAATAATTTTATAATAGCATCAGTGATTCCAAAATAATTATATATATATATTCCCAACAACCTCAGACTTCCTGGGCAAGAAATCCTGAGTAAGTCCTTTGATTGCTGTCTGCTTCAGTTTCCCCATCTGTAAAATGAGGATAATAACAGCACCTATCTCTCAGCAGCATTGTGAGGATCAAATAATATAGGATTTGTATAACTCCTTGAAAATCTTAAATATATCTTTTTCCATATCTCTTTGAAGTCATTTGTTTCTATCATTATAATTTTATTCTGTTAAGGGCCTCTTGAGAAGATTGCTATATCATCATGATACTTTGGATCCAGAAAGACTCACTCAATGAGAGTGAGTTTTGAATCTGACCCAGGAGTCCATTTGTAGTCATGAAGCCTGGGGACATCTTTGAGGCTAGAGACGGAGAAAACAGTACTTTCAACTCATCTGGCTCAGGACAAGCAATATTCTCTGCCTTGCTAGCATGGTGCTACAGAAGATGACTTTTCAACCCAATATTTTTATTCAAATACCAAAAAAAGGTGTTTAAAAAAAATACCTTTGCATTAGCAAGTGGCTCCGGGGCTGCTTTTTTTCTGAATCCCATTGAAAAAGATGAAGAAAATGAGGTAATTATTTTAATTCACATGGCACTTGAATCCTTTGTAAAGTGCCTTCTCTTTTTCTGACAACTTAGAGAAGTATATAATTCAAGTATGATTATGAACATTTTACAGTAAGGACACTAAGTGACTTATTCAGTTCCTCACCAAGCAATAAAAGAGATTTTAGGGATCAGAAGCTGGATTTGAAGATGAGACATGGGTTCAAACCTTGCCTCAGATATTTCATAATCTTTGTTTTCATAGGCAACCAATTTCAGCCTCATTTCCCCATCTCTAAAAATAAGAATATTAGAAGTGATAATTTCTATTCTTTGTAGCTTTCATGTCTAAGATTCCATGACCTCTTACAGGTAGAATTTTCTCACTCGGAGACTCAGTTTCCCCATCTCTAAAATGGTAATAATAATAATACTTACACCATTAAATGTACTTAGAAAATATTCAAGTAATACTTGGAAGGTGATTTTGAAGAAAGGGCTTTTTTTTTTTTTTTTCAGATTTTTGCAAGGCAATGGGGTTGAGCGGCTTGCCCAAGGCCACACAGCTTGGTAATTATTAAATGTCTGAGGTCGGATCTGAACTCAGCTATTCCTGACTCCAGGACCAGTGCTCTATCCACTGCGCCACCTAGTCGCCCCCAGAGGAAAGAGCTTTTCAACTAAAAGGGTCACAGCAATGTCAATTGTTGATTGTTCAGTCATTCAGTTGTGTCTGATTCTTTGTGATTCCATATGGGTTTTCTTAGCAAAAATTTTGGAGTCGTTTGCTATTTTCTTCTCCAGTAGATTCAGACAAACAGAGGTTACATAACTTGTCCAGGGTCATACAGCTAATGCATGTCAGAGACTGGTTTTGGACTCCTCACTCCAAGTAAAGTATTCAATCTACTGAGACTTCTAGCAGTCTACCTTATCGGATCTGTGTGAGGAAAGCAGTTAGTAAACTTTGATTTTTAGGCATTGGGAGCTGGAATTTTTTCTGCTAACCTCAAGGTCTTATCTCTTTCTGGAGCTTCTCCCTTACAGCGACCATTCAAAGACTTTCTAACATGCTTTTATTAGTATACTTTACATCTTGAAAATTGCAATTTGAACTATTGTCTTAAAAGTGCTTCAGAAATACCTCTAGGTATCCTATGGAGCCTCTCCTTATTTCGTATTTCTCCCTTTGCCTGGTGGTTTGTGGGAGGTTTTTCACTATCTACTCTCCAATAACAGGAGGCACAGCCTTCTTTAAAAGTTTGCACAGAATGACTCTTGAAAGGAAATGCCAGAACTTTACAAAACTTTATGAAATCCATGCTGAAACACAGTTAAAATGTTTCTTCTGATGTTTTCTATATTTTTTCTATATGTTTTCTAGCCTTGAAGTTAGCAGAACAAATTCCAGCTCCCAATGCTTAAAATCAAAGTGACTATTTTAAAGGTGACTATTTTAAAAATTAAAATGTTGTCTCAGGATCTGAAGAACCTAGTATATTGAACTGCTTAGAGGATTAGTTACTGACCTTTGGCCACCATAAACTCTGGATGAGAATGATGATGATAGTGATGAGGATGACAATAATTCATTTGAATCCAAAGGACTTTAAGCTGAAAAAAGGAGGAGGAGGGATAAAACTTTAAATCTATCTACATTTATGTCTAGATATCTATATTAACATATCACTAAACTTCACCAAGCTAGATGACTTGTTAGATAAAAGTCCCTATATCTAAGAGATATGTATGTATAGATATCTATATGTGATATAGTATATGTCTATCTATTTTTGATAAAATTCTAATATTCAAGATATGTATGTGACTATATCTTCTTTAAATTATATGCAAATATGAGTGTTAGAATGTATTTATGATTATAAGTAAATAAAATCTCATAATCTATATCATACCTCTGATAAAGATCTTATACATCATATATACACGAAAAAATTATCCATAATGTATCTATTATTTTATCAGACATATTTGATGTAAAGATTTTCCCTGTTTGACAACTTCTATTCTTTATTGATTTTGTCGCTGCTTTTCAATTTCTTTTTCTTTCCTTTTTTTTAAGGTTTTTACAAGACAAATGGGGTTAAGTGGCTTGCCCAAGGCCACACAGCTAGGTAATTATTAAGTGTCTGAGGTCAGATTTGAACCCAGGTACTCCTGACTCGAGGGCTGGTGCTCTATCCACTGTGCTGCCTAGCCACCCCTCAATTTCTTATAACACAGATGACCTATTTAAAAACTTGTGATTTACTCTATCCCTTATTCAGATAATAATTCTTCCCATAGCCATGGTTGTGAAAGCTATTGCCATACATTTTCTCCCTACTTATTAAAAACGATGTGACCTTTTATATTCAAACTGAATATTCATTTTGAGGTTACTGTTTAAGTATGCGGTATAAGATACTGGCCAAACTTATAAGGTGCCAAATCTCTTTCTATTTTTCCCTGTAGTTCTTGTCCAAGAGGAGTCTTTCTTTTGAAAATATCTATGATTTCAGCTTTACTGGTTCATTGAGTTGGATAGTTTCTGATTTTTCCTTATCTAATATCTTTTACCAATCAATTTTCTATTGGTTTTTTTAATCCAGTATTAAGTAGTTTCCATGGTTATTACCTGAAAATGCTATTCTTCTTTTATTTCTCCTTTCCCATTATTTTCTTTAAATTCTGGGTTTTTTCTTCTTCTAAATGATTACTATTCTAACTCTATAAAGTAACCCCTTTGTACTTTGTTCAAACTTCATGGCTCTTTATCTAGATACAGATGGCATTCTCCTTCGCAGACAGCCCAAAATTGTTCCCAATTGTTGCACTGATGGAATGAGCTAGTCCTTCAAGGTTGAACATCACTCCCATGTTGCTGTTAGGCTGTACAGTGTTTTTTTGGTTCTGCTCATCTCACTCAGCATCAGTTCATGCAAATCCCTCCAGGTTTCCCTGAATTCCCATCCCTCCTGGTTTCTAATAGAACAATAGTGTTCCATGACATACATATACCAGTTTGCTAAGCCATTCCCCAATTGAAGGACATTTACTTGATTTCCAATTCTTTGCCACAATAAATAGGGCTGCTATGAATATTTTTGTACAAGTGATGTTTTTACCCTTTTTCATCATCTCTTCAGGGTATAGACCCAGTAGTGGTATTGCTGGATCAAAGGGTATGCACGTTTTTGTTGCCCTTTGGGTGTAGTTCCAAATTTCTCTCCAGAAAGGTTGGATGAGTCCACAGCTCCACCAACAATGTATTAGTGTCCCAGATTTCTCACATCCCTTCATTTTCCTTTCTGGTCATATTGGCCAGTCTGAGAGGTATGAGGTGGTATCTCAGAGATACTTTAATTTGAATTTCTCTAATAAGTAATTATTTAGAGCAGTTGTTTCATATGACTATAGATCGTTTTAATTTCCTCATCTATAAATTGCCTTTGTATATCCCTTGACCATTTCTCAAATGGGGAATGGCTTTTTTTTTTTTTGAAAATTTGACCCAGTTCTCTGTACATTTTAGAAATGAGTCCTTTGTCAGAAATACTAGTTGTAAAACATGGTTTCCCAATTTACTACATTTCTTTTGATCTTGGTTACAGTGGTTTTATCTGTGCAAAAGCTTTCTAATTTAATGTAATAAAAATTATCCAGTTTGTTTTAATGATGTTCTCCATCTCTTCCTTGGTCATAAACTGCTTCCCTTTCCATAGATCTGACAGGTATACTACTCCTTGATCTTCAAGTTTTAACCTTTTATATAATTAAAATTATTCATTTTACTTCCCATGATCCTCTTGCTTGGTCATAAACTCTTCTTTTACCTATAGAACTGACAGGCAAATTTTTTCATGCTCCCCTATTTTGTTCATGATATTATGTCTAAATGATGTACTCAGTTTGATCTGTGAAATATTGGTCTGTTCTTGGTTTCTGCCAGACTGTTCTCTAGTTTTCCCTGGAAATTTTCTTTTTATCAAATAGTTAGTTTTTGCCTTTAAACTTTGGATTTTTCTTTTTGGTTTATTAAATAATAGATCACTGTGGTCATTTATTAATCTTTTCCACTGATCCACTATTCTATTTCTTAGTCAATACCAGATTGTTTTGATGATTACCACTTTGCAATTTAGAGTTGAAATATGGTACTGATAGGTCACCTTCCTTCACATTTTTTTTTCTCACTGATTCCTTTAATATCCCTGACTTTTTGTTATTTCAGATGAATTTTATTATCATTTTTTCTAGCTCTGTGAAATAGTTCTTTGGTAGTCTGTTTGGTATGCCACTGACTAAATAATTTTTTTTTTTTAGATTTTTGCCAGGCAAATGGGGTTAAGTGGCTTGCCCAAGGCCACACAACTAGGTAATTATTAAGTGTCTGAGACCGGATTTGAACCCAGGTACTCCTGACTCCAAGGCTGGTGCTTTATCCACTATGCTACCTAGCCGCCCCCTTGACTAAATAATTTAATTTGGGTATATCATTTTTATTCTATTAGCTCTGTCTACCTATGAGCAATTAAAATCTCCCTAATTATTTAGATCTGTCTTTATTTCTGTGAAGAGTCTTTTGTAATTGTATTCATATGTCATTGCGTTTTTCTTGGCAAATAGACTCACAGGTATTTTACAATGTCTGCATTTATTTTATTTTATTTTATTTCAACAAAGTTTTTATTTTATTTTTCCCAGTTACATGTGAAGATAGCTCATCTTTTTGCAGGCTTTTAAGTTTGACACTTTTCTACCACCTTCCTTTCCCTCTCCCCTCCTCATGGTAATGAACAATATGATATAGGTTGTATGTATACAATTGTGTTTTACATATTTCCCTATTAGTCATGTTATGAAAGAATAATTAAAACTGGAGGGGGGCTGTGAGAGAGAAAGAAACAGCATAAAAGAAGTTTTTAAAAGGGAACATAATATGCGTTGCTGTGCATTCTGATTCCATATTTTTTCCTCTGGATGTGAATAACAGGTCTCTCAGAATTGTTTTTGCTTACTGAACTATTGAGAAGAGCTGGATTCATCACAGTTGATCATCTCACTATGTTGCTCTTAGTGTGTACAATGTTCTCAGGGTTCTGTTCATTTCATTCAGCATCAGTTTATGAAAGTCTTTTCAGACTTTTCTAGAGTCTGACTGCTTTTGATTTCTTTCAGAACAGTAGTATTTCATTATATTTATATTCCATAACTTGTTCAACCTTCCCCAATTGATGTGCATTCCCCTTGATTTCCAATTCTCTGACACTACAAAAAGAACTCTGCAGTTATTTGAAATAGAATTTTTCTTTCTATTTGTTCCTGCTGGATTTTGTTGGCAATCTATAGAAATGTTAATGATTTATGTGAGTTCATTTTATATCCTGCAACTTTGCTAAAGCTGTTAATTGTTTCAATTAGTTTTTTAGTTGATTTTTTTAGAGTTCTCTAAGAATGACATTATATTATCTTCAGAGTGAGTTTTGTTATTTTTATTTCTTATTTTTATTCTTTCACTTTCATTTTCTCATCTTATTGCTTTAGCAAGTATTTCTAATACAATTTTAAATAATAGTGATAGTGGACATCTTTACTTCACCCCAATCTCATTTTAGCTTATTTTCATTTCAGATAATGTTAGCTCTTGGTTTTAGATAGATGCTAATTATTGTAAGAAGGGCTCCATTGATTTCTGTGTTTTCTAATATTTTTTTTATTAGGAATGCATGTTATATTTTGTCCAGAGTTTTTTCTGTATCCATTGATCAAATCATATGGTTCTTGTTATTTTTTATTTTTTTATTTTCAATTTTATTTATTTCTTTTAAGGTTTCTGGATTTACATTTTAGCATTTAATTGACTATTTTAAGTTTGCTTTTTTCTAGTTTTTTTTAAATTGCATGTCCGATTCATTGATCTTCTCTTTTTTTTTTCTCATTTTTTTTCCTCTTATTTATTAGGTGTTTAGAGTTATGTATTTATCCCTAAGTACAATTTTGGCTGCATCCTACAATTTTTTGTATATTGTCTCTGTTGTCATTCTCTCTCATGAAATTATTGATTGTTTCTATGGTCTGTTCTTTAACCTACTCATTCTTGAGGATTAGATTATTTTCTTTCCAATTAATTTTTAATGTATACCTCCACAACCCATTATTGAACATAATTTTTATTGCATTATGGTCTGCTTTTCTGCTTTTGGTTATGAGGTGCTTATGCCTTAATACATGGTCAGTTTTTGTGAAAATGGCTTGTACTGAGCAAAAGGTATATTCCTTTCTATTTCCATTCATTCTCTTCCAGAGGTGTATCATATTTCACTTTACTCAAATTTGATTCATCTCCTCAACTTCTTTCTTATTTACTTTATGATTAGACTGACCAAATTCTGAGAGAGAGAAAAGTTGAGGTGCCCCATTAGAATAATCATTTTACTATTTATTTCCTCCAGACACTCATTTAACCTTTTCTTGAAGAATCTGAAAGCTGTGCCACTTGGTGCTTTTATGTTAATATATATTTTTATACACACATATAACTATATCTTCATTATCTATGATACCTTTTTAGCAAGATGTAATTTCCCTGCTTATATGATAGATTTATTTTTGCTTTGTCTGAGATTATGATTGCTACTCTTGCCTTTTTTACTTCCATGAAAGTGTAACAGATTCTGTTCCAGCACCTTATTGTAACTATGTTTATCTCTCTGTTTCAAGTATGTTTCTTGTAAACAACATATTGTTGGATTCTGCTTTCTGCTTCTGTTTCATGGGTGAGCTCACCCCATTCACATTCAGTTAAGATTGCAAACTGTGTATTTTCCTTCATCCTAATTTCTTATTTTCTCCTCTTTTAAAAAAAAAATCATCTCTCTCCTCAAATGTCTGTTCCTTTTGACCTTTGCCTCCCTTAATTTTCCCTCTCTTTTATCACCCCCTTTGTATTATGCCCTTTTCCTTTAACTTCCCTAATGAGTAAGATAGAGGTCTATATACAACTGAGTATGTGTATAAATATATATATATATATTCAGACATTTTTCTCTCTTTGAATGAATTCTGGTGAGATTGAAATTCAAATATTGCCTACCACCCTTTCCATGTTTTTCTCAACTGTTAAGTTTTTTTCATATGAGATAATTTTCCCCATTCTTCTCTCTTCCCCCTTCTCCCAGTTCATCCCTCTTCCTTTTATATTTTAGATCTGTCTTTATTTCTGTGAAGAATCTTTTGTAATTGTGTTCATTTGAGATCATCTCAACATAATCAACTTGTACTCATGCCCTCTGTCTGTGTAGAATCCTTCTAATTGCCATAATGATAATATAGATTTTAGTTCTTTTATGTGTTTCATCTGCCCATATAGGATTGTAAACGGTTTAACCTTATTTCATTAGATGTCCATTTTCCCCTGAGAGGATTATATTCAATTTGCTGGATAGATTATTATTGGTTAAACTCTAAATTGCTTTCCCTTCTAGAATATCATATTCCAAGCCCTCCATTCCTTTAATATGGAAGCTGCTAAATCTTGTGCAGTCCTTTACTATGGCTCCATGATATTTTGAATGATTTCCTTTTTGACTGCTTGCAATATTTTCTTCTTGTCCTAAGAACTCTGGAATTTGGTTTTAATGTTTCTGGGAGTTTTCATTTGGGGATCTTTTTCAGTAGTCACTAGTGGATTCTTTCAATTTCTATTTTATCCTTTGGGTCTAGGATATTGGGGCAGTTTTCCTTTATAATTTCTTGAAAAACTATGTCTGGATTCTTTTTATCATAGTCTTTAGGTAATTCAATAATGTTTAAAAGCTCTTTCCTGGATCTATTTTCTGGGTCAGTTTTTTCCCCTCTTTCTTTTTGAGTGGTATGTTATTAGTTAGCTTCAATTCCTTTTTGGGTAGGGTTATGAGAGATAGACTTGGGATTGAACATTTAACATGATCTTTAACATGAACAAGATGAACAATGAGGGTCAAATGATATTAGCTTTAGAGATTTGTGATGATTTGACCCAAGGAAATGTCATTAATAGGCTTATCTGCCTATTGATTTATTAGTGCCTTTCTGTCATTACCAAAGGTATTATGAAATTGATTTTAATACCCATGACTTTTCAGTGCTCCTCAATAGAAAATTGTCCTAGTGGAGATTGTTACTAACATTGGCATCTTTTAAGTTTCCAAGAATTTAGTAAATTTATTTAATTCTGAACTTAAGAAATAAAGCCAACATTCCCATAGCAAAGTGGAATAGAAAAATAGAGGATTGTACCTGAAATTATAGAACCATTAAATATAACTTGCTATTCCTTTCTTTTTTTTTTTTAGTTTTTTCTTTTGCAAGGCAGTGGGGTTAAGTGACTTACCCAAAGTCATTATTATTAAGTGTCTGAGGCCAGATTTGAACAGGTCTTCCTGACTCCAGGGCCAGTGCTCTATCCACTGCACCATCTAGCTGCCCTATTCCTTTCAAATATACATCAGAGTTATGGTTTAACTTTCTTTTCCTCCCCTTTCTCCTCCTCCAAATTTTGAGATGGTTACCATTAGATGAAAATATGTATGTATATATATATATATATATGTTTATATATATATATATATATATATGCATTCATCTTTCTTCAAGGATTTTTGCAGCTAATTTGGGTAATTATAATAGTAAGAATGATGTAGTTGTTCCAAGTTATTTCCATTTATTTATATATTTATTTTTAGGGTTTTGGGTGGCAAATGGGGTTAAGTGGCTTGCCCAAGGCCACACAGCTAGGTAATTATTAAATGTCTGAGGCCAGATTTGAACTCAGGTCCTCCTGACTCCAGGGCTGGTGCTCTATCCACTGTGCCACCTAGCTTCCCCTCCAAGTTATATTTTTTGCAAGGTCATGAGGTTAAATGATTTGGCCAAGGTCACATAGCTAAGTAAGTATTAAGTGTCTGAGGTTGAAACAATATTGCTATTACTGTATACAATGTTATCTTGGTTCTGCTCATTTTGCTTTTTATTATTTAATTGCGGTCTCTTCGTGCTTTTCTAATATCATTGAGCTCATTCACCCCAGAGACAGAGCCATTGAAATCTGAAAATAGACTAAAGTGCATTTTTTCTTCTCTCTCTCTGTTCTTGAGGTTTCCCATCTTCTTGGGGGGAGAGGGAGTTTATATTTATTCTTAGTTTACTCTTATAACATTTAGTTTACATCAATGTATGGCATGGAAACAATGTAGAGACTGTCAGACAGCCTTTGGCGGGGAGGGAGGGGAGGAGGGGGGAAACTGTAGAATTCAGAGCCTTGCAAAATTGATGGGTACATATTACTATTGTATATAATTGGAAAACAAATAAAATGTTAAAATCATTGAGCTCATCATTTTTTATATAACAGAGTAATATATTCCATCATGAAAATATACCATAATTTGTTTCTTCAAGTCCCAATTAACAGACATTCCACAATTTTCAGTTCTTTGCCAACACACAGAGAGCTGCTATAAATATTTTAGAACATATAGCTTCTTTTCATTTTTCCCTAATCATTTTGGGAAATAGAACTAATAATGGTAGTACTGGATCTAAGAATATAGGTAGTTTAATAACTCCTTGGGCATAATTCCAAATCTCTTTACAAAATCCACAGATTCACCAACATTGAATTAAGGTCCCACTTTTCCTTTCCAACACTTTTCACTTAAAGTATTTTTTTTTATGTAACGACCATTGAGATAATTTACATTTTTTTCTACTTTTGACTTTGCTTTGTAGTTTCTAGATATTTCATGAAGTCATTATTTTTCACTTGCCTAGTTCTGAAATTATTTCTTTAGTGAGCTTTTAATATCCTTTTTTAATTTTTTTTAAATTTGGCTAATTCTGTTTTTTAAGGAGTCCTTTTCTTCAGAGAATTTCTTTGCCTTTTAAAAACTGCTTGATCAATTTTGTTTCTTAAAGTGTTATTTCCTTTAATATTTTTGTGCCTCTTTTTATTTTTATTTTGTTAACCAGGCTATTAATTATCTTTTAACAATTTTCTTGCTTCACTATTATTTCTTTTCCCAGTTTTTCTTCTACCACTCTTATCTCTTTCTTTAACTTTTCCAGGAATTCTTGTTGGGATCATGTCCAATTTATAGTGTTTTTTTCTTTGAGACTTTGCTTGTAGCTATTTTAATGTTGTTGTCTTCTGAGCTTTTGTCTTGACTTTCCTGTCACCATAGTATATTTTTATGATCAGGTTCTTTCTTTTCTTTTCTTTTTTTTAGTTGTTTGTTTACTTTTTCCAGTCCATTTCTTGCCTTTAAACTTTATGTTAAAATCACACTTTACTTTGTTGGGGATGGGGGAAGCCCTAACCAAGGTTTCAGGCTTTTCTGTGTTTCAGTTTTCAGAGTCACTTCCAAGGGTCTTAAAGTTTTTGGCGCTTCCAAGAGGGTGTAATAATAGGGAGAAATATGGATGTTGCTCTCCTGATCTGAGCTCTGGTTTTTAGTCAGGAAAGTTTTCTGCCCCTTTGCAGTCATAAGTGCCAGTGCTTCTCTCTGGAAATGACATTCAGAACTACATATAGGCCAAACAGTATCCACTCTTAAACCACTGTCATTTCAGAGTCTCCTATAATCTCTTTCTAATGATTTGTTCATGAGCAGTTAGGTAGTGCAGTGGATAGAGCACTGACCCTGGTGCCAGGATAACCTGAGTTCAAATCCTGACCCCAGACACTTAATAATTACCTAGCTGTGTGTCTTTGGGCATGTCACTTAACCTAATTACCATGCCAAAAAACAAATAGTTATGATTTGTTCAATCACATTATGTCTGGACTAAGAGCTCCTGAAGCTACTGTTGCTGCTATCTTAGCTACTTCCAAGCTTCACAGTTGTTGGATCTGTTGGAGCTCCAGGCCAGTCCAGTGCTGCTGTCCCCACCCTAGTGTCATAGACTTCTCTTATCAATCTTTTAAGTTGTATTGGAATGAAAAAAAAATTATTACCCTGGCCTCTTTTTGGCTATGCTCCTCTATGTCTGATGAATCATTTTAAAGTTGTTCAGAGGGGAATGCTGGTTCTAATCTGCCATTTTGATTCCATCTCTCCTGTTATTAACCATAATGAAATTTTTGATTGCTTCTATGATTTATTCTTAGGATAAACTTCTTCAAAAAAGTTTTTTGGTGCACATTGTGTTTTAGCATCTTATTCGCTTTTCTATAAACAATATAGTTCTCATAAAAGCAGAATAAAATTATCTAATAAGAAACTGGAATTGAGAACTCTTTGTTTTTATAGTTTACTGTTTTTTTTAGCATAAAAGAAGTGAATTTAATTTAGCTTCAGGCATTTTGAATCATTATTGACCATTGCATTTGGGCATTCATTGCAGTATTATTTAATATATTCTATCACATTAAGTATTACAAGTCTGTTCAGACCTTTCCTAATTTGTATTTCCAGATTTTTAGCTATTACAGATACTGTTGAGGTGAAAACTATGGTTGATCTCCTTCAACATAAATGGGATTGCTATATGAAATGTCATGAGCAACTTAGAAACTTTCATTTTTATATAATTTCAAATTGATTTCTAGAAGCACTGAATCAATTATAGTTTTATCATTAGTGAATTAGTGTGTGTATCTTCCCCCAGCTCCACCAGCCTTATCTATTTCTATCTTTTGCCCCCTTTGCCAATTTAATAGTTCTAAAATTACAGGACTATTTAGAGGCATCAAACCCAACCCCATCATTTTACAGATGAGGAAACAGAGGGACAGAGAGAATACATGACTTAGGGTTGGTCACACAGCTAGTATGTGTTTGAGCTAAGACCTGGGCTCCGATCTCTATCATTCCAAATCCATTGACCTATCCACTATGTGATGCTGCCTCTCAGCTATTTTATTTCTCATATCTGTTATTAATGAGTTGGAGCTTTTTCATAAGGTTGTTGATATCTACCTTTCCCTACCCCCCAACTATTCATACCCCTCGACAGCTAATTAATCAGGGAATGGGTCTTAGTTTTTATATAGAATAATTTCAGTTCCCTGTAGATTTCAGATTAAAGATTTGATCCCCCCTCCTTATCTTATTTCTTACTCTAGCTGCTTCACTTGTTTGTTCAAAAGCTATTAAATTTTATATAATTAAAATTTCTTACCTTAAAATCCCATCTCTCATGAGTGGTTATGAAGTTTTAAAATGATATGACCTTTTATCTCTAGACCAGACATTCATTTGGAATATATTGTGGACTATATCACAAAGTACTGGTTCAAACCTGTTTTCCTCTTAACTGTTTTCAGGTTTTCCCAATTGTTCTTGTTCAATAAAGCCTCCTTTCTACAGTAGTTTGTGCTCCTGAGTTTATAAAAAATGGATGCAGCAACAGAATTCATTTGGTTCTATGTCCTGCTGGTCTGATTTATTCCACCTATCTACTTGATTGCATTTTAACTGGTGCCAAATTCATTTGATAATTATTTCTGCATAATATGGAGAGAGTAATGTGGGGCTCCCCTTCATTATAATAGAAAAAATTCCTCTTGAAATTCTTGACCTTTCATTCCTCCCAATTAATTGTATGCTTATTTTGTGTAGTTCTGTAAAGTAGTTCCTGGGAAATTTGATTTTTTAATAGTACTAAATCTGTAGATTGATTTTTTTTAGCATCATTTAAAAATCACATTGGAGGACATGTTGGAAATATCTTTAATTAGTTAGACCTACCTTCTTTTTGTAGAGATTGCCTTGAAGTTATAATTACGTAAACTTTTAATGTGTTTAATATGAAACATATTAATATATTTAATAACCTTTGTTATAAGCTTTCAGATATTTTATGAATTTTGTGGTCTTCAGTAGCATTTTTATATTTTTCTTTTTTTGCTAGTAATATGCAGAAGTGCTTATAATTTTCTGGATTTATTATATAGCTCACCAGCTTGTTTAAATTGTTAAATTTTTTATTAGTTTCTTCCTTGAATCTTAAGATTTCTAAGTGTACTATCATCTGCGAATAGGAATAATTTTATCTCATTTTTGTTTTTTGTTTTTGTTTTGGGATTTTTTTTTTAAAGTTTTTGCAAGGCAATGGGGTTAAGTGGCTTGCCCAAAGCCACACAGCTAGGTAATTATTAAGTGTCTGAGGGAAGATTTGAACTCAGGCCCTCCTGACTCCAGGACTGGTGCTCTATACACTGCGCCACCTAGCCGCCTCTTTATCTCATTTTTAATTGATGTTTATTGCTTAATTCTTTCTTTTGTTTTATTGCTACATCTAATGTTGCTAGTGTTGGAGTTCCTAGGCACAATGGAAAGAGCATCGACTTTGGAATTAGAGAACTGGGTCAGATCTTGCCTCTGATGGTTATATGATCAATTAACTTCTCTGGACCTCCATTCCCTCTTTTATATAAAATGAGAGAGTTGACTAGGTAGCTGCTGAAGTCTTTTCCAGTTTTAGATCTATTTCTCTAACCCCTGAATTTACTAGGAAAATTTATAATGTTTCTCCATTACAAATAATGCTTCTCTATTAAGGCCTTTTAAAAAATATTTCCTGGAATTTTTAACATAAATGAATATTGTGAATATTTTTTTGTTTCTACTTATATGATTGGTTATTCCAGCCAATTGTTTTCTCAATATTGAACTGTCCTTTCAGCCATGGTATAAATTTAAACTGGTCATAATGAATAATTTTTGAGCATATTCCTCCAGTTTCTTCACTAAAATTTTCTTAAAACTTTTGTTTCAATATTCATGAGAGAAATTTGTCTAAAATTATCTTTTTATTTAACCCCTTCCTGGTTTGGGTGTCATATCATATTTGTTTCAGATAAAAAGAATTTAGTAGAGTGCTTTTTTCTTTATTGCTGAGAAAAATTTACATAACACAGAAATTATTTCTTCATGTATTTGGTAGAATTCACTTGCAAATCTTTGTAGGTCTGTGGAATTCTCCTTTGGTAGTTTATTTATTTATTTTTTTAGGTTTTTTTTTTTCCAAGGCAAATGGGGTTAAGTGGCTTGCCCAAGACCACACAGCTAGGTAATTATTAAGTGTCTGAGACCGGATTTGAACCCAGGTACTCCTGACTACAGGGCCAGTGCTTTTATCCGCTGCGCCACCTAGCTGCCCCAGTAATTTATTTTTTGCTTGCTTGCTTTCTCTTTCTAAGATTGGTTATTTAAGAGATCTAGGATTAGAAACAAACTCCAAAACTTATCTGGCTGTGTGATTGATTCTGTCTTCCCTGAATCTCATTTGTCTCACATGTAAATGGGGATAATGATACTTATACTATTTATGCATTAGTGTTGGTATGAGAACTTTTTTTTTGCAAATTTTAAAGTGGTATTTAAATAGAGATTATTGTCGTCCACAGTCACACAAGTAGTACAAACTAGAATTTGAACCCAGGTCTGTAATACTATGCTGTGCTACCTCTCTTAACTAGATAGGTAGTAACAAAGACTCTTTAAACAAGATTCTATTTTCTTTCATTTTGG
This sequence comes from Macrotis lagotis, assembly GCF_037893015.1. Classification (NCBI taxonomy): domain Eukaryota; kingdom Metazoa; phylum Chordata; class Mammalia; order Peramelemorphia; family Peramelidae; genus Macrotis; species Macrotis lagotis. The sequence goes on along the minus strand of NC_133661.1, from coordinate 31,647,001 downwards.
AGATATAGAAAAGAGACATAGTTTTTGAAAATAAAGCAAACTCCATCCGTGTTTTATTATTTATTACTCAAATCAGCTGCCGTTTTACAAATGACAGAAACAAGATAAGTAAACAATTACTTTAAAAATATTTACATCATACATAATAAATACAAATCAGTACACAGAAAATCCACTACAGATTCAGACACCAAGGGCTAGCTTTTCATTACGATAGATTGGAATTATGTTTTTAAATTATTCTATTCCTAATGAGCTGGAATTAGCATGGTTAACTCTAGATTCATTGACAATTTACCCAATTATTTATGCAGTATTTTTTAATGTGCTAGCCTCTCTAAGGAAAAACTTAGCTCAATACAGTTGGAGTTTTCATAAAATCTTCCTGTGTAGACTTGATTCTTTTTTTTTGTTGGCAAGACAGTGGGGTTAAGTGACTCATGCAAGGTCACACAGCTACGTAATTAGTAAGTGTCTGAGGCTGGATTTGAAATCAGGTCCTCCTGACTCCAGGGCTGGTGTTGTATCCACTGTGCCACCTAGCTGTCCCCTTGATTCTTTTAAAAGATAGTTGTGATAATATGGTTCAGATTACAATATAGCCAGGGATATGCTAGCAAATGTTTAACAACTGGGCCTTTGCAAAATAAAAAAAAAATGTTCACAGGACAGACTAATGAGTTTAATTTGAATTATTCACAAGATTTCTATCATTTTCTTAAGTCTAAACAATCAACAGAACAATAAACCAAGCCCTCATTTGTAGTGTTTGCTGGTTTCTGAGGTATAAATGCACACACACTGGAAATGTAACAATCGACTCCTGAGATAGGAGAAACTGACTCCAGCACATTCTATATATAACCCAAGAGGGATATTAGTTTTTAGTTGTTGTTCCCCCCTCCCCAATTAAATAACCACTATACAAGTCAGTCTCAAGACTTAGATGCTTCCTGTGTACCCACTGAAGGTTATGACGTAAAGAGTCCTGAAGACCTTAGAGCAGGTCAAAAAACTTATTCATGTCCTGGCTCTTGGTTTCCTGGCCAAGTAACTTGTCCCTTCCCCTTCTGAACCTCAGATTCATCCCTTGTAAAATGAGGGATTGGACTGATTGTCCTCAAAGGTCCCTTTTAGTTAAGGGACTTCAAAGATCTCAGGAAGAAGCTGGGCTCTTTGGTGTCATAGGGTGAGTTTCAGGGCAAAATCAATATGCTTTAGAAGTGAATTAAGAGAACCAGAGTTGGAAGAAGCTTCCCAGATCATAACATCATAGATTGGCAACTGGAAGAAACCTTCCAGAACTACTTCCTCATCTTACAATTGAGGCAAAGTAACTTGCTCAAGGCCACATGGTCAGCAAGAGGCAAAGCCTTCTGAGTCCTCTGACTTCAAAGCTTTCTGTCCATAATTATATGTTACTCTGACCCTCCTTCTCCATTGGGTCTTGTGATACCCTCATCTTAGACAAAAGGCATCTGAGGCACTGAGAATGAATGGCTTTCCCAGGATCGGAGGACTAATTAGGGTCTGAAGTAGAATGAGATTTCAGATCTCTTAGTCCCACTACGGAGGTGACATGATGCTTCCCTTTAATTTTGATTTAGGATGTGCTGGGAAGGGGTGATTTCCTATCTCATTGGTTCTCTGGTACTTAATGATGATGCTTCACTGGATGGCCAGACTTGTCCTATCATTGATTAGTCTCAGCTAGAGTTATATACAACAACCGTTTCTTAGTCAAGGACAAAAGCTCTTTTATAGGAATTCAGAAAGTGAAATAAGGTTAGCTATGGGTCCCATGATGTTCATTCTCTGTAACTTTTTCCATTTCCTTTGTCTGTACCTCCTGTTCTGGAACAGGAGAGCTTAATATGGACTCTAGAATTTCTTTTACTACTTTCATGATTGTATTTTAGTATGATTGGTTTCCTTTTTTTGGTGTTTTGTTTTATTGTATTTAAAATTAATGCAATTTAATGTTAAGGTTTACTGCATTTAAAATATTGTTGTTAAGGTTAAAGTTTAATGTATTTACATGTTATTCTGAGGAGTCCAGCAGCTTCATCAGATATTTCCCAAAGGATACAAGATACAAGAAAAGATGAAGAACCCTGTTCTGGAGCAACCAAAATGCATTATCAATATGATCAGAAGACAGATGGCTAGATTCATGGGGAGACTAAGCCATCTAGCCCCTTGTGGCCCTTCAGGACATTACTCTGCTATTCTGTTTCAGCTTAGAAAGGTCAGGACAGGCTGACTCAGATAAGGAGCCTACTCTTCTTGTCCTGCCATAGACAAGATCTTGGAAAATAGGATTGGCAATGATAAAGTCTGAAATCAGTGATTATAAAGTGATCCAGGGGAGGAAGAGAGAGAGAGAGAGAGAGAGAGAGAGAGAGAGAGAGAGAGAGAGAGAGAGAGAGAGAGAGAGACAGAGAGAGAGAGAGACAGAGAGAGAGAGAGAGACAGAGAGAGAGAGAGAGAGACAGAGAGAGAGAGAGAGAGACAGAGAGAGACAGAGAGACAGAGAGACAGAGAGAGAGAGAGACAGAGAGACAGAGACAGAGAGACAGAAAAAGAGAGACAGAGAGAAAGAGACAGAGAGACGGAGATAGAGACAGAGAGATAGAGACAGAGAGATACAGAAAGACAGAGACAGAGAGAGAGAGAGACAGAGAGACAGAGACAGAGAGACAGAAAAAGAGAGACAGAGAGAAAGAGACAGAGAGACGAGAGACAGAGATAGAGACAGAGAGACAGAGACAGAGAGATACAGAAAGACAGAGACAGAGACAGAGAGAGAGAGAGAGAGAGAGAGAGAGAGAGAGAGAGAGAGAGAGATTTTACAGTAGCAGCACCTTATGACATGAATGAAAACCATTCAGGTAACATTAAAAACGAACAGATTTAATACCTATCTATAGCTATTTATTTATGTACATACAGGCTGCTCATCCTCTACTGCTCTCCTCCCATGCTTCATCCTGATGTGGAGCTGAGCCTGGGATCTACTGAGTGAGTAGGTAGAACATGAATTTTGAGAGGCCCTACCTACCTGGGAAGGTTTCCAGTCTTGAGTTGGGCTCGATGTTATCTGAGCATCAGTCTTTTTTAGAAGGATTCATGATCCAAAGGTTGAATACAAAAGGGATGGATTTTTTTTTTTGTCTTCAGCAACACCTTAAACTGTTTCTATGGCAAAGTCTGGATCGGTGGACCAAATGCCCATACCGATAAATAATGAATCTTTGAAGTCAAATTCATGTATATACGTATTTACCTATGTACCTGGATATAAACTACACAAGGCACAAGGCATTCCTAGATAAGTGTGTGTGTATAGTTGTAATTTCAATTACATACATACATACATATATATGTATATATATAAATATATACATATATATATATAATACACATATAACCACAGAGCCAAACAAAAAGTCTAGTTCTGGTGTTTATGAACATAAGTACATTTAAGAGCTCATGGCTCACAATGTTCTCCTATTTTTTCCAAATATATAAGTAGGAGAATTTTTTAAAGTATCAAAGTGAGTCACAAGGAGCTCAGGGCACCAGCAACAATGACCAAATAAATAATCAAAATCAAGGAAAATCATAAGAAAAGTAACAGGAACAATGACAAAAATGACCATGCTTCTAACAACAGATAAAATAAGTCACAGATCTTAAAATGTCAAGATTTTACCAAGGGCATAAGAAATAAATGGCAACATGAGGATCACAGGAGCATGTGAAGGTTCAACTGTCTGACAAGTGGCTACTCTTTTGAAAGATGGGAGAGGATCCCATTGCTGTAGACTTTTCATAATTCATCAAGGAAATACACTCAGATACACTGAAATATTATATATTGAAATGACAAGCAAAAATCAAAATGGAAGCATGAGAAAACTAGACACATGAAACATCATTACTTCTCTAAAGAATTCTCTTACAATGGATGGAAAAATTGAGTAAATCACTTATAAGAAAGCAAACTGTGCCTCCTTTCTCTTGGCGGTACTTTCTGATTAAAATGGTATAGAAAACATCCCTGATGAGTGATGATAAAAGATGATATACCTGCATATAAGGTAGAGGCCTTTGACAGCTCTATGACCCAAAAGCCACATTGATAATCGCCCAGAGTCTGACATACCACTTGACATCTATATAACTTTAATACTAATTAATACCAAATAATAATAATTGAAATATTCTGACATGAATTTCAAAAATCTGGAAGAGACAGACTTCTGTTTTATGTGGCTCATGAGGTGGATGATAATGATGAGATACTTATTGGGTGACCATTGGGTGATGTTAGTTATTATGAAGAATATGGATTGATATAATAAGGTGTCAGAAGGCTCATGCAATGCATTAATAATAGGACTTGACTTAGATCCCATCAGGGAATGGATGAGAGACATCTAGTAACCCCAATAAATTTCCTGATAAAGTGGAAAGATCAATAGACCTAGACAGGGCAAGTTCAGGTTTTGTGCTGATTGTGCCATTGACTAGTTGGGGAATCTGAGCTAGGCATTTCTTCTTGAGCTTCCATTTCTTCATCTGAGACAGAGTTGGAAATGACTTTTCAAAGTCATGTGGTCTGACTCTTCCCCTCTTCAGTGGAGGACACTGAATCCTGGGCAGATGAAGTGACTTGCCTAGGACCACCCAGTGAGTTTGGAAAAAAATTGTGGCCTCCTAATTCTTCACTCCTGTACTCTTTCCACTATATTATTGAGAGAAGTCTAGAATGTGAATTCTAGACACACAAACTTTAAAATCTGATGGAAGAGCCTAGAGACTCCACATCACCATGAAGAAAAAAACCTTTTTTTTCCCCACTGACAGGTCATGAAAGCAATGAGTTGGCAGACTTTGTGTAGAAACAGAAAAGCAAGTAAATATTTAACAAGCTTATGGAAATATAATTTGATAAACATACATCTGTTGAAAAACTCTATTTCAATGTGTTTGTGAAAAATACCAGGCATGTCCAATAGGAAAACAAAGCTGTCCTGCCAGTTTGCAAAAGTGGGAACTTGACTCTGCATGGGAATGGCTTTGTAGAAGGAGGCAGTAAGAATGTCTACCAAAGAACCTGGGGGACTCAGGGTTCAATAGTTGGGGATGGAGATACAGAGAAAGGGAGAGAAGACAAGGGTTACATCTGGGGAGGGAAGTGAAATGACAAAAATGGTGGGGGATATATATAAACAAAAAGGGAAAATGATCAAAGAAAAGAGCAAATAAATTATAATAAAGGAAATGGAAAAATAAGGTGAAAGGAACAAAGTAGAGTCTGAAGCAATAGAGATAAAAGCACCAATGTGTCTCTGATGGGCTTGTATGCCAGCCCAGGTGAAGTCATCTTCATATGGCTCATTGTCCCAGTAAGAGTATCCAGAGATCTTTATAGATCCTATAGAAGAAAGATCAGATTTCCTTCCTTTGGCCTTAAAGGGCAGAACAGGACCAATAGGTAGACAATGCCGAGGGACAGACTTTGACTTAATCTAAGGGAAAATGACCTAAGCCATGCTTCCAAAGTGGAGTGGGCTGTTTCAGTAGGTAGGAAGTGCATCCTTGGAGGTCTCCTATTGCTGACCATTCATCAAGGGAGATGTCAAAGTGATTCCTATCAAATGAGGGGTTGACTTGGATGACCCCTTAAGCCTCTTCCAGTTCTGAAAGTCTTAGAGCTATGTGAGATGATGTTTGGTAAGACAACATAAGACACAAAAAAATGTCTGCAGCCCCTCCTCTGTTTCCTTGCTGTAGAGAAGAGATGGTCATATAGTTGCTGCTCAGTTAGGGCTTTGTCCACTTCAGGTATGAAATTGTAGAAGAGGAAATCAATCTCTGGACTCAAATATTTTTCCATTGAACTGGGTATTTTTGTGTTCACTGAAGATAATGGGGGGTCGAGGACATGGTTGGGAGCAAAGATGAGTCCAGGAAAGATCTGGAATGAGGAGGGGCTGTGATGTCTGTATTCCAAGAGTATCTCATTGCTATGCTCAGGAAACAGGCCTCAATGCTGAAATGCTCATTCAACACATTACATACGCAAAAAATACTAAATGGCGGTAAAATGCAGCAAAATATATAAATAGATCTCCTGGCTCAAAATTTATCAAAATATTAACAATAATTAAAATATTAATGATCAAAATATTAACAACAAAAACAAAATGTAGCATTTCCAAACTGTATAAGTTTCATTGATTTTTTTGTTATCATAAAAAAAGACATACTGCCTGCAGTTCTGCTCAGATCCTTAACACAAAGTTCTTACAAATGAAAAAAGAGAGAGGAAATAATTTAACACTTTCCCCACCCTAATTAAATTCTTCAAAATATTTTTTCCAAAGTCCAATAAATTTTATCACAGACCATTGTAAAATAACTTTGAAATAACCTTTGAAAATGATTTAAATCTGAGGGGCTCAACACTTTCCATATCCATATCCATATGTATATATTTCTGTTCAGTTGTTTAGTCATGTCCACTCTTTATGATCTCATGGACCAAAGCATACCATGAGATTTTCTGACCGAATATACTGGAATGGTTTGCCATTTCATTTTCCAGTGGATTAAAGCAAACCAACTTGGCCAGGGTCCCACAGCTAGTCTTAGGTTGGATTTGAATTCAGATCCTCTTGACTCCAGATTCAGCTGCCTTTATGTGAGTAAGTATATATGTGTATCTATATATACATACCTACATATAAACATACATATTTATATGAACACATATTTGGCAAGCTTCTTACTGTCTATGTGGGTATATATATATATATATATATATATATATACACACACATGCATATGCAAACATATACCTATACTTTGTGTGTTAAGTTTTATTTATTTGTATGTGCTTGATTTTGTCCTGATTGTGCTATTGACTAGTTGGGGAATCTGAGCTAGGCATTTCTTCTTGAGCTTCCATTTCTTCTCATTCAACACATTACATATGCAAAAATACTAAATGGTGGTAAAATGCAGCAAAATATATAAATAGATCTCCTGGCTCAAAAATGATCAAAATATTAACAACAATTAAAATATTAATGATCAAAATATTAACAACAAAACCAAAATGTAGCATTTCCAAACTATGTATAAGTTTCATTGTTTTTGTTTTCATAAAAAAGACATACTGCCTGCAGTTCTGCTCAGTTGATAAGAATCATTTTTGATGTTGTTTGGAGCATTAACCCTTGTTATCCTTCCCTGACTTCCTTCCTAATCTGAAAAGTCAGACTAATTACTAGGAAGTCAGGCAGATCAAGGGACCCCTTGGGCAGGGGAGGAGGAAGAGAAAAAACATCTGGAAACAGGTTATTTTTAGTCAGGGTTTGTAAAAAAATTATAAAATCAGAGCCCCACACAAAAGAACAGAAATAATCCTTAATGCATGTATATACTGATTTACATATATATATATATATATATATATATAATATATATGTGTGTCACAAATTTAGATTCTTCCTCAGCCTTTTATTTGTTCTTAAAAACCAGTGTCCTGGATTTTAGGGAGAGGCTTATTAGCCAGTTTATGACAGTCTGGAGAACAAAATGCAAATGTCAGAATAATTTAAGAGTAACCACCAAATGACCTGCTGTATTATTTTACATAAAATCTTTTTGATTCTGTTCCTATTGGTGTGGTTTTAGTATAACCTTTTTGGACTGGTTAATCCCACCACTAATCAGTTCAAGTTAATGGACTTGAGCCTCATAAAAATTGGTTAGTTTAGCTTTGCTTGAGGGTTTTGTTTGGTCTGGGACACAAAGAACCCAGAACTAGGATATGGGTGAGTCAAAGTCATTCATTCCCACTCCCAGAGAAGCAACGGAAGGCATATTGTACTAATGTAAGACCAACAATGCATCTCCTTTTTTTTAGAGAGAGAGAGAGAATAGCAGTAAGAACAACCTCAGGATACACAAGTGGTGTTTCTCAGAAGAGTAATTCTTTGAATGGCATAATAAAGCTCATCTCAAGAAGTGTAGCATTTTCACTCTACCAGCCCAATGTGTTCAATTATGGAAGTGGGGAATACCAATCTTTTAAAATCTTCCTATAGATGGAAAACCCATTCATCTCTAATTTAAAAATAAATCACACCTCTGGTGATTTCAGCTTACCAATCCTTGCATGATTCTGGAGAGCAGTTCCCCTGGGATATATATTTTTTTGAATGAGAGGAAAATTTCCTATGGTCCTAGGGCACAAGAAAGTTGTTGAAAGGCTTGAGGTGAGAAAAAGTAATGGAGGGTTAGTGTGTGATTCTAGGAGGACAAATAAAACAATGGGATGTAACATTTCAGTGGAAGAAATCACAAGGTGAGAAAACCAATTTCCAGGTAAGTCCCAGGAAACACTGAGAATAGGACTATACAGTGACCTTGCAAAGATGGAGAATCCTGACTGTCCCCATCTCCTCCTTGCTCAAGTTCAGATTCAAGTGATGCAGCTTAACATAATAGCACCATTCAAAGCTCAGGGCCCCAAGTGTATCAATCAAGTGGTCTCTCAGTGTGCCAGTTTAGGTACTGGCTTACAGGAGGGTCCACTCTTCCACTCACTCCACACCTTTCTCTTTTTCCAGAAGAAAAATGTTTTCTGGTTCTCAAGGTTGGTGTGAATTGCTTTTCATTTGGGAGAGCCTGGGCAACAAAAAGGTTAGTGATGGAATCATCCAAGAAAATGGAAGGAAATTTGTCAGCTAGGAGGCAGGAAAAGAGTTGCGATCATGGCTGCAATATCCTGGAACTCCTTTTCAAGAGCAAAGAATGGAAACTACTACCACTATCTTTGTGCAAGAGATTGGGTTGCACAAGGAAGGGGCATCCTTCAGAAAGGCTTGGGGGCCCCAGCACCAACCACTGCACAGGAACCACAGAACATGTACATTGGCTTCCAGAGTCAACTGAAAGTATTAAATTAATGACATGAGACTCCCAAGATGGTGAGGGTCATCTTCCATTTCTAGCTCCTCTGACTTCTTGATGGAGGGTACAAAGGGAAAAATAAACCCCAAACTTCCACGGCAACAAGTGCTGATATCAGCTTCCTCCTGAAGTCATATTCTGCTCCTCCAACCTAGACAAATTCTTAGTTGGGGAGGGTGTTGGGCTGTTGGGTCTTCCCTTCGAAGGGCAGGTCTGTTTTCTCCCTTCAAGCATCTTCCCCAAGGTGTTATCAATGGCCTGCTTCACTTCTTGGCAATCAGCCAAGGAGTCTGGCCCTTGAGATGGTATAGAAATAGTTAGGTTTGAAAATGGGTTGTACTGACAATCATCAATATGCAGAAAACTGCTGACACATCTCCCTGAAGGGAAGAGCCTGTCCTAATAGATAGGCTGACCCTGATCCTACCTGCTCAGTTTATTGACTTCTTGGATGCAGGACCCTTATAGGTGATGCTCATCCAACCAACCCCAAACTAGTTTTTAGTTGAAAATAGGTGAGACTAGAGAGATTCTGCCCTCTGTTCTACTTGTCTAACTCATTTTCAGATATAGCTCTGGTCCAGGTCCAGGTCCTTCCTCCTCCTCTAGGAAGCCTTCCCTGACTGTGCCAGCACATGGAGCTCCCTCTTGTCTTTAAAACCCTATATGATTTCCTGTCCTTTCCGTATATCATTTAGTTTTGAAGTGGAATTTGTGTGTGTGTGTGTGTGTGTGTGTGTGTGTGTGTGTGTGTATTTGTAAGTGTCTGTGGCTGCTATAATAATCTTACAACCTCCTTGAAAGCAAAGTGCCACCTTTACATCATCCTCAGGGGCTTATATACTGTACTTAAATACTGATAAAAGTTTGTGATAGATTGAGAATACTTTTTATTCATACCTACTCTCATGGCATTCTTCATTAGGCAACTTAATATTATCATAGACTTGGCTATTGCTCAACCAGGAAATTTCTAGAAGGACCCAAGTGGCTATTTCCACATTACTTTTTGGGAAAATACAGCCAATTCTCTTTTCCTTTTTTTAATGTCTCATCATTTACATGAAGAACCCAAAGCCAAAAAGATGGAAAGCAATTTGCCCAATGTGGGAAATGTGCTCTACGTGATGCAATGGATAGAGCATTGGGCTTGGAGTCACAAAGACTTGAGTTCAAATTTGATCTCTTATAGTTAGGAGTTGTGAAATACTGGGAAAATCACTCTATTGCTGTCTGCCTCAGTTTTTTTAATTGTAAAATTGAGATAATAATAGGACTTCTCAAGAGAAGGATCAAAAGAGGAGATCTATCTAAAGCACAGTGCTCACCACATATGCATACATGCATATATGAAGACATGTAAACACACATGTACACATATGACACACATATATGTGTCCTATATAAATGCCCCTTTTCTCCATCCCCATGCTGCACAACTAGTTGGTGGCTAACCTGGGAATTGACATGTCTTTTGACTGTGTCTTGCATCAGAGGCATAACATCATTGCACATTTGAATAGACTACCCTATATGGAGATGTCTAGATCCCATATAAAAGCTCTCTCTCCTCGGCAAGAATTACTTACATTTTTTATATGACCTCAAACTCTTTCTCAGCCTCCATTAGTGCTAAATTCCTGCATATGCTTCACAGCATGGTCTAGGTTGGTGAGCAGCTGTTACTGGAATTTGTCCTCTTGGCTCCCTTCCTTGTTAACCTTGAAAAGTTTTGATGCCTGATGTTTTATGGACATTCTAAAATTTTATTAAGACCCCAGATGACCAAGGTCTTGGATGTGTGTGTGTGTGTGTGTGTGTGTGTGTGTGTGTGTGTGTGTGTGAGAGAGAGAGAGAGAGAGAGAGAGAGAGAGAGAGAGAGAGAGAGAGGGATAGAAGCATAGAGAGATAGACACAAGCAGAAAGACAGACAAACAGACAAGAGACAATTGATATAGAGAAAGAGAGAGTAGAGGTAAATGGGATCTGACTGAGATTCTGGATAAAGTCTGCCCAGGAGAGATGGGAATCTCTTAAAAATGGAGTTCTGAAGTGAACAGCAATAGTCATGAAGAGGAGCTGTCTGAAGAGAATTGTATAGGAACACGGGGAACTTACCAACCTACTTAGATTTTCAAAGATTAGCACTTAGATGAACAAAAGGGTAAGTAACAGAGTGAGCACAAAAGTGTAAGGAGGCTTTGTAAGAACATCAGGAGGACAGAAGTTCAAAATGAACTGTGGCAGGTAAGGAGAGCTAAGAACATATATATATATATTTATATATATATATGTGTATATATATATATATATATATATATATATATATACACATATATATATATATGTTTTTGCAAGGCAAATGGGGTTAAGTGGCTTGCCCAAGGCCACACAGCTAGGTCATTAATAAGTGTCTGAGGTTAGACTGGAACTCAGGTCCTTCTGACTCCAGGGCTGGTGCTCTATCTGCTGAGCCACCTAGCTGCCCCAACAAATACATTTTTAAAAAAAGCTATATTGAGGAAAAGAGAATGATCAGTGTAGGAGAGAACTCCTGAGAGGGATGGAGAAGATAATGATAATTGACAGCAGATATAAGGTACAGTCATTAATTCATAATTTGCCTTTGTTTTCTCTGTCAAGGAAAATGAATTCTGGAAAGGAAAGAATAGAACAAATCCAGCTAATAATGAGTTGACATCTAAGATAAATAAAAATATAGAAAGAGAACACTTTATTCTTTCTTCTAGCAGATGAAATTGCTGTCAATGATCTTTAAAAGATCATGGAATATGGAGGAAAGAGGATTTGCTTGTTGGGAGACCGGCAAATGTCCTGATGGTTTGTTTTTTTAAAGAGATAAGAATACAAACTGTGAACTCTTGGTCATTGACTTGCATGATTTTTCACAAAATTTGAGAATGCACTAACAAAGGGATGGTGATCAAACATCCAGAAAGGGAAGTAGTGACAACAAAGAAGTAGCTTAGCCTCAATGAGAGAGTCTTTGCTTCCCTTTTTCACAGACTTTCCAGGTTGGCAGATCAAGGGAATTCTATGGAAAGAATCCAACTAAATGAAGCAAAGCATCCGATGTTCTTTTCTGCCAAAGCTAAGTACCGATTAGCGCAAATAATGAATCCCTTGAAGTGATCGCATTATTCAAAATCACACAGCGTATTTCCATTTGCTGGAACCAATTACCATATTTTACATAATTATAACTTCAAATAGCGGGAATTCAGGTCATGTGACCACTTTAGGGAATTCATTATTGGGTCCTAGCTATATTCTTGTGGAAAAGATGGATAGAGGTGATCCAGATGAGAGCATAATTAGGTGAATTGAAAACTGATTGAGTAAGCTGACACAAAGAAAAGTCATTAATGAAAGGTGTTACCTAGGGGAAGGCCTTTAGGGATCAGTTTTTGTTCCAGTGCTTAATATTTTTTCAGTGGCTTGGGTAGGGATAGCTGGCATACTTATCAAATCTTCAGATGATATAAAATTTGGGAGAGGAGAGGTTGGATAGCTCACATATTAGATAACTGAAGAGTGTGACAGACTGGAACTCTGGTTTGAGTGGACCAGAATGGAATGTAATTTGGATCAATGTAAAGTTTTACTCCTGGGTTCAAAAATTCAACTGTACCAGGATGATAACAACATAATGAGATAGCAATTCAAGGTTCTATCAAAAAGCCTTGCTCGTCCAATACTATTGTTCGTATGGAAAGAGATGTAGGTGATTGGGAAAGTGATTGGGATCTCATTAAAGGGGATATGGTATCTGGGAATAAGGAAGTGATATTCCTGGATCTGAACTGCTCAGAACATATCTAGAGTCTGGAATTTAGCAAGAACACTGACAAACTAGAGAGTATTCAGGTAAAGGAAACAAGGGTGGTGAGAGGCCTTGGGTTTATGGCATATGAAGGTCCAGTGAAGATAATGGGGATGCTTAACAGGACATAAGTGGTTAACAACGGTTAGAGCTCGGAATCTAGAATCAGGAATACCTGAGTTCAAATCTGACCTCAGATACTTCCTAGCTGTGTGACCCTGGTCAAGTCACTTCACCCTGTTTGCCTCAGTTTCCTCATCTGAAAAATGAGAAGAAAATGGCAAACCACTCTAGTATCTTTGCCAAGAAAACCCCAAATTGGGTCATGATGAGTTAGAAATGACTGAAATGACTGAACTACCACCACAACAGTGCTGGAGAAGAAAAGACAAAGGGAGCAAATATTCAAGTATTTCAAGGAATGTCACAGGAAAGAGGAGTTTGACTTGTTGGTTTTATTGCAGAGAGCAGAACTGATTTTTAAATGGAAACTTCCAAACAATAAGAGTTCTCCAGAAGTGGTGAGGGATGGTTTGGCCATATAAGGTTCCCTTTCTTGGATATCTTGAACAAAGGTAGGTGTTAGGGTTATTGTAGAATGAGTTTTATTTTTGTTTTAAGGTTTTTGTTTTGCAATGCAATGGGGTTCAGTGATTTGCCCAAGGTCACATGGGTAATCATTAGATGTCTGAGATCGGATTTGAAAACAAGTTCTCCCGACTCCAGGGTTGTGTCACCTAGCTGCCCCCTTGAATGAATTTTTAAAATATATTTTTAGGTTGACACTAGATTTTCCCTTAGGTTCCTTACCATCTTGAATTTCTGTGATTCTGGGGGAGGTGGTAATGAGAGCACTTAGTTTTACCAAGACGAACATATAGATTGCATGATTTCTGAAAAATTGTAGGAAAATTCCATCTCTACAGATCATATCTCAGAGTCTTCAAAAACTAGTGGCCTGAGGAAACTCAGATTACTTTATTCCATCCCATTATTTTTGATAGAAGAGAACTGCTGTATGTATTGAACACATGTGACCTCTGAGACCCAAAGAAGGTCACATACACAGTTAGTAATTGTCAAATCTGGATTTCTAACTGAGGTCTTATGATTATTAGCTAAATCTCTTTCCATCTCACCAAACCTTCTCTGTCTCATTTTAAATGCACATCAAAAGAAAGGTCAGTTGGAAAGCCATTCTCTGGAAAAGTGATTATCCTAATTTATCTTCTGTGGTAAATTGGGGGTTTGTGTATTGAATTGCATCAGAGTAGGGTGAACTTGCATCTTTTATTTATTTATTATTTTGGACGGGAATGGTCTATGGTGCCAATAGCAAGGCTTTAGTTTGGAAGTACAGGGAAATGTAGCCCTCTATCTTCATTTCCTTCTGTTGAATTTTGAATATCTGCCTTTTGCCCTCCTGCTGTGCTCCAAAGGCTTTCGGGAACTCTCTCCTGGGTGCCAGATGGCTTAGCCTATATTGATTTCTCTCTTACAAATTCATCAGCTCGGAAGATGGTGTGAGAAACAAGCCCCATGGGATACTCTCATGCTCATACCCCATCACCATGCATTGAGAACCCAAGCCTAGTTATGTTATCTAAGGTTAAGAAACACACACACCCTGCCACATGCAATGTTATCTTTTGGGGGAGTGGGAATCTGAAATCCATGCTGAATATGATCCTAGACAAATAATAATCTCATCTATTGGGGAGGAAAGATGGGGGTAGAAGGATGAATAGAAAACACAGACAGTTATAAATCTCCCCAGAACTTGTCAGTGCCTAATATCTAATTACAGCCCTGAGCCTTGTTGTTTATGGAGCCAAAATGAAGAGGGATTCCACCAGCCCATCCTTCTATATGAGATCAATGCCAAAGAGAGGAATAATGGGATCTTTGTGAGGGGTCATCTATAAGGATCCAGGAAGACATCTATTCCTGCAAAGATTTTGGGGGGGGGGAGGCATCCTAGGCTTGAGGCACTAAAGCTGGAAGAGAATCACGATTTCTATGACCTTTCCCAGAGCTGATCAGCACACTAAGAAATTCAAGCCCTGTGTTCTGTCACACACAAGGTGGCTTATTTTTCTGGGACAGTTTGTCAAGCCAGGTGGTCCTCTATCCTTGGTAATTAAGGCAGTACTGAGGCAGTTGATTCCCTTGAGATGGGGGGGGGTATTCAGATCAGGGGAGAAGGGCTCATAAAATCATCTTGTCAGAAAAGGCAGGGCAGCCACATTTGCTCCCTGGTCACGTACAGTACAAAGGTAATGTATTCTCCTAGGCCTGCAGTGAGATGGTGCCACCTGCCTGAGATGATGGCCCCAGGAAAACCCAGTCCATTCTCTGCCAGGAAGCTGTTTCCTGAGCTACTTAATGATCTCTCCTTCTCTGAACAGAATTTGGAATCAGAAGATGTGGGTTTGGAGCAGAACCCTGCCAAATTGCTACTCGTGTATCCTTGGTCAAGACATTTCCCTTCACTATTTGCTTACGAGGGGGTGGCACCCGATGACACCAAAAGTCTTTTCCAGTTCTGGAGCTTATGATCTTAGTTTGCTTATCTTCTGTGTCATAAATCTAATGATTGATTGTGTTCAAACAGCTCAATGGAGAGTGATGAACTTGATATTAAGAAAAACCCAAGTTCCAATCATCCACTTAATTAGCTGTATGACTCTAGGCAAGTCACTTTACATCTAAGTCCTCCGTTTCCTCATCTGTAAAATCAGGATAATCATAATCATAATAATAATAATGATAATAACATCTCTCAGGTGCCTTCCAGAGCTAATCTTATCTGAGTTGGAAATATCATCTAGTCTAGGAGTTCTTCACCTGGGGTTCACATGCCTCTCTACCCCCCAAAGAGTCCATGGATAGCAAGGGGTCCAGAATTTCTCACAAGGTTGTTGTGAGGCTCAGATGAATTAACATGTAAATCTTAAGACACCAGATGAATGCTCGTTGCTGTTGTTATAGTTCCCTTTCAGTGGGGGAGGGTCTTCAGATAGAGACTTGACACCACTTATTAGAGTTGATGCAGAGGGATATCCTCTTCTAGAGGTCTTTTTTCTTGCAGTAAAATTCTTTGATCGCCTTGCATTCCTGGCTGGATTGTGAGTTCCTCCAGTACAGAATATTTTTCCCCTCATGGAGATAGCAAGAATATTAGATTTAGTGTCACAGACTTGGAGTGGAATTGTTTGCTCTGCCACTTATTGCCTATAAGATATTGGGGAAGTCGCTCACCCTTACTGGGTCTCAACTTCCTCTCCTACAAAAGGAAAGGGTTGGAACTGATGGTCTCTTCCAGCTGAGTCTATGATCTCTTCACCATCAGTTTGCATCACTTTGTTCTTAGGATCTAGCAACGTAATAACTGTTACATATAACATTCTATCATCCAGCTCCATGCATTTGTGGAAACCATTGATCATCCTGGAATAGCCTTCCTTGACTCTCTAGGTTTCCCTCACTTCCTGCAAGACTCAACTCGGACCCCACTGTCTTTAATTTCAAATTCTCACTCTGAGACTGCCTCCAATTTATCTATCTATCTTATAGATGCATGTTGTCTCCTTCCATTAGAATGTAAGCTCCTTGAGGGCAAGAATCATGTTTTTATTCTGGTTTTACAGTCCCAAGCACTTAGCCTAGTGAATGGGACAAAAGAAATATGTAATGAATAGTTGCTGATGGAATGGCCGACACACAGGAATTGCTTAGAGAACACTTATTGAGGGTCTGATCCAGATTTGAATCAAATTAATCCTTAGAATGTTTCCAAATCTCCAGATGTTCGGCCAAATTGACAAAGCAATTGAAGAATCAGTTTTTTACTTTTTTTGGCAAATAATCCTAAGGGTCTGAGTTAGTGGTCAAGTCCACACTGCCCAGTAGCAGAATGGATTTTGATGGGCTCCTGGGAATCCCACTGGGAAAGTGTCAATTCTGGATTTTTTCCTGATTGTTGCTCTTTGTTCTTCTCTCTTTCCCCATCTCAAGTGGTCCACAAATTGAATAGACCTCGGCCTCGTGCTCAGGAGCCCTCCTGAGCATTCAAGGGGGCCTGAGCTGCTCTCCTGAGTTGAGGCTGGTCTCATTTGCAGGGAGAGAAGTTTATCTTTCCATCTGCCTCCCACACCCAGAGAAAAGGTTAGATTTCTCCTTTTCAGAGAGAGCTCAAGGCTGCTTATTAAACTGTGTGACTGCAGGCTGGAAACAGCATGAGGCTGTCATTGTGTCCTGAAGGGAGGTTACGATTGAAAATCCCCAAGGGACCTGGAGACAGCAATCAGGAACTGTCACAGCCCAAACTGGCCAGTCTGGACATAGGCAGAAGGGCTGACAACAGACAAGCTTTGAAGTTGT